>NC_142585.1:32913750-33532500 GCF_965207765.1 Zootoca vivipara
ATCTTTCCATCTTTGTGCATATAAAAGTCTCACCACAGTGATCATGTACTGGAATGTTTCGTTGTCTTGTTCTAATTGTATATTCATAAATCCCAGCAGGAAGAGCTCTGGTTTCAATTGAACATTAACCTTCAAAATCTTCTGTATCAGTGTATGTATTTGTATCCAGTTTTTTAAAGCTTTTTTACATGTCCACCAAGCATAATAAAACGTCCCTTCATGTTCTTTACACTTCCAACATACATTTGGAACATTTTTATACATTCTAAATAACTTCTCGGGAGTTAGGTGCCAATGATACATCATTTTGTAAAAACTATATTTTAGATCATAACACAATACGTCTTTTAACCCTTTAGTCCATATGTGTTCCCACTGTTCCATATTTTTTTGCCCATTTAATCATGCATTCTTTAACTTGTTCTTCTTGTATTTCAAATTTCAACAAGTTTATAACGTGTTCATCATCTGTGAAAATACACGATTGTATTTCAAAATCTGTCTTTTTTTGTTCTGTGCCAAAAGTCTTTTTATCCAACTAAAATTTTTATGTTAGTTGTAAATGAGAAAACCATTGGAAACTATCACATTCCACTTTTAACTTTTCCCTTGTTTTGATGTTATAATCTCCTTGACTCCACTCTAATAAATCTTGATAAGTTAACCCAGTGGCGGAGCTTCATGCTCTGGCACCAGGGGGCAGAGAGCAGGCGGAGGCGCGCATCCTGGGGGCATGGCATGCTGTCTGCGGGGGCGTGGTGCTCAGCACTCCTCTTCCTCCGCCAACGAGTTAACCATTTCTCTTTGTTCTGTGAAAAGCTTCTTGTGGTGAAATTCATAAGAGCATCTTTGTGCAAAACCTAGGTTTATATCTATTCCAAATTCTAAATATGGCATGTGTATTAATTTGATTTTTAAAATCCACATTAGCTTTGACTTTATTATAACACAAATATCCATGCCATCCAAACCTTAAATCAAGTTTCCTATTTCTCGGAGTCACCCACTCCTTCATCCACACTAAGGAACAAGCCGCAGAGTACAATTTCAAGTCAAGTAAACCCATTCCCCCCCCCTTTCCTTTGCATTGTGCAATACTTTAACACACACACACACACACACACACACACACACCCGGGCATAGAAAGTTAGAGACATCTTTTTGCCATTGTTTAAATGGTAAATCATTGGTCAAAATAGGCATTGTTTAAAATAAAATAAAAATCATTCTAGGCAAAGCATTCATCTTTATCACAGAGATTCTACCCAACAATTACAATTCTAGCACCTCCCATCTTGACATACCTTGTTTTTATTTCAGTCCATGTATTAATGTAGTTATTTTGAAACAACATACAATTCATTTTTGTCATAGTAATACCCAAGTGTTTTACTTTTTCAAATTTGAAACCCTGCTTTTTCCATCAAAACATTCTGATATTCTGTTGTCATATTCTTTACTAACATTTTCTTTTTCTGGTGATTAACCTTGGGTTATAACCAAAATCACTGAGTGGGCTTCCCATAATGGGCATTTGCTTAGCCACTGTGAGAGCAGGATGCTGGACCAGATGGGCCATTGGCCTGATTCGGCAGCAAGGCTCTTCTTATATTCTGCACTTCAGTGGGCCAAAGTAGACTTCCATTCCACTGAAGTCTTTGGACAGCTAGAAACACAGATGTAACGCAATCCTGGAAGGCGCCAAATGAGCGACTTCCTATATTGGGGGAAGAGGGAGAGTTTGGGCAGCCTGATGAGTATCAAGGCTCAAGTTTTCCATTGGTTTTATGGACCACCATGAGAACATGTCACTGCTAAGGTCTTGGGCAAAGCTGGGAGGAAAGAAATAGGCTGAGCACATGAGCAACTGGGAAAATGCAGGCTGGCTAGTTTTGCTCCACTGACCTTATTCATTCCTGCAACTCACACATAGCCCATCAGAGTTGGCATCTTGTTCCTATGGAGCACCTGTCCAAGAAGTAGAAGAAAATACTCTCTGTGTGTCTGAGGTTATGGAGAAAGCAAATTTATTTTGTATTTCATACTGTAGAATGAACTGGTAAAACTGTTTCTGGGTTGAATCAGTTCAGAATGCCAGTGGAGGAATTGAGGGCCAGAATGTTCCCCCGTTTTAATAGCAATGACAACAGAAACCCCCCTGTATTTAAAAAGGTAGGGGAGAATAGGGGAGGTAGGGGAGAATAGTTCCAAGGCAGCTTTCCCTGGCTGGTTTGGACCACAACTCCCAGCAGCCCCCCGTCCCAGTATAGAGATGATGAAAGTTATAGTCCCAAACATTAGATGAACTCTGCTGGATCAGACTAAAGGGGGGGGGCATCTAGAAGACAGCTTCCCAGGTTCACATTTAATGTAGTCTTTCATCCTGAACAAGGAGGACTAGAAACTTATGTTTAGGGGAAAGGACACAGCTTAGCAGTAGAGCATTTGCTTTGCATGCAGAAGTTCCCAGCTTCAATCCCTAGTAACTCCAGACAGGACTAGGAGAGACCCGGTTTGAAACTCTGGAATGCGCCTGCCAGTCAGTGTAGACAATACAGAGTTAGATGGAACAAAGGCCTGACTTGCAATAAAGACAGCTTCTTATGTTCTTATTTACCTCAGCCCTTTGTTTTAAACCAGGCATAGGCAACCTTGGCTCTCCAGATGTTTTGGAACTACATCTCCCATGATCCCTGACCACTGGCCCTGTTAGCTAGGGATCATGGGAGTTGTAGTTTCAAAACATCTGGAGAGCCAAGGTTGCCTATGCCTGGTTTAAACAAATGAGGATTAGAATCTCACATCTCCAAGTACAGTTGGGAATACCCTCTGCCTGAAAGCCTGCAGAGGTGCTGCCAGTCAACATAGACAGTGCTCAACTGGCTGCATCAAGGATCTGACTTGGTGCACGACAACTTCCAATGTCTCCATCCTGTGATTAGTCATTTCCATTAGCTGTGTTTCCTGCATTGCAAGGGATTGGACTAGATGACCCTTGGGGTCCCTTGGAATTCCACAGTTCTGTGATTGATTCTGCCCTCACAGCAGCCAGCCACAGACAGTGTAACTCACACCAGATTTCATTCTTACCACCGGGTGGAAAAGGAAGAAAGAATGAATGGGGATGGGGAAAAGTACAGTCCAAAGAAAGGTGAAAACTTTTAATGCAGCAGCTGAACAGCTTGGCAGGGCTGACTGGAAATTCCTAAACTTATGAACATGAGGTAATCCTGACGTAGGTGAGATATGAAGGTGGGGTACGTCCTCAGAGAAGAGTTCAAAGTCTGCTCAACTCCTCCAGGGTCGACATCACTGTCTTCAATGAGCAGACTTAAAAATATTCCAGAGGAGACCCACTTCTTTCCAGCAAAACGTCTCATCCAGGAACAGTATGGCTCAAGCTGAGCCTAAGTTGCTCTCCAAAGAAGTTATACCAGAGCAGACGAGGGAGACAGAAATGAAGGAGAGCTTGCTAGCCATTCTAGGACAAGCATCCTGTTTTCACAGTGGCCAACCAGATGTCCCCAATGGGAAACCCACAAGCAGGACATAAGCACACCAAAAATATTCTCCATTTTTGTTCCCCATTATCTGGTATTCAAAGGTAGACTGACCTTGAACATGAAGGTTCTGCTATCGCAATAGGCCTCCATAGCAAAAGCCCTGCTGGGTCAGGCTAATGGACTGTCTAGTACAGCATCCTGTTCTCACCATGGTCACCCAAATGCATATTATAGCAAGCAGGATCTGAGCACAAGAGCACTATCCTCTCCTGTGGCTTCCAGCAACTAGGATTCGGAGGCATTGCTGCCTCTAGTCTTCATAGTTCTAAATATAGGGCTGACATCAATAGGAACAAAGGAAAGCTGTCTTCTACTGAGTCAGACCACTCATCCATCTAACTCAGTGCTGTCTATGCTCCCTGGAAATGCCTCTCTGGAGTTTCAAGGAGGGGACATTCCCAGCCCTACTGGAGAGGCCATTGAAGCAGGAACCTTCTGCATGCCAAGCAGATGTTCTACCACTGAGCTCTGCGTGTGTGAGAGCACAGCCCTAGTTTACACCATCTTTTATTTATTAGTGACTGTTCTTCCCAATTGCAGCACAATTTCTATCATCATAAACAGGAAATTCCACACGCAAAGGGGTGTGTATGGAGACAAGTGTGCTTGCTCCACCTCCTATCCCCATAGCCCTTTGTGCATTCAAAGACATCCATCTGAAGTGGGGCTCCTTGCTTCTACTTGGTGTGATAACAGAATTAATGGGATATAATGCATTAGTTGGGATATAATGCATTATTCCCAGAGATAATTTTTGCAAATGCCTATACCCAACCCCCCTGCAAGGCAGTAAGCACTGAAAATACTGAAATAATTGTGGCTAGGTAAGAAATGTATTATCAATTTCAGTGGGTCTACTGATATTAGTGGACCCAGGTGGCGCTGTGGGTTAAACCACAGAGTCAAGGGCTTGCTGATCAGAAGGTCGGCCGTTCGAATCCCTGCAACGAGGTGAGCTCCCGTTGCTCGGTCCCAGCTTCTGCCCACCTAGCAGTTCGAAAGCACATCAAAGTGCAAGTAGATAAATAGGGACCGCTCCGGCGGGAAGGTAAACGGCGTTTCCGTGTGCTGCTCTGGTTTGCCAGAAGCAGCTTTGTCATGCTGGCCACATGACCCGGAAGCTGTCTGCGGACAAACGCCGGCTCCCTCGGCCTATAGAGCGAGATGAGCGCCGCAACCCCAGAATCAGACACGACTGGACCTGATGGTCAGGGGCCCCTTTACCTTTACCCTTTACTGATATTAGTAGGACCAACACTGGATAACCCCCTGTTCGGTTTTCCAACTCAAAGAAACCTTTATGGATTAAAAACACACGCTGGAAATTCCTGACTGTATCTCAGTGTGGCATCCTGTTCTCCGGAAGCTTGAACTGGAGACTGGGATCCAGAAAAAATAGCAGCTAAAGGGGTGGGGGGTTGTGACTTCAATGCACTGCAGTTGTCAACAGGTTTGCCAGAATAACAAAGCCATCTCCAGCTAAACACATGGAGAGCAGATTGTCGCAAACCAAATTAATAAACTGGGGAGGGGGGGAGGTTTTCCTGCAGTGCGAGGGCTTGATCCTATAAAGAGCTGACGAGTAAAGTTGGCTGACGTTTTTTATCTGCTAGTGGAGAACATGACAAAAAGCATTATGATTTAGAGGCAGAGAAAGAGAGAGCTGGCAGATTCGTCAGATTGTTCTGATGCAACCTGCTAGGCAAAACATCTCTCGCTAGGCTAGGCTTGGGGAGAATTTCGCCTGGTTCCCATTTTTAAGTGAACTGACCCAGTTTGCCCCTCTCAAACAATCTGTACTATACATTTGAAGCAGTGCCATGCCACTTTAAACAGCCATGGCTTCCCACAAAGAATCCTGGGAACTGTAGTTTGTTAAGGGTGCTGAAATGCAATACCTACATCTGATGGGCACCATGGATTTCTTTCCAGTAACCCAAAGGAAGCTGGTCTAAAAAGACTGATAAAAACAGAAATAAAACCAGCAGTTAAAAAATGTTCATTATGAAATCAAATTACATATCTGGGTACGCTTACCTAAACATACCCTCCCCTCAATTATTAGCTATTTATTTATTAAAGTTTATTAACTGTGTAAATGTCTGGTGACCTCACCTCAAAAAGGATATTGTAAAGTTAGGAAAAGGTTTAGAAAAGGATAATCAAAATGATCAAGGGGGTGGAGCAACTGCACAAATGTGGCAGAATTTGGGATGGGGGGGAAGGTGGAGAGAGGACAAGTAAAAGACAACATGTTAGAAATTTATAAAATTATGCCAGGTATGTAGAAAGTGGATAGAGAAGGGAATTCCTCTCTCACTCCCAACAATAGAACTCATGGACATTCAATGCAGCTGAATGTTGGAAGATTGAGGGTGGATAAAATAAAGTCCTACTCCATGCAATGTATAGTTAAACTGTGGAACTCACTCCCACAGGAGGCAATGATGGCCACCATTTGGGATGACTTTAAGACGACACTGGAGAGATTCGTGGAGGAGAGGTCTGTAAACGGTTACCAGCCACAATGGCTATGCTTTGCCTCCACAGTCAAAAGCAGTAAATACTTCTGAATACCAGTTGCTGGAAGCCACAGGAAAGGAGAGGGCTCTTGCACTTGGCTCCTGCTTGTGGACTTCCTATTGGGGCATCCGGCTGGCTACTATGAGAAGAGGACGCTGAACTAGGTGGGCCATTGGATTGATCCAGCGAGTGCTTCTTATGTCCTTATGACTAAGGTCGTTCCAAGCTGCCTTTTATTGTACAACACCTTGAGATGGTTTACAATGAAAAGTGAGTTGTGTGTTTTTTAATAAGTACAGTGGTACCTCAAGTTAAGTACTTAATTGGTTCCGGAAGTCTGTACTTAACCTGAAGCGTACTTAATCTGAAGCGAACTTTCCCATTGAAAGTAATGGAAAGTGGATTAATCCGTTCCAGACGATGAAAAATACCCCCTAAAACAGCAATTTAACACGAATTTTACTGTCTAATGAGACCACTGATCCATAAAATGAAGGCAATAATAATGTACTATACTATAAAATAAATAAGACAGTATTGTAGATGAAAAAAATTACAGTAACATTTACAGTGGTACCTCGGGTTAAGTACTTAATTGGTTACGGGGTGCCATTCGCACCCCAAAAAGTACTTAACCCGAGCGGTGATAGCATGCATGCACAAAGTGCCGATAGAGCACTTCTGCACATGCGCAAAGCGCACAGATCGCTTCTGCACATGCGTGCGCGGTGGAACTCGGAAGTAAACACTTCTGGGTCCGCGGATTACTTAACCTGAACGTACTCAACCTGAAGCGTACTTAACCCGAGGTATGACTGAACTGGTAAATACCAGCAGGGACTTGAAGGTGGGTTTGACTTGGCAAATGAAGGGGACTCAGCTCTCCCGTCAATCAACAGGAAAGCGTTCAAAGATGCAGCCAGGGGCAGGGTGCCCAGGTCTTCTGCTGCCTTTGCTCTTTTTCAGAGGTGGGGGGAAACACGAGAAAAACACGTTCTAACTTAATCATAATCCACCCCTGGCAGAAGGTACAGTGTCAGGCAAATGAAGGCAGGGTTTTGATGTGTGTGGCCTGGAGCAAAAGGCCTTCTAATCTCAATGACACACCTCCAGGTTGTGGCGGGGGTGGCTGGTGAGTGGGAGATCTTTGCCCTCCCCACATCCAACCACCTGACTTTCTTTCCACTGCCTCAATTGCAAGTCTACAACCAGCTTTGCATCTTGCATTGTGACATTTTGCGTGGGGATGTAGAAGCTGCTCTGGGAGGCAAGTTGTTGTTGTTTTGTACAAAACAAGCCTGCTAAGGAGTTTTCTATCGAGAAGACCTATTGACCCCCTTCTGCCAATTTGAGGGACTGAAAGAGCATACCTGGACTTGCAGACTAGCCCAATTGTACAACTTAAGCAAATGAACAATAGAATTGTAGAGTTGGCAGGGATCCCAAGTGCCATCTAGTCCAACCTCCTGCCATGCAGGAAGCACAACTAAAGAATCTTTGCGTGATTATACCAAAGTAAGTGCACTGAGCCTGGATAGCTCAGTTGGTTAGAGTGTGGTGCTTATAATGCCAAGCTTGCAAGTTTCTGCATTGCAGGGGACTGGAGTAGATGATTCCCAGGGTCCCCTCCAACTCTCCAACTCTCCAACTCTCCAACTCTACTATTCTATGATTTCCATTGATGAATCCAGTACTGTCAACAATGACTGGCAGGGACTTTCTAGGGTTTCAGGCAGGGGACGTTCCCAGCCCTACCTAGAAGTGCTCTGGATTGAACCTGGAATCTTCTTCATGCAAAGCAGATGCTCTGCCACTGAGCTATATCCCCTTCAACTAAACATTGTAGTCATTATTGTTCTGCCTCTGACATTGGAAGTAGGAGGGGATCTGGAAATCTGCCTAATGAGCCAAACCTTGCTTCAAGGAACATTTCCAGCCCTACCTGGAGATGTCGCAGGTTGAACCTGGGACCTTCTGTATAAAAGCAGATGTTCTTCCACAGAACTATAGCTCTTTGCCAAAAAAACAACAATGTAAGATTCTAGTTCTCATTGTTTTCTATGAGTGAAATAATAACACAGAAGACCAATGTTCTACTTTGACAGGCAGTAGTGGCTCCACAAGGTCTCAGACTAGGGTCTCTTTCAGCCCTACCTGGAAATGCCATTGGAGAACTTCTGCATGCCCAGCAGATGCTCTGTCCATGAGTATGGACATACTCCCCCATCAAATCCTTCTGCTACACCACACAGCCTCTGCATGATGTTACTTCTCATTGATCTGCTTAGTTTTGTCTTTTATTATGTTATGTATTTTTGAGTTTTTAACTGTAAGTCCTGTGAGATCCTCAGATGAAGTGGTGTGTGTGTGTGTGTGTAATAAATTAATATATAAAGTTAACAAATAAAATAATGATAATAAAATTTCTAGGTCCTCCACTCACAAGGAGCAGCTGTTTGGCCTTATTGGAAAACACTCTTTTTTTTTTGTCTTTTAATATTTTTCGGGAGGGAGGTGGTGGAGATTGTACATTACAAAAAGCTGTTTTAATTGTCTCTGCTTGGCCTCGACCAGCTGGCAGACACTCTCCTCCGAAAAGCATGTGTTGATTCTGATCAGATGTCTAACATTTTCCACAGGAGATGCCAAGTTGAGGAACATTTTCCCCCTCTTTGGAAAGTGGTGGAGATGACCATGTAACACTGGTTATGGGGCAGCTCAGAAAAATGCAACAAATGAATAAGTAAGAGTAGAAAGGAAACCTGGGCAAAAGAGGAAGCAGAAGCAAATACAGAAAGATCGCTGGATGGAAACAGGGGCTGTTTCATAGAATCATGGAACTGTTGGAAGGGGCCCCATGGGCCATCTTCCTCAGGACCCTGCAATGCAGGACTCACAGCTAAGGAACCCCTGACAGTTGGCCCTTCTACCTCTGCTTAAAAGCCTCCAAGGAAGGATAGTCTGCCATATTCCTAGGGAGTCCGTTCCACTGTTGAACAGCTCTTAGCCTCAGAAAGCTATCTCTTCCTAACAGATCAAGTGTCCAATTGCTGCAGGCACAGAATCCAGGAAGACCAGATCACATAGCACAATAGCCATAGTTCCAAATCCAAGAAGTAGAGCCAGGCCAAGCTTAGGTCAGGTTCCATGAAAGCAAAGTGAGGAACAGCTGAGGGTTATGCCTAGATCAAAAGAAGGCAGAATCCCGAACGTAAAAAAGCACAGTGGATCAGCATTGGAGCCTAGGCTGGAGGTCAGACAAGACTGATTGGGGCATAGGATAAATAGGATTGCAGCTTCCTTTCAGCAGCCTCTGCCCTTAAAAGATCTTAGCTTCTTGTAGGAACTGTAGACTCTTGGGGGCCCAGGGAAGACTGTGGGTCTGCCAGACCCTCTGAGTTTCCATATTTTACAGAGACAGTCCTGGATTTAAAGAAGCCATCCTGGTTTCTGATTTGATCCTGGAATGTCCCGCTTTTCCTTAGCGCATCCCTATCTTTCATTGGAGGGACCCAGGTGGTGCTGTGGGTTAAACCACAGAGTCTAGGGCTTGCTGATCAGAAGGTCGGCGGTTCGAATCCCTGCAACGGGGTGAGCTGGCCACATGACCCGGAAGCTGTCTGCGGACAAACGCTGGCTCCCTCGGCCTATAGAGCGAGATGAGCGGCGCAACCCCAGAGTCGGACACAACTGGACCTGATGGTCAGGGGGCCCTTTACCTTTATCTTTCATTGGAGAAATGTTGGAGAGTGTGGAGTTATCTGACCTACAAGCCCCAAACCATCTAAAGGCAGCCCTGTATAGGGAAACATTTTTAAAAATGTTTAATGTTTTATTATGTATTTATATGTGCTATTATTATTGAATAGAACATCCCTACTTTCAGTGCAGAAATGTTGAAAGGCATGGGGTCTGCTATGTCCTCTGAGCTGGAGTCCTTAGAGTCTGAAGACAGTGTTACTATTATTTTATAAAGCCCTTAACAACTTGGGACCAGTTTACCTGTGAGATCACCTTGCCCCATATACTCTTACTCAACTGCTTACTCAACAGAACTGGCCCTTTCACAGCTGCCACAAACACCCACTCTGCATCTGTAAGAACTTAATCCTTTACTGTGGTGGCACCTGCACTTTGGAACTCCCTGCCTAGTGACAACAGGCAGGCACCTTCACTGTACTTTCTTTGGTGCCTGCTAAAAACATTTTTGTTTAGACAAGCCTGCCCAGACATGCAGAATGCTGATGTGCGTTTTAATCTGTTTTTAGTTTGTTGCAGTTTTCATTTTCATTTTATTTTTTGGAATGTTTTTAAATAGTTGTTCTCAACTTTTTTTTATTGAAGTAGATCAAACAATACAGTAAAAATAACTATTCTACCAACCAAATATTAAGTCTCTTCCATATATACTACAGTGCTTTTTTTTTTAAAAAAAAAATCAAGCAGTGTATAAATTCTAAATAAAAATAATAATATTGTAATGCAAGAGAGTAGCTGCCATTGAGATCTCCTGTGATGTTGGAACTCCCAAGGTGGTGTTGGGATGTTTCACCTTGTCTTCTGTTTGAATATATCCTCTGGCTCTGTGGCCTCTTCGCTTGTGAACAGGGAGCCCGCACACTGCCTCTCCAAAGCTCAGCGCCTCGCTTACCTGGTTTTGGAAAGGCAGGGCGAGAGCTGCAGGGGAGGGTGTTAAATGTTGCTGGGATTGAACCTTCTATAAGCAGATAACACTGCCACTGAGATGTGGCTCTATAGTGAGGAATGGAGAAGATTGTGATTTGTGCAGGACTGATGAGAAAAGGAGAGAGGGATGGAAACAGGCAGTCTCTCTCTCTCTCTCTCTCTCTCTCTCTCTCTCTCTCTCTCTCTCTCTCTCTCTCTCTCTCTCTCTCTCTCTCTCTCCTTGAACACTGACGCCACACTCCTACTTTCAAAGGTAATAAGGGAAGGGAAAGCTCCCCGAGGAGCAGTTAAAAACAGAGAGATGTTGGCAAGCAGGGAGGATCCAGCATCTGCTTCATTTGAAAACACACGTCAGAGAAACATAATAACTCCCCGTAACTGCCGACGTGCTCTCATTGGATGCTGTCTGTCGAAAGTCCTGTCGGCCTGCTTTGTGGGGCGAAAAGGAAGGTGGTGAGCATCTGCAGGAGGGGATTACAATCAGGATGTAATTTAGCAAGGTTTCTGCATCTGCTGGAAGGCGCCATTGCAAACCCGCTTCCCTCACCCCGAACATCGTGCAACAAAGTAATGTAATCAGTGCGGCATCAGAAGCAGTTCTGGAAAGGCATCAAGCCCAACGCTTTTCTCATTGAAGAATGCAGCTCCAGCGCATGACCTCAGGGGCCAGGGGGACAGTCCTAGGAGGTGGCGTAAGAACATAAAAAGTGCCTGGGTGCTGGATCAGGCCAAAGGAGGGGGGGCATCTAGTCCAGGATCCTGTTCTCATAGTGTCCAACCAGGTGCCACCTTTGAAAAGTCACCAACTTTCCAAAGGCTTGAAGGCTTTAAAAGAGGCTTTAAAAGAGGATTTGGGGCGAATTCACAAAGGAGGATGAGGCTATCAATGGCTATGCTCCGCCTCCACAATCAGGGGCAGCAATGTTTCTGAATACAGTGGTACCTCGGTTTATGAACACAATTGGTTCCACGGAGTACTCAACCTGAAGCGTACTTAACCCGAAGCATGGGTGTAATTGGTTCCGGAAGTCTGTTCATAAACGGAAGCGTTCATAAACTGAAGCGAGCTTTCCCATTGAAAGTAATGGAAAGTGAATTAATCCATTCCAGATGGTTCCGCGGCGTTCGTAAACCGAAAATTCGTAAACCGAGGTGTTCATAAACCGAGGTTCCACTGTACCAGTTGCTGGGAACTGTGTGAAGGGAGAGGGCTCTCCTGCTCAGGACCTGCTTTCAAGATTCCCATTGGGGCATCTGGTTGGCCATGGTGAGAACAGGCAGCTGGACTTTATGGGCCACCAGCCTGATCTAGCAGGGCTGTTCTTATGTTTTACCTTCACTGTTGGAGTCAGTAAACCTCTGAATACCAGTTGCCAGGAATCACTGTGAGAGGCCACCAGGATGCTTGACTAAAAGGAGCATTGGCTTGATCCCGTGGGGACCTACTTAAGTGCTTATGTTCCCCAGGTAGGGCTAGACCCAATAGTCACTAAGAGGCAGATCCCTGAGCAAAGAGAACCTTATCCTCCTGCTGTCCTCTGAGAATGAGAACAACCTTAAGATGGGACCAGCTGTAAAGAAGATGGGGAGTCTTTAATTTCACCTGAGCTAATGGCAGCGAACACAAACAATAAGGCACTCGGTATGCAGGAACAGATGTTCTATAGGCAAACATGCCAGGGCAATTCCGAAAAGGACATCATGTAGTTCTGCATGTCTTAGGTGATTCTGATTCATTTTGACAGCATGCTCTGGTTGCAAAGTGGAGGGTGGAGCAGGCAGCAGCAGGAGCCTAAGGTGAATGCTCCTGTATCAAGAACTTCTCCCTCTCCCCCTAGGTGTCGGGAGGTCACTTTCCAATTTCCATAACCAGAGGGCATAAGCTTTCGTGACTCATGAATCACTTACGGGTTCCTGATGCAGAAGCGTCTGAGACGGTTCCCCCATTCCTCATTGCTAGAGATTGGGTGGAGGAAATCTGTCTGGAAAGTTTTATTCACCTGTTTGAAGAAGGCTCCCATTTCCCCCCCCCTCTCTCTCTCTCTTTCAGGGGGCTTTAGAATTTCATTCTAAGAGAGTGCATGATTTAATTTCCCATTATAAAGCATTCATGAGAGGCACGTGATTCTATGCATTAAACATTTCTTCCAACATAAGAGCCTGGCTGGATCAGGCCAATGGCCAATCTAGGCCAGCATCCTGTTCAGGGCAGTCTCGAGCAGGTCAGGCGCCCTGGTGCTGAGGGGTGGAGATCGCTCCGACGCCCCCACCCTCGCAGGGTGTAGCATGGCTTCCGCGCGGCTTTGCCACGCAGTGCCCTGCCTACCAGCCCGGCGCCCTGGCACCCCGCGCCACCGGGACTCTACCTAGAGCCGGCCCTGATCCTGTTCTCACAGTGGCCACCCAGATGCCCCCAATGGGAAGCCCACAAGCCGGACCTGAGCACAAGAGCCCTCTCCCCTCCTGCGGTTGCCAGCATTGCATCATTGCATCATAAGCATTGCTGCCTCCAACTGTGAAGGCAGAACAGAGCCCTTGTGTCCAGTAGCATGGATAGCCTTCTCTTCCATGATGTTGTCCTATCTTTTTTTAAAGCTACCCATATTGGTGGTCATTACTGCCTCCTGTGGGAGTGAGATCCATAGTTTAACTCTGTGCTGTGTGAACAAGTCCTTTCTTTTCTTTTCTTTTTCTCTGTCCTGAATCTTCTAGCATTCAGCTTCACCAAATGACCACAGGTTCTGGTGTTATCTATTCTTTCTACACCATCCATCATTTTATGAACTTCTATAATATTGTTCCTTACTTGCCTTTTCTCTAAACTAAGAAGTCCCAAAAGCTGAAATCTTTCTTCATAGGGGAGTCACTCCATCCCCATTCTGCTGTACTATATGATATTATTATTATTATTATTATTATTATTATTATTATTATTATTATTATGGCTTGTTAGCCACTTGTTACCCAAAGGTCTCTAAGCAATTTGACAACACATTTAAAAATCAAGATACTGTACATACATTATGCCATTAAAAATAGAATAAATCTGTGGGGGCATGACTGAAATGACTGTATCTAGCAATGCAACTTTGTGGTCTTTAACTCCTTCATGCACTAAGTAGCAGTTGTGTATAGTTATGTATGACTGCAATATCCCACCAAAGCAACCTCCCTCCAACAGCCACAGGAATCTTTGGCAGCAAACTGAAATAGCAGGATCTTAGTCACACCATACATTTAAAGCCCCACTTTGAAGTCATGGGGCTTCAAAGCATCCTGGGAAGTGCAGTTTGTTAAGAGTGCTGAGAGTTGTCAGGGGGGCCCTGTTTCCCTCCCAGAACTACAATTCCCAGAGTGGTTAAACAGTAAATTCCTCTTCACAGGAAACTCTGTGAACCATAGCTCTGGGAGGACTTGGGGGATGTGGTGGTGAGGGTCTCCTAACTTCTCTCAATAACCTTAGCAATCTATAGATCCCTGCATTATTTGGCAGAAGCCATGACTGTTGAAAGTAGCATCGTAATGCTGTGTGAATGTGGCCATGTGTCGGGAGCTGGAATCAGGAGCAGGTCAGCATTAAAACACCCGGTGTCAGTTGGTATCTGAAGAAGTGTGCATGCACACAAAAGCTCATACCAATGACAAACTTAGTTGGTCTCTAAGGTGCTACTGGAAGGAATTTTTTTTATTTAGTGTCAGTGAAGTTAACTCTTTATTCATAGAAACCTAGGGTTGCCATACATCCGGAATTTCTCAGACATATCCGGAATACTATATCCAAAAGCTGTGTCTGGGCGAAAATCAGCTGAATGTCTGGGAAACTCCTAAGAAACCAAAATGCTGCAGGCCTGGTGATCGCAGCACCTCTTCCCGGTAGGTCTTGCCCCGATGAGGCAGTTGCGAGGACTGAAGGTTCCCACCTTCCCACGATGTCTAAGGCTCGTCCCCCAGCAACCCAAGGCTTTGTCTTCTTGCCTCTGTTGCTCCACTCTCTTCATTTCTCTGCGTGTTCTGGGAGAACAGCAGGGAGGGGAGCAGGTTGTAGCAGGAGGGACAGACTCCCTGCTTTCTTCAGCAGCCTGCCTCATCTCTGGCTCCCGGCTCCCTTTCTCTCCTTCCTCTGCCTCTAGACTGCTCTCTGCCACAGCCTCTTCCTGCTCACTAAACCCTGTTACCTCTTCAGCTTCTGACACCTCCTGTTCCCAGTCTGCTTCCTCTTCTCCCTCTGACCACTCATTGTCATCCCACCACCAATCCGCTGGCTCTGAGGCGTCATCCCTTGGGGGTTCCCTAGCTGGTGCCTTGCACCATTTATCTACATGCAGCCAGTCCATGGCACCATGGGGTGATTTCAGCAAATCACGGATCACACAGCAAACATGATGATGGGACAGGTACTACATGGTCTATCAGACTGAGTTACAGAATGATTTCAATGTATTATTATTATTATTATTATTATTATTATTATTATTATTATTCCCATCTGAGTCGGTTGCCCCAGCCACTGAGTAGGTTGCCCCAGCCAACAAAATATTTAAAAAACCGAACATTAAAAATTTCCTTATACAGTGCTGCCTTCAAATGGCTTGTAAAAGCCAATTACAGGTAGATGTTTATTTCCTTGACATCTGACAGAAGGGCATTCTACAGGGCGGTCAAAACTACCAAGAAGGCCCCGTTGCCTGGTTCCGTAACCTCAATTACCAAATGAAGGCAACTGAGAGTGGGGGAGCAAAGATTCCTAAAACCATCTGGAAAAGGAAGTGAGATTTGACACTGCTTTCCCCTAAAGGATCATACTCTCTCCCTGCCTCCCTCCCTCCCCTTCTGCTGTTTTTGGGATATGTACAAATTAAAAGCAATCTTGCATACTCACGGCGTGGCCTCAATTTCGAGGACCAGGCAAGACCTGCTCCATGTGCTTTGCATTCTCCTGGAAGCCTCTCCTGCACGCTAAAATCCCAGGTGTCGCCATCGTGAGAGTCTTTGGCTTTCTAGGAAGAGGCATCTTGGCTCCCAAAGTGTTCTTTGAAATCAAATCATAGTTGTTCTACAGAAAGAAAGAAAATGTCAAAACAAGCAACAACAAAAATAAATCCATGCTGTTTGCTGTTCCATCAATCATGTTGTGCCTAAACCATTGTGTGATATGGTAGATCACAGGTTTCCAACGTTGTTGGTCAATCTAAAAGCAGCTGATTTCAATCAGAGGCACAGTATTCTGGGAAATCAATGGCTGCAGCTCAGTGGTAGAGCATCTGCTTTGCACGCAGAAGGTCCCAGGTTCAATCCACTCTTGCTGCTTTATTTCTAGGTCACATCACTGCAACTCCAAGTTGAGGGAGAAGCTCCACCCATTTGTAATCTTGCACAGAGCCCCCTTTCCTTTGTTCTCTTAATGGCTCGTAACCAGGCGATCCAGTCAGGGGAAAAGGTGGGTTAAATAAGTAAATATCATCATCTTCCCCACATCTCCAGGTAGGGTTGGGAACATCCCTGCCTGAAACCCTGAAGAGCCACTGCCGGTTAGTGCAAGCAATACTGAGCTAATTGTACCAATTACAGTGGTACCTCAGGTTAAGAACTTAATTCATTCTGGAGGTCCGTTCTTAACCTGAAACTGTTTTTAACTTGAGGTACCACTTTAGCTAATGGGGCCTCCTGCCGCCACACAATTTCTGTTCTCATCCTGAAGCAAAGTTCTTAACCCAAGGTACTATTTCTGGGTTAGTGGAGTCTGTAACCTGAAGCGTCTGTAACCCGAGGTACCACTGTATCTGACAACTACCTATGTTGCTGGGAAGAGCCATCATAGCTCTGTTTTAGAGCACCTGCTTTTCATGCAGAAGATCCCAGGTTAAGCCCTCCATTGGCATCTCCAGGTAGGACTGAGAATGTCCTCTGACTACTTTTATATTGCATTATATTGCTTCAGGGCCACTGTGGGCAGGAAAGTGGTCGCTAAATACATTTTCAAATAAATTAATTAATTTGTCAAATGCATCTCCTATGCCATGCCTGTTTTGTCCCTTAAATATTTACAGTGTTTATATTTATCATACATATGCATTAGGATTCCCTATAGGACTTGTTCTGAGCCTTGTTGCATGGAATATGGAGCAAACTTGTTTTCTGCTGTTTGAAGGATGCTTTTCATAGATTTGTACAGTTGGAAGGGCCCAACAAGGGTCAACAAGTTCAACCCCCTGAAATGCTGGGATCTTTTGCCCAAAGTGGGGTTCAAACCCATAACCCTGATGTTAACTAGTGGGTTCAAATGACAACAAAAGAGATTCTACCTTAGGACAGTGGTTCAGAAATCTTTTTTTTCTTTTCTGTGCCACACTTTCAGAATAAAAATTTGCTTGCACCACACCACATTTTTTATTGATAAGAATTACAGTGAAAAACAAAAATAAGCAACTAGCAGTGCTTGATTTGGAAAAGATATCTAACCATATTCTGCTAAACAAACAAACATTTCAGTGTAGTATAGTACCAAAATGATTCTTTGATTGTCCTTGAATCTTCCTACCACACTTACCATCCTGTCCTGGCACACCAGTGTGACACGACACAGCCTTTGAGAGTCACTGCCTTGGGAAAAACTTTCTGACAGTAAGAGCCATTTAACAGTGGAACCGGCTCCCTTGAAAGGTAGTGGACTCTTTTTCACTGGAGGTTTCTAAACAGAGGTTGGATGGCCATCTGTTGGCAATTTTCAAACTATGATTCCTGCACTGTAGGGGGTTGGACTAGGTGACCCTTGGGCTCCCTTCTAACTCTATAATTCTATGATTATATCATCCACAAGGGCAGCAGGTCTGGGACTTGCCCCTTGTTTAGTTCTGGCTCGGGCAGAGAGATGCTCCCTGCACGGTGCCAGCTGTTTAAAACCCTTCCCTCTCTGGATGAGAGACAACATCATTCTGGGACAGCTTCTCTTTGTTCTTTCCCGCTTGGTATTGGCATTCGACCTCTCCCTTCTGACCTGCTCCACCCCACCCTTTCTAACCCACGGTTGCATCACCAGTCGCTCCCAAAGCAATTTCCTTTTCCTGCTGCTCAGTTAGTAGAGCATCAAGGCCAGGGCTCCAGATGTGCCCAGGATTTTAATTTTTTGTTTTGATTGACTCAGGATGTGGTGTCTGGAGGATGTAGATTCAGCTCTCCCCGCCCCCACCAGAGTCTTTAAAAGGAATCTTGCCCAGGGTCGCCACGAATATGTCTCCTGTGTGCAATTGTGGGAATAATCATCCGTCTTTCAAGCAAGTTTCTAGTCCCTGCTGTATAGGAAATGAATCAGCAGGTTAAGAAAGTTAAAATGTTATTTGCTTTTTTGGTGTGTCTTAGTTTTTGAGCAAGACCTGGGGAGAATTTTAAGAGCCAGAAAAAGGCTCTAGAGGGCCACTCAGTCAGCTCCCAGCCCAGATGTTCCACACTGCTGTGGCAGCTATTTTTGACATTAAGCAAACCTGCTGGGACTGTTTGCATAGTCCACCCCCCTAAGAGTTACCTAAGTGACCCCTCTCCCCAATTTAGTTTAGTACAAATGGATAAATTGAGGGGGAGGATTTGGAGGGGCTCAATCCTGAATCAAATCAGTGTAAAACAGGAGCCAGGGAATTACATGTAGATGATTTTCAACTATGTCTAAATGTGAAAAAACCCCACTATGTTTAAATGAAAGTTCAGTCATTTTAAAACATTATTGAATACATTTGATAAATGACAGACTCTCCTTTATTTTTGCTTTAAAATGAAAAACTTTTATTTCTTTATTTCATTAAATTTATATACTGTACTGCTTGATTGCAAAACAAGCCCTCAAATCAGTTTACAAAAATACGGGAAAAGTCAAGAACAATAATTTGAAACTTTCACAAAGTTAATATAACAATGAGCTAAAAACGAACTAAAACTTGCACCAGCATGCTAAACATCTGAGTCAGCTTGTCTGAGCAAAACAGTTTTCAGCAGATGTCAAAAAGAATACATTGAAGGCAGCTGCCTGGTGTCAAGAGGCAGGGAGTTCCAAAGTGTAGGTGCCACCACACTAAAAGTTTAAGTTCTTACAAGTGCAGAACAGGACTTATGTGGCACCCGGTCATGTCAGCTACACCCTTTCTTCTTTTTTATCAAAAATCCCAAATGTATGACAAAAATCCCAAATGTATGACATAAAAATGGGTTGTGTTTTAATAAATAAGCAAATAAAATAAATAAAAAGTGATAAAAATTTCAATTGCATCTGGCTGCCTCTGGCCTGTTAAAGAGGGCACACAAGGGAAGTGTACTACCTGCAGCATTCCTCCAGACCAATGGGGGAGCTCACCTGGGGTTGGACTAGATGACCCTCAAGTCCCTTCCAACTCTACAACTGTATGATTCTACTTCCTAGCATCAGGTGAACAGCGGCGGGAAGAACCAACCCCTTTGACATCCTTTGAAAAATCTGAAAACTGTCAGGATAGATCCTTCTTAATATTTCATCAGAGTTTAAGAACCTCCCTCCCTTTCAATTGTCTCCACATGTGATTATAACCTTTTCTTATTATCATTACCCTAGTTGCTTCCTCCTGAATCATTTCCAGCTTTGAAGCATCCTTTATATTTCAGCTGAAGTGCTGAAACAAATGTATCTGAGGATAATGTCTTGTTGATATTCCAGGAGCTTTTCATTCCCAGGAGGCTGTGTGTATGCAGTTCTGGTTGGATGGAAGACCTTTCCAAACTGAGTGAATGGGTGGTAAAATGGAAAGTGCAATTCAGTGTCAACAAGTGTAAAGAGTGAAAATTAATTTCATGTACATACTCCTAAGGTCTGAACATGGACCACTTATAAATGCCATCTCCAACTCCTTGAAAGATTCCATCAACGGTGTCTCCGAAAAATTTTACACATCACTTGGGAAGACAGGTGAACTAATGCTAGTGTACTGGAAGAAGCAACGATCACTAGTGTCAAAACAATGATTCTTCAACATCAACTTTGTTGGACAGGTCATGTTGTTTGGATGCCTGATTATCGTCTTCCAAAGCAACTACTCTATTCCAAACTTAAAAATGGAAAGCGTAATGCTGGTGGTCAACAAAAGAGGTTTAAAGACTCTCTCAAGACAAATCTTTTTTAAAAATGTAGTATAAACACCAACAATTGAGAAACACTGGCCTGTGAGCGCTCCAATTGGAGAACAGCCTTTGCCAAAGGTGTCATGGACTTTGAAGACGCTCAAACTCAGGATGAAAGGGATGAGAGGAAGGCACATTTGGCAAACTCTCACCGTGATCAACTCCCACCCGGAAACCTATGTCCCCACTGCAGAAGGACTTGTGGATCCAGAATTGACCTCCATGGTCACTTATAAAAGGTAAAGGTAAAGGAGCCCCTGACCATCAGGTCCAGTCGTGTCCGACTCTGGGGTTGCGGCGCTCATCTCACTCTATAGGCCGAGGGAGCCAGCGTTTGTCCACAGACAGCTTCCGGGTCATGTGGCCAGCATGACAAAGCTGCTTCTGGCGAACCAGAGCAGCGCACGGAAACGCCGTTTACCTTCCCGCTTGGAGCGGTCCCTATTTATCTACTTGCACTTTGATGTGCTTTCGAACTGCTAGGTGGGCAGGAGCTGGGACCAAGCAACGGGAGCTCACCCCATTGCAGGGATTCAAACCGCCGACCTTCTGATCAGCAAGCCCTAGACTCTGTGGTTTAACCCACAATGCCACCTGGGTCCTTAAAGACTCTCTCAAGACAAATCTTTTTTAAAAATGTAGTATAAACACCAACAATTGAGAAACACTGGCCTGTGAGCGCTCCAATTGGAGAACAGCCTTTGCCAAAGGTGTCATGGACTTTGAAGACGCTCAAACTCAGGATGAAAGGGATGAGAGGAAGGCACATTTGGCAAACTCTCACCGTGATCAACTCCCACAAGGAAACCTATGTCCCCACTGCAGAAGGACTTGTGGATCCAGAATTGACCTCCATGGTCACTTACAAACTCACTGTTAAAACCGTGTTCATGGAAGAGAATCTTACTTGGCCACAAATGATTGCCAAAGATGAAGAAGATCAGACTGGGGTGAGTTCTTGGTGTCACAGTAAGGTAAAGGTAAAAGGACCCCTGACCGTTAAGTCCAGTCGCAGACGACTCTAGGGTTGCAGTGCTCATCTAGCTTTACTGGCAAGGGAGCCGGCGTACAGCTTCCAGGTCATGTGACTAAGCCGCTTCTGGTGAAACCAGAGTAGCGCACGAAAACACCGTTTACCTTCCCGCCGGAGCAGTACCTATTTATCTACTTGCACTTTGATGTGCTTTCGAACTGCTAGGTGGGCAGGAGCAGAGACTGAGCAACGGGAGCTCACCCCGTCACAGGGATTCAAACCGCCGACCTTCTGATCGGCAAGATCTAGGCTCTGTGGTTTAGACCACAGTGCCACCTGCAACATAGTAGAAAGCTCAATAAGATGTTGACCCAGTTTGTTGGTCATGAAAAAGGCAAACCAACCCTAGGGATCATCATGGAAGGAACTGGAAATAAACTTCCAGTGTCATTGTGCTGTTATACAGATCTAAACTGAATGTTAGAAGATTCGGGACAGATAAGAGGATCGTTAAACTATGGAACTCATCCCACTGGATGGAATGGCGGCCACCGATTTGGATGGCTTTAAAAATTGGTCGAACAAATTAATAGGAGGAAAAGGCTATTAATGGCTACTAAACACGATGAGTACGTTCAGCCTCCATAACTACCAGTTGCTGGAGACCACAAGAGGAGAGAGTATTCTTGTGCTCAGGTCCTGATTTAGGGCTTCCAATTGCGGCCACTGTGAGAACTGGATGCAGGACTAGATGGGCCATTGGCCTGATCCAGCCGCCTTTTCTTATGTTCTCAATGGCTAGTAGTCCTGAAGGCTGTGTACTGCCTCAAAGATTCAATGGATCATCCTTCTCAGTGCCAGCTGTTGGGGAGAGAACAGGTGGGGAGAGAACTGTATCTGCATGCATGTGCTGCTTTTTGGTTTCCAATATAGGCATCTGGTTGGCCACTGTGAGAACAGGATGCTGGAGCAGATGGGCCTTTGATCTAATCTGCAGGGCTCTCGTGTTCTATATGCTACCTTCAGGATCAGAGGAAGCATGCCTCTGAATACCAGTTGTTGAGAATCACGAGCATGCCTCTGATGCAGAGAGCTATGAATGGGAGATTTGAGGGGTTTCCTTAATGCATTCCACAGACATCTGGTTGGCCACTTTTGGCAATTGGATGCTGGGCTAGATAGGCCTTTGATATGATCCAGCAGCCAGGCTCTTCCTCCTGAATCTGTTACATATTCAGACTCATCTCTGCAAATATAACTTCAGTACAGTATTGTCATTTCAAGTGTACAGTATGATGAATTCAATCCACTAAATGGGGGCAATCACAGCGTCCCTCCTGCAGATGAATCTGTTTGGGGACCACAGTCGGGCGCCCTGGCGCTGAGGCGCGGAGATCGCTCCAGCGCCCCCACCCTTGCAGCGTGCAGCATGGCTTCCGTGCGGCTTTGCCACGCAGCGCCCCCCCCCCCCTGCCGGCCCGGCACCCTGGCGCCCCGCGCCACCGGGACTACACCTAGAGCTGGGCCTGACCACGGTTGGTATTCAATGCTAGTAATAGGCCCCACCTGCACTATTCATTTAAAGCAGTATTCTACCACTTTAAACAGTCATGGCTTCCCCCAAAGAATCCTGGGAGCTGAGAGTTGTTAGGAGACACCCCCCTCCCATTCCCCTCACAGAGCAGCAATCCCTAGGGCGCTTTAACAATCAATTCCACTTCTCAGGAAACTCTGAGAATTGTAGCTTGAGGATTCTTTGGATATCTGGACAGGGATAGCCAAACCTTTGTCATCTATGCTCTGGTAAACTCTAGGTTAGATTACTGCAATATGTTATACATGGGGCTGCCTCTGAAGACAGTTCAGAAATGCCCACTGGTGCAAAATTCAGCAGCCAGGTTGATCACTGGGACAATATGGTTTGAGCATATAATGTCAATTCTGGCCTAACTGCACTGGCTGCAAATTAGTTTCCGGACCCAATTCAAAGTGCTGGTTTTGACCTACAAAGCCTTAAATGGCTCAGGACCGCAATACGTCAAGGACCACCTCCATCCATGTTAACCGACATGGACCTTATCTTGAGGCCCCTTTCTACAAGAGGTCCAGAGGGTGGCAACATGAGAACAGGCCTTTTCTGCGGTGGCTCCCCGTTTGTGGAATGCTTTTCTCAGGGAGGTTCACCTAGTGCCTTCTTTATGTATCTTTAGGCACCAGTGAAAAGGAATCCTTTTCTTCCAGGCCTTTGGCCAATTAAACAATCTATGGCTTTTTAAACTGTGTGTAGGGGAGGTACTGGTATTGTTACAATCATATATTTTTTTATGTTTTCATATTGTACATTGCCCTGTGATCCTCAGATGACGGGCAGTATAGAAAATTGTTAAATACAGTAATAACAACAATAAAATGGAGAGCCATGCTGGATCAGGACAATGGCCCATCTAGTTTAGCATCCTGTTAACAAAGTGGCTAAACGACTAAACGACTAAACAACAACAACAACAAAGTGGCTAAAAATACTCTTCTTGTTGTTGTTTAGTCGTTTAGTCATGTCCGACTCTTCGTGACCCCATGGACCAGAGCACGCCAGGCATTCCTGACTTCCACTGCCTCCCACAATTTGGTCAAACTCATGTTCGTAGCTTCGAGAACACTGTCCAACCATCTCGTCCTCTATCGTCCCCTTCTCCTAGTGCCCCTCAATCTTTGCCAACATCAGGGTCTTTTCCAGGGAGTCTTCTCTTCTCATGAGGTGGCCAAAGTATCAGAGCCTCAGCTTCAGGAGCACTCGGGACTGATTTCCTTCAGAATGGATAGGTTTGATCTTCTTGCAGTCCATGGGACTCTCAAGAGTCTCCTCCAGCACCATAATTCAAAAGCATCAATTCTTCGGCGATCAGCCTTCTTTATGGTCCAGCTCTCACTTCCATACATTACTACTGGGAAAACCATAGCTCTAACTATACGGACCTTTGTTGGCAAGGTGATGTCTCTGCTTTTTAAGATGTTGTCTAGGTTTGTCATTGCTTTTCTCCCAAGAAGCAGGCGTCTTTTAATTTCGTGACTGCTGTCATCATCTGCAGTGATCATGGATCCCAATAAAATAAAATCTCTCACTGCCTCTATTTCTTCCCCTTCTATTTGCCAGGAGGTAATGGGACCAGTGGCCATGATCTTTGTTTTTTTGATGTTGAGCTTCAGACCATATTTTGAGGTCTCTTCTTTCACCCTCATTAAAAGGTTCTTTAATTCCTCCTCACTTTCTGCCATCAAGGTTGTGTCATCTGCATATCTGAGGTTGTTGATATTTCTTCCGGCAATCTTAATTCCGGGTTGGGATTCATCTATTCCAGCCTTTCGCATATAATCTTCTACATGCATCTAATTGCAAAACTCTTTGGCAAATACATGCATCTAATTGCAAAAATGTTTGCCAGTTGGAGATGTCGGGAAATACTGTGTATGTTCCCACACTGCAAAAAGAGAGCAGATGGCCCAACTTGGAAAGGACCTAATCAGTTGTATTTCTGCTACCTATACCTCGTTACAAAGAGCCTCTACTTCAGGCTCTTACTGTTTCCAAGAGCCCTTCCACACATTGCTAAACAATGTCTTCTGGTGGAAAGTACACATAAATCAAGGGTGCTTGTGGTGTGATTAAGAAACCTCTGTGAAACTTGACTCACGGTCCAAAAATGTGTTTGCTAAGGAGACGAAGCCACACGGCAAAGGTGCTCTCAAGGAAAGCCAGCTGCAGGATTCATAATCCCAAAGGATAACGATGATGAGCATCTGGACAGAAACTCTGCAGAGGTCACCTTCTTTCTGTGGGCATCTGACATTAATGCTAAAAAGACTGCAGTAACTCTGTGTCATAAGTTCGCTCTGTCATACCCTCCAACATTTCTCTGATGAAAATAGGGATGCCCTATTCCATGATAGGACCCAGGTGGCACTAAGGGACCCAGGTGGCGCTGTGGGTTAAATCACAGAGTCTAGGGCTTGCTGATCAGAAGGTCGGCGGTTCGCATCCCTGCAATGGGGTGAGCTCCCGTTGCTCGGTCCCAGCTCCTGCCAACCTAGCAGTTCCAAAGCATGTCAAAGTGCAAGTAGATAAATAGGGACCGCTCCGGCAGGAAGGTAAACGGTGTTTCCGTGCACTGCTCTGGTTCACCAGAAGCAGCTTTGTCATGCTGGCCACATGACCTGGAAGCTGTACGCCAGCTCCCTCGGCCAATAACGCAAGATGAGTGCCGCAACCCCAGAGTTGGTCACGACTGGACCTAATGGTCAGGGGCCCCTTTACCTACTCCATGATGATGATGATACTATTTATTCCCCACCCATCTGACTAGGTTGCTACTCTGAGTGGCTTCCAACATATAAAAACATTAAACATTAAAAAAACTTCCCTATATTAATTAAACATTAAAAAATCTTCCCTATATAGGGCTGCTTTCAGTAGGCTCAGGGGTTGGATAACTCCATACCCTCCAGCATTTCTCGGATGAAAATAGGGATGTCCTAAGGAAAAGCAGGACATTCTGGGATTAAATCAGAAACTCAGGTGACTTCTGTAAATCTGGGATGTCCCTGGAAAATGGGGAACTCTTGGAGGGTCCGCTCTCTGTGTCATACAGGATCCAACAGAGAGCTTGTGTTCCACTGTTTGTTCTCCTGAGTTGCAAGAGGTGCCATGGGTTCACAATCTGCAGCTGGTATAAAATAGTACAGGCAACTCCCCATTTCCAAGGGATCAGCACGTACACAATTGTTGATGTATGCGCCTTTTGGGGCACCACAAAGGGGTGGGGTGGGGGAACAGGGCAGGCCTATGCACATCCTGCTGACACGTGAAATGCCTCAGAATGCAACCCCCACGTAAATGGGGAGTTGCCTGTACTGTGCAAAAAATATCTGATAAGTACACGAGAAGAACCTTGCTGGGTGAGGCTGGACATCCTGTCTTCACAATGCCCAAACAGATGTCCCAGTGGGAAATCCTCCAAGCAGGACCTGACTGCAAAAGTAACTCTCTTGTGATTTCCAGCAACAGATATTCAGAGGCATACTCCCTCTGACAGTGAAGGTAAAACGTAAGAAGAGCCCTGCAGGATCAGGCCAGAGGGAGGCCATTTAGCCCAGCATCCTGTTCTTACAGTGGCCATTCAGATGCCCCAAAGGGGAGCTCATGAGCAGGATTCAAACACAAGAGCACTCTCCCCTCCTGTGGTTTCCAGGCACTGTGATATCATCAGTCTTATTTTCAGTTCATTTTCCTAACAATCCCTAGTGTGGAATCTGCCCTTTTCACAGCCGCTGTTTTCAACATCAGTTGCAAGGGAGGCCTTGTAAGAGAAGAGTCCCAAAGCCAGGCTCGGAGAGGTGGAAGTCAAGGAGGGAGAAGAGGGGAGGAGGAAAGGACTCTGATGTTCGGGGAAGCATTGTAGAGCTGGCCCCGTTCCACCATATGACTCGGCCTGATGGAATGTACCAGAAGGCTTCCTTTCAAGAAACGTACAATATGGTAATGAACAGCTCCATATGTCCCATGTCATCAGCCACATGATAAACGGCAGCCAAGAGGCCAAGAAAATGCTTTGGAGCAGCCCTGGATCCTGGATCAGGAGGGGTCAGAGGTTAAAATTGGAGTTAAGCGGGAAGGGGGCTGCAGAATGGTATGGAGATCAAGTCATCAACAGCACTTATAGGAAATGTGTCTGGGTTGCTGAAGTCTCCTGGCTGCTCATGTTGAAAACAGAACCTAAACACTCAATATGATGCTTAATATTTGTATGCATAGGAGTGGCTGAAGCTGGCTTCTCTCTTGAATTAGGCCCAATGGTACATCCAGCTCACTATTGTCTGATTGGCAGCAGCATGTCTCTGGGGTTTCAGGTAGAGGACATTCCCAGCCCTATCCAGAGATGCCACTAGGGGCTGAAGCTAGGACCTCCTGCATCCGAAGTAGATGCTCCAACACTGAGCTTCAGCCTTTCCTCTAAAAGAAGTCAAAAGATTCCAGTCCTCATGGTTCTGAATAAATGGGCATGGGCAGAATTAAAAAGGAACATGGAAAGTTGCCTTATACTGAGTCAAACCCTTGGACATTGCATTCAGGGAGGAGAGGGCTCTCAATGACTGCTAGCTATGGTGGCTATGCAGAGGCAGCAGTGGCAGCTCAGTTAGTTAAGGCATGGTGCTGATAACTCCAAGGTTGCAAATTCGATCCCCTTATGGGACAGCTGCATATTCCTGCATTGCAGGGGGGGTTGGACTAGAATGATTCTCAGGGTCCCTTCCAACTCCATAGTTGTATGATTCTATGATTCTGAACGCCAGTTGCTGGAAACCACAAGAAGGGAGAGGGCTTTTGTGCTCAGATCCTGCTTGTGGGCTTCTCATAATAGGCATCCAGTTGGCCACTGTGAGGACAGGAAGCTGGACTAGATGCAACCCCTATGGCCTGATCCGGCAAGTTCTTCTGATGTTTTTATTCAACAGGGCTTCCTCTCATGTAAGTGTGCAGAGGACCATCCTAGAAAAGGCAGAGCTCCAAGACTGCCGTCTAAAGTAAGACAATTTTGATTTATACTTACCTGTCACTTTGCCCTAGTCTAAGACTAAGTTAGACTAAATTACCTTAGTCAGATGGTCTTGTAATGACATGTTACCCTGTCCCCCCCCCCTCTCTCTCTCTCTCTGTGTGTGTGTGTGTGTGTGTGTGTGTGTGTGTGTTGAGTTCTTTTGGAAGGGATTTTGCATATTTGGAGGGAGAATTTTACATCCTACATAGCTGCTATAAAGCATTTGTCTCAGTGTCAAAAACCTGAAGGCTGTGCGTTAATTTGCTTGACACCAGGCTGACTGTCACTTATAGAGTGAAATTGATTCAGAATTCAAAGCAGATAGGGAGGTGGAGAATCTAGCTCTCATTTTGATCCAGGGTACTGTAATGGTGAATGCCAACCTGAACTTTTCCTACAGTTTATAGGTGTAGATCATGGTGTCAGCATAGTTGGCATAGCTTGATATAAAATATACTCCTCAATGAAATTTCTTGACCCTGGTGCAACTCTTTATCCTGAACGTGTTCTAGAAGGCTCCCTGATCTCCTAAGACTTTATGTAAAGATTAGCACAGTAACCTGTTGCCCATAAAATTTAATTAACATCTCCTGTAAAAAGAATGAATTCCATATACACAATAGAATCTACCCAAGTTAAACTTGGGGGGAAAGGCTAAGATAACCAGATAGTCATTTCTCACTAGCATTCTTTCTACTACCAAACTAAGGAAGGTAAACAAAATAATAATCAAGAAACTTTAGGAACAGGCAATGTTGCTGTTGTTTAGTCGTTTAGTCGTGTCCGACTCTTTGTGACCCCATGGACCATAGCACGCCAGGCACTCCTGTCTTCCACTGCCTCCCACAGTTTGGTCAAACTCATGTTGGTCTAGAGGGCTTGGGAGCTGGGGGCACAGTCATGCAGTGGTTCCGCTCCTTCCTCCTGGGCCGTGTTCAGAAAGTGGTGGTGGGGGATGAGTGTTCAGACCCCTGGGCTCTCACTTGTGGGGTGCCTCAGGGTTCTGTCCTCTCCCCCATGCTTTTTAACATCTATATGCAGCTGCTGGGAGAGATCATCAGGGGGTTTGGGCTGGGTGTCCATCAGTATGCTGATGATAACCAGCTCTACCTCTCTTTTAAATCAGAACCAGTGAAGGCGGTGAAGGTCTTGTGTGAGTGCTTGGAGGCGGTTGGAGGATGGATGGCGGTTAACAGATTGAGATTGAATCCTGACAAGACAGAAGTACTGTTTGTGGGGGACAGGAGGCGGGTGGGTGTGGAGGACTCCCTGGTCCTGAATGGGGTAACTGTGCCCCTGAAAGACTAGGTGCGCAGCCTGGGAGTCATTTTAGACTCACAGCTGTCCATGGAGGCACAGGTCAACTCTGTGTCCAAGGCAGCTGTTTATCAGCTCCATCTGGTACGCAGGCTGAGTCCCTACCTGCCCACTGACTGTCTCTCCAGAGTGGTGCATGCTCTAGTTATCTCTCGCTTGGACTACTGCAATGCGCTCTACGTGGGGCTACCTTTGAAGGTGACCCGGAAACTACAACTAATCCAGAATGCAGCAGCTAGACTGGTGACATAACACCGGTCCTGAAAGACTTACATTGGCTCCCAGTACGTTTCCGAGCACAATTCAAAGTGTTGGTGTTGACCTTTAAAGCCCTAAACGGCCTCGGTCCGGTATACCTGAAAGAGCGTCTCCACCCCCATCGTTCTGCCCGGACACTGAGGTCCAGCTCCGAGGGCCTTCTGGCGGTTCCCTCACTACGAGAAGCCAAGTTACAGGGAACCAGGCAGAGGGCCTTCTCGGTAGTGGCACCCACCCTGTGGAATGCCCTCCCACTAGAGGTCAAAGAGAACAACAACTACCAGACCTTTAGAAGGCATCTCAAGGCAGCCCTGTTTAGGGAAGCTTTTAATGTTTGATGGATTTCTGTATTTTAATGTTTGATGGATTTCTGTATTTTAGAATTTCTGTTTTGTTGGAAGCCGCCCAGAGTGGCTGGGGGAACCCGGCCAGATGGGCGGGGTATAAATAATATATTATTATTATTATTATTATTATTATTATTATTATTATTATTATTCGAGAACACTGTCCAACCATCTCGTCCTCTGTCGTCCCCTTCTCCTTGTGCCCTCCATCTTTCCCAACATCAGGGTCTTTTCCAGGGAGTCTTCTCTTCTCATGAGGTGGCCAAAGTATTGGAGCCTCAGCTTCAGGATCTGTCCTTCCAGTGAGCACTCAGGGCTGATTTCCTTAAGAATGGATAGGTTTGAACAGGCAATAGAAATAGACAAATCACTCATCCCAAATCACTCATCCCAAATCACTCACCCCACCTTCTCCGTGACCTAACATTGGCTGAGAATAGTATTTTAAACCCTGATTTCAATGGTGGGTTAGCTCTCACAGCTCCAACATGAACTTTTTTTTCACTCTGCACCCTCAAGGACCAGACTGGCACCACTTCACTTCAAGACAGGTGTCAGGGTTGTTGTGACTACTCTTGAGTAACGACCTTCCACATGCTTGTTTTTCAGAAGCTTTTATTCGTGCACATTATTTACAGTGTAACGAACTGCTGGTTTCATGTCTACTGGCTTGAGTCAGATTCCTGCACTGCCCCCCTCCGCGTTCTGGACCAACAAAAAAGCCTCGGAACTGAGAAGCGCCTCCCTTTCCTCCTCCTCCTTAATTCCGGCGTGGGGGGGAGGTCTCCTGTCTGACTGATTCCTGTCCTCTCTCCCCCCCCCTTCTCTCCCTGCCGATGGAGCGGGGGCTATTGGAGGTTGCTAGAGCCCTGGCACTCTCTTTCAGTTTCCTGACTCCCTCCCTCATACCCTTCGCTCTCATGACTCCTGGGAGACGAGCTGCTTCAGATGAGGGGGAGCTGTTCTCTGTAAGCCCTCCCCGTTACAACAGGTATACTGCACTCCTCCCGTTGTGGCTTTACATATACCGGTAAGTGTGGCTCTGTGGCAAAATGGTCTTGTTCACTCTCTCTAGGCTTTCAGTCAGCCGAATAGCTTATTTGGTTAGAGCATGGTGCTGATAATTCCAAGGTTGCAGGTTCAGTCCCCATGAGTGGCAGCAGCATAGTCCTGCATTCCAGGGGGTTGAACTAGGGTCCCTTCCCACTCTATGGTTCTATGATAGAGATCCTTCCTTTGCTCTTTAGAATCTATGTATTGAGTGTGTGTTGCTGCCTGCCTATACTGTAACTTTGCTGTCTGAAGCAGCATCCAGATGCTCTTGTCACTTTCATGTAATAGACAACCCTTTTAAAATTCCTCTTATGTGTGTACTTATTGGGTCATAAGGTTAAGGGCAAACACCTGTTCACAATGAACACATGTTATAACTCTAGCAGAAGGTCCTAGTCTGCGTAGGAATATACATGAGTATACACATGTGGGTTCAGACACACACCCTGGAACAGCAGCAGATGTGGATACCATCCAGATGTTATCACAGCGTAACCTTCTGCCAGCCCCAGCCATCAAGGTCAACAGCAAAGCATGATGATGGGGGTTGTAGGCCAAGATGTTCAGGGGGTGGTCCACTTTCCCCAACCCTGGCCTAGGTAAGGGAAGATGTTTTCTAAAGGATGAGTTCTGAGCTTTGAAGCTGACCCACATACTAATTAACAGAAGCCAGATATACTGACCCCATTACGTCACGGAAATAAGCTCACCCACCACCACTTATGGTTCTACTCACAAATAGGGATGAGGGAGAAATTAAATTCATTTTATATTTAAAGTTGGCTTTTATCAATTTTAAGCTCGGGGGGGCGACACATGATGACTGAAATACAGCTTTCCTTCAGAATTCACATTTATTCAGATTTTGCAGTGCAGTTCTCTGACTAAACAATGTTCACAAGAATGCATTTATGAGGTGTAGCCTGAATAAAAGTTCCCTATATTAGGCAGAATAGCTTGCAAAAATGTGTCTGTTATGGAAATATTCATTAAAAATATGTATATTATTGTGATTTATTTTATTTTTGCATTGATATTGCGCATATATATATATATATATATATATATATATATATATTCTCCAAGGTGCTCAACAACCCTGTGAGGCAGCATCTGTGACCCATGGTCACCCAGTGAGCTTCATGGCTAAGTGGGGGTTGGGGGTGGGAATTGAACCATGTTCCCCCAGGTCTTACTCTGGCACTCTAACCACACTGTCTCTCGGGGGGGGGGGGCTAACAATTTGACAAATTTTCATAAGGAAGGGCTTTAAAAAATAATGATAAATAGCCGGCATGTGTTGAACTAAAGATCAAATAAACTAAGATGGGCGAATTCAGCCGCTCTCAGAAGAAGCAAAAAGCCATTTTCTGTGCCATTAAGGAAGGTTTTGCAGAAGACCATATTTTTACTGACTCATACAGGATCCCCTGCCTGGCCACCCCCACCACCACCCCCAATCCCTGACTAAAAGGCGAGGCTGGCAGAATACTCAAACCTTTTCTTTATGGGAAAAGGACTGACCACAGGCTCTGCAAGTGGTCTTTTTCTTTCCTCTGAAACTTCACTGGGGAAAAATGCAGACCCACCAAGCTGCTTTACCCCACCCCCACATTTCCATGGTCAACTAGATGTCCTACCCACACCCCCATGCTTTGCACATTTTTTAAAATATGCCAGACTCTTTCTGATGTGGTGTTTCCCAAAGCTCTGCTTCATCGCCTAAAGGCAGTCCCACATCAGATTCTTGTTGCTTATGATCTAAGCCAGCGGTTGCCAAACCTTTAGAGGCCTGTACCCCCTTGTCTCCTACTCATTCCCATTGCCCCCTGCCATATATGTATACATATAACACTCATATTAGCATTTTGCATGTCCCACACAATAAAATTCAAAACAGTGTTAATTAATTGCACATTTACATACCTCCAAGTATCCCTGTTTTCCAAGGTCAGTCCCGAAATTACAGAAGATGTCCCAGTTTCTGATTCGATTCCTGATTGTCCCGGTTTTACTTTTTCCTCCCCCTCCCCTTGTTAGAGAACAATTAAAAGCAGTGTGTGTAGGGGCAAAAAAATGTTACGAATCTGCCTTAAATTCTTTAACTGCAATGCTTCTGCAGCCTGATCTCTTTTAGGAAACGTGTGGAGTGTTTATTCCTTTATTGTAAATGGAGCCTTACACCATGTACTGAAAAGTAAGTCCTACTGTATTCAACAGAACCTACTGCCAGGTAACTGGGTAAACTGTGCAGCCTTAAACTGCAATTTTTACTCAGAACTAAGTCCCGCTGAATTCAATAGGATTTACTCTCTGGTATGTTCCTGATCGTTCTCACAGTTGTTGTTGTTGTTGTTGTTGTTGTTGTTGTTGTTGTTGTTGTCCCACCTTTTTTCCTGAAGCTAACATAATGTTTCTTTCCTTTTATCTGAGGAAGGTGTTGTACACGATCCTTCCCCTTGCACATTTTTTCTTTACAACAATCCTGTGAGGTAGGTTAGGCTGCGAGGTTGCCATTGGCTCAAGGCGACCAATATATGTGTGTATATGGATGATGTCTCTGTGTGCAGTAAGATCAAATGAGGGAGAAGCTTCCTGATGTAGAATAAGATGTTTTCATTGGAGAAATGAAATAGCCCCATTGGAAGCTATGCAATTATTCAAAATTCAATCAAAGTGAGTTTTTTTAATTGATTAAAACAAAGATGAAGTTTTGAGACCAGCTTTTCAAAGTCTGATAGTCATTTGCACCTCCAGGCCCCCCCTGCTGTCCCCTTACCTTTTAGAAACTCCCATGGTAATCCCGCTGACCACTTTGGGAACCCCTGAACTAAGCCTTGCTATATCCACCATGAGATGACTGTGGGAGTTTTCAAAAAAAATGAACCATCTCACTCAATGTCCTGGTAATGCAAACAGGCAATTTTCCCATAAGGCATAATATTGTGGGGTAGGGCATGGGGGGAAAATAACCACAACATTCCAGGCTCTGTTTCCCATTGGGAAGCATCAAGGTTTCCTTGACAATCAAGCTTGTTTTAATAAATGAGTGCAATTAAAAAACATAATCTATGAGCTGATAAATATTCCTTTCAGGCTCAAACCATATTTTTCCAAAAACCACTATTTTTAACGTTTTGTAGGAGACTTATTGGATCCTCCTGTGTTTTTTCAGCACCTTTTGGAACTGAAACTAATTGAGCAGGTATAGAGTGTATTTTTTTATCTTGCTTACATTTTTAATGTGCCGATCGGACACAAATGCCTTTTCATATAGACTACTGCAATGTTTTCTACATGGGGCTCTCCTTGGAGACGGCAGTTATCACAAAGGATGCAGACTGAGGTCTCAAATTTGTACTGCCCACCTATGTCCTTCTGGCCCCGGTACAAGGCATTGGTGTTGACTTAACCCTGAATGACCCAGGGTCCAAAAACTGGAAGGAGCCCTTCTCTACCCGCCCCAGAGCATGGAATGGAGAAAATGGATAGGGAAAGGTTCCCTCCCACCTCTGTCATAATACTAGAACTCATGGACCTCCAATGAAGCTGAATGTTGGCGGCTGAAGGACAGATAAAAGAAATAACTTATCATACCCTCCAACATTCCTCAGATGAAAATAGGGACATTTCTCACTCCACTCCCCCAACGGACGCTCTTTGACCCCCCCCCATTTTGTCCCCTCCCCCAGCAGAGCATTTCCTATCAGGAGAAGGGTGAGTGACAACATCAGTGGGACACAATAAAAATCAAGACTTCTTTGTGCTGTGTTTTGCTCCACCTTTCTTCCTGCCTAGGGCAAACCTGCTCTCTGCCTGCCCCTCAGAACCAGCACGTCATGTGGGGCTGGGCCTTGGCAGTTGTGGCCCCTTCTCCTTGCCCGCTCTCCAGCACCTGCTATGAGCTGCCAGAGAGAGAAGGCTGGCAGCAGCAGCCATGCAGAGGCAACGGAATATTCTCTTACAGCCACAGCTGCCACTGCCGCTCAGGACAAGCGCTGGGCTCATGCTTCTCCCTGAGCTTGGTGGCTGTGGTGCTGGCGAAGGAAATAGGGACATTCTGGGATTAAATCAGAAGCTGAGACAGCTTTCATAATTCCAGGACTGCCCCTGGAAAATCAGGACAGTTGGAGGGGGTGTGAATTATTCACACAGCACATAATCAAACTATGGAACTCACCCCTACAGAAGGCACTGATGGCCACCAACTTGGATGACTATAAAAGAAGATGGACAAATACATGGAGGAGGAGGGGCCTACTGATAGATCGGGGCATCCCTTAAGGAGGGCACATGGTGCGGTGAGACATGGCAACCAAACCCTGTGTTGTGGGTGGGTATGATTGGATAGCCACAACACCCAATAGGTAGGTCCCTTGATCCAGGGTTCAATCAGGCCAATGGGACGCAGGCTAAACAGATCAAGGGACCTATAAATACCTATGCATGTGACCCAGAGCTTCCTCTTTCGGTGTGTGCATCGGAACACCCGCCCACCTCTCCCTACTTTTAGGGCTTGTGTGTCATATGTCCTTGGGACATGGGCACGGCATGAATTTTTCCCCACTTGACTGATTGGCTGGTGCCATTTGGGTTTAGCCTGCCATGTAGCAAATCATCACAACTTGTAAGGTTGTGGATAGGCTCTGGTTCAGGTGATAGGGATGGGGGAATGCTCTTGCCATCCCTATGTGAAGGGGTATTCCGTTAAAGGAATCCAGGGACTCAAATGGTTTGGTCAACCCTGTGAGGGGGGTTGTGCCCATGCCTGAATCCAGGGGGACATTTGGGTGGTGGACATAGTCTGTTCCCAGCTTTCCGCCTATCTGGATGTTCACCCTTGGCTGACCTATGCTGGTGTCCTGGGTCAGCACTACCTGCAACGGTGCAGGGAGCTAGTCGAACCAGAGCCTATGCAACCACTCACTTGCTGTAATCAATAAAGTTGTGGCCTAAATTCTGCCAAAAACCAAACCAAAATTTGAGTCTTGTCTGAATTTATTTAAGGGGGAGGTTTAAAGGTCTAAACACAAAACTAGCAGCCACGATGGCTGTGCTCTGCCTCCACAGTTGGAAGCAGCATTGCTTCTGAATACCATTTGATGAAAACCACAGGAGGGGGGAGTGTTTTTGTGCTTGGATCCTCCTTGCAGGCTTCCCATGCAGGCATCTGGTTGGCCACTGTGAGAACAGGATGGTGGACTAGATGTGCCATTGGCCTGATCGAGCTCTTCTTATGTTCTTGAATTTGCATTGAGAGGCTTCTGCCTCCTGCCTTGACTGTCCTCGGAAGACCGGCCATTTAAAATGCACCATACGTATGTATAAAGACAGCCCTGTGGCGAGAGTCTCCATCATCCAGATGGGATCAAAGGGTACCCCTTGTTTATAAAGGCAAAGGAGAAATGGGAGATGATCATGTATAACCTTTCATCACCGTTCCAAAATGCTAAGTGCTCTAAGCTGTTGAGACGGCACAGGGTGGGGTGGAGTGGAATGTGGACAGAGACTATTTCATCCCCCTGGTCATTTACATTCCAGCATGTCTCCCGTTGAAAGTTACATTTCTCAGGGGCAACTTGGGCCTTGTCTCCAGATACTAGAGAATAAGGGGAGAATAAGATATCCCTCCCTCCCCTTCTACACATCTTTCCATTGCCCCAGCTCTCCAGTTAAAGGGAAAAGAGTTGAGCGGTCAGGATAAGTGCGAGGAGGAATGGAAATAGAGGTGTAAGGCATGAGATTGACCCCTCCCCTAGGGACTGAATAAAAATGCCACCCTGTGTTCCAATGAGAGGAAGGGTAGGATATCAGTTAAATCAAATCATCATCATCTAACCTGCCAGGGTTTTGAAATTTTCACGCAAGGCCCTTCTTTTGGTCCCACCATCCTCAAAAGCAAGCCCGGGGCGAGGGGTGCAGGAAAGGACCTTCTTGGTGGCTGCTCCCAGATTTTGGAACTCCCTCCCTACAGAAACCAGACTGGCTCCCTCCTCATCATTCCATTGGCATGTAAAGACTTTCTTTTCCCAACAGGCTTTGGAGGGATTGACTACTTTTAAAAGAATGGACTTTTAAACGGTGCTATTTTTTACTACAGGTATATGCATTTTAATAAATTTGCTTTAATTGCTTTTTTTAAACAAAATATGGAGGGGGGAAACAGGCTATCATAAATACAATAACAACTACAACAGTAATAATAACAATCAATTAGTATTGTTTATTCAAGGGATATTTGTACACTAGTGAGAATAATTAAGAGAGATTAAACCATGAAACTTGTTCCCACAGGAGGCAGTGATGGCCAACAGCTTGGATAGCTTTAAAACAGGCTTAGACAAATTAATGGAGGAGGAGAGGCTTATTGATGGCTACTAGCCATGATGTCAATGCTCTCCCTCCACAGTCAGCAGTTGCTCCTCATTCCCATTTGCTGGAAACCACAGGAGGGCAGAGCGCTCATGTGCTCAGATCGTGCATGTGGTTTTCCCTTTGGGGCATCTGGCTGACTGCTGTGAGAAGAGGATGCTGAACTAGATGGGCCAGTGGTCTGATCCAGCGGCAGGACTCTTCTTGCATTCTTATTCTTCTCCAGCTGGGATTTTCCTCTAAGCCCCAGAAGAATTTGGCATTTAAAACTCCTGGCTCATCCTTGAGCAGAACATTACAAGCCTCCCAAAACTTTCAGAGACTGGAAGAAGGGCTTTGGCAGCATGTAATAACAAACTACATTCTGACATTATCTGTTTTTCTTTTTTTTGCAGCTCCACGCTGCAGAACCAGAAACTTGTGAGTGTGTGCGGTGGCTTCAAGAGTCGTGTCTCCATGCCCAGCAGGCCAGAATGGGATTCTGGGATAAAACCTCTTGCTTTGTTTTGCAATGGAGTAGATCTCTTGGTAGCTGGCCCAGCTGTAAAGCAACATGGGAAACTCTGCCCCCTGCTCCCTCTCCCCCCAAAAAGGAGAGTCTGTTTTATGGGCACTTACACAAAATGAGCAGAAAAGGTCTTAAGAGAGAGAAAAGGTGGGTGCCAAGCTGGACTTGTTTGCATAAGAGGGCTGCACATGCTGCACATGTGATTCCTGCCTTGCAGGGGGTTGGACTAGATGACCCCTGGGGACCCTTCCAGCTCTATTATTTGATGACCCCCACACACTCAGAGCAGCATTAGGGAACTGAACAAGGGCTGAACATACTCCAATTGCTTACCCTCTTTTTTCCCCCCAGAGAGCTTCCTTGGCCTTCCCTTCTCGTCAGCTGAGCCAAGCCCTGAGTGGAATCATCCGATGAAAGCTGGAAGTGTTTCAAAGTTGAGATTGGAGCGGAGTCATCTGCACTCCCATCTGTGCACCAGAACCCACCAGCTGCTCTCCGCTTCTGCCTGTAGAACTCTGGGGGGGGGCAACCCTCTCTCTCATTATAGGCAGCAGGGAGGGGGAGGGGAATGACCTCCGTCTTCACATAAGAATGTCTGGCTTCTGGATCTGGCCAGTGACCCATCTAGTCCAGCATCTTGTCCTCACAATGGCCAACCAGGTGTCCCAATGGGAAGATGCCCACGAGCAAGACTCTGCTCTCCTGTGGCTTCCAATTGACTGCTTTGGTTGGCAGAACTGGCCCTTTCACAGCTGCCACATAATGCCCACTCTGCAATTATAAGAACTCAATCTTACTGTGGTGGCACCTGCACTTTAGAACTCCTTGCCTAGTGACATCAAGCAGGCCCCTTTTCCTGTACTCTTTCCATTCTTGTTTAGGCAAGCCTATCCGGTTGTTTGAAAGTTGATGTTTTAATCCATTGCTATTTTTACTTTCCCGAGATCCTTCTGGCGTTTCTCTCACTGTGAGAAATGAGGCTGCAGGGAACCGGGCAGAGGGCCTTCTCGGTATTGGCTCCCGCCCTGTGGAATGCCCTCCCATCAGATGTCAAGGAAATAAGCAACTATCTGACTTTTAGAAGACATTGATTTAGGGAAGTTTTTAATGTTTGATCTTTTATTGTGTTTTTAATGTTCTGTTGGGAGTCACCCAGAGAGGCTAGGGAAACCCAGCCAGATGGGCGAGGTATAAATAATAAATTGTTGTTGTTGTTGTTGTTGTTGTTGTTGTTGTTGTTGTTGTTATTTTATTCAAAAATATAAATTGTTATTTTTTCTTATTGATATTTTATTGTTTTCCCTTTTTTGTAAATTACTTCTAGAGTTCTGCCTTTTTGCAGGTGGCACTGTGGTCTAAACCACTGAGCCTAGAGCCTGCCAGTCAGAAGGTTGGTGGTTCGAATCCCCGCAATGGGGTGAGCTCCCGTTGCTCGGTCACTGCACCTGCCAACCTAGCAGTTTGAAAGCACGTCAAAGTGCAAGTAGATAAACAGGTTCCGCTCCGGCGGGAAGGTAAATGGCGTTTCCGTGTGCTGCTCTGGTTTTGCCAGAGGCGACTTAGTCATGCTGGCCACATGACCCAGAAAAACTGTCTGCGGACAAACGTCAGCTCCCTCGGCCAGTAAAGCAAAATGAGCGCTGCAGCCCCAGAGTCGTTCGTGAGTGGACTTAACTGTCAGGGGTCATTTAACTTTACCTTTCGTGTATAAATGTTATGAAGTAAAACAAACAAACAAACAAATACTGCCCCTGCTACTTTTGCCTCCGGCCATGCCCATCACTGTGCCTTGCCCCCTGCAACGCTCCCCATGATGGAATGTGCGCCCCCAGGACTAAAAATGTCCCACCCTCTGCTCATAAGCTCTCATGACTGAGATGTTTGCAATAGATGTATAGATCTGTTTTGATTCAGCAATACTTGAGGAAAGTTTATTCCCTAAAGGGATTTTCTTCTCCTTGGACTTCAGAGGCAAAAATGTACTACAGAGGGAGCAGGGGACCTCTTGGTGGAACGAATGCAACTCTGGCTCATCACCCCATTGGCTTTGAGCCTCAACTGTGTCCCAGCAGAGAACAGACGCCGCTGAGAGGGTGGGAGACAAAGAGGAAGAACCCCAGTGATAAATGGGAGAGATGCATTAACAGAACACTAAACATTCTATCCCATCAACAAAATGAAAGTGAAGAGCTGGCTCGGAAAATATAGGAAATTTGGGGTGGTTTATTTATATGAAGGTGGGGGAAGGGGACAATGGCTTCCTGAGCAATAACAAAGGGCTTATAGGAGGAAGAGCATCAATCTGAAATTGCTACGTCTGGGACTTTTTAAAAACAAAGAAAAGGTGAGTAATCGGTGGCATGATAGGAGTTTTTATAAAATCATGCATGTAATGGAGAAAGTGAGTAGAGAAGTGGTTACCTCCCTCTCTCCTAACACTAGAACTCATGGACATACTATGAAGCTAAATGCTGGGAGATTCAGAAGAGAAGAAAGCATAGAGTTAAACTGTGGAACTCACTCCCACAGGAGGCAAAAATGGCCGCCAACTTCGATGGGTTTAAAAGTGGATTGCACAAATTCATGGAGCAGGATATGGTTTTGAATGGCTACTCGACATTATGGCCTTGCTCTGCCTCCACTGTTGTAGACAGCAATGCTTATGAATACCAGTAGCTGAAAAACACAGAAGGGAAGGGGGCTCTTGTACTCAGGTCCTGCTTGGTGGCTTCTCCCAGTTGGGGCACCAGGTTGGTCACTGTGAGATAAGGTCATTGGCCAGATGTAGCAGAGCTCTCCTTATGTTTTGAATAGAGAATTTGCTGTGATGTTTGCATCTCAAAAATGGTCGTGTGAGGGTGTCCTCAGTTTCCCTGAATATGAGTGAGGTGCAAACAAAACAGTGAAACATATAGAAATATATAGAAACTCACCCACAGTTGTTTGACTTCCCTCAAACTTCCTGGTCTTATATATTTGGGGTGGGGCCCCCCTAAACCCTAGAAATTAATAAATGGTAGGATTTTGAGTATTTGGGATGTGAAAGGGGGGGAATAAGCTGCAGAGGAATTCAAGAGCTAGCTTATGCAAAAGACCTGGCCAAGTTAGGGCTATTAACAAACAATACAGGGCCACTGGGTGCCACCGGCAATGTCTCCCCAGTTGCCCTGAGGTGTGGAAGGTTGCTAGGGTAACTGGGTGTGAGGTAACAGGAAAATAGAATTTTTAGCAAGGTGTGCTGGGAAGGAGGGGAAGGAAGGAAGACTGGGATCCATATTGGGCAGGCTGGCTGAAGGCTGGCTGAGAGAGGTGCCTTGGACTTCAGGGCTGCACTACTGTGGGGAACAAGCACCTCTTGAGATGACCATGCTGTAAGATCTGCAATCCTTCTATGCAGACTGAAAGTGTAAATTGGTGAATAAACCTTATTTCTTAAAGCTACAACAGTCTTCACCATGTCTCAGTTCTCCAAAGGAAACACAAACCCTGGGTGAGTGTTGGGAACCCCATGGATTCTTGCCAATGCTCGGCAGAGAGAGAAGGAGGCACCCAACTTCGGTAACACTATCAATTATTTGCTATGCTGATGATTTATCTAGGGGGAGGGTGGTCCCCAACTGTTCTCCATCAACTGATGAGAAAATGCCCTCGAAAGTGGAGAGAATTTTTCAGTGAGAGACATTCTCATAGGTTGGGGAAACTTGTTTTTTGTCACACTTACTTTACTTTTAAGGTGGCTGGGGGTAGTTGTTCCTTCTACAAACCACCTCACCAATTCTGCAGCCAACCTGGACCCCTGCACAACAAAACTGGGGTGGGGGGTGGGGTGGCATGACAAGGTCAACTCCTCCCATGGGGCTTTTTTCAGGTTAGGAAGCATGGGTCGCCAATGGCGAGGGCTGGATAAATGTTTCCTGGAAAGAAAACCACACCACCCCAAACCACCGTGGAATAGAATGATAAGCTCAACTTCCTTGCACCCTCCAAAATCCTAAAGCACCTTGAGAAATGAAAATGATGCAGGAAAGAAACCATGAAGCCTCTTTTGCAGGAGAAGAAAAAAAGATAAAGGAACCAGAGGACAGATTTGGGCACAACACCTGTGTATGACTTTCCTGGTTGACCTGTGTATGGCTTTCCTGGTTGACCTGTGTATGGCTTTCCTGGTTCCTGGATACTGTGAGAACAGGTTGGTGGACTAGATGGACCCTTGGCTTGATCCAGGAGGGCTCTTATGTTCCTTACACCCACCTACAGCTTTTGCTTTGCCTTATGATATGCTACTAACTATAGTGGTACCTCTAGCTATGAACGTAATTCGTTCCGGAGGTCCATTCTTAACCTGAAACGGTTCTTAACTAGAGGCGTGCTTTTGCTAATGGGGCCTCTTGTTGCCACTGCGCCGCCGGCACACAATTTCCGTTCTCATCCTGGGGCAAAGTTCTCAACTCAAGGCAACTCTTCCAGGTTAGCAGAGTTTGTAACCTGAAGCATTTGTAACCTGAGGCATTTGTAACTCAAGGTACCACTGTACATATGGGCAAGCCCATGCTTCCACAGAGGCGTACCTAGAAGTTGGTTAAACCTGCCTCTGCTGGGGGCACAGGTCCAAGGACATGCAAAAATCACCTATTAGATTGCATAGTGTACAGCAGCAGAATGTGCTTAAGCATGCCCGGGGCACATATGCGCATGCCAGGGGAGCAGGGCGCAGAGGGCGAAAGGAGCCCACCGCAAGCCAGCCCTCACTCCCAGAGCAACACCAGCACTGAGCCACTTTGCAAGGCTGCAATCTGCCCCCTTGACTTACCCTTGCTCTGGACAGTTCAAGTACTTGGGTCATGTAAAACATAGTGGTTTCTAATGTGGCTATTATGCTGATACTGCTCCTTGCCATGGGAGCCGGGGACTGTATGTATGCCGCTGCTTTCCGACCCACCCCCTTGGAGAAATGTCACTGATTGTCTTATAACTGAACACTAGCCACCTCTCTTCCCAAATCCTTCCAGATGTTTTGCCTGACCAGGACTCTCAATTCCACTTCACCCCCACCCCACCCCCCCAAAAAACCCGCCTCAAATTGTATGGCTTGGAAGCAGCAGAAATATTTTGGCCTTGGGTCAGAATCTGTTCTCGATGGATAAAAGTTCAAATTCTTCGAGAAGTCGAGAAACCCTCGCCCCTTTTCCAAGAGGCACGTCTGCCTCAGCCTTCATTCTGGGGGCAAGGTCTCCTTGAGTGGAAGTCGAGAACAAACAACATCTGCCTGAGCATCCACATTGGACATCCCCATTCGGCTGTGGATGGGAAAGGCAGTGGAAGTACAGTGAGGAAATGAGGAGGAAGGGCGGGCGGGCGGGGGAGAGATAAACAATTTCCTACCAAGGTTTGCGGGCCCAGAAATCATCTTACAAGAAACACATGCTCCTTGACAGGCTGTGTAATGCTGCTGTTAACATGGTCCACTTGGAGGTTGGTGACTGTGTGGAGAGAGCGCTGTGGTAAAACATTCTTGATGGAACGTAGAAAAAAAAGAAAAGAAAAGAACAGCCGTAATAAATTTAACTCCATCACAGCCAGAACACGGTTTCCTAAGGATTGCTTGTATGGGGATCAGGTTGCTTTTCTAAAGAAGGGGGGGAGTTGTTTCTGGAAAGGGGCCTGGCGGAATGGGTTAGGGACAATACCCCCCTCCAGCCAGGCCTTCCCCACTTCCCCATGGCCAGGCATTGCATTGCCAGCTGCATGCTCATTAACATCTGCATGCCCTGCACTCCTTGTGGTGTGAAAAGAGTCAAGGGGGGGGTATGGGGAGGACCTCAAGGTGAAAGTCTGGCCCGTTAGGAAGAGAATGAAACAGGTCCGTCCCCCCTTATTAGCAGAAGGAGCCTGCAGTTGGAATTGTGAGGGGCTCGGCTGTGCCAGAGGAACGGTGGGGTTAGGGAGGGAGTTACATCACTCTGCCTCCAAGGATAGGCCTGAGTGGAAACAGATGGAGGCTGCTCACATTGCCTCAAACTTTTGTTGGGTCGCTTTAGGCCCTGGCTCCTCCCCCCCCCCCGCCCCTGGCCTGCTCCCCTCGTCCTTTCCTCTGTACACAAAGAGTGTTTTCTCTCTCCCTGCTAGGGATGGCATACAGCATGGTGCCACTTTGAGAATGTGGGAGGTAGAATATTCTCCATCCCTGCATCACATCCCTAAAAGGATTCTCCTTTCCTCAACTCAGAACCTCACCTCTCCCCTCCCACCTCCTCTGAATCCTATAGGAAAACATGTAGCTGCATTGCCCAGAGTCAGACCCCTGGTCCATATAGCTCAGCATAGTCTACATCAGGCATCCCCAAACTTTGGCCCTCCAGATGTTTTGGACTACAATTCCCATCATCCCTGACCACTGGTCCTGTTAGCTAGGGATCATGGGAGTTGTAGGCCAAAACATCTGGAGGGCCGCGGTTTGGGGATGCCTGGTCTACATTGACTGGCAGCAGCTCTACAGGGTTTCAGGCAGGGAGCCTCTCCCAGCCTTACATGGAGATGCCATTGGGGATTGAACGTGGGGCCTTCTGCATGCAAAACATGTGCTCTATCCATTAAGCCACCCCTTCCCCTAAACATAAAGTGAGGTTCTAGATCAGGCATAGGCAAACTCCGGCCGTCCAGATGTTTGGGACTACAATTCCCATCATCCCTAGCTAGCAGGACCAGTGGTCAGGGATGATGGGAATTGTAGCCCCAAACATCTGGATGGCTGAGGTTTGCCTATCCCTGTTCTAGATCACCATTCTAAAAAATAATGAATTAAATAGAAATTAAATAGGAACCTAAGGAGCTGACTAACACTTAGTCAGACCACTCTGCCCCTGAGCCAATAGAACCAGTACCTGTACATAGGAAGTTGCTTTACACTGATTCAGTCTATGGGGCCCATCTAGCTCCAGATTGTCTACACTGACTGGCAGCAGCTTCCCCAGAGTTATCTGGAGCTGAACCTGGGACATTCTGCCTGCGAATGTTTCACTCTGCTCACTCTCAATTCTTTAGCCACTCTATGTCTAATTATATACACATTTGCCCCTGGATTCAGCCCCCCACAAACCCAACCCGCCAACCTCAAGTCATCTTTTGTCTAAATTTAAAAGACCCCAGTCCACCTTTACTTATTTAAGTAGCCCTTTCTGTACTTTTCCGGCTCTACAGTCTGAAAATAGTTATGTCCATACATACATACATACATACATACATACATACATACATACATACATACATACAGTTACCAGATTTTTTATTCAAAGAATCTGGGGACACTTTTTTTTGAAAAGAGAAAAAAGTTATTTAAAAAAGTTTTTTTTTTAAAATATATTAAGAAGTACAGTGGTACCTCGGTTTATGAACACAATTGGTTCCAGAAATCTGTTCATAAACTGAAACGTTCATAAACTGAAGCGAACTTTCCCATTGAAAGTAATGGAAAGTGAATTAATCCGTTCCAGACGGTCCGCGGAGTAAGCGTTCATAAACTGAAGCGAACTTTCCCATTGAAAGTAATGGAAAGTGGATTAATCCGTTCCAGATGGGTCCATGGAGTACTTAAACTGAAGCGTTCATAAACTGAAGCATGGGTGTAATTGGTTCCGGAAGTCTGTTCATAAACTGAAGCGTTCATAAACTGAAGCAAACTTTCCCATTGAAAGTAATGGAAAGTGAATTAATCCGTTCCAGATGGGTCCGCGGCGTTCATAAACCGAAAATTCATAAACCGAGGTGTTCATAAACCGAGGTTCCACTGTAATATCTTCTCTTCTGTGGTTTCCTCTGTTGCGCAGCCTTCCTCTTGGCCCTGGCTTGCTCTCATGGAGTAGGCTCGGGTCGGGCCTGGGCTCAGCCACATGTCCTTGCCCTCCCGGTGCTCTCCTACCTCTTTTCCTCAGCGGCTCCCCTCTTTTTTCTCCTTCCTCTTTCTCTCTCTTCCTTCTCCCCCTCTTCTCCTTCTCCCTGCATCAGCTTTAGGTGTTTTACTGGCCCCGGAGCACTGCTGGGCGGGAGGCCAGGCGCTCTCACTCCCGGCTCAATTTGGGTTGTGGTGTGTGTGTGTGTGTGTGTGTGTGTGTGTGTGTGTGTGTGTGTCAGCGGTTCCCCCAGTTGATGCGCCAGGTGTCCCCGGCTCCCCCTTGGCAGTGGCGGTGGCAGCGGTAGTCTCAGCAGCCCGGAGCCAGCCTGATAGTGCAGTTGGCTCTGGCTGGCTTCAGGAGCTGCTCACTGCCATGGCACCCACCATTTTGCCTCACCGGAAGTCCCTATATGTTATGTCTTGTGCCGTAGGAGAATCAATCACACAACATTCATCCCCTACTAATAAATCTACAACACTTAAAATATAAATCTGGGGACATTAAATGAAATCTGGGGACATTCCGGGGACAGATTTTGTCCTGGGACAAATAGGTAAATCCGGAGACTGTCCCGGGACATGTGTTCAGGAACTGCTGGATCAGACACAGCTGTCCCCTGTGGTGGGGCTCTGAATTTCAGGAGGCTGCCTTTTCAGCGAGGAAGATGCTTCTGGAATGGCTTTCGGCTCGCCCAAGGTGACCATTAGATCTTTCTGAGCAAGGTAGGAGTATAAATGGCATTCTGTTTCAATGAAGTCTTGATGCCTTACTCTCACTGGGCACTGGAGTAACAAAGGGAATTGCCAGCAGCCACAGCCATGGCTGCAAGAACTAGAACAAAATTCAGAGTCCAAGCTCAGAGTCCAAGCAAGCAAGGTCCCCAACAAGGGTTAGGCAAGAGGCAGGGCCAGGGCACTCTGGGGTCAGGTTTGGCATAGAAAGCACATGCAGCTGGTACACAGACGTTGTGTGGTGGCCACCAAGTTGAGGAGAGGGCTAGTGAGGGCTACAGTCCACAATGGCCTTGCTCTGCCTCCACAGCTGGAGGCAGTAATTCTTCTGAGTACCAGTTGCTGGAAACCACAGGAGGGGAGAGGCCTCAGCAGGACCTGAGTGCAATTTCCACAATGGGCATCGGGTTGGCCACTGTGAGCAGAGACAGCTGGACTAGATGAGCCATTGGCCTGATCCAGCAGGCTCTTCATATGTTCTTCCAGCCCAGCATTAGGGTGCTTTCAACTGGAGCTGCTGGAACCACACCTCAACATCAGCTGATGCCTGTCAATGCCCTCCTTTCCAGAGCTTTCCTAGAGATCACAGTATAACCCAATGAGACCTTTCCTATAATCTGGCACTTCAATACAAGAGGCGAAACTCTCATTGGGTGCAGCCCTTCCTTGGCCTCGTTGCAGGATCTGGGGTCTTGGCCCCCTAGTGGAGTCTGACCCAGGGCTTGGTGTAATGCCTGATTCTCCTCTGATCAAGACTGAGGAGCCCCATGGCTGAAGCATGCTGCTCGGTGAGCTCTGGTGTGTGTCTACATTCTTCATTATTCTTTGGTCTAGAATTGACAGAATCATAGAACTGTAGACTTGAAAGGTACTCGAAGGATCATCTAGTCCAACTTCCTACAATGCAGGAATCACAGCTAATTCTGACTAGGCTACTTCCCAGTTTGTCTTTCACCCTTTACTCTTCAGTCCACATTTCTGGCTTGCTTCTCCTTTCTTGTTCCTGGCTTCTCCTTCAGCTCGGGCTGATCCTAGACTAGATCCTTGATTGAATCTGGGACTTTCTGTGTGCCAAGAAAGCATGTGCTCTAAGGACTGGGCTGTGACCGTTCCTCATATGGCAGCATGGTCCTTCAGCTTCCAGTGACTCCTCATCTGAAAGTTTCAAGTGACTCCTGCTCTGGAGGGTCAGACTCAAACCAATGGCTTCAAGTTACAAAAGAGAAGATTCCGACTAAACCTCAGGAAGAACTTTCTAACAGTAAGAGCTGTTCAACAGTGGAACAGACTCCCTCATGAGGTTATGGACTCTCCTTCCTTGGGGGTTTTTAAGCACAGTATAGGTTGGATGGCCATCTGTCATAGATGCTTTAGCTGAGATTCCTGCATTGTAGGGGGTGAACTAGATGACCCCTGGGACCCCTTCCAACTCTATAACTCTATGATTCTATTGTTTATATATTGGATTGATCGCCCAACATTCACGTACTCTCAAGGTGGGACTGAGGCACAATAAACTTAATGCATGCATAACCACTGAATATGTGCCATGCAGCACACTTTCTGCCTGTGTGTGTGTGTGTGGTTACACGTGACCCCAATCTCCAAGAGGTGAGGGACTCCAGGGGTTTCAGACACTCACCTAGGATTTGTACTTCTTGGAACAGAAGTCAGTGGAGGCTGTGGTGTTTTCAGGATAGATGATTTCATTTACACATCTATATAACCTGAGCACAAGGGTGTGTGTATGTCTCACAGCATTAACACCCCCAACAGATCTTGCTTCTTCATTAGTAACAGCTTTCAATCCAGCCCAGAGCAAGCAGGACTCTGTGTTTCCAGCTTCCAGTCTGATTCTAGATCAGCTCACCCCACCCCCAACTCTGACTATCCTTGTCCTAGGACAGGCATCCCCAAACTGCGGCCCTCCAGATGTTTTGGCCTACAACTCCCATGATCCCCAGCTAACAGGACCAGTTGTCAGGGAAAATGGGAACTGTAGTCCAAAACATCTGGAGGGCCAAAGTTTGGGGATGCCTGTCCTAGGAGCTATGCGAGGGGGTTATAGGAAATCCCCAGCCCTTAGGTTGAAATGCACCATCACTTAGTGCAGCTCTGGCAATGGGGCTCATTTGCTTCTCTTCCCAGACTGAATATATGCAAGACACTCATTCCTGCCTCATCCTGAAGGTACATGTTGTTCCCAGAAGCCTCATGTGTTTCTTATTAGATGTAGGAAGTATCATAGAATCATAGAATTGTGGAGCTGGAAGGTATCCCAAGGGTCATCTAGTCCAACGCCCTGCAATGCAGGGCAGCCAGAGACCTTCATTTCATCATCATTCTTCTTCTTCTTCTTCTTCTTCTTCTTCTTCTTCTTCTTCTTCTTCTTCTTCTTCTTCTTCTTCTTCTTCTTCTTCTTGAAGAACTTTCTGAGTGTAAGAGCTGTTCGACAGTGGAATGGGCTACCTGGGAAGGTGGTGGACTCTCCTTCACTGGAGGTTTTTCAACAGAGGTTGGATGGCCATCTGCCAGGGATGCTTTAGCTGTGACTCCTGCATTGCAGCAGGGGGTTGGACTAGATGACCCCTAGGGTTCCTTCCAGCTCTACAATTCTATGATTCTTTGGTACAAAAGTAAAACAAACAAACAAACAAACCCTGCTCCAGCCACTTTTGCCTCTAGCCCTGCCCACCATTGGATTACGGCCCCTGGAAGGTTGCCCAGAAGGGAAAAAAGCCATGGGGGTGAAAAGCACCTCCTGACCATGGGCATAGTCAAGTAAAACAATAAAATCAAGTTAATGAAGTAAAACAATAGAAACACTTAACTAACTGACCAATCATATCAGTTCTGCCCCACCTAACAAAAGTCCTGCCACCCCCACCAAACCAAGTCCTGCCCTCCCCACAAAAAATCCTGACTACGCCCATGGCCTTGGTTTAGCAGTGGGCTAGTAGTGGATTTGTTTCTGCTGAATTTTAAAGAAAATTAGTCCTTCTTGTGCTTTAAAGGAAGGTGGTGGACTCCCTTTCATTGGAGGTTTTCAAGAAGAAGTTGGATAGATGACCCTTGGGGGTCCTTTACAACTCTACAATTATGTGATTCTAAAAATAAAATAAGTAATCACAGAACAGGATTAAGATTGAGTCAGAGATTGAGAAAACCACTTTGGTGTAAGGAAAAAGAACGCTAAACGTATTTCAATAAATGGGGGTGGGTGGGAAAGAGGAACTAAAGGAATGGTTTCTGCCATTAGAAAAAAGAAGCTATGTTTGTGGGCTATGATTTAAGCTGTGAATATTTGGGGCTGCGTTCCTTTCCTTAGGCTTCCTGAGCAATCTCTGCCATAACGACCTAGCTCTCATCATCCTCTCTAGGACAGGATGACTACCCTGTCTGGAAATGATCCTCGGAGAGTTATAGGCTGATGCGAAGAGTGAATGAGGCAGAAAGCGATTTCAGCAGCTCCTGTATGTGAGGAGGTGGAGATTCCTTCCACTACAATGGGATTGTTGGCACTCGAGGCTGCGAGAAGAGAAATACTGGCCGGTGCCAAACTGTGCTGCTTCCATTATAAAAGACCACCACCTCTTAAATTTCCCTGCTGGGGAACTTTCATGCCTTCTGGAAATAAAGGATCATTCTGTCCCAAGAGAGCCGTAATCTCAGTGGCAGAACATCTGCCTTGTAAGAAGAAGGCCCAGGTTCAATCCCCTCTGACTTCTCCAGCAAGGGCTGGGATAGATTTCTGCCTGAAATCCCAGACCCTCCAAATGTTTCTATTTTCCAAGGACAGTCCTGGATTTACAGAAGTCATCCTGGTTTGCGATTTGATCCTGGAATGTCCCACTTTCCCTGTTTTCATCGGAGAAATGTTGGAGGGTATGGAGTTATGTGACCCTCAAGACAAGGTGATAAGGAACCATACAATCTTTAGATCTGAAAGCAGCCCTTTATAGGAAGTTTTTAAAATGTTTAATGTTTTATTGTGTTTTTATATACGGTATGTTGGAAGCTGCCCAGAGTGGCTGGGGCAACCCAGTCAGACAAGCAGGGCATATATACATAAAATTATGATGATTATTGATGATGATGTTGATGGAATAGGACATCCATATTTTCATCAGAGCCTAGGGCTTGCCGATCAGAAGGTCAGCAGTTCGAATCTCCGTGATGGGGTGAGCTCCCATTGCTTGGTCCCTGCTCCTGCCAACCTAGCAGTTCGAAAGCACGTCAAAGTGCAAGTAGATAAATAGGTACCACTCTGGCGGGAAGGTAAACGGCATTTCCGTGCGCAGCTCTGGTTCACCAGAAGTGGCTTTGTCATGCTGGCCACATGACCTGGAAGCTGTACGCCGGCTCCCTCGGCCAATAACACGAGATGAGCGCCGCAACCCCAGAGTCGGTCACGACTGGACCTAATGGTCAGGGGTCCCTTTACCTTTATTTTCATCAGAGAAATGGTGCAGGGTATGAAATCCTGGAGAGCCACTGCTACCAGTAAGGGTAGACAACACTGAGCTAGATGGACCAGTTCATTTTGTATGAGGAAGGACCATAGCTCAGTGATAAAGCATCTGTCTTGAACCTTTCAGGGGCCGCATAGGCAGGTCCAGAGACAAAAGTGGGTGGTGCAACAGAGGAAGCTACATCCCAGTTGGACAAAAGTCAAACTTCTCTGTGCAGACACCTTACCCTTCAGGGCAGTCTCAAGCAGGTTGCGCGCCCTGGTGCTGAGGGGCGGAGATCGCTTCAGCGCCCCCGCCCTCGCAGGGTGTAGCATGGTTTCCTGGCGCACTGCGCCACCGGGGGTCTACCTAGAGCCGGCCCTGTCACCCTTCATGGGAAAGGGGAAGAAAAGAATGTGTGAGAGATGATCGTGAGGAACAGGCCACACTAGCAAAAGGTCAGTCTTGCTTTGGAGCCACCCAGTTTCTTGGGAAGCTCTCCAGAAGAGTCGATGAGCACTGCTCAACTTTCCCCTCTATCTCCTTCTCCTTCTACGGCTTGGCTGTGGCAGCCTGTCCAAGGGTGGAGGGGAGGAGACAGGGAGAGGCGTCAGGACAACCTCTTGCTCCTCCTTGGGGTGGGAAGGACCCTGCTGCTGCTGCTGCTTTTTGAGGCTCACATGTAAGGCACGGTTGGCGAACCTATGACGCCTTCTAGATGTTGCTCAACTACAACTCCCATCAGCCTCGAATATCGGCCATGCTAGTTGGGGCTGATAGGAGAGAACATTAAGAAGAGCCTTGCCAGATCAGGCCAATGGCCCATCTGGTCCAGCAATCTGTTCTCACGGTGGCCAACCAGATGCGTGCAGCACTGTGTGTGTGTGTGTTTCCTACACTGCAGAGGGTTGGTAGTCCCTTCCAAATCTATAAACCAAATACATGTGCTCTGACTCTGAGCTATGCCCCCTCCTCATAACATTTATGGGGAGGGGGATACTAACCTGGGCTCAAAATTCTAGCCCAGAAGAAGGAGCCAGACATAAGTACACACACACATACACCCAAGTCTGCTTCCTGGTTCCTTTTCATTTCAGTCCCGTAAGTGGTAAAATGCGGCCAAGGATTCTGCTGATCTGGAGAAAACACATGACACGTTTTTTGAAAGCCTAAGCTAGTTATCCCTAACCACACATTTTCGCTACTGGGATGCTGGAAAAACCGTTTCATACGGAAACTTTGCTGCCAATTTAGATGTGTGTTTTTCCCCCCCTCTTAAAATAATAATAATAATATGCAGAATATTCCAAGGATCCCACCAAGAAGCAAAAAAAAAAAAATTGGATTTTTTTTTTACCCTTTCCAGAATGTATTAAATTCAGGAGCTACTGCTGGTTGCAAAGTGACCTCAGCAAAGGCACCCCAGCCTTCTTGAAACAACAGCTGTGGGCTCTTTCTGTCCTGAAAATGTGCAGCTTTCTCCAGCCTCTGTACTTACATTCCCCCCCCTCTTTTTTGCGAATGAGTCATAAGTGACTGCTGGCAGGCGTTTATCTAATTGGGATCAGGTTGGGGGCGCAGCAGAGAGGATGGAAAATCCACGTCAGATAGTGCTGTCCTGTCCCACCGTTAAAGCACTCCAATTTTGTCCAGGGTTCGCCTTTCCTGCCAGGGGAATCTTTGCTGTCCTTTCCGACGCTCTGTGTTTCCCTTGCTCTGAGGATTGCCCTGGGTATCCACCCCCTTATTAATGCCACCTCCTAATTCTGAGGCCACATCGGCACCATATATTTAAAGCACTATGACACCACTTTAAACAGGAGCTTGTTGAGGCTGCTGAGAGTTGTTAGGAGGCCCCTGTTCCACCAACAAAGTTCTCAGGGTGGATTAACAATTACAAGGGGGTTGGGCTAGATGACCCTTGGGGTCACCCTGACTCCACAATTATATGATTCTAATTAATCCCTCTTCAGAAGGAATTTAGGGAAATGCAGCTCTATGAATGGAATAGAGATTGCCTAACGACTCTCAGCACCCTGAACAAACTACAGTTCCCAGGATGCTACAAGGCACAATGGTTATGTTGTATGTCCATATGCCTCTGAAACCACAGGACAGGAGAGTTTTGCAGTTGTCCTCTGGTCCCGCTTGTGGGCTTCCCACTGGGACATCTAGTTAACCACTGTGAGAAGAGCACCTTTGGACACTGCTTTCAGGGAAGTATGGGGGGCGGGGGCAGGTGAAGATGAGTCCCATGCATGACCACAGGAGTGACCCTATTCGTCCTTGCAAAGCCTGGAATCGCACCCTTGAATTGTTTGCAAAAGTTCCTGCTCTCTCACTCGCAAACCCTGAGCTTGCAATCACAAATAAATGAGAGAAAAGGCATTAAAACCCTGGGATTCTTTTGTTTGTGCATGTGTGTGTGCGCGCGTGTGTGACTTCAGGGGCAGCCTATGTAATCACAGCTCCAGTTTTGCTAAACACTTCCAGATGTTGCAGCGATGCGGTCATCCAGGGACTTGTCCCTCTTGAGCCATCAGGATCCGTCCTTCCCCACCATCCCCCATTTTCTCAGACTGGCCTGAAGCAGGGTGTGCTGGGTGTAGCTCAGAGGCGCCTTAGACATACATTTGCCTACTCAGAGTAGACTCAAAGAATCCAATGCAGCTAACTTCATCCTGTCTATCAGTTTCAAAGGACTAACTAACGGCTGCAACCCACTAAGCTAGATAGGACAATCCTCTGACATGGTATCTGGCAACTTTCTACACCAGCCTTTAATGAAAAACCATGAGGTCTGGAATCTTCATTTCTGGAGCGAAAGGCCCTTGCTCAGTGGAGAATTTGTGCTACAAGTATCAAAGAGTCGCCTCCATTTAGATTCTATTCAGAGTACACCCACTAAAATGAATGGACTTAAATTAGCCGTCCGCTTTGTTTCGAAAAGTCAGCTATAGCATTGGATGCAACCCCTAATTCAATTCAGAATCTGGGATTCCTCCTTGGAGCCAGAAGCAGTGCATTGTGTAGTACTGAGATATATATATATATATAATAAAAAAATCCAGATAAAATCCGCCTAGCCTCAACTCACCAGCAGTCTAGGAAGTCGAGTTGAGGTCATGGTTGGCAGAAGTGTGTAAAAATCAGTTTGTAAAAATGCTTTTCGGGTTTTCTTGGACAAGGAGCACAGAGCTGGCAGTTTCATAGCACAGCTGCCCAGGTGTTGTCATACCAGGTGGCATTTGACCAAGCACCTTGGGGGTCACATTTTTTGTTTCCTTTTTTTCCATAAATATAATTGCAATAGTTCTCAAATGCACGGAGATGACAAAGGGAGCCCACACCACCCCTGAACAAAGATGGAATGGTGCCCAAAGAACAGAAGGAAGACGACACAGACGTCGCAAACCCAGAAACTGCTGAGGAAAACATCTGGTATCTCTTGCTTTCTAAGGCTGAGGACGTGAAATTCCCATGGCTGGACCCATGGCCCTATTTAGACACTTGATAAATGCCCATAAAGATTTTAGAGAGTAAGAACATAACAAAAGCCTGCTGCTCAATCAGTCCATTGCCCCATCTAGTCCAGCATCCTGTTCTCACAGTGGCCAGCCAGATCCCTAAAGGGAAACCAGCAAGCAGGACTTGAGTGCAACAGCAATTCTCCCCACCTATGATTCATAGCAACTAGTATTATCCAGAGGCATGCTGCCTTTGAGAGTGGAGGGAGAGCATAAGAAGAGCCCTGCTGGATCAGGCCAATGTTCCATCGATCCCAGCATCCTGTTCTCACAGTGACTGAACCTTTGCCTCTGATAAACCCATAAGCAGGTCTTTCCTCCTGTGGTTTCCAGCAACTGGCAGTCAAAAGCATTGCCTCCCAGTGCTATTTTTCTAGAAAAGAGGTGCCAGAACTCACCATGAATGCTTCCCTTGTTCTCTTATAATGGCAATGGCACCCACCTGAGATGACCTGGAACTGAGTTCCTGTGAGTTCCAGCTGGAAAAAAGCCCCGCGGCCTCCAACTGTGGAGGCAGAGCATAGCCATTGTGGCTAGTAGCCATTGACAGCCTTGTCCTTGATGTGTGTGTCCAATCCTCCTCTCTTTTAAAGGCATCCAAGTTGGTGGGCATCACCTCGTCCTATGGGAGGGAGTTTCATAGTTTAACCATGTGCCATGTGAAGAAGGACTTCCTTTTTTCTGTCCTGAATCTTCTAAATGCCTTTCCTCACTCGTCTTTGTTGAAGCACGTCTTGGGCTCCTCAACTTTCCTCATGTTGTCCAAAAGACTGTTTGGTAGACCTTAGAATATGAGATCATCTGCTCTTGATGCAGAAGGTCCCAAGGTTCAATCCCCAATGGCACCTCTGAGTAAACCTGGGAAAGTCTCTCCCCTAACTTTCTTTCTAAGTCTGTTCTATCTCATGTCCACATTCTGTTACAAAGTAAAATTCATAAAACTGATGCTGAAATGTCCTGCTTGCCTTGGGTAGGGTACACTAGGAAAAACCAATGTGACGCCCTCCAGATGTTGTTGGGTGAGAAGGATATCAGCAGCTACTGGCCACAATAGCTATGTTCTAGCTCAGGCATCCCCAAACTTCGGCCCTCCAGATGTTTTCAACTACAATTCCCATCTTCCCCGACCACTGGTCCTGTTAGCTAGGGATCATGGGAGTTGTAGGCCAAAACATCTGGAAGGCCGCAGTTTGGGGATGCCTGTTCTAGCTCCACTGTAAGAAAACTAGTTGATAGGAATTGCAGGTGTGTAGAGTGCTGTTGCTCTCAGGTCCCGCATGTGGGCTTCACACTGGAACATCTGTTTGGCCACTGTTGGACCAGGATGCTGGGCCAGAAAGGCCATTGCTCTAATTCAGCAGCCAAACCCTTCTTATGTTATTAATTACCATCAGCCCCTACCGACATGGTCAATAGTTAGGAATGGTGGGACTTGTAGTCCAACAGTATCTGAAATGCTACTCATTATATCCACCAAGGGCTTCCACTTCCACCGTTCGGCAAAAGCACCTTACGGTAATCACTGCAATTCCACTCATTCCCACCAGTGAGTCTGTGGCCTGTGCAGATTGACAATCTCACTCCTCCTTAAACTATCAACCTCCTGAAACCAGAGTCCCCAAAACCTGAGATAAAAGAGTGATGCAACTGAGCGAGAGTTCTTCCACAGATCGAGTGCAGGTAGAGACTTCTTGCTTCACTATTCTATAGCCTTGCTCTTTCCTGTCAATATTAGTATTCTGCAGGCATTAAAGGGGGATGTCTAGAAACCTGAATTTCCCTGCTCATTAAAGCCTCTTCAAAGCCAAGTTCAGACTTTTATTTCTATGCACAGATCAACCTCCTCCAAAAAAAATGAACATAAGGGAAGAATTACATAGACGTCTCCAGGATGTCCCATGGGGCAAGGAGTAAATCCTCTTCGAAGATGCAGGCAGAATTTCAATATAGATGAGTTCTCATGGGAGCATTTACAGGTGGGGGATCCTTTGATTGGGATGTGGCAAAATGTGGCTGTAATGAATTGCAGGGTTAGAAGGGACCTGCAATGCCAGAATCACCACCTGCAAACCTGCCCTATAGCATCTTCTCTGACTTACATTTCTATAGTGTCCTGGGCTGAACTGAGCACAACGGAGATAGATTTACAATGCAGGGCTGCACGCACACACACACACACACACACCAATCCAACCCAGAGCCTGGTCTGGTGCTTCAGAGTGGCCCTGATCCAATCAGGGATGACCCCCCCCCCCCAGCTTAAAAAAGAAAGAAAGAATAATCATATAACCTGTTCCTCATCACAGCCATTGACTATTCCAGTCCATTTATTAAGCTGTTGATGGGGTCAAGGCATCCTGGGGCCATAAAATCGTAGAATCTTAGAGTTGGAAGCCCCCCCCCCCGGGGTCATCTGTTCCAACATCCTGAACTACAGTAATCTCAGTTGAAGAATCCCTGACCGATGGTCATCCAGTCTCTGTTTCAAAACTTACAACACAGGAGAGCCCAACACCTTCTGAGGGAGTCTGTTCCACTGTCAAACACCTCTTGCCATCAGAAAGTTATTCTTTAAGTTTGGTCAGAATCTCCTTCCTTGTCATTTGAATCCATTGGATCAGTTCCTACCTTCTGGAGCAGCAGAAAACAGGATTGCTCCATCTTCCATATAACAGCCTTTCATGTATTAAAAGCTTGCTATCCTATCACATCATAAGGTTCATCCAGACTTCCTTTTGTGGCTGCATTTTCCAGGCACAGTTCCACACTTTAAAACTCCGTGTTTGACTATCTGAGTGGTTCCCCCCTGCCCCCCCCCCCGGGTCCTGGTGCTTTCCCTGGGAAAAACCATGTTTTACTACTGAATCTCAGCAAACAGCAATCAGGCTTTCTGTTTGCTCTGGTTTTCTGGTTTTCTTGAGGAAAGCACCAGGACATGGGGTGGGGGGTGGGGGAACCACTGAGTCACAGAGCTTTAAAGTGAAGACCTGTGCAAAAGGAAGTTTGGATGAGCCTTGTGTCTTCACATATTCAGGTTAAACATCCCCAAAGCCCTCAACCATAAGGCTTGGTTTTCAGACCCTTGATCATCCTTCCAGCTTCTCAATCTCCTTAAATCAGGGTGCTCATAATTGGACACGGTACTCCAGGTGTAGTCTAACCAAGGCAGAATAGAGCAGTACTATGACTTCCCTTGATCTGGACACTAGACTTCTGTTGGTACAGCCTAGAACTGCATTAGCTTTTTTTCGATGCTGCACCACACTGTTGGCTCATGTGAAGCTTGTGGTCTAGCTCAGGCACGTCCAACAGGTAGATCATGATCTACCAGTAGATCACTGGACGTCTGTGGTAGATCACTGGTAGATCACTGGCTCCCCCCAAAGAAGCTCAACAACTTTGGCTCCCCTAAAAAATGCTCAACATTTTAGCCCTTCACCCCCCCCAAAAGAGGGCTTTCCTCCCACCTCAGAAAAGCTCAACAGCTCTGACCTGAACCCATAAAAATGGGCCTTCCTCCTTCCTAAAAAATCTCAACAACTTTGATCTGAACCCCCCAAGAGGGGGTAGATCACTGCCAGTTTTTAACTCTGTGAGTAGATCGCAGTCTCTTCGGAGTTGGCCACCCCTGGTCTAGCTGTTTGAATTCTTGACATCAGTCACTTTTACACCTACTTACCATCCCTTGCTCCCTACCCAGAATACAGTGGAAGGGACCCAAATGGCTGAAAGACCAACCGACCAGCACATTTCTAAAGCTGTGGTACTTGGAAGTAAGGACACGTCACACCAGCAAGCCTTGGCATCTGACCGTGATGTTCTACCATCTTACCAGTATCAGTTCTGCTGACATTCCTAATGGAGCTGTTGCCTGACAGCTACAATAAGGCAGTGCTTATTCTGGGAGAATCAGCCCGTTAAGTGAGGATTAGGAGATAGACAAACAGGATGGGGGCATGGATTTGTAACCTGAGTCCTTGCCAGTCAGAGGGGGTGGGGATGGGGAGAGCCCTAGCTGGCCAACCAAGGGAAGAATTTTCAGGCATCCTCATTCGAGTGAACCTCTTCAACCTCAATTTAACATAGGAACATAATGACCACCTACAATTACTGAGGGCATCTGGAGGAGAAAAGGAAGGAGGAGGAGAGAGGAGGAAGAAGTATTGTGGAACTGATTCTGTTACATAATGCCCATTCCACAGTTGTACAACATTTATATTTTATAAATGGAACTCCCTGCCTAATGACACCAGACAGATGCCTTCGCACCTGTACTCTTTTTGGTCCCTGCTTAAATTTTTTTTTACCTGGATGCTGATGTGATTTTAATTTATTATTGTTTTTTTGAATGTTTCAATTGCTTTTACTAATAACACTATTGTTATATTCTGAAGGTGGCTAGGTAAACCCAACCAATCTGACATCAGGAATCACAAGACAGAGAAACCAGTAGGAGAATACTTCAGTCTCCCAGGACATTCTATACAAGATCTCAAAGTAGCTGTCTTATTACAAAAGAATTTCAGAAATAGACTGGAAAGAGAAGTTGCTGAATTGCAACATTACCAAACTTAAAACCATGGAGAGACCTGGTTTGAATAGAGGCATTGGATTCTTATCTCATTATACATGATAAAGCTATTTTTAGCTATCTCACCCCTTGCTTTTTCCTGTAAGACCAATTGCAGTCGTTAACAGTCAACAGGTTAGCACACCTATTAACCAATCACACATTCCCATCCCTTTCTGAGTAATACCCCTCCCCACCCTCTCGCTATATATAAGGGTCTGGTGACTTCTGTTTCAGTGTATCTGAAGAAGTGTGCAGGTACACGAAAGCTCATACCAATGACAATCTTAGTTGGTCTCTAAGGTGCTCCTGGAAGGAATTTTTAAAATTTTGTTCCAGCCAGATGGGCAGGGTAAAAATATTATTGTTATTGTTATTGTTATTGTTATTATTATTATTATTATTATTATTATTCCTGCCGTGCAGGAATATGCAGCTGCCCCGCACAGGGATCAACAGGGACCAAACCTGCAACCTTGGCATTACGGTATCAGTACCACACCCTGACCAGCTGAGCTATTGAGGGACCCTAACACCCACCAGTCCCAGTCAGGCTGGCAGATGAACATTGGAACATGGAGAGCTGCCTAACCCCAAGCCCATCTAAGTTCAGAATTGTCTGCACCCACTGGCAGCAACTCTCTAGGATTACAGACAGTGAGACTTTCACAACCCTACCTGGAGATGCCATTGGGGTTTGCATTTGTGACCTTCTGTGTGCAAAGTAGGTGCTCAGACCATCTTAGCAATGGAGAAGATATGAGTCCAGAGGCTGCCACCTTTGGCCATTGGAAATGAAAGGTGCATCTCAGCCCTCCTGGACACAGATGTCCTCCATCTGCTTTGTAGCTGCTCCTCTCTCAGGGCAATGCCTACCGTAATTACTCCCATGGAGGAATCAACGTCATGTTCCATGAAATAACTAGCACCATGAGTGACAAGTGACAAGAATTAATGGCCTTATTATCTAGCCTTCAAACACCCTGCCACGGAACAACAGGAAACGTAAATGAAATTTGCAAGAGGCAAGTGCTTATTTCATTTGCAACACACTCTACAGCCGAAAAGGCTACTGGGAGCATTTTACCTGAGATAAACTGAAATGAGACAGTCCCTGCCTGCAGGCTTACATTCCAAAAGACACCACATGCAAAGAAGAAGGGACAGGGAGGGAAGAGGCATAAAGCAAACTCAGACACCTATTTTTCAGTAGTAGTTCTTATAATAACCAGCTGGTATAGCAACAGTCTAGGGGCAGGAGGTGCCTGACAGAGCTGGTCTTTCAGCAAAGCTGATAGAATGAGCCCTTGCAGGCTTACAATCTAAATGACGCAGCACACAAGGAAGAAGAGAGGAAGGAAGGAAGAAGGGGGAAAAAACCACTCTCAGGTGCTGATTCCAGAAGAGTAGTTCTCATAACGACCAACTGGTACAGAAACGGTTCATGGGGCAGGAGGCACCTGATGGAAGTGGTCTTTTGACAAAGCTGTTGTACATAAACCCTGCTTCTCGCCTCCTGCATGGAGGCAGCCAGATGGAAGGGCTGCTACAGAGTGACTATTTCTTTGCATTTATTTATTGCATTTCTCTTCCGCCTTATTTCCTCCAAGGAGCTTCTCCACCTCATCATTTAATCCCCACAATGACCCTGTGAGGGAGGGCTAGGCTGAGAGGCAGCAGCCGGCCCCAGGTCACCCAAGAGCTTCATTCTCCAAGCGAAGGAAACTCCCAAGAAAGCAAAGGGTGTGTCTGTTTCAGCACAGCCTTCCTCTGAGCCACCAGCCCTTCTGCCAGCTGAGCAAGAAATGCTAAGTCAGCTGTCTCTGTTCGAGAGCTGCAGCTGTGCTTCCGAGGGCCTTGGGCTCCTTTTTCTGCAATGCCAGGTATTTTGCAATTTCCAATGAGATGTTTCCAGCTGAGGTGAATGTTTGATCTTTTACAGTTGTCCTTTCTTCAAACAATCCAACCAAGAAACCCAAGATTCAGCAGAGGGATGCATCCTGTATGTCTTGGTACCCAGCTGGCCACTATGAGAACAGGACGCTGGGCTAGATGGGGCATTGGCCTGATCCAACAGGGCTATTCTTATGTTCTCAGTGGCTAACAGAAGCCTCTGGGAAAGCTGCAAGCAGAACCTAAGTACAAGAGTGCTCTCCCATTTGCAGCTCACAGCAACTGGCATTCAGATGGTGGAGGCAGAACAAAGCCATCCTGGCTAGCAGCCCTCAATGGCCTTATCTTCCATGAATTTCTCCAATCCTCTCTTAAAGTTATCTAAGTTGGTGACCATCCCTAGTCTCTCATGGGAGCAAGTTTCATAGTTTAATTGTGCATTGTGCAAAGCACTTTCTTTCATCCTCCCTTTTATCTTCCAACATTCAGCTTCATAAGAGGGAGGAAAACACCTCTTTATCTGTTTTCTCCACACCTTGCTTAAAACGAGAAATGGAGAGAAAACCAGTTATCTATCCCTGATCTCTTGATATCAAAACTCACTCTTGGCTGGAACTGAATGGTCTTGTGGAAGATGTCTCTGTGCCAAAGCCAGCAGGGCATAGTGGTTAGAGTGCTGGACTAGGACCTGGGGGACTAGGGTTCAAATCACCCATTAGCCATGAAGCTCACTGGGTGACCTTGGCGGCCAGTCACTGCCTCTCAGCCTAACCTACCTCACAGGGCTGTTGTGGGTACTGAATGAGGAGGAGGAGAACCATGTGTGCAACCTCAAGCTTCCTGGGGAGAAAGCTGGAACATAAATAATTAAAAATTAAAATGACATCCCATGGTATCCTGATCCAGGACAATCTGCCAGAGACTAGATTCTTGACCACAAACCTCAAGGCTAGGCTAGTGTCATTTCCCACTTTTAATTACAGGTAGGTAGCCGTGTTGGTCTGGCGCAATTGAAACAAAATAAAAAAAATTCCTTCCAGTAGCACCTTAGAGACCAACTAAGTTTTTCATTGGTATGAGCTTTTGTGTGCATGCACACTTCTTCAGAAACCTGAAGAAGGTATTTGAAGAAGTGTGCATGCACATGAAAGCTCATACCAATAACAAACTTAGTTGGTCTCTAAGGTGCTACTGGAAGGAATTCCCCCCCTCCCTACTTTGTGTGAGATAAATTCTAGTCACGTTTCAATCCCTGAATGCAAACCCCTACAAAGTTAAGCTCAGACTTTAGGACTCCGGAGGGTTGGCTTGCAACCACTGATTTATTTGCTGCCTGCAGTGAAGACCAAATCACAGACCAAATCACAAGCAGGACCTGAGTGCAACAGCAACTATGTCCATCAAAGATGCTCACCAACAGAGGTGTTTTTAGGGTAGTGTGACCACTTCAGCTGTGCTGCAGGGGGAGCCACAACAATGCTGTAGAATGGAATGGCCTGAATTTTAGCATCCCACAGGGCACTGCTGAAATCTGAGAGCCCAAAGTCTGCCGCTGCCAGCAACTGATATTCAGAGGTATACTGCATCCAGCAGCAGATGTAGAACATAAGAGCCCAGCTAGATCAGCCAAAGGCCCATTGATTCAGCATCCCATTCTCACAGTGCCCAGCCAGATCCGAATGGAAAGCCCACAAGCAGGATCTGAGAGCGACAGCAAGACTCTCTCCAACTGCAAATCCTCACAACTGATGTCCAGAGGTATTCATACTGCGTCTGACAGTGGATGAAGAACATAAGGAGATCCCTGCTGGATCAGGCCAATAGCCCACATAGTCCAGCATCCTGTTCTCACAGTGGCCAAATACCCCAAGAAAGCTAGATAGACGAATTGGGAGGTTCCATAAGAACATATCAGGAAGAGTTTTCTGGTGGCAAGAGCTGTTCTAAGTGGACTCTCCTTCCTTGGAGGTTTTTTTTTGCTGAGGTTGGATGGTCATCTGCCGTGGATACTAATAGCTGTGATTCCTGCCTTGCAGGGGGTTGGAATAGATGACTCTTGGGGTCCCTTCCAATTCTACAATTCTATGATTCTAGGAGTCTGGCTGAAGGCGGCCTTATAGTCCAGAAGTGTTGGTTGTCAGTGCTCTGGGTGGGGAAGGGAGCACCAGGTTGGGGGGGGGGCGCCAACCCAGCCCTCACTGCTGATGCCACCAGAGCATCCCCATGCCTACCAGAGCAAAGTGGGACCACATTGAACCACCTGCCTGCCTACACGGGGGGAGCCTGGCCAGCTGACACAGCCCTTGGCGGGTGAAAAGGAATGGCGGTGCCACTCGAGTCATCTGCATGGGGGCACCTGGTTTGCATCCAGTCAAAAATTGTGTATCAAAGGTTATGACCCCCCCAGCACCTCCACACTATGCCCCTGTAAACAGGTGTCAAGGAGCAGAGCCCAAGCTCAACAGCACTGCTCTCCCTTCTTATGACTTCCAGCAACTGGTATTCAGAAGTTCCAGGAAGTGTGAATTATGTAGATTCACATTAAATTGTATACCAGATCATTTTTTCTCCTTCATCCCTAATTGATATGAAGTCACTTTCACTGAGGGGAGGGGGGCATCTTTCCAATGAAAGGTGATGAGTTGCAATATTCGGCCTAGATACTTTAAAATAATAATAATCTTTTTATTTAAAAAAAAACCAGCATGACCAGGGAAATGAGACCCTAGGGAACTGTTTGTTTGCTTCTTTGTTTTGAAACGCAGTCCTTCTCCATTGCACAACATGGTGATGGGGATTGCGAGAGAAAACTTCAGAAAACTTTATATACGTTCTGCAGCTGACCTCATCGCATTGGCTGCCACGTCGCTCCGAGGGTGGAGATTCTGGAATGCCTCCGAGGGTTGTAGAGAGGCAATCGGGAGGAAAAGCTGGAAGGAGTTCCTGACCCGCTGCTTGTCCCAGAAATTGACTGTCCCGTGAAGCCACAGCTGGTCTTTGGACCATCTGTGAGTCAAATTTCTACAGAGGCAGTTGTGCTGCTGTTCTCTCTCTCTCTCTCTCTCTCTCTCTCTCTCTCTCTCTCTCCCCTTCTTCTTCTTCTTCTTCTTCTTCTTCTTCTTCTTCTTCTTCTTCTTCTTCTTCTTCTTCTTCTTCTTCTTCCTAGGAAGTTTATAAAATTATGCATGGTATGGAGAAAGCGGATAGAGAAAAGTTTTTTTTTTCTCTCTCACACACACTCATAAAACTAGAAATGGGGGACATCCAAGGAAGCTAAATGCTGGAAGATTCACGGCAGAGAAAAGAAAGTCTTCCTTCATGCAGCACAAAGTTAGACTGTGGAACTCCCTCACACAGGAGGCAGTGGTGGCCACCAATTTGGATGGCTCTACAAGAGGATTAGGGACACGGGTGGCGCTGTGGGTTAAACCACAGAGCCTAGGGCTTGCCAATCAGAAGGTCGGTGGTTCGAATCCCTGTGACGGGGTGAGCTCCTGTTGGTCGGTCCCTGCTCCTGCCAACCTATCAGTTCGAAAGCACGTCAAAGTGCAAGTAGATAAATAGGTACCGCTCCTGTGGGGAGGTAAACAGCATTTCTGTGCGCTGCTCTGGTTCGCCAGAAGCAGCTTTGTCATGCTGGCCACATGACCTGGAAGCTGTACGCCGGCTCCCTCGGCCAATAACATGAGATGAGTGCCGCAACCCCAAAGTCGGTCACGACTGGACCTAACGGTCAGGACTGGGCCTTACAAGAGGATTGGGCATGTTCGTTGAGAGGATAAGGGCTTATTGATGGCTACAAGCTAAGATGCCCATGTTCTGACAGCACAATCAGAGGCAGCAATGCTTTTGAATAGCAGTTGCTGGAAATGGCAGGAGAGGAGAATGCTGGACTAGATGGGTCCCCTTTGACCTGATCCAGCAAGGCTGCCCATGTGGAGGCCCTACTATGGCAGCAGATCTCCATGCTGAGGGGCAGTCTACCCCTAAGATGCCCGCCAGTGGGGAATACCATGGAGAGTTGTTGCTCCTGAGCTAGGTTGAGGCATCTGCTTGGCCACTGTGAGAACAGGATTCTGCACCTTGCAGGCATTTGTTATGTTCTTATGTAAGGAAGTCAGCCAGATGTGCATCAGGCAGGGTTAAGGTTTGGCAGGTTGATACAGAAGTTACCAGGACAATTAGGTGGAGAAAGAAAAATGCTGCATGGTTTTAGCAGACTCCTCACATTGCTCTACTCAGAACATGAGAAGGGAAACAGTGACAGGACAGAGTTCTTACAGTGAGAGATGTAGGGGGATTTACATTTCCAGTTGGATGTTCTTAATCTGTGCTTCTTTCAGGAAGGGCCATAACTCAGCGGTTAAGAGCACCTGGCTTTGCACGCAACAGGTCCCAGGTTCTATTCCCAGTGGGGGCTGGGAGAGACCCCTTGCTTAATACCCTGAAGAGCTGCTACCAGTCAGTGTTCATTAAGTTGTCATATTTCAAGAGGTAAAAATCCAGAGCCAGAGCCTGGGTCGCCCACACCAGAGCATGGGCCTGAACCACAAAGAGGGAAGAAAACTTTCCTCTATACACTTTCTCTCCACCATGCATGGCTTTATGCATCTCAATGGTGTGTCCCCTTCCTCACCTTTTTTCAAAGCCCTAAAATACTGCAAGCTGAAGGATTTCTGAAGGCAGCCCAATGCATTTCAGTGAGATAGGAGAATCAAAGAATTGCAGAGTTGTAAGGGCCAATGGCTCATCTAGTCCAACTCCCTGCAATGCGGGAATCACAGCTAATTTCTGAAACTTCTGAAATTCCTTGCAGTGTGCTTGTGTGTGTGGAGAGGTCCTTTGGCTCCTGGGATTTTGCATAAAGTGGAATGGGAGGTGGATATGAGCACCTCCCCTTTGGCAAAACATCCTGTCATTTAATGGATCGATTTCTCTTGGGCCACAGGCAGGTTCCTGGTGTGAGGGCAGAGCACCCCAGTATACAGTTTGGGAGTTAAGAGACATACAGCATCACTCCCTTCACATGAACCCCTACAGCAGGAAGGGGCTTGCTGCGCTGCCACCTAGTGGCTACCTGAGTAACAAGAGGAGAGCTGTAATAACAACTGGTTTAATGATAACCAAGGGAAATGCAGTTTCCTCCTTCGTTAACTTTGCATTTCCGATTCCACTCCTTTTGCTGGCTGGCTTATGGCCGCAATTAACATTGTAAGCTCCTCAAGGTCAGATACTTACTTCTTCTTCTGCCATTGTTGTGGGTTTCAGCAGGGAGCCTGCCTAGTCCAGCCTCTTGTTCTTACAATGCCAACCAGCCAAGGTGGATTTAGGTCACTGCGACCACTTCTGCCATACTGGGAGCTGAGTCTAGGGGGCGCCACTTAAATCTGACATAGCAGAACAGAATGCAAGAGGTGCCACACCTGCAATCAGATGCCCCAAGCAGGACCCGAACACAGGAGCACCACTCTCCCCACAGGTGTGGAGGCAGTGATGGTCACCAACTTGGATAGCTTTAAAAAAAGGATTAGGCAAATTCATGGAGGAAAAAAGCTATCAATGGCTACAATAATAATAAATAATAATAATAATAATAATAATAATAATAATAATAATAATATATTATTTATACCCCGCCCATCTGGCTGGGTTTCCCCAGCCACTCTGGGCAGCTTCCAACAGAAAAATAAAATAAAATAATCGATTAAACATTAAAAGCCTCCCTAAACAGGGCTGCCTTCAGATGTCTTCTAAAAATCTGGTAGCTGTTTTTCTCTTTGACATCTGGTGGGAGGGCGTTCCTCGGGGCGGGCGCCACCACCGAGAAGGCCCTCTGCCTGGTTCCCTGCAACTTGGCTTCTCGCAACGAGGGAACCGCCAGAAGGCCCTTGGTACTGGACATCAGTGTCCAGGCAGAACGATGGGGGTGGAGACGCTCCTTCAGGTATATTGGACCGAGGCCGTTTAGGGCTTTAAAGGTCAGCACCAGCACTTTGAACTGTGCTGAATGGGAGCCAATGTAGATCTTTCAAGACCGGTGTTATGTGGTCTCGGCAGCCACTCCCAGTCACCAGTCTAGCTGCCTCATTCTGGATTAGTTGTAGTTTCCGGGTCACCTTCAAAGGTAGCCCCACATAGATCGCATTGCAGTAGTCCAAGTGGGAGATAACTAGAGCATGCACCAATCTGGCGAGACAATCTGCAGGCAGGTAGGGTCTCAGCCTGCGTACCAGATGGAGCTGATAAACAGCTGCCCTGGACACAGAATTGACCTGTGCCTCCATGGACAGCTGTGAATCCAGAATGACTCCCAGGCTACACACCTGGTCCTTCAGGGGCACAGTTACCCCATTCAGGACCAGGGAGTCATCCACACATGCCTGCCTCCTGTCCCCCACAAACAGTACTTCTGTCTTGTCAGGATTCAACCTCAATCTGTTAGTCGCCATCCATCCTCCAACCGCCTCCAGGCACTCACACAGGACCTTTCACTGCTACTAGCTAGGATGATGTCGCTTCTCAGCCTTTTGGCTACCGTATTGGCCCAAATATAAGCTGCACCCAAATATAAGCCGCACCTTTTTAAAAAATGGGGGGGGGGGAGAGAGACAATACCTGAATATAAGCTGCTCCCTTAAAATTCCGCAGGCACTCACACCCATTCCATTTTACTGTACGTCTGTTTCAGCAGCGGTATCGCAAAAGCCAGTTTTTGTGAGGTTGCAAATTTAAGCCACACTTTAACTTTTCATGGTCGGAATTGGGGGGGGGGAGTGAAGCTTATGTTCAAGCCAATATGGTAAGTGTCATACTAGCCAGGATGGCTGTGCTCTGCCTCCACGGTCAGAGGCATCAGTGTTTCCCAACACGGACAGTGCAATCTTTAGGCCAACTAGGGTTTTACAGAGTTCTCCATTCGCAGCACATTCAGAGGCTTAGTCTCTGAAGTGCATTCCTGTGCCTCTGAGATCTCTCAGCAAACTGTGTTGAGGAGCTGCCTTCCTCTAGCTCTGCTGGGCCGTCTTTGACTACTTTAGCTACAGCGGTGGAGCCACTTTGTCCAGGTGTGGCCTGCAACACTTTTCTCCCAGGCCCCTAGGACCTGGCTTCCACTGATGGTTGGGGCAGCTACCCACATGAATGATTTGGGGCTTGTGCCTGGGGCCCAGCTAGATCTGGTATACCACCTCATTTATTTTCTGGAGGACCACGTATGGCCACTTGTGGTTGGAGTCACAGAACGCTTGCTCTTGGACAAATGTCTCGTGTGATAGGAGGATGTCATCCAAGTATAACAAGCAGGCTGACAGGGGCACCCTCTCCCTCCACAAGTATCTGAAACATGGTGGGGGCATTACGCAAGTCATGACTCCGAACTGCCCCTATACTGCTCTGAAATGGTTCTTCCCTTATCTTTGGCATCCATTTGCCAGTACCCGCTTTGAGATCCAGCATGGAAAACCATGTGTGTGGTGGGGGTGCAACTAGCTAGCCTTGCCTGGGATGCAAAGTTGCTGGAAACTAGAGAAGAGGAAGAGGAAGAGGAAGAGGAAGAGGAAGAGGAAGAAGAGGAGGAGGAGGAGGAGGAGGAGGAGGAGGAGGAGGAGGAGTTTGGATTTGATATCCCGCTTTATCACTACCCTAAGGAGTCTCAAAGCGGCTAACAATCTCCTTTCCCTTCCTCCCCCACAACAAACACTCTGTGAGGTGAGTGGGGCTGAGAGACGTCAAAGAAGTATGACTAGCCCAAGGTCACCCAGCAGCTGCATGTGGAGGAGCGGAGACGCGAACCCGGTTCACCAGATTATGAGTCTACCACTCTTAACCACTACACCACACTGGCTGTGTTGCTCTTGTGCTCTGGTCCTGCTTGTGGGCTTCTTCCCATTCGGGCATCTCGTTGGCCAATGTGAGATGAGGATGCTGGACTAGATGGGCCAGCAGATGGATATAGCAGGGCTCTTCTAAATTCTTACATTGAGTAGAAATGAATTCACTTGTTTTCCTGGAACTGAAACCCCTAGTACCACATCGAAGCCAATGCTATCTCAAGGCCTGCTAAGTACCCCTGATTTGTCACCAGGAAGACAAAACGGGCCATTACCCAGGTCCGATAATCACTTTACTTATTAATAAAAATAAGTACAAGCGCTCCTTTCCCCCTAATCTCAGGAACCGTTCCGCAAGATTTACTCCCAACGCCAGTCATCTTTCCTGCAGAAACCCTCAACGCCATCGGTCATTCCACAGGCATGCATGCACAGGGGCCTCCCAAAATGGGCTTTTTACAGCCTCTCATAATAGGAGAGAAAATGACACCATTTATTTTGGCGCGTGGCAAAGCCAGCCCAATCGATGGCGGGTCTGTAATGTGCCTCTTACTGCCTTTAACAGAAAGATGGAGAGTTTTTGTTACTGAGAGGTTCTGCTTGCCTTTTAAACCTACACCCCCCCACCCCATTTAGCACTGGACACCCCACCAGCAAACATACCACTGAGCGAGGATGCAAGTTCACCACCAGTATGCCACCCTTCCCAGCATGCATTGCAGTAGTGGTCCTCTTCCTCCCTTCTCTGCTCTGTCCCCATGACAATAGCTGTTGCAGGAAACATCTGGAAACCAAGCAGGAATCAGAAGAGAGATTTGAAAGAGAGGGGGGAGAGAGAGCTGAATGCCTCCCACTTTCTTAAAACAACTGCAATTATGCCTTTGAGGGTTTACCAGTTAGTGGTAGATTCCTGTCCTGCCAGATGATGTCAGTGGGAAAGAATGAAGGGTTGATGGGGGCGGGCTGTATTTTTAAAAAAGTTGGTTTCTAGCACATGTGAATCAAGGCATGGAAGAGGAACCCAGATGTGGGTTGCTTTCTTTCTTGCTTTCGCAGACGTTGTCTCCAAATGCAGCTAGGGAATGATAATCTTATTTGCAGACAGATCTGATGCATGCTTACACAGATGTAAGCATTCCGTGAGGCTTACTCCTGAGTAAATGTGCATAAGATGCAGGCTTTTCTGTCTGCAAATTTTATGACCTGTGCCGTTTCAGTCACTCCCACACCGGGGCACAGGGAGGTCAGTCAGCTCAAGTTTGGGCTCTGCTTCCTCTACCCCCACCCCCACCCCATTCTCTCTCCCAGCTAAAAAAGACAGGAATTTTATTTTTGTTCCTGAGAAGGGGTGGGGGAAATCTTTTCAGAACAAGGGTCTGGGTTCAAAGCCCGGCTCAGTCATGAAGCTTGCCATGTGTGACTTTGAGGCCAGTGGCTATTTTTCAGCTGAGCCTACTTCCCAGGGTTGTTGTGAGGATAAACACGGAGAGAAAGAGAACCACACATGCCACCTTGAACTCCTAGCGATAAATAAATGAATAAAACATAACAGCAACAAGCACATTTTCCTGGTGCTCTGCAGCTGTAAATGGGAGGAGGGGGGTGTACACACTGAGCTCCCAGGACAGCCGGCCAAACATGTAATTGATGGGAAAGGATTGCATACAAGGTTGACCTCTCAGTGAGCATTGCCCGTGTGATTCGTGGAACCCAAACATCGTAAATCTCATCCTATTTCAGACTCCATTTGGCCCTCTTTCCTGGTTTCATGCGCAAACCTAATTTGCACGCTGTGAAATATCGGCTGAGTGGAATGGAATGAGTTCTGCAGGGTTTGGAAGTTCAGCCCCCAGGCATAGAGGATTCTAGAAACAGCTGGGCTGTCAGGCAGAGGCAGGCTCTGGAATGGGTCGCTGGTCGCTGGCTGATGACACTAACATCTGGTTGGATGCACTAGGGAGGGCAGCTCTGAGGTGGAGAAGGAGATTCCTGGATCCTCCAGGAACATCTCCTAGTTGTTTCATTTTCTGGACCTTGCAGTCAAGACTGACCACATTCCAGCATGCTGTGGACCTCAAACAGCGGGCTGTTAAGAACGATGTTTTAATGGAGCACCTCATCATAAGAATTTAATCCAGAATGCAGTTGCCAGACTAGTGACTGGGATCGGCTGCCAGGACCAAATAAAGGATCTACACTGGCTCCCAGTATGTTTCCAGGCACAATTTAAAGTGTTGGTGCTGACCTTCAAAGCCCTAAATGGCCTTGGCCCAGTATACCTGAAGGAGTGTCTCCACTCCCATCGTTCTGCCCGGACACTGAGGTCCAGCTCTGAGGGCCTTCTGGCGGTTCCCTCGCTGTGAGAAGTGAAGTTACAAGGAACCAGGCAGAGGGCCTTCTCAGTAGTGGCGCCTGCCCTTCAGATGTCAAACAGATAAACAACTATTTGACTTTTAGAAGACATTTGAAGGCAGCACTGTTTAAGGAAGTTTTTAATGGTTGACATTTTACTGTGTTTTTATATGCGTCGGAAGCCACCCAGATTGGGTGGGACAACCCAGCCAGGTGGGAGGGGTGAAAATAACATCATCATCATCATCAAGAAGAGTCTGCTGGGTCAGGCCCATGGCCCATTAAGCCTGCTGGATCAGACCAGTTAGCCCTCTAGCCCAGCATCCTGTTCTCACAGTGGCAAAACAGACACCCTTTATGGGAAACCCACAAGCAGTATCCGAACACAAAAGCATTCTCTCTTCCCATGGTTCCCAGCAACTGGGATTCAGAAGCATCACAAGCCAGATTTTGAGACAGTGTGGATGAGCCTTAAGTCTGGAAAAGTGAGAAACATTAGGCTGAGCCACCCCTAGTTCTGGACAGGCCCTTTCCCACTTGGAATAAGTACCGAGATCTGGGGCTCTTATGCAGGGGAGGGGGGTGTTTTCTCCTTCTACATTAAACATGTGCTTGGGGGTGGACAGGGTAGCACATTCCCATTCCCCACCCCCCACCCCACAAACCCGGTTTTCATTCAGAAAAGGGCACTCCAGCTATTGGAGAAATGGTGTGGTCATGCTCTGGAAGACCTCTGATGTCTCCGCCAGCTGTTCTTCAGCCGCCCTTCATACTCCTATGACATTTAAAACTTCTCGACTGCCAATACAATATGGGATTTTTATTTTTTTTATTTTTTTGCGGGGGAGCCGGGTGGAGGGGGAAATCACATTCTGTTTAGCTTGTTAAAATAAAAATGACAGGAGGACTAGGGAGAAGTGGATAAATAACTTCTTGGACACCGTTCGGATTGGAAAACGTTTCGAACATCCGCGGAATTGGAACAAAAGCAAACATTCCAGAGGGTAAAACATGCAGAACCCTTGGAGGAGAAAGGCATTTGGGGGTGGGCGGAGACGAGGGAGGGGAGGGTCCTGGACGAATTTCCAGACCAACAGCCTTTCCTAAAGAGAGGCACCGCGAGATTAAAGTGGGGGAAGGGAAGAACGGTCTCCGAAAACGTTTTGCAGTGCAATGCCTCCATCTAGTGGTCGGGTGGCATATCATTGTAAAAACCTTGCATTTCAAGCGCCCGATTCCCCATCTGCATTTTATATTATCGTTACAGTATTAGTATTTTTCTTTTAAAAAAATACCATAAAGATTATATACCGCTTGATTGTAAAAATCAAAAAACCTCAAAACAGTTTGCAAAAAGAATAAAGCAAGAAAATTGTCAGGAAGCATAGTTAAAAAACAACTTTTTAAAAAAATCAACAATAAGCTAAAAAAAAAAAAGGATTTAAAATACATGTCAAAACATTCTACATGTCTGGATAGGCTTCCTAAATGAAACATGTTTTCAGGAGGCACCAAAAGAGTACAGTCAATAGGAGGGAGTTTCTTTTTCTTTTATTGTGCTTTATTATCCATACAGTACTTGCATAAGACATATCTTATTTTACATAAATCACTTCCCCGCCCCCAAAAAATAAAATCCAACAAAAGAATATAGGTCTTCCTACAATACATTTGACACAAACACTTGACTTCCTGTCCTTTCCCATTTTTTCCCATTCTAATAAACCTATTTCCTCATCTATACATTACTAATAAAATAATAATATTCATACCTATGTATTCCTGTTTTTCCTCTTTTAATTTAAATTATTCACAGAGATTACTCAAAGGCTGCTACCCTATTCAAATTGCAACAATTATTCTTCAGATAATTCCTTAGAGGTTCCCAGTCTGAAATGAACTCTTGCTTTGACTTACAGTATCTTTTCCGAGAGACTGCCTAATTCAACATATTCAGCATATTCAATAGGAGGGAGTTTCAAAGCATCTAGGATATTTATGTTGTGAACCGCCCTGAGATCTACGAATGAAGGGCAGTAGAAAAATTTAATAAATAAAACAAATGCACAAATGAACACCTGTTCCCTTGCCTTGTATGTGAACTAAGTGGACCCTTATTTTCATCTGCCTTGCCTTTTCTAAAAAAGAGAGAGTGAGTTTTAAAGCAGCTGCAGATGTTTACACAGGGAATCCAGAGCCAACCTTGGACAGCTGTGGGTCTGAAAGTGATGTCAAAGAGAGGGGTGCTATGGGGGGGGGAGGACATGGAGAAAGAATTCGATCTCCCTTTTTACAAATGGATGGGGTCTTTGTGCTGCCCTCCTTCCTTCTCCTACTCCCAAGCCATTAATAGAGCTGGACAGTTTCCCCAGTTCGTCCCCAGTTCGTCAAAGTGTTTAGTGGCAGGGAATCCTCTGTTTTAACGATTGTTGAAGGTTTGAGGGTGAGGATAGGCTCCTATGAGGCCTGAGTCCCTTCTGCTTCCTGGCTCTGGAAATAATTAAAATCTAATGGAGGATCCCATTGTTGAATTTGCCAGACAGGGGGGTGGGTGGGGGCATAATGGCCCCAAAGTATGGGTTGCAGAGGCATAGCATGGCAGGGGAAGGGGGAACACAGCCCCACTACCTCGACCCTGGCCATCTTCCCCGAGTGCCACCGGGAGAAACAGAGCAGAAGCAGGGAAACCGAGAAAAGAGGCGCAAGCTCAGCCGCCGCCTGTGCCTCCCTGCCACTTGCTCTTTCTGTGGCAGAGGTAGGGGAGGTGGTGGCAATCAAAGCAAGGAGGCTCTGCCGCCCCAGTCCTGCCCTGCCTGCCACTGCCATCTTCCGCTGCCTGCCTGCCTATCTGCCCCACCAGCTGAGGGAGCCATTGCTCTGCCTGCCTGGCGTCTCAGCCCAGCTGCATGGCTGCCTCTGAAGGATGGCAGGGGAGGGCAAGGTCAGGGCCCTATAGAGGCCTGGAGTGGCGGTGCAGCCATGGCCGGTCTCGTAAGCTGTGGGCGGGAAGACAGAGCGGGGACTGCTGAGGAAAAAAGGAGCAAAGGAAAGGGCCAGTTCCCCTCAAAAGGGCCTCACGGTCAAGCTGAGGAAAACAATCTCAGTGGGAAGAAAGTTTTTTTTTGGGGGGGGTGTACTTGCTCAATCTGGAACAGAGGCAGAGCGGGTGCTGCTCAGTCCACCAGGGGAGCACAGCACTTGCTCCACTCCGGGTGCCAGCAACCTAGGGCTGCGCAATGCCAACTTTCCCACCTTGCGATGCCAGGTATCGCAATGTAGTGATACATTGTGGTGTTGGAAGGAGGGAGGGAGGAATAAGCTCCCTCAGACCAGGCCCTGCAAGGCGTCGGGGTGAAACCACCTTGGCTCCATCAGTGGGAGCGGCGGCAGTTTCACCCCAGCGCCTTGTGGGCCTGGGCCCAATGGAGCTTATTTGTCCCTCGGTGTGCCGGGCACTTGGCGGCAGAGCAGGTCCTTTTGTCGCCAGAGCCCATAGGTGCCTACTCCCTGAATGAAAAATCCGGGATCAGCTGCGGCGCAGCAGCGGAAGTTGCGCTGCAGCCATTTTGGAACTGGACAGAGCAGCACCGGAAGTCGCTTCTACGCATGCTCTGCCCATTTCCAAAATGGCCGCAGTGCCAGAAATCGCTTCTGCGCATGTCCAGAGACTCTGGACATGCGCAGAAGGAGCCTCCCCGGGCCGGTAAGAATCCGGGGGATTTACGGGGTTTTTTAAAATCCGGGCTGACAGCGGGAAACGGCTGGAAAAACGGGGGGTTTCCTGGGGAATATGGGAGACTTGGCAGCTATGCCAGAGCCCAGTACACCGAGGGACAAACGAGCTCCATTGGCCTCAGCACCTCACGAATCATTGCTCCCTTGGTCTGAGGGCCAGTGCGTGATGGCACCTACCTAGAAGTATATTGCAGGTGAAACTGCCGCTGCTCTGTCCTGACTCAGGAGTGGCGGTTTCACCCGCAATATACCACCAAGTGAAGGCACCATTGTACTCTGGCCCTCAAACCAATCCTGGGCAATGGGTTAATACATCACCCAGGCCTAACCCACACTTCGAAATGGGTGGTGCCCCTTCCCTCACCTGGCTGGTAGTGAGAAGGACAATAACCAGGGCAAAGTTGAGGTGTGCATGTGAGCTGGACTAGAAGCAGGCAGAAGCTAGAAATGGGAGAGCCATACTTGATTTCTGCTTGTATCTAAGGCTATGAATGTTGGAGAAGGAAGACCTTCTGGGGTGTTAATGCAGTGAAACCCCTCCATCGTGGGCTCAGGTTGTACATAGGTGCAAATAAACCATATGCCCCAAAGGCACCACAGTCCACTGCCACTTGTTCCAAGGAAACTGAGCTCTGGATAAATGCCTAGAACCCATGGAATCTCACACTACTTGGACACTGAGGGGACACACAACATTATTTTCATTCTGTTTTGAACAGATTTCTCTCTCTTTTCTCCAGGTTCATCCAACAACGGGGCAAGTTTCTTTTTTCTTCTTCTTCTTTTTTAAAAAAATAATTTTATTTGAAAGTTTGTTAAAACAATACACGACATCTTCGAATCAGTCCAAGAACATTCATGTACATTTTTTTTACATATCGAAATTGAGGAGTGTCAAAAAGGGAAAAAGGAATAAGGAAGAGTGGGGGAGGAATAAAGTGTGAATAGAAAAGAAGATGTAGTGCCATAGAAGGAGGGGAAGTAAACAATAAAAAATACACACACACACACACAAAAAAGAACAAGAGAAGAGAACGATAAGAATAGGAAAGAGGAAGGGAAAGGAAAAAGAAAGTAAGAAAAGAAAAATTATGTAAAGGTCCACTTGAAAAAGATCATCTCAAGGGCATAATGCTTCCACCGCTTTCAGCACAGTATTTCTTGTTACATTTTCATCCTCCTGTCGAATATATTTTAATAAACATCTTACCTTTAAACCTATCTAACAATTATAGTTTATATACACTACTCATCCTTACAAGGTTATTCCAAACATAGCCATGTTTTTGTCCCCTTGTCTTTTTTCTTTAAATAATCATTTAAACATTCCCATTGTTTTTTGATCCTGTTTTTTGGTTTTTGTCGTATTGTATCTGTGAGTTTCGCCAACTCCAGATATTCACATAGTTTGTTTACCCATTCTCCTTTTGTTGGTATAAGGGTACCTTTCCAATATTTAGCAATTAACATTCTGGCGGCTGTCGTCGCATAGAGGAATATATTAGTTCTGTCATGTGGTATATCACTACTTAGGATGCCCAGAAGGTAGGATTCTGCTTTTTTAGAAAAAGATGTTTTTATTAACTTTTGAATTTCCGTGTGTATCATGTCCCAGTATTTTTGCACATCTGGGCATGTCCACCACATATGGAACGGGGCAAGTTTCAACCTTCCCAATGGGAAACCTTCAAGCAGGACATGAGCCCTACAGCAATACTCTTCCCACTTGTAATTCCTGGCAACAGGCATTCAGGGGTATCCTGCCTCCACTGTGGAAGAAGAACCCAGTAGCCATTGAGGGCCTTATCCTCTGTTAAAGGATGATGGAAGCTGGAAATCTGCCTCATCTGGAAAGCACCAGGTTGGGGGCAGGTGGTCTGCTCTGATATTTTATTTATTTATTTGCTGAATATTCATCTCCCCTTTCCCCAGGGATTGTGACCCTGTCCCATTCTGTACAGTCTCCCTAGATTGTTTGGGATCATGCAGGTTATTCTTTCTGAGGAAGGAAGGAAAGTCCAGACATTCTAAGACAAGACCCAATGTCAGCTATACTGAAATATAACCTAGTGAAATATTTGCAGTTAAATAACCTGGGCTAGTTGATGTTGATTGATCTATATACCAAGGGTGACCTACAATTCCATTTACAGTCATACATCGGTTTAAGCACGCTTCGGTTTGAGTACTTTCAGTTTAAGTACTCCGCGGACCCGTGTGGAACGGATTAATCCACTTTCCATTACTTTCAATGGGAAAGTTCGCTTCAGGTTAAGTATGCTTCAGGTTAAGTACAGACTTCCAGAACCAATTACACTCATACTTCGGGTTAAGTACGCTTCAGGTTGAGTACTCCGTGGACCCGTCTGGAACGGATTAATCCACTTTCTATTACTTTCAACGGTAAAGTTTGCTTCAGGTTAAGTATGCTACAGTTTAAGTACTCCGTGGACCATCTGGAATGGATTAATCCACTTTCCATTACAGTGGTACCTCAGGTTACAATCTCTTCAGGTTACAAACTCCGCTAACCCAGAAATAGTACCTCAGATTAAGAACTTTGCTTCAGGATGAGAACAGAAATTGTGCTCCGGCGGTGCAGCAACAGCAGGAGCCCCCATTAGATAAAGTGGTACCTCAGGTTAAGAACAGTTTCAGGTTAAGAACGGACCTCCAGAATGAATTAAGTTCTTAACCACAGATATGTACCACTGTATTCCCACTCGGTCAAGAAAGAGGAGTAGATCTTAAAAAGAGGGGGCAGGGAAGCAAGTTGTTTTCAAAAGGGAAGCATCTTACTGCTCTTACTCTTCATGCACAAGCACTAATTTTGACTCTTAAAAAATATAAATAGGCAAACAGTTGTCTCAACGTTTTGACAGGTCATCACCCTTACCTTAAGCCGCAGTTCTCAAAACTGACCACCAGATGGCAGTACAATATATCAATCGGAAGTAAGTTTCCTGGTGGCCTAATAAACTACTACTGTACTGTAAACATCCAAGTTCCTCCTGATACTAAAAACCTTGTGGGAGATTTCCTATTGAGTCAAATAGCAACTGGTGCAGAGTTGCTACACACGTACACAACCCACACAGAGAGACAATTTATGATCCCAATCCAGATCCTGAAGAAAGGTTGCGGCATTTGGGAATTTGAAAAGTCATGTAATTGTGGAATTTGAAGGGATCCTGTGGGTCCAACCCCCTGCAATGCAGAAATCTCAGCTAAAGCATCCAAGACAGATGGTCACCCAACCTCTGCTTAAAAACCTCCAAGGGTGGTGTCTATTCCTCTCGTGGGTGTCTATTCCACTGTCAAACTGCTCTTACCATCATCTTCCTGATGTTTACTTGCAATCTCCCTTGTAATTTGGGTCCATTGGTTTGAGTCCTCCAGAGCAGAATAATACAGTCTTCCTCCATCTTCCATGCAACAGGCCTTGAGATATTTGAAGATAGCTATCAGATCTCACCTCATCCTCCGCTTCTTTAGGCTAGGTAAATGTAAAGGTAAAGGGACCCCTGACCATTAGGTCCAGTTGTGACCGACTCTGGGCTTGCGGCGCTTATCTCGCGTTATTGGCTGATGGAGCTTCCAGGTCATGTGGCCAGCATGACGAAGCCGCTTCTGGCGAACCAGAGCAGCACACGGAAACACGGTTTCTCTAGGCTAAATATACCCAATTCCCTCAACCATTCCTCATAAGGCTTGTTTCCAGACCCTCCAACATTCCTTGGACGAAAACAGGGACATTTCTCACTCCCCCCCCCCCAACTGACCCTCCTCAACCCTCCATTTTTTGGATGTCTCCTGCCTGGCCTAACCCTAACCCTAAACTGCTCCACCACAGAGCATATCCTATCAGAAGGGTGACGGCCACCATCCTACACCAATGGGACACAGTGCACATGCCCTCCACTGTCTAGACCAGGTTTCCTCAACCTCAGCCCTGCAGATGTTTTTGGCCTACAACTCCCATGATGCCTAGCTAGCAGAACCAGTGGTCAGGGATGCTGGGAATTGTAGTCTCAAAACATCTGGAGGGCCAAGGTTGAGGAAGCCTGGTCTAGAGGCAGAATAGAGTGGTACTATGACTTCTCTTTTGGGGGTGGGGTGGACTCTAGGGGGGGCACTAGACTTCTGTTGATGCAGCCTAGAATAGCACTAACTTTTTTTTGCTGCTGCATCACACTGTTGACTAAAGGGAAGCTTGTGGTCTGCTAAGACCCCTAGATCCCTTTCACATGTTCTACTGGCAAGTCAGGTGTTCCCCATCTTATATTTGTGTAGCTGGTTCTTCCTGCCTAACTGTAGAACCCTACCAAAATTAAGTTTAGAGAGTTGCTTCTTGGTCTCTGATGTAGCCCTCATATTTTTCACGTGTATACAACCCGTCCAATATTATATCTGGTGCAGTGCATAGCGACATTATGTATTTCTAATGTGTTGCACTCTGCATTTTTATTAGAAGTGGAGGACATACTTGGTTTTCTCAATGTCAGTTCATAACTTCCACCATTTCCATCTTTGGCACCAGCTATCTGTTCTTCATTTTCATCAGCAGAGAAAATTATTTCATACGGTGGTATTGAAGCATTCTGCTTTCTTCTCTGCTTAGATTCAGCAAGGCTTCTCTTGTCTTCTTGCCACTTTTGCTTCTTGAATCACTTGCTTTGCTCAAGCGAATCGGATGGTCCAACAGAACCAGGTCTTGTCTCTCTGACTTTTAATAAAAGAAAGTCCCTTCACTGAGCTCTTCATATCCTTAGGGCACCTGGAGTTGATGTGAGTTTCCTTTTTTGCAACCAGCATCTGCCAGGCAACCAAATTCAGAGCAGAGAAAATTGTTTGCACTTGCAACTGAGGATGTTAAAAAGCTTGTTAAGTTTTGTAGTTTCAGGGCCGTCTTAAGCATGCCTGACGCCCTGGCACGACGAATCCCTCCACCACCCCCCGCCCCGTTTCCCGGCGCGGTGGGCGGGCGCTGTGCACAGCGCAGCTGCCGCCTGGAGGGCCGGCGCCCTGTGCCATCCAGCCTGGCCGCCCCCTGTTGTGATGCCCCTGTTCGTGGCAGAGGTGGCCCCAGGCCCGCGCGCCTCCAGAGAGCGGCCTGAACAGCTGAGAGGCGCGCCTAGGGCTGCATCCGGTGCGCCTGGGGCGGCCTCCGCCACACCTCTCAGCGGGCACAGCGGCGCCCCTGGTGGCCTGGCGCCCTGGTGTCCCGTGCCACCGGACCTGGGCCTAGAGACGGCCCTGTGTAGTTTAAATTTTTCATGTTATTTTACATGCATTTTTCCCACACACAAAAATATTAATAAGACTAAAATTATTGGAATTTCCACACAAAAAGGTTAAGAAGTCAATATCTTTTATGTACTGTACCTATTTACCAAGGGAAAATAAATTATATTAATTTAACGAAAATCTCTTTTGATTTTCCAAGTCATGTTACAACCTTTTAACACCCATCGCTTTGGAAATTTGAAAAACGAAAAATTCAGCATGCCCTCTTCATGTGCCCTAATCCCGCTTGTGGCTTTCCCATAATGGGTATCCAGTTAGCTACTATGAGAAGAGAATGCTGGACCAGATGGGTCATAGAATCATAGCATTGGGAAGGACCTTGGAGGGTCATCTAGTCCAACCCCCTGCAACGCAGGAATCTCAACTATATCATGCATTACAGTTAGTCATCCAACCTCTGCTTTAAAACATCCAAGGAAGGAAAGTCTTTCCAGTGTCAGTTCTTAGCGTCAGAAAGTTCTTCCTAATGTTTTGTTGGAATCTCCTTTCTTGTAACTTAATGTTTATTTTTATGTGTGTTTGAAGCCACCCAGAGTGGCTGGGGCAACCCAGTCAGGTGGGCGGAGTATAAACAAAATTATTATTATTATTATTATTATTATTATTATTATTATTATTATTATTATTATTTGCCATGGGTTTGGTTCCTAGTCTATGGAGCAGGAGAAAACAAGCTTGCTCAATCTTCCATGTGGCAGCCCTTGAGATATTTGAAGATAGCTATCATATTTCACCTCAGTCTCCTCTTTTCCAGGCCAAACATCCCCACCTCCTTCAACCATTCCTCATAAGGCTTGGTTTCCAGACCCTCAATCATTTTGCTTCTCCTCCTCTTGGCTATTATAAACTATTTGCTGTGTGAATGGCTTTCTTTTATCTGTCAATTTCATTGTACACTCATGAGTTGTAGTGTTACGAGACAGGGAGGTAGACTTCCTCTATAAATGCTACACATTATTACCCTGTTTCTCCTAAAATAAGACATACCCATAAAATAAGCCATAGCAGGATTTCTAAGCATTTGCGCAATATAAGCCATACTCCGAAAATAAGACATAGTGATAGGCGCAGTTCTGGAGGGCCCCAAGGAAGAGGCGAGGCTGGACGCGTAATAAAAAAATAAGACACCCCCTGAAAATAAGCCACTGTGGTTATTTTTTTAGGAAAAAGAAATATAAGACGGTGTCTTATTTTTGGAGAAACACGGTATTTGTTTCATTTGTCTACTGCTTATAACTAGTTGCAGAGGTTTGTTTGTTTTTGTTCGTTCATTTTAAACATATTGTTCATGAAAAAATGTGCAGAGAAGGTTTCCCTGCTCCAGTTTGCAATACAGTATATGGCATCAGTCTTGGCAACAGCATTTCTTACCACCCATGGTGTCGCAATGTTCTTGCTTGGGGAACACAAAAACCTGACACCAGAAGAGGAGATGAAATTAAAATAGCATTCTGTCCTATCCTCAGCATGCCAAAAGAAGGAGGAGACAGTTCCAGGGTGGTCACTGTGCCACAGACGGAGAAGGGGCACTCAGCTTCTTCTTCAGGACTTCTGAACTTTCACCCTGCTGTATTTTCTGCCCCAGCCACAAAGCATTTCACTGGGCCTCTGTTGTGCCTTGGCAGGAAATAGTGTGGCCTAGTGGTTAGAGTGCCAGAATAGGACCTGGGAGAGACCAGGGTTCAAATCCCCCCCACATGGCCCTGAAGCTCACCGGGTGACCTTGGGAGCTAATCAATGTTTCTCTCTGCTTAATCAACCTCACAGGGTTGTTGTGGGGATTAAATTGGGAGGTGGAGCTCCTTGGAGAAAAATGTGAGCTATAAAAGCAATAAAATGTAACTGAAATGTGATCTGAGCAGCCCAGGAGCCAAATGGCAAAAGGAGGTAGCACATTGCACAGGAAACTCCAATGCTCTTAGAAGTGGATACATAGAATTGTAGAGTTGGCAAAGACCCCAATCTAGCCCAACGCAGAGCTATTCTTAAATGGAATGTCATTCTGAAATGGAACTGAAATGCACTCAGAGAAGCCCAGGAACCAAAAGGCAAACTACAGTGGAAGGTGATGCAGCAAAGAGACTACACAAATACCCATTGCAGAATAAAGAGAAAGAGAACAGTATTATATTTTTTAAATGGTCATAAATTTTCTTTTACTTTTTCTTAAACATTTCTAATACATTTGTTCAAAATACTGGCATTTCCAGCAGATTTTTTTAAAAACTCATTTTATTTTTTAGTGAACAGTAATACACGGTAGTGATTTCACAGTAGAGCAGACCTGCAGAATAATGCTGTTGGAGTGGGGAGAGGGTTGGAGGGGTTGCAACGAAAGGCCATGTTTTGTATTCCCCCCCCCCAGAGTAGCAAGGTGCAGGGAGGGTTAGAGAATTTTTCTTCTATCAAAATCCACTTGTTCCAAATTGGGGGTGGGAGGGAGAAGAGATTTTGGACGGAGCCGTTTCAACAGGGCCCTTTCTCTTTCCTCCATACAGGGCTGTGTTGGTGGCTGGTCAAATCAAGAGGCGTAGAACAAATTCTATAAAAGCAGAGAGAGAGAAACACACACCGCCTCCCCACTCCCCAGAAAAAGAAAACAAAACCCTCAAATAATCTAAGAATATGCCAAGGGATAAAGTTACATCTGTACAAAAATAGATATTTAGCTTTAGATATTCCGCTCACCTTCTCTCACTCTTTTTAAACATTTTCATGTTTTTGTTTTTTCCCTGTAATCCTTTCTAAACTTTTTTTTAAAAAAGTTATGCACTCCTTAGTGAAGGCATCCATGTCCCAACTGATGAGAACTCATTGAGCTATTGTTCAACACACCTGTTGCTGCTGCCGACCTCCCCCAGTGACCTCCCCCCCCTCTTAAAAAAAAAGCATCTTAAAATAGATGCAGTGTTTTTCTTCCCTTTTCAAAGATCCAGTATTAGTGACCACCAAGTTGCGTGGCAGCAGGAACGGGGCAGGGAAGGGTGGGTGGGAGGTTCCCACGTAAAATCCCACTTGTTCCCACAAAGCAAATTTTCTTTAAAAACTTGAAGAAAATACAAGAAAGTTTCATTAAAAAAAAGAGAGAGATCTGAGGACACATTGGTAACACTAAGAAGTGGGTATAACATATGTATATTTGAATGGGGGGTATTTATACAGTGTATATATCTACAAAACACACGTGCATAAACACGCATATGTATCAACTAAAAAAAAAAGAGAATCATGCAATCTTGTTCTAGACGTGGGGATATCACCAGCCTGTCCACCTGTCCTGGGGAAACGGGGTGTCCTCAGGTGCCCGGATGGAACACAGCCAGAGGGAAATATTAGACCCTCTGTTTGTGGCTATACCAAAACAAGTTCAGGGCAACTTTGGGCTCCCCCAGAACTGCAAGGTGAAGGATCCCAGCAGACGGAATGAGGAAAGGGGCTTTATTAAGCAGGAGTATATCCCATAAAAGGTCACATAAAATTTGCAAAGTTGGGAGGGGCCCCCCAAGAGCAGGCTTCCTCAACCTCGGCCCTCCAGATGTTTTGAGACTACAATTCCTGGCATCCCTAACCACTGGTCCTGCTAGCTAGGGATCATGGAAGTTGTAGACCAAAAACATCTGGCGGGTTAAGGTTGAGGAAGCCTGCTGAAGAGTCGTCTGATCCAACCCCCTATAATGCAGGAACCACATTTTAACTAACCCCTGACAGATGGCCATCTAACCTCTTGTTTAAAAATCTCCAATGAAGGGGAGGCCCACTGTCTTCACAGCACGGAGCTTTTTGTCAGAAGAAATGTGTAGAAGACTTTGCTTTTTTCACATGCTCTGGATCAGCAGTTCCAAACGTGAGATTCCCTAGGATGCTAAGAGCCAGGGGCGTGAAACCCCCTCTTCACTTCGCATTTAAAACTTTCTGCTGTTATAACTTTCAAAGCTATTTCCTTTGGTTGTGTTTTGTTTGTCTTTATGATTCTGACTTGTCACAGTTATTGGTAATAGCTATTTCTTTTCTTATAAATCAGTTATCTGCAGCAGGTGAAGGTTTGAGCATGTTTGGTAAGTCGTTATATATAAATATTTTATGATATAAATCTCCTTCACCCTTAAAGTTTTCATTAGTAAGAATGTGTAGAAAATATTTCTCATGCAATATTCTTTGCTCTGTGTGTGTATAGTGTGTGTGTGTGTGTTTGTGTGATACCAGATTAGATCAGAGCATATCACTTTTGCATATATATTTAATAAATCTGCAACTAATTGCTATTGTTTTGAATTTTAGTCTTTTATTACCTTACTTAGTGAGTTGGGCAAACTGCTATTCTGAATAATGCTTTACTCACTAGGGTTGAGTTAATGCAGGCACCCCCAAACTGCGGCCCTCCAGATGTTTTGGCCTACAACTCCCATGATCCCTAGCTAACAGGACCAGTGGCTGGGGAAGATGGGAATTGTAGTCCAAAACATCTGGGGGGCCGAAGTTTGGGGGTGCCTGAGTTAATGGAACCCAGGGGGCAGGACCCCCCCCCAAGTTTAGGAACCACTGCTCTAGGAGGGCAGGGCTGTATGCAATCTCAGGCCAACTCAGAGCTGACCCACTGAAAATAATGGGCCTATGCTGGGTAGAACTTAGCTAGAGATGACAACCCCTAGCTGTCTCCTGCAAGTCCCATACTCCAGAAGGCTATGGGACACAGTGATGCTTAATGAAACCATTCCCTCTGTTGCTTGGAACCTTCCACTTTGCACTAGTACCCATCACTTCAAGGAAGGCACTGTCTACTTTAAAGATGGATGCTTCTGGATAAGTGAACCTCACCCCTCCCCATTAAGCGGGGAGTGAAAAGTGCAGTGTTGACCCCTGCCCTGGGCATCAGTGGATGCCATCTGATTAGTGTCTCCAAAGGCTCTTTATTACGGTCTTCCCTTCAGATTTTCCTTTAGAAATCAAGCATTACCTCACTGGCAATGATTTCTGACTCCTTACAGATGACTTTGACATGTGGCAAAATCCCCAACTAATACGAAATGAGGCGGGTGAGAAAGGTGGGTCCCCTGTAGGGTCCCGTCATTATGCTAGAAGAACCTCATAAAAGCCCCAAACTGTGAAGGCAAATGCAAACAAAGGAGTCATCAGGTATGTCTGCACATTATGTTCCACAAGTGCACAATCTCTGGGCTGTTTCCAAAGTTGCGCTGAGTAACCTGTCCCATTGGTGCAAGAATTTCCACCTGTGTAATGAGGCTTTTCCCACTCTCCTCCCCCCTTTGTGCCACTAAATCTGTTTTAGGGGATCCCCCAATCTCCTGAAGTGCATTTGGGGAGAGTGGGGGTGAAGTCTTGTTGCCTGAGCAGAAATCCTGGTGCTGATAGAACTCACTGGTTGGATACGGCTCTGCATACAGATACACCGGTAACATTATTCACACGCAGAGTTCGGTTGAGTGTACAGTATGTTTATGCAGCAGTTGAGCTGAACAGACCAACAAACTACGCACTCTTTCACACAGGGACACTCATACAGCTTGTATGCTGAATGCAGGTACCGTAATGTGTGAACAAGCACACGAACGCCCTTTGCTTCAAGGCTGCAGGGGTCAAGGGTACAACCTCTGCAGGGCTTTGGGCATGACCTTTGCCATGATTGAAAATGCAGGTGCTGGTTCCAAACTGTAAGATGCAAGTGGCCTTCTTCTGGTGCAGACTGCTTGAAGATTCAGAAACTGCCCTATGGCTCTCCACACTGGTACTCACAATCAAGAGCTGGATCAGGGAAGGCAGACCCTAATATACTCCAGTGAACAGTAAAGACCAAATCGGATGCAGTGGAAAGATTCTCACAAATAACCTGAGCCAAAATAAAACTCAGGTGTGTGTTGGAGGCTTAGAACTCCAAATAAAGTGTCCCTCTTTTTTCTAATTTTGCTCTCAAAGAGTTTGGACATTAGATTCTTCAGACCTGACCCTGAGATTCAGCTGCCACAAAGCACATCAGAGGGCAGGTGTTAAAGGATGTTGCTCAGGCTCACTGACTGAGCTCGCAAGACAGAGCAGGATAGGAAGGCAGTCAGCTACCAAGACCGCAAGGGAACTGAATGATGTTGTGTTCCAAGGAACACATTTCTTTTCTATTTGATACCCTCTGGAATGAGTGTTTTGTTGGCAAAGGTTTCCAAGGGGGGAATTGGTTGAGGTGGCTTTTCCAAGGATCCTCTCCCCTCCCATCTTGCCTGCTGCAATCGGCCACTTTTTTGGCGGCAGCGGGGTTTTTTTGTTTGTTTTTTTGCAAATATATCTCCTGAAATCCTAGGGCAGACTCTTGGGAGCATGGAAGGATGGATGGGAGAATGGGTGGCAGGGGCATAAAGGAAAGCAGGGGGAGAGAACAAGAAAGGATTTTGGTGAAGAAGAGGAAAAGAATAACCAGGATGCAGTGATATCAGAAGGCATCTATTTAAGGGCCAGCTTAAACTGGCAACAGGGCCTGCTGAGTGTTGCAGAATATTTATAGAACATGCAAGGCGCATATATATGCAAATAAACATCTCAGGGAACCTCCTGGGTCTGAGCCATCTTACACAATTCACTCTTGGCCTGGACCAAACTTGCTAATAATTGCCACTTCCCTCTACAAAATTGCTGGGAATGTAGCCCAGCATTGTGTTCCCTGAGACACGATTCCAAGCAGGTGTTTGAAACCCTAAGGACTTGGTGTTATTAAAATTGCCCACCTAGGGTTCAGCGTCTGCCTGCCTGCCTGCCTGCCTGCCAAGGACTGCTTGATGCACTTGAACACTGCTGGGTTATCAAGGCCAGTTTTAAAAAGCGGCAACACAGAGTGCTGATATTAACAGAGGTGTGTGTTTTGTGTTTTTTAAGGGAATTGGGTTGGGGGATCCCACTGAAAACAGACAAGGGGAAAGTGCTTAGAGGACTTGCAGCTTTGACTGCCACAGCTTTAAAGCAGCCTTTGTGCACTTCGGCTGGTTTTGCAGTTTGAGCGGCTCACTCAGTTACCAAGAGAAAGTCATCTTTGGACGAAAAGCAAAGAACATGGCGACACACACACACACACACACACACACACACACACATCATGCACAGAACAAGAGTGACCTGTGCTGTACAGCCCAAATCAATAACCCTTCCCACACAATTTACAGGTGGCTTCAGAACAAGGTCGGGCAAAAGGTAGCTCAGGATCTGCAGACAGGCAATTGGATTTGAAACTTTAAGGACTAGAAACTTGCTCTCTTAAAAAAAAAATCCACCAAATTTGCAGTAAACTGGCAAGAGTTTTTGACACCCGGAGACCTTAACAACTGAAAGTATCATCACCCCATCTAAATTAGGACACTGGAAAGGTGTGGTGATGAGAAGTGGGGTTTTATGTGAAAGTACTTGTGACCTTGGTTCTGGTGCTGCTTACAAACCTCTGGGCTGAGCATATGCACAAGGTGGGCACCCTGTTCCTTAATTCTTAGCACATGTCTTCCCACCTGAGTCACTGGTGCAAAGCCCATCCAGCCCAGTGCTAGAAAACCTGGACCACATTTCCCTTTTGAGACGCTAAGAGAGCAATTTTTTTTCTTTCTTTTGTTGCAGCTTGGTGGCAGGTAAAACAACAAATAATAGGATTCGTGGAGTTGGAAGGGACCCCCAAGGGAACCCCAACCCCTGCAAAGGCTTCCATTCTCCAAAATGTCTGTCTGCAACGAAGCAAATTAAATCCACACACACGGCAACAAGTGTGTGTGTGTGTCTGTGTGTTGGGGGCGCTGACAACCAAAACCACACATGTGAGGCAGATAAGTTTGTGCGAGGCAGGGGGTGGGCTCAGATTTACAGGTTGCTTTGCAATCCACCTAGGCCTGTGGAAACAGTGCTGGTGGAGAGTGAACAGCGGTGGGGGGGTGCATTTTTGCACATTCGAAAAACAACAACCATTTTTGCCTCTGCAGCTGTGAGAGGCACAGCAAACGGCTATTGTCAGATCCCCGAGACGCACAGAGAGAGCATGAGAAACGGCTGAAGGGCTGAGTCAACGGTGTCACAGAAGGAAAAGGGTAGTCTGCCTCTCGCACATGCCAGGGGGATACGGGGGGCACACGTTGGCAGTAGAAGGGGAGGCGTGGTGGTGGTGGCATCAGGGAGCCCGCCGGGCAGGAGAAGAAATGGGACCAACCCCCTCTGCCTTCCTTAAGTCATTTGGTGGGGAGCCTCGAGCATCTCCATCAGGAAGGTGTCGATGGGCGTGTCCCCTATTAGCTTGAAGAAGAAGAGGTGCTCCAGGCATTTGAGGCCAATGGACCGCAGGGCAGGGAGGCGGAGCAAAAGCTTGGCGAACCTAGAAACGTAATAGAAAGGCAGACAGCAATTAAGGGCATGGGAAGGGGCAATCACAGCAACACAGCCATGTGAATGTTGGCACTGCCTGGCAGTGGCTCACCAGGGTTTCTGGCCCAGGGTCTTCCCAGCCCTTAACTGGGAATCAAAACTGCGACCTTCTGCATGCGAAGCAGATTTTCCACCCCTGAGCTACAGCCCCATCCCATGAAAATAAAGTAAAATTCTAGTTCTCATGGTTCTAGACCCTCCAAGTACCCCTGTTTTCCAGGGACAGCCCTGGATTTACAGAAGGCATCCCGGTTTGATTCCAGAATGTCCCCTTTTTCCTTAGAGCACCCCTATTTTCATTGGAGAAATGTTGGAGGGCATGGAGTTATGTGGCCCACAAGCCAAGGAGATAAGTAACTATGCAACCTTTAGAAGACACCTGGAAGTTTATTTTAATGCTTAATGTTTTTATTATATATGTTGGAAGCCACCCAAAGTGGCTGGGGCAATCCAGTCAGATGGGTGGGGTATAATAATAATAATAATAATAATAATAATAATAATAATAATAATAATAATGGAATAGGACTTTCCTATTTTCATCGGAGAAATGTTGGAGGGGATGTGATTCTGAATAAAGGAATTGAACCTGTGACAACCAGCTCCACATAACAAATATTTACGGGAGCCCCCCCTTCTTTTCCATTGGTAGCTCCTGCTTGCAAAATCTGGGGCTTGCAATGTGTGTCAGAACAACTAATGGTGGGGGGAGGAAAACAGTAGAGGGGAGGCCTGAATTTGTGCTTGCATCCCCCCCCCCGCCCACCACCCCTCCAAATGCTGAGTTGGCGAAGTACGCCTCCGAGATGGAAGCCAGGAAAATACAAATCAAACCCTGCCACTCTCTTCCTCCCCCAGAGGAAAACCTAGAAAGTTTCACTTTTAAACTAAACCAGATGATGGATGTTCAAGGAGCATTTTAACCATGAAAGAGCTGAGTCGGAGGACAGCAGGGACAAAGGAAGCCCAAGGGTGGGAGGAGGATTTCAGTTTGGATGAGAAAACCTGCCTATGACCACATGTCTGCTATTGTGCCAGAGGAATGTAGGAAGATGTCTTATGCCGACCCATCTGGCTCAATATTGTCCACACTGACTGGCAGCAGTGGGTCTCCAGGTTTTCAGACAGGGAGTCTTTCGCAACCCTCCCTGGAGATGCTGCCGATGACCCAAACCTGAAACGATCCAAATGCAAATCCCATTGAGCTATCACCCTTCCCCTGAACATCAACTAAGGTACTAGTCCTCATGATTATGAAGAACAGGCTGAATTAAATAGGAATCTAGGGACCTGCCTTATACTGGTCCATCTATATTGTCCACACTGAGTGGCAACTTCTCTCCAGGATTTCAGACAGGCACAGATTCAAAGACTCACCTCCCGGGCTGGTCAGGGTATTTCTGTTTACAGTAGGCCTCAAGTGACGCATACACTTTCTCGCGCAGAGCCTCAACTTCAGCAGGATTGGAAAGCCCTTTTGAGTCTGCAGTGGGACAGATGAAAAGCTTTGAAATCTGGGCAAAGGCCTTCCCCAGGACTAGAAGCACACACATTTTAAAGCTGAGGAAAGGCATATCTTGAGGTCTGGAGGCATGCACATCTTAAGGAGTGAGGGGATATTTTAAAGCTGGGGAAAGGCTTTCCTGAGGACTAGAAGCACACATGTTTTAAGGGAAACACTTTCTTTTTTGTAATCAGCAGATGAATTCAGCTCTGAAGATCAACTCGGTTCTTAGCAGGCTTTGGAAATGGATATACCATCCATTTCAGGGAAAGAGTTGTAATCTGAAACTCGAGGTTGTGTAGGGGGAGGGGGAGAAGGAAAGCAAAACAGGCTTGAGAGGATTAAGTTATTCCTAAAACATATTTCCTGCAGCACCGCTCCACTCAGCGGATTTCATAACCTTGCAAATCCAATTACTATGAATACATACAGGTTTGGGAGTCTGATTAACCTAGTGAGTGTTCTGGTTTTGAAAGGAAGTGCCCCACTGAGCTTAAATCACTCACAGGAATCAAAGAATCATGGAGTTGGAAGGGACTCCCAAGGATCATCTAATCCAGGCATCCCCAGACTTCGGCCCTCCAGATGTTTTGGACTACAATTCCCATCATCCCTGACTACTGGTCCTGTTAGCTAGGGATCATGGGAGTTGTAGGCCAAAACATCTGGAGGGCCGCAGTTTGGGGATGCCTGATCTAATCCAACCCCCTACAGGAATCCTGCTCACAGCCACCCCTGGGTGGGCTCGAACCACCAACCTTCTGGTTAACAGCCAGTCACACTGACCTATTGTGCCACAGGTGGCTTAAGAGAGCCTGAGGAGCAACACGTTGGTGACATTCCATAGATGGTTGTAACATCAATGTTTTCCCCTTGGCAAGTCAACATTTCTTGACTTGGCCTGCTCAGCACTGGTGGAAGTGCAACAGCAGGGATCATTCAGTTTGCAACCGAAGCCTTAACTTTGCTCATGTTAAAATCAACTATGTTGTGAACCGCCCTGTGGTCTTTAGATGAAGGGCGGTATTCAAATTATAAAAAATGATTTAAAAATTACTATCATAATTATAATAGCCAATGGGGATGGGAGGCGGTGTTGCTTAGCAACCAGGCTGGGCACAGTGTACCCTGATTGGCTGCGTAGTTCTGAGGGAGTTTTTCTTCTGTATGTTTGGTTGAACGTCTCCCTGTCAGGTACAAGGACTGAACTAAGAAAGACAAAACCCCTCTGTTCCTTTCTCTTGAAATGATACAGTACTTTTTGTTAGTTTTCTGCAGTGCTGTTTTTCTAGAAAAAGAGGTGATGGAACTCACCATGAACGCCTCCTTTGTTCTCTTATAATGGCAATGGTGCCCACCTGAGAGGTGCTGGGGGAAAAAACCCTGGTTTCCCCCTCAATAAAGTGTTACTGATATATCTTGCCTCTCCTTTATTTAAGTGCCTTTGCTGAGGAGTGAGCAAGCAGTGTGTCCAGACTGCAGTCAACAGAGGAACCATATCAGCATTATTAAACTCAGATTTGGTTCCCCTCCAGAGCGGCCTCCTTGTCCCTGGAGCCCTGAGGGGAGAACTCTGATACCAGAACTCTCATGGCTGGTCCACAGATCTCTTGGGGGCTCAGGAGAGCCCAGAGGAGAGATCTGCACGGCTGGAAACCCCCATGATTGCAAAGGAGCCACAGTCTGCAGCAGAAGGCACCAACCCTTGAGCTGGTCAGGACAGCACTCAGCAGGTGGATTCCCCCCACCAATCAACAACTACCTCACCTTGCTGTAAAACTTAACTGCTTGCTCTGGAACCTTGCTATGGCAACCTGGATATTTGGCCCAGCTCACCCTTTCATCTCCCTCCGAGGTGATGACCATGACCATGGCTTCTGCCTGCGGAACCAGGAATGACTGGCTACTCCTTTTTAATTTTTTTGTATTGTTATTACATTTATATTCCATCTTTCCTCTAAGAAGCCCAAGGTGGCATACATAGTTCTCCTCCTGCCCATGTTATCCAAACAACAACCCTATGATGTAGGGTAGAGGCTGAGAGTGCATGCCTGGCCCAAGGTCACCCAGGAAGCTTCATGGCTGAGTGGGGATTCAAACCCTGGTCTCCCAGGATCTAGTCCAATACTCTAACCACTACACTACGCTGACTCTCCTTGCTTGGGCCATCACTCCTCTTTGGGGGTCAGCATCCCCAATGCTCTCTCCTAGGAGCTAGTCGGTTCACTTAGATCTGCTTCAGAGGCCCTGCTCTGGGTTTCCCCCACCCCTCAACCCTGAGATAAGTCGGGCGGCCTGTGGTCCATGAAAACAAAGCCTCCCTCTTACTCAGAGTGGAAACCTCAATTGAAAAGGAGTCCCCTATCCTGCAAGGACAACCGAACCTACCAGGGTTGAAGAGGACAATGGCTCGGAGACACCCCAGTTCTGTTTTATCCATCTGCATATCTCTCATTTTTGATACGAGTTCTGTCAATACTCTGCAAATAATAATAATAATAATAATAATAATAATAATAATAATAATAATACAGTTGCTTTAAAGACTTCTGAGCATGTGTTCATCTATTTGCTTTCAGCAACCCCCTTGAAATTTTGGCATTTTAAGCCAAGTGTAGCTCAACCTTCCTTTGACTAGTCTCTTCAGATTCTCCCTTTCAACTGTCAATGGCATGACTTGAAACGCTTGTATTTTCAAGCCTGCTGTTTACTCAGATCATCCTGCTCAAACAGTTAGGTCATCAAGCAGGGGACCCTCTTACGAATTCAGTGAGCACTCGGGGCAGAGCTTTCAGTGTGGCGTCACTTTGGAAAAAGTTCCCATTGGAAATTAGGATGGAGCCAACAATATGTTCTTTCAGGAGCCTCCTTGCAAGTTTATTTTCCCCAGTCAGCCACGCATCTTCAGGGTTACATTGTAGGATATTGTTCATGCTAGTTTTAAAGATGGACCCAATGTTTCCTTTCCTTGTATAATATTTTCAAATGGTGACGGTTCACAAATCCTTTAAATTCTGTCCTTTGGCAAACCGCTTAGAGGCTTTCTGCTGAGGAAGTGGCATACAATTTCTGTTAAAATAATATTCGTCTTAAACAAGCACAGCATCCAACAACCTTGTTCAGTTAAGATTGGCACTTGCACAACAGAACTTTCCTTCCCTCTCCTCTCCCTGCATGCACCCCCCCCCCATTCTGCTCTGGAAGGATGGGGGAACCCCAGAACAGACTTAGAATTTCCATTGCACTAGCAGAAATCCTTGCTCCAACAGAACACAGGACTAGTTACAGGTAGGTATCTGAAGAAGTGTGCATGCACACGAAAGCTCATACCAATGACAAACTTAGTTGGTCTCTAAGGTGCTACTGGAAGGAAATTTTTTATTTCGTTAGAACACAGGACTTAACACTAATCTGGATTCAAGCCAGCAACCCTAGCGTGGTTTTGGTTTGAAGAGCAACTGGTTCAATTTGGGGGTGGGCAGAGAAAAGAAGAAGAGTGAGGTAAGCAAAACTGAAGCTTGAATCCCTTATTCACCTTCCTCGCCCCCCATGGCCCTGAATCCTCACCCTTCTTGATCTCCAAACAGTTTCCTCTCACCTGTCAAAGATGGCACCAACGCCTGCACTGTGAGCACTGTTCCGATGGACGTGGAGACCTGTGGCAAGGAGGATCCCATCTTTCACAGCTATGGACCGGTGTGAGAAGGAGGCAATGAGCAACTCATTCCAACCTGGAGTGAAATAAATGGAGAGGGGGCTGTGAAGTGAACTAGAACAGATCACAAGATAAAACTTTGTCCAAAAACCTTTCAGCCCCCTTTTTTGAGAAACAATCTGAGTAAAGTGGTGATGCTTAGAATACTGTAACAGAATGGCAGAGTTGGAAGGGATCCTCAAGGGTCCAACCTGCTGTATTGAAGGAATCCCAGCTAAAGAATCCCTAACAGATGGCCATCCAACCTCTGCTTAAAAACCTCCAAAGAAGGAGAGTCCACCAGACAACTTAAAAACTATGAGGCTGTATCCAAGCGTTAGTCCTAATCAGAGCAGACCGCTGAAATTCATGGACCCAAGGTAGCCTTGTCCATTAATTTCAGTGGATCTGCTCTGACTATGACTAACATTAAATGCAATCCATTACGACACGTGTGTGGACCAGGGATGATGATGGGCATTGAAATATCTGGAGGGTAAAAGATTCACAACACCTGCAATATGGCTCCAGGATGAGATTGTTTTACAGGAGAAGAATTTAAAACAATAAATTTTTTTAGCAAAACTTCTCTTGATTCTTATGGATGAGTTAATGCAATCCTACTGGATTTCTGGAAAACAAATAGATGCTGATCAGGAAGAATAATAGTCTCTCAAAACCTCACTTGTTATTGTCCCATTGTGCTTTTAAGGCCACATCAATGCCATACATTTAAAGAACTTTGATACTGCTTTAAATGGCTTCCCCCCAAAATTTCTGGAAGCTGCAGTTTCTTAAGAGTACTGGGAGTTACTAACAGAGCCCTATCCACCTGCTGAAAGTGGTACAGGCATGTAACGCCAAAATCAAAACACATCGGGTGCCCCCTTTCTATTATTATTATTATTATTTTACTTTTCTGCCAGGTGAGTAAAGCGGAATGCGCACGTTAAATGAGCGTAAGTTGCAAATTACCTGTATCTTAGTGCTTCAAACGTATGGCATGAATGTGGCCTAAATCAGGACTTTGCCCTCCATGCAGCTATCACAGGGGGTAACCCCCTGAAGCCATGAGCCATACTGAATTCCGTTCGTGCTAGAGGCACACGTGACACCAGCCACCTCTTTTAGCTAGGTTTTAACACTTCAATATTTCATGGGCAGGTGCTCTCCGCAGGGCACTCAATAATACATAAAGCCATTTGTTTGAAAGACTTTGAGGGGGTCGGCTGAGGCCTTTCCTGATAAAGACACTGGCAGGTTCCACTTGGGTGCAACTGACGAGCTCACTCCAGCTCGCCAAGTCAGCATTTTGCCTCCAGTGGAAAAACCACCCCCCCACACACACACACACTCTGGTGATCAAGCAAGTCCTTAATGAAATGCTTCCCTTCTCGACAAGCTGGGTGGCCACCAAAGGTTAGGGGGTCTCTGTGTTGGGATTCTGGACCACAAAAAAATCACAGACTCATAGATTTGGAAATGATCCCAAAGGTCATGTAGCCCACTCCCCTGCAATGCAAGAATTTCAACTAAAGCATTCAGGGCAGATGACCACCCAGACTCTGCTTAAAAACCACCAATGAAGGAGAGCCCACCACCTTCCAAGGGAGTCCGTTCCAGAGTCTAACAGCTCTTACTGTCAGAAATTCCTTCTTGATGTTTAGTCGGAATCTCCTTTCTTGCAATTTGAATCCATTGGTTCGAGTTCTGCCCTTTGGAGCAGCTGAAAACAAGCTTGCTCCGTCTTCCATATGACAGCCCTTTAGATATTTGAAGACGGCTATCATATCTCCTCTCATTCTCCTCTTCCCCATGCTAAATAGACCGAACTCCCTGAACTGTATTTGTCCTGCTGCTCTGTGTATATAGAGATCCATGTTACACACACATCAGATCATACTAAGAGTAGACCCAAACGGATGGAATGGTGCTCCAAGGATAACTTGGGACACTTTCAAAGCACATGCTGGCAATCTCTCAGGCATTCTTTAGCTGCAAATCCTGGAGTGCAGGAGGTTAGACTAGTTGGGCCCTCTACAACTGATTCTTTTAAATATATTTTAAATATTGATATATTTTAAAGCATTATGATACTGCTTCAAACAGTCATGGCTTCCCCCCAAAATAATTCTGGGAGATGTCGTTTGTTCAGGATACTGAGAGTTTTTATGAATCCCCCCTGTTCTTCCTCCTAGAGCTACAATTCCCAGAGCAGCTTTCTCTTTGCAGGGAACTCTGGGAACTATAGCTCCTTTTAACAACTCTCAGCAACCTTCACAAACTACAGTTCCCGGGATTCTTGGCCAGGAGCCTGATTAGCCAGTCCTAATAATATTTTATTAGTAATGTTTTTTAATAGTGTTTCATTGCATACATACTGCTGATATTTTATGAGATGGCAGCATGGTAGGGTTGGGTCAAGAGGCAATGGAGTGTGCCTCCGGGGGTGAAGTCAAACTGCTGCATTAGCAGTACCGAAGTGGCCTCTCTGGGGCAGAAGCATGGGCAGTGGGTATGGTGGTCCTGGTCTGCCCACATGACATGACCCCACTCTTCAGCCTCACTGCTGTGGTTCAAAGGAAAGCAGAGCAATACAGTTGACACCAACTTGGCTGCAAGAGTTGCCCAAAGGAGGCGTACAAGGTGCAATACAACCACTTTAGGCATTCCACTCCAGACTTGTGTAGGGTTTACATTTCCCGAAAATGCCCCACAAGGCAGTGGAGGTTTAGGATCAGAGTTTTCCTTCTCCTAGATGGGCCCCCTTCCCAGTTGACAAGCTCCATCTACCACTCACTTCCCTCTAGAGCACATGCAGAAACCACCTTCTTGACTGTTGGACCCACTATTGGTCTCGTCCGCTCAATCTGCTGTAGCATGTCTTTAACTTTTATAAATAATTTTTTTCTGCATTGTTTTTTAATATTGTTTTAAATGCTGTAACCCACCCAAGCACCTTTCGCTGAAGGATGGGGTAATAAGGAAGCAAACATGTTGATGCCTTAGCCACCTTGAGGTACTTGAGTTGCAGGCAGGATGGAATTTTCTTAGAAAACAAAGGCAGAAAATGCACCATGAATCTTACAAATGAGCTGCAAGACACAACACTGGTGGCTTTAGAGCAGTGGTTCCCAAACTTTTTCAGGCCACTGGTCCCTTGGCTCCAGAAACTCATTTCCCTGCAAAAACTGTACCCTGCAAAAAGCATTATTCCGAAGAGCAGTTTGCAGGATCGTAATACAACAAAAATAAAAACAGTATTAACTAGTTGCAGATTTGTTCAAAATCTAATTAAAACTATTTAGCTGAATGAATTCAACAAAACTGACGGGCTTGATCCAGTGGTACCAGCTTTTCAAAGTCTGACAGTCATTTAGCAAAAGTCTTAGATGCCACATTTAGTAACTCCTTCACCGTTGGTAGTAAAGTCTTAATGTGAAAGATAGGCCTGAAACTGATAATGGGATACCACCTCTCCAATATCTGGTTGAAAGTCATTTTTTAAACAGTTATATTTTATTAAATTTCCAAAAATTTCACACATGCACTCCGATGCATAATATTTTTTTCTTTTCTTTTGTCGAATTCCCACCCTGTTTTCCATGCTTTTTAAAGTGCTTTTTAAAATTTATCCCCCTTGCTGCACCCTATATTCTCCCTCTTATACCAACAATACAATAATCTCTAAATCCTTCTATTGCTCATAATTCAAATCCTGTAGTATTTCTTCACATAATCTGAAACAGGCTTCAATTCTTCCACGTGGTTGAAAGTCAATTAGCAGGGGTCTGAAATAACCACAACACACACACACACCTGCCACCCACTTGCCTCTTAGCATCCCAAGAGGGGGGCTCTATTGCCCACTTTCAGAACCATTTATTAAAAGCAATGGGCTGCCCTGCTCCTTCTACACCACCCCCTCCCCATCGAGGGTGCCTTGTACTCACCAGCCCTGAGCAAGATCACTTGGTCGTCTAGCGGCAGTTCTGAGAAGTGTGGGATCCTTTTGGCCCATTCCACCAATGTAAAAAGTTGCTTGTCTGCCGCTTGGCAGATGTTGGTGACCGGGTCATTGGGCTGCAAAGAACAGAGAAGCTGTGAGGCGTCAAGAGTAGGACAAAGGAATGGAAAGGAGGGCAGACTGTGGTAAGGGCTGCAGGTAAGTGGTTAGGGCATCTGCCTTGCGTGCAGAAGGTTTCAAGCTTGATACCTGCTAGCATCTCTGATTAGTGCAAGGAATATTTCCCCATCAGAAACTCTCAAGAGCTCCCTTGGCTGATATCCTAGACAGCTGCTGCCAGTCAGTGTTAACACTCTGCTAGGTGGGCCATTTTCTGATTTGGTACAAGGAAGCTTCTTATGTTCCTAAGTTCAATCCTTGGCATCATCAATCAGGGCTGGGCCTGCCTGAAACGCCAAACCATCTGGCTCAGTATTGCCAACTGGCAGCATCTCTCCAGGGTTTAAAGTACAGGATTTTTCTTTCCAGCCCTACCTGGAGATGCCAGAGATTGAAATAGGGGCCTTCTGCATGCCAAGCAAGTGCTCTGCCACTTAGCTACAGCCTTTCTCCTCCCCACCCCTTTCCATGAAGCGGGAATGATGCAGACAGGGTGAAAGGACATCCCTGGCAAATGATCCCTCTGGAAAAGGAGCTCAGGGGCCACATCCAGAAGGAATGCAGTGACCTGAAACCCTCCTTTGCAGATGCCTGCCAAAGGGGGGGGTGGGGTTTCTGTTACAAGGGTCGTCTTTCAGTAGCCAGGATCCCATCTGGGGCTATGTATAAACCGAAGGAATCCAAGGCTCAAGATTTCCTGGTGAGGGTGTCCAGGGTGTCCAGGGAGGCCCACAAGCAACAGGTGACACAAACTGAATGGGGAGGTTTGCATGACCTGCACTGTGCTCAGATGCAGAGGTGGGCAAAGACCTTCAAGAATTTCAAGGACACTCCATATGCCCACTTTCCCACCTTACATTAAAAAAATCAGTTATCTCCCTCCCTTTCCAGTGCACCCTTGCAGAAATGGCTGTCCTAAATATTGTGGCTTGGACTATATTTATTTCCTGGAAATGACCATCTGTGATGGATTAAAAACAAACAAACAAACAAACCGTTTTGTACTGCCCCCGAGGACATTATATGCTGGACATTTGATAATGCCTGGCATTTGATAGCTTGGTGAAGTTCAAATCCCCCTTCGGCCGTGAAGCTTGCTGCCTGTGACCCCGGGGGCAGCTGCTGCCTCTCAGCCTAACCCACACCACACGACTGTTGTAGGGAATTAAATGGGGAGAACTGTGTACATCTCACCTTGAGCTCCTTGTGGGGAAAGTTGGGATATAAGTGCAATAAATAAAATAAAATAAAAACATCAGCAATAAAAGCAAAGTGATAATTAAGTATTTATCAGTGGCCGTTCAAAAAACACCAGCATCCTGGCATTGGTAAGCTGGAAGAATCATTGATATCAATGGACAACCTGATACGTGTTCTGGGAGCTGGTGGGGCTTGTTAGGTAACATATGTCATATAACTGTGTGTTCGTGTTCCATTCTTTGCTCCCCCAAACCTTCCCTATTTCCCCCCACCCCCGCCAGTTGTGGTAATCCTGATGATGGTGGAAGGAAGAGATATTTCTCCCCACCCAGGCATTTGATCTTCCTCGTGCACAAGCATTGATCTGCAACAGGAGGCGCTCCTAGGTACCATCCAAGGAGTCTCCTACCCCTATTTACAGATTCCGCCTGCATCTTCGTAGACTGTGACCACACATGCTGAATTATGCAGGAAGCCACATTCAATTTGCTAAAAGCAGGCTGGGACCAGAAGCGGCTATTTATTTTGCCTCCCCAGACCACCCCCACCCCTCTCCGCAAGCTTGCAGTGATCCCCACTACACCCCCTCCCCTAAGTATTTTTAATCTTGGTAACTGCTGTCTCCCAGGTGCTGGGAGTAACCAAAGGCTGACTTTCCTCATCTCCTTTCAAGGAAACATGAGCTGTGTGGGCTCTCTTTTCATACAGAGACTTTCCAGGGGATTAGGAACCCCAACTCATCGAGGTTCACAAGGGCTGCAAATGGGATGTTTGAGGTGTCTGGTGACCATGGAGGCTGGTAGAGCTCTCAATGGCTGCTGGCCATGCTGGCTGTGCTCTGCTTCCACGGTCAGAGGCAGCAATGCTTCTGAATACCAGTTGCTAGAAACTATAGGAGGGGGAAGAGCTGTTCTTGCGCTCAAATCCTGCTTGCTGGTTTCCCACAGGGATCTGGCTGGCCACAGTGAGAACGAGATGCTGGACTAGATGGGCCCCCTATCGCCTGATCCAGCAGTCTCTGCTTATGTTCTTAGCCTGGCTTTGTAAATAAACGATTTCGATATAACTATCATGCCCAACAGATACTGGTGGAGCCATCCTCTAGGCTTGGCATGTGTTGGGGCCTGGTGGGAGCTTTGGATCAAAAGTGATTGGTCCATTGCAGGGTGTGTGTTTGTGTGTGTGTGTGTGTGATACATGACCCTGTGCGTCCCTGCCAACTCTACAATTCTATGAACATCTGGAGGGCCAAAGATTCCCCATACCAGATTTAAGGTGACTTAATTTTTTTTAAATTGCCTAGAAGAAAAGAGAAATGGGTGTGTGTGCTTTTCCTTACCGAATTGGGGGTTAAGCCCATGTTCGCCTCAATGTATGTCTCTGTCTTTGGCTCAACGGCAAGTTCGGCTTCTAGAATCTTCTCCACGGGCATGTCCTCATTAGCGTTGCTCGTGGATTCAACCTCATTCTCATTGCGGTCCTTCCCACGCTGCCTCTCCTCTTGGACAGCTTTTTTTTGGGGGGGGGGAGCCAACAAAGGAAGAAAAGAAGGAAAACGGATCAGTGGGTGGAATCCAGCAAGAAAAACATTTGTTTGTGTCTTTATTATTTATTCATGTCATAAAGTTTATGCACTAAAAAAAAAGAAATCAAAAATCCCTCAAAGCGGTTTACCAAACGATAAAACGGTCAACAATTAAGGCATTTTAAGACTTTTGAAGAATTAAAACAATAAACTAAACTGGCATCAATTTTCCAATTATCTAGGTAGGCTTACCTAAAAGAAAATGTTTTTAGCAGGCCCTGAATACAACAAAGGTTGCCTGGCTGGTGGAGTCAAGAGGCAGGGAGTTCCAGAGTATAACTGCCACCACACTAAAATATAGAGTTATTACAAATGTGGAATGGGTCTCATTTGACACCTGCAACTGTGCCAGTTCTGCGATCTTGCAGTTATACTGATCCCAAGTTGCCAGGGACTTCATCTACTAAAAGTAACACCTTGAAGTTGCCCCAGTAGCAAGTCGGCAACCAGTGCAGATCTCTGAAACCAGGTGTTAGATGGTGACAGGGTCTCACTCCTGCATTCTGCACCAATTGCAGCACAATCGCTGACAGAAGTGAGATGGAAGAGGAATTCTCTTCTAGCTTGGTAAGACTGTGAGGCTAAGCTCTAGGAAAATCTTATCCAACATGGTGCTTTTCATATGTTGTTGGACTCCCCTCATGCTTAACATGTCAAGGGTGATGGGGTTAAGGTCCCAACAGTATGTTGAAGGCACTACACTGGGGAAACCCACTCTAGGTAGTCCCTTCCATGCCCCAAGACCTTCAAAGGAAATTATGCCAATATTTGCCCACTTGCTTAACACCATATGCATTTTATCAATATATGATTCTTCGTTTCTACCATATGCAAACTGGAGAACCTGGGTGGTATAGGGTCAGGCTAGGACCAGGGAGAGACCAGGGTTCGAATCCCCGCTTGGCCACAATACTCACTGAGTGACCTTGGGCCATTTACTGCCTCTCCACCTCTCAGGGTTGTTGTGGGGAATAACTGAGGAAAGAGGAAGAACTAGGTGCACCACCCTGGAGCTCCTTGGAGAAAAAGGTGGGTTATAAATGCAGCAGGGACCCAGGTGGCGCTGTGGTTAAACCACTGAGCCTAGGGCTTGCTGATCAGAAGGTCGGCGGTTCGAATCCCTGTGACGGGGTGAGCTCCCGTTGCTTGGTCCCAGCTCCTGCCAACCTAGCAGTTCGAAAGCACGTCAAAAATGCAAGTAGATAAATAGGAACCGCTACAGCGGGAAGGTAAACGGCGTTTCCGTGTGCTGCTCTGGTTTGCCAGAAGTGGCTTTGTCATGCTGGCCACATGACCTGGAAGCTATACGCCGGCTCCCTCGGCCAATAATGCGAGATGAGCGCGCAACCCCAGAGTCGGTCACGACTGGACCTAATGGTCGGGGGTCCCTTTACCTTTACCTTTTTATAAATGCAGTAAATAAATAAACTTTTATACAGGTCTTAGGACACCAGGATGGAACAATGCGATTGGTGGAACTTACACTAACAGGCACCGCAGAATACACATTCTGCATCTTTAAGAACTTGATATTTTAGTGTGGCAGCACCTATACACTTTGGAATTCCCTGCTTCTTTACCTCAGGCAGGTGCCTTCACTGTATTCTTTCCAGTACCTGCTAAAAACATTTTGATTTCGACAGGTGTGTCCAGGTATCTGGATATGTTTTAGTCTATTGCTAGTTTGAATTTTTTGAACTCTTCCATTCTCCCCCCCCCCCCAAATTATTTGATTGTTTGATTCTTTTTGCGAACCATGTTGAGGGTTGTTGTTGTTGCTGCTGCTGCTGCTTCTGCAATCAAAACAGTATATAGATTTTAGGAAATAAGTAAGCAATCCGCTTCATTTTTCTTCAAATGCTGCGTGCAAAACCTGGAAAGCGGGGCGGTGTGGAGGAATGGCATTGACCCTTTGGAGTTACAAAAGAAACGTGCCTTTCACCCCTCAACGTTCTCTCTGCAATAATGGCACTGCCGCCAGATGTTCCTGACTCCTGTCTGTCCCTCCTTCCCAACCAGAGCTGGGCTTCTACGTATAGAAAAATGCTTCCATGATTTCCAATCAGAGGGCTTTCCTTGGGAGGCACCTTTCCATCTTATAACTACCACCACCACCCATTGTATCCACACATCATTACCTCCAAGAGTCAGGGGTGACAGCAGTCCAAAGCCTCCTCGTTGTCGAGAAAGTGGCTAGCGGGAATTTTTTTTATTCTCCCCCTCCCATAACTCCTAGGCATCCAGTGAGGCTGAATGTTGGAAGACTTGAGACAGAGAAAAGGAAGGTCCTTCTTCATGCAGTGCAGAATTCTAAACTATGGTGTCTGCTACCATATGGCAGAAAGGATGGCCATCCGCTCCGGATGGCGCTGAAAGGCAAATTCATGGAGGATACAGCAAATCAGCAGCCACTTGTCATTGCCACCAATAGATAGGGACAACAGTAGTTCAAAGCTTCTCGAAGGCACCGTGGTACCACTACTTTAGCACCCTCCAGGCAATGCATATAATCTGTACATAGCCCTTTAATTGAGGCGGCACTCATAAACAGCAAAAAAAATTGGCAGGAATGTACTACCAAACAGTAAGGTTACACTACAAAGTTCTTTTGTGCATGCTTGCACGATGGGACAAAAATATGCACACGTTGCTTTGCAATTTCTTTTCAATGCCTCAAATGCACAGCGATATAATGCAGGAAAAGAAGGGTAAAGGACTTGTGACAGAGCTTGCTTATTTCCTCCTCCCACTCCATATGTTTTCCTTTTGTGCCATATCTTTTCAGATCGCAATCCTGGTGCTGGAGTCTGCTTTGTTCGTCTGTAGTGTTTTGTAAGCCACTTTTTTGGCTGAAGAGTGTTATAGTTTGCTTGTTTTTTTTAAAAAAAAATTATGAACAAGTAAATAACCCTTCCTCCAAAATCAGAGGGGACACTTCCTCTTTGAAGGGATTCGCATGTACCCTGCCTCTCACCCTAATACTCTGTACTTATCGGTTAAACCCTACAATTCCAGATTCCCTCTGGGCCACCTCTGGTAGGTCAGGATTCCTTGGTCCAATTGGGAGGCATTTAATCAGAATTCATTTCCTTTAAACAAACAAAACAGAAATTGTATCCGAGAGGTAATACGACAGCCATCTTCAAATATCTAAAAGGGCTGTTATATGGAGGATGGAGAAAGCTTGTTTTCTAATGCTCCAAAACGGAGAACCCAGCTAATGGATTCAAGTTCTGACTAAGCAGTGAGAGCTGTTTGACAGTGGAACAGTCTCCCGCAGGAAGTGTTGGACTCTCTTTCACTGGCAGTTTTTAAGCAGAGGCTGGGTGGCCAACTGTCCTGTATGCTTTAGTTGAGATTCCTGCATTGCAGGGGGTTGGACTAGATGACCCTCGGGGATCCCTTCCAACACTACAATTCTATGATTCTATGCATCTGAAGCTAATCAGGCTTCCAAACCTGAAAAGGGGGAAAGTTCCATGGGGGATTGGGGGGGGGGAGAGAAAATCTGGCCTGGTGGAACCAGTAAGAAAGAACTGGTTTAACTCTGGGCTTGTTTCATTTTTACACCTCCAGATATATAAACATTCTTTTTGCTGCTTAACAGCTGGTCTAGAAATATTGAAATGGGAATAATACCTTGTTCTTCCTGCCTTCCAGGGAGTCTTGTGGGCCGGGATGGATGGTGCTCCATCCCTGTAATAGAGTAAAAATTTTGAAATGAAACATTGCGGTAGTAAATGATCCTGCTCTTGCTGCTGCTGTTTGACATTGTAACTATTCAAAGTATTATTCTGGGTTATTATTATTTTTCTTTCCAGAAATGCCATCCACAAAACGTGGCACTTCACCTGTCAAAAATGATCCATTCAAAACAGAAAAAGTAACAAAAAACAAAAAAAACCAGGGGTCAGGGTCTGACAATGTTTATCCAGCTTGCAAAGGGTTTATTTTATTAGTTTGTTTGTTAATTTGTGTGCTGCCCTTCATTCGAAATTCATAGGGCGGTTCACAACATAAAAATACGATGCCTAGAATGAGTTTTTACTCACCACAGGAGTGTGGCTGTTCAGAAGCCTCTATTATTTCCCCTCTGACTTCTCTACCCCTATGGACAGCTTTGTAGAACAGACAAGCCATTTTCCAATGGTGTCAAAGAGAAGGATGCTATGTACCGTGGATAATCTTATTGAGCTCGGGGAAGGTAGGGAGGCACTGCCTGGCCATGGTGCTTGAGGTCCAGAGGCCTCTATGCTATGGCATCATTCGATCTCCCCCTCTTCCAGAATCTTCGCTGGGCAGAATCAGGACACACACCCTTTCTACAAAAGCTCAACGAGTTGACAGGAACTCCTGGAATCAAGTGGACATCACTTTCGTGGGGTTTGGGGATCCAGAGATCAACCAGTTGCAAAAGATCAACCATATGCACTAATGACAATCTTTGCCTCAATATGTTTTATCATCAGAAATGCTTAAATACAGTGGCAGTCATCATTATTAAAGCTACATGAGGAAAGTGTGGTGTACCGGTTTTACCGGTAGCATCTGACTGCGGCCAGCTACCGTGTTTCTCATAATTTAAAACACAGTCTTATATTTATTTTACTCAAGAAAATAAGCCTATGGCTTATTTTCGGGGGTGTCTTATTTTTTTAAAAAAATTACCTCCTCTTCCTGTTGTGGCTCAGCGCCTGGAACTGGCTGCTGCTGCTGCACTAGTGGGCGCTTTGTCGGCGCTTCAGCAGGGCACGCTGCTGGGTCCCGCTGGGTCGGAGAAGGAGGAGGCTTGCCGGGTCGGCACCCAGCAGCGCCATGCGGAGGCTTCAGCAGGGCCCGCTGCTGGGTCCCGCTGGGTCGGCGCTCGGAGCAGCGCCGCTTGCCGTGTCCCGCCGCCGGGTTGGGGCTCCGGAGGCAGCCTGCCGGGTCACCGCCCAGCGTGCCCCGAGCTTCCGGAAGTCAGCAGCAGCAACACAGCAGAAGGAGGAGGCAGCCTGCCGAGTTGGCGACCAGCAGCGCTGCACGCTCCAAGCCCCAAGCCAGCAGGAGCATTGGTTCCTAGAGGGTTGGGGTGCTCTGCATGCGCTGCTGGGTGCCAACCCGGCAAGCCACCTCCTCCTTCTTCTGCCGTCTCCTGGAGGCTCGGGGCGCGCTGGGCGCCGACCCAGCAGGCCGCCTCCTCCTTCTGCTGTGTTGCTGCTGCTGACTTCCGGAGGCTTGGGGCGCACTGGGCGCCGACCCAGCAGGACCCAACCCGGCGGCGGGACACGGCAAGCGGCGCCGCTCCGAGCGCCGACCCAGCGGGACCCAGCAGCGGGCCCTGCTGAAGCCTCCGCATGGCGCTGCTGGGTGCCGACCCGGCAAGCCTCCTCCTTCTCCTGCTGCAGCTGGCAATGCTGCTGCTGGCTCCCGGAGGCTCAGAGGTGACTGGAGAGGTGCAGGCAGCCTCGCCTCTTCCTTGGCGCCCTCCAGAACGGCGCCTACCACTATGGCTTATTTTGGGGGTATGGCTTATATTTCTCAAATGCTTGAAAATCCTGCTACGTCTTATTTTATGGCTACGTCTTAAAATATGAGAAACACGGTAATTTCATCAGCTCATTGAGTGGCTTTTGTTTAGTCCCTCTCAGCCTGACCTGCTTCACAGGGCTTGTTGTGGGGATTATATGAGGAGGGGCAGAACCATGTAGGTCACCTTAAGCTCACTGGAGGAAAAACTGGGATGTAGGTACAATAAATAAACAAAATGTATGGCAAGATCTCCATTGTCCTCCTAGCCTACATGTTGTCACCTGCTTTGTTTTTGGGGATCTGGTGTGTGTGTGTATGTGTGTGTGTGTGTGTGTGTGTGTGTGCGCGCGCCGAGCGCAAAAACGGCCAGAACCACCACAGACATCAGATGTGACTTTAAAGAACTGCAACTTTTAAGAGTTTGCACTTCAGCTTGCTTTTTCCTCTTCCCTCCCATTCCATTTTTCTTTGCATGCTGTGTCTTTTAAAATTGGATGCTTAGAACTGAACTTGGCAAGTCACCCTGGGAGCCTTTTTTGGTTAAACATTGGGGGTTGCATGTTATAAATAAATAAATAAATAAAATAAATACAATCATAAAAAAATCATATTATCCCCATCCCTCATGACATGAGAAATCTCAGGCAGACCCTGCAATATGCCAAACATGTGCCTGTAATGAGCTCTGAGCTCCAGACCCTCCTCCCTGAAACTAGAGATTCTGTATTTTATTTCAGGGAGAAAATCCCCACTTCACAAGGCTTTCCTTCTGAGTCAGACTGCATGCATTGTAAACACATAAGAGGGTGTGTTATGTATGAAAAATGCCCAAGTGTGTTTCATGAGTAGAGGGGTAGAAGGATTGGAACAATGCAGACATTAAATCTATATTGATCTCTCTATCTCCCTATATACATAAAAATGGAAGGATGTCGTCATGCTCTGCAGTTCACATGGTCACCAAAAGGTAGCAGCATGATAAGCAGTGGGCAGGCAGGCGAGCAAGGAAGCACCTAGATTTAACAGAGGAGGGAAAGCACTTCACGCAGCAGTGCCCCGAGTATGTACACGTGTGTGTGTGTGTGTGTGTGTGTGTGTGTGTGTGTGTGTAACAGAAAGCCATATTTTTCTGGCCCAGCAATGGGTCTCTCCCCAACACGGCACCCTACTGGATATTATGGACTACACAACCCACTAGCCATGGCCCTCATGTTGTACAGTTGAGACGGCTGAAGCTGATGGGAGTTACAGTCCAGGCACCAGATTGGCAAGGGTTGCTGTCAGCTCATTTAGCCCCCCCCCTTCTCTTCCCTCCCTCTCTCCACCCAAGACATCAGACCAGCTGCCTCTGAGACCAGCCTGCCTGCCATGGGCAGCCTTGTGCCTGCATCCGACTCATTTGCTAAAGGCCAGTGAGCAACAATGGCAAGAAGACTCAGAGATGGGTCACTGTGCAACCGCCTCCTTCCAAGAGCACAAATCCAAGAGAGAGTCATTCCAGGATAAAAGGGGGAAAGAGGCTAATTCTAGTTTTGTACAACCAATCTGTTTTTTAAAAAAACAACCAGGGGAACGGGAAGATTTCAGGACTGTGGGGCAAAGCCACCCGTGTTTCTCACATCGGGATGAATCTGCACACCATCTCGCTCCGCTACTTTTGCTCCAGACTGCATACATTTCTACATTTCTCTGTGAAATGTTCATGCCATAACCCTGTGTGTGCTTCCTGCAAAGTAAGCAACTGCTTCATGTGATAGGATTTGCTCTTAAGTAAATACATGACTGCAGCCTTAAGAACATCAGAAGCGTACACTCATTTTGCAATCGCAGGTATACAATTTTCAGGATGCAATGGCATTTTCATTTACTTGTTTATTTAAGAAATCCACATACTGCCCTTCATCAAATGATCCTAGGTTTGTTTACCAACATCTTTGAAGCTTGAATGCCTGCACTCATTTATCTGTCAGCGAATTCCAGAACACAACGTCCTTAGACAAAAGCAACAACAACAGCTGAATAAAGACAGTGCCTCTGAGCATATGCAGACTGCACCTCACTTACAAACACCCGCTTCCCCACTCCGAACATACTTACTGAGCAACAGTGTGCCTCCCACACAGACTGAAGGATTGCTATGGGGGGGGGGGAGAGATGGAGGGGATTAAGCATTTACCCCACAGGCGTAAGCGGCAAAAGAACAAGCCAAAATATAAATCCTGTTTTTGCTCCACATGACAACCCCTCCTAGCAGTGGCACATGAAAACATAAGAAGTGCCTACTGGATCAGGCCAATGCCCCATCTAATCTAAGCCTTTTTTAAAGCCATCCAAGTTGGTGGCCATCACTGCCTCCTGTGGCAGGGAGTTCCAGAGTTTAACCAACTACTTTCATTTATTTGCCTGGAATCTTCAAACATTCACTTTCTTTGGACACCCACAGATTCTAATGTTATGAGAGAGAAAGTAAAGCTTCCTCCATGCCATGCATAGTTTTATAAACACCAAGCATCTTTTCCTCGCTTTTTTGCCTGCAACTCTGGCATTAACTCTACATTATGGCAATGCAAAAGCAAAAGAGTTTTATCCCTCTCCACCCCAACACTTTACATACACCTCTCTCCTTCCAGGAAAACAATGGACATACTCCTGGCATAAGGACACATTTCAGCCACCAAAGGCACCCCAGAAGGGGGCAGCAGAAGGCCAGTGAAGCTGTGTGGCTTGGAGCAGGTCCCAAGGACCAGAAAAGAGAGGGCCACAAGGCCATGTCTGGTCCTCAGGCCTGATGTTCTCTGCCCCGATCTAAATGGAACCTCTGAAAACCAGATCTTAAAGCCTTTGCAGACATAGAACATGGCTCAGTGGTTAAGAACATAATGGCTCAGTGGTTAAGAACATATGCTTTGCAATTCCCAGCAGCGTCTCCAGGTAGGGATGGGAAAGAGACTCCCTGCCTGAAATCCAGGAGAGCCACTGCCAGTCAGTGTAGGCAGCACTGTTCTAGATGGACCAATGGCCGGGTTCGATACAAAGCAGCTTCTTGCATTCTGATTGGCAATTGAAGGGAAAAGGATGCTATGCTAGGCAGGCTCTTAAGTCTGGCCCAGGCAGGGCTCTGCTTACAGCCAAACTTGTTCCACATTTGACTTGCCACCTAAGACCTGACACCACCCTCCCATCATATATGTTCTTGTTTTGTTTTCTGGGGCCCTCCGCACTTCCTTCCAAACACCCTTCCGTCCATCACCTTCCCGAGAGAAGAGTTTGACATTTCGAGCAGCTGCACGTGCGAGTCCTTGAATAACTCCACAGATCAAGCACGACAGCTTCGCTTGGTGCTCAGGGCAATGCAGAGAAGGATGCTCGGGAGAGCTTGCCTCTTGCAGGCAGGGCAGAAACACAGGATGTGCAGGAAGGTGGGGAAACAGTTCTTTGAGTGCCTGTATTTAGTTAAGGCGGGGGGGGGGAGTGAAGCGAAGCTGACAGCATCACCCCCCCAAAGCTCTGCACTGGTACCCTATCCTGCTCTGTCCTTCACATCCCAAGTCTAAGATGGACATGGTCCTGGCCAGTGTTAGAAACTCTCCAGGTGCCAGGCACATTTTGCAACTGGCGCAGATTTAATTATGACCATGGCAGATCTCTGGATGCCAGGTTGGTGTCTGATGTCTCCATCTGGCTGACCCCTCCAGCTTTCTTAAGTGGGTAAGCAGAAGAGCTTATTTATTGCATTTACATCTCACTTATTTCTCTAAAATGTACAAGGCTCCCTCCCTTCTCAGTTAATCCCTACAACAACCATGTTAGGTAGATTAAGAGGCTGTAATTGGCCCCAGGTCACCCAGTGAGTTTCATAACTGAGTAGGGATTTGAACCCTGATCTCCCAGGTCTTGGTCTGACACTCTAACCCAGGCATCCCCAGACTTCGTCCCTCCAGATGTTTTGGACTACAATTCCCATCTTCCCCGACCACTGGTCCTGTTAGCTAGATATCATGGGAGTTGTAGGCCAAAACATCTGGAGGGCCACAGTTTGGGGATGCCTGCTCTAACCAATACACTACACAGGCTTCCTAGAGTACTTCTGCTATGGAGCAGCTATATAAATTAAGCAGACAAATAAGGGGAAGGATCTTAGAGAAGAATCTGAAATATTTTAATTGAAGCTCGGATTAGTTTTATTCTGGATTGTTTTATTTGTGTTTTAATGTGTTGCAAACCGATTTGAGAATTTTTTCCCTTTAAAATATAAAGCAGTATAGAAATGGAAATAATAATAGAAATGAAAGTAGTACAGTAGTAATTTTAGTAATGGTGGTAGTAGTAGTAGTAGGAAGAAAAAGAAGAGAACCCCCATTCAAGAAAAATGGTGCCTAGACATTCCATTGTGGCGACCATATCCTAGGTTTAACATTCCATGCTGTGATTAGCTTATATATCCGAGTTTCTCCTGGCTCATTTGACCATTGAAACAACCTTGCAGAGTAGCTTAGGCCAATGGAAAATGAGACACTGGTAAGTTACAGAAAAGCTCCCCACATGTTGCAACCCCATTCTGCAGCGGAATTTTTTCTAACCTTTCTCCCTAATATAGTATTTCATAGCAAGGGCATTAAGATCATAAGACCTCACAGTCACCAACCAGATGCCCTGATGGGCAACCCACCTGCAAGCAGGACGCAAATACAAGAGCTTTCTGCCACCCTGTGGCTTCCAGCAACTGGGATTCAGAAGTATTGCTGCCTCGAACCGTGGAGGTGGGTCATAGACAATCACGGCTAGTAGCCTGCTCTCCATGAATTTGTTCAATCCTCTTTTAAGCCCTCCAGGATAATTAGATCCACATTTAAAGCCATCCAAGATTAATATATGGGATATTTTTTTTAATGACAACCACACTCTAACTTACAAACACATGAGAACCCAAGACCCCTTCCATAGCAAATGCCCACCTAGCCAAGTATCCTGCATTACAACAGCCCTCTCCCCGCACTGTGTTTTCTAGCCATTGGCATTCAGAAGTATGAGAGGTAATGCTAGCAGCCACGGGTCACCTTATCCAACATGAATTCACTGAATCCTCTGTTAAAGCCATCCAAATGTTGCTTGTTCTCACTGCATATTGTAGGAGCAAACACCATAGTTTTAACTATACACCACATGAAGAAGTGATTCCTTTTGCCTGTCAAGCATCTCTGGATATTCAGCTTCCTTGGGTGGCCCCAGCTGGGTTCTGTCATTGCCGTAAGCGGTTCAACCCAGAACCCTGCCACCTAATTTTGGATCTCACAAAGTCTTGAGCCGCCTTCTCGCCTTACCTTCCCGCTTCATGCCCATCGCAAGACACTTTTGGTACCGGCAGTACTGACACCGGTTCCGCTGCCGCTTGTCGATTAAGCAGTCCTTATTGTCCCGGCAGGTGTACGTCAGGTCCTTCCTCACTGTCCTCTTGAAGAAGCCTTTGCAGCCCTCACAACTGTACACCCCATAATGTTTACCTGGGTGCGGGGACAGAGAAAGAGAGACAATATGGTGATAATGAGGCTAACATGGTCATGAGGTCGTGCGCATAGTTAAAAAACCCATAGAGCTAAAGCAGGAAGTTGGAAGAGTGCTGCTCTATCCCATTTTCTTTTTTAGCTCTATGGGCTTTTCCAGGCTCAGGAGGGGTATAGGATTCAGGTATGTCATTCATTGCAGGAAGGTTAGAGAATATTTTTATTTTTATTTATTAAATTTATATACCACCCTTCAACCGAGGATCACAGGATGGTTTACAGTATAAAAACATAGAAATACACAACATAGCAACAAACAAAAACAACACCCCATCACAGGTTAAAAGGCCATATATTGTTTAATTAGCCAAAGGTCTGGGAGAAGAGGAATGTTTTTGCCTGGCTCCTAAATATAAGCAATGAAGGTGCTAGGCGAGCCTCCCTGGGGAGAGCATCCCACAAATGGAGAGACACCACAGAAAAGGCCAGTTCTCAGGCTGCCCCCCCCCGACCTCTCATGGAGGAGGCGCACAAAGAATTAGTGATTACAGAGTCTGGGTTGGTTCATATGGGGAGAGGCAGTCCTTGAAGTATTGAGCCATTTAAGGATTTGTAGGTCAAACCCAGTACTTTGATTTGGGCCCAGAAACTAATTGTCAGCCATTGCAGTCAGCCAGGATTGTCATTATATGTTCAAGCCATCTTGACCCCGTGAGCAACCTGGCTACTGAATTCTGCACTAGCTGAAGTTTCCAAACCATCTTCAGAGGCAGCCCTATGTATAACACATTGCATTAGTCTAACCTGGAGGTTAACATAGCATAGAAGACTATTCTTGGCCACAGCTGGACCACCAGCTGAAGCTGATGGAAGGCATTCTGCACCACTTAGGCCACCTGAGCCTCAAGCGACAGCAAAAGATCCAGCAGTACCCACAAGCTACATGCCCACTCCTTCAAAGGGAGTGTAACCCCATTAAGAGCAGGCAACCTCCCAGACATCCGGTCCAGGAAACCTCCCCCTAACAGTGCCTCTGGCTTATCTGGATTGAGCTTCAGTTTGTTGGCTCTCACCCAGCCCATTACCAAGGCAAGACTAGAAGCTTGGCTTGTTTCAAATTTATACAGATGTGGGGAAGAAAGATAAGCTCAAGGTGATACTATTAGTATTTATAAAGCCCTTAAGAATTTTGGGCCAGTTTACCTACAAGATCACCTGTTCCACGTTTGTAAGAAATGGATTTGTGTGTTGTGTGACAGCACCTAAACTTTGAACTCTTTGCCTCTTCAAGTCAGACAGGGGCCTTCAAAGTCCTCTTTTTGGGGTCTGCTAAAATCCCTTTTTAATAGGGACCCAGGTGGCGCTATGGGTTAAACCACTGAGCCTAGGGCTTGCCGATCAGAAGGTCAGCGGTTCGAATCCCTGTGACAGGGTGAGCTCCCGTTGCTCGGTCCCTGCTCCTGCCAACCTAGCAGTTCGAAAGCACATCAAAATGCAAGTAGATAAATAGGAATCGCTATAGCGGGAAGGTAAACGGTGTTTCCGTGTGGTGCTCTAGTTCGCCAGAAGTGGCTTTGCTGGCCACATGACCTGGAAGCTATACGCCGGCTCCCTCGGCCAATAATGCGAGATGAGCGCGCAACCCCAGAGTCGGTCACGACTGGACCTAATGGTCAGGGGTCCCTTTACCTTTAAAATCCCTTTTGATTAGGCAAGCCTATCCAGATGTTTAGAAAGTTGCAGTGAGTTTTAATCTGGTTTTAGTCTATTGTTATTTCAATAGACTAATCAAATGTCTTAAATGATTATCAATTCTACTTAGGGACAATTTTATCGTTTCATCTTTTTGCATACTGCAATCAAGCAGTGTATAAATTTTGTGAAACAGATAAGTACAAATTAATCCCTAATTTGGTGTAAATTAGTTCTGATCTTTCTTAGCACTGAGCAACTCCCAAGCTAACATTCATTGCTGCCCCACATATCCTGCCTCCCCCTGGAGGGTGTTCGACAACACTGGCGTTACCTGAAGATCTGTCTCCACAAATGGCACATATGTGCTTGGTGAAGGAGGCCATGGCGGATGATGGGTGCACTGGAACTTTGAGGACCCCGTTGATCCCCAACGGGGGCTTGATATCTTCTGTGCTGCTGACAGGATTCATTGGAGAATTGAGCTGGAAGAGAAAAAAAGGAAACCGGGGCCATCAAGCAAGAGAACCATGCATAGGTATATGCAGGCAATGCACTTCAGAACAGCGGAGTGCTCTTCAACTAACTGTGCAGCACAAAGGCATACCATATGTGTACACATTAGCAATCCCAGGATAACAGCTGTGAGAGCACAACTTTGACATTTAAAAAGACTAAGAAACCTGGAGCCCCTAGGTCACTCTCAGAATATACTCTGTGCCGAAGACGGATCTGAAACCACATCTATCCAAATGTTCCAGTATGTACAATACTCCAAACAAGTTCTGAATAAAGGGCTGATTCAAACAGGAATTCAAGAAGCTGCATTATCCCGAGTCAAACTGAGAGTTGATCTAGCTCACTGCAGCTTACACTGACTGCTAATTCTCAACCTCTGAGGATAGCTCAGTTGGTAGAGCATTCGAATTGGTCCCACCTCTCTGCAGAGGGGGAAGGGTCACGTTGCACCAGGAAGTGATCTGACCATGGGACTTCTTTTGCTTCGCTTTTGCTTAGTGTCAGATCACCCACAACCACAGAGGTGAACACTAGGTCTTAGGCATGTCCGCGACTATGAGTTGGGCCAAACTTATTCAGGGACAGCCCCATGTAAGGCCGTGTTGGCATGGATGTTAAAATCGCCTAGGACAATCAAACTAGGTGTCTCCAGGAGAACATCTGCCACAACCTGAAGCAGCTCGGGCAGGGAATCCTTGGTGCAGTGGGGAAGTCGGTACACCAAAGGGAACCCTGTACTGCCCCTATTGCCCAACTTTCAGAACATGCACTCAGAAAACTGGGTCATCCCAATTGGATGCCTGGTGCAGGTTAATGACTTCCTAAAAAACCCTGCAACCCCCCCCCTCCCCACCCAAATGACCTGGGTTGCTGTGCGTAAGAGAAACCTGGTGGACAAGCAGCGGCAAAGACAGGTCCATCTGCTTCATCCAACCAAATCTCTGTCACACATGCCAGGTTAAGTCCTCCATCCACGATCAAGTCATGGATGGCAGCGGTCTTATGAATCATTGAGCTGGCATTGCACAGCAGCACCTTCAGGTCATGTGGGTCTCCCATGTTGATTCCAGTATCCATCCAGTCAAGACCAGACCCGGAGGCAGGGATAGTCCTCAAACAGTGACTAAATCTGCTTCCTTGGTAATGACATGGTCTGGTCTTAGCGTAACTCCTGCTCCTACCGGTGATCACATTCTGTTGCTGGGGCCCACTCCCAGGCAGCCCAGACCCTCTCCCCTTAAGAACAGAATACAAACCATACAACAAACCAATAAAGTAGTAGAAACAAACAAAAACAAAAAACCCAACAATAATTTACAATCATGCTAAAATTAAACCAGTCCCCAGCCCCAATCAAACGTCCATCCCACCCCCAACAAAATAATAATAATGCTAGATTAAAAGCTATTTAAAACACCTAAAAACATGGCAGCCTCCCTCACCCTAACAGCCACAGTAGCCACAGAAAGAGTCTCTGGGTGGGGAAGATGGCAGTCTCCCCTGAGGGTCTGCAGGGCCAGGTAGATGGAATCCAGGACAGGTAGAGTTTATAATGCTGCCCCAGCCTCTGGACCATGCCCAGCTGGGGCAGCAGCTGTTCCCACTTTGCCCGCCTGCTCAGGGACCTGGCCCCTGCAGTACTCTCTGCAGTACTCTTTGCTTCTGTAGCAGCAACAGCAACAGTCCTCCAAGTGGGGGAGACAGCAGTCCCCCCCCCAACAGCCACAACAGCAGTAGGAGGAGTCTCCAGTAGCTGGAAACCCCAGATGGGGGGAAGGGCTCTTTGTTCTTAAGTCCTGCTTGTGGGTTTCCCATATGGGGCATCTGATTGGCCACTGTGAGAACAGGATTCTGGACTAGATGGGCTCCCTTTGGGCTCATCCAGCAGGACTCTTCTTACATTCTCAAGTTTTGTTTAGGGAAGTGTGAATTGCATAGGTTCGCCTTTACTACAAAGCAAATCAAATTTTTGCTGAATTTGGCATTCACGTATATCAAATATCTATCTGCCCCCACCGCAGAGTCACACGTTGAGATCCCGCAGTGGTGCCCCGAAAGAAGATGTGTCACTCTGTGGCTTTTCTGGAAGTCATCCCAGCCAAACTGGGTTTCCCCCCTTTCTGAACTTCTGAGATCAGCACTTTCTGCTTCTCTCTCCACCCAGTCCTGTCTCCGCCTGAGAACCGAACCCGCCTGGTGCAAAAAAATTTCCTGTTGCAAGTTGGCTGCCTTGTTTCCTCTCTTTATTTTGGCAAGGAATATGTGGGCGTGTTCCCCCCCCCTTTCCATGGGGGAAGGGAAACCCAGTTGCTTCTTTGCAAACTGCCTGATCACCAGCTCAGAGGAAGAGCAAGGAGTGGGGGTTAACAATGCTAAAGTCACAAGTATGTTATTTATCTCAGCGTGGAAGAAAAAGATTCATCTCTAGAACATTCACGTGGACCTTTTCTGTTTAATTATTATTATTATTTTACTTCATTTCTATTTCACCATTCCTCAAAGGAGCTCAAAGCATGGAGTTGCCCCTCTCCATTTTATCCTGACAACAACCAGCATAGAATCATATAATTCCAGGGTTGTAAGGGACCCTTAAAGGGTCATCTAATCCAACCCTTTGCAATGCAGGAATCACAGCTAACGGATCCTTGAAAAAAAGCCATCCAATCTCTGTTTAATATCCTGCAATGAAGGTGAGTCCACCACCTTCCAAGGGAGTCCATACCATTATCAGGGAGCTCTTACTTCCAGAAAGTTCTTTCTGGGGTTTTAGTTGAAAATATTCCTTCCTCACAATTTGAATCCATTGGTTTGGGTCCTGGAGCAGCAGGGATAGAAAAGTTGGTGGCCTCCAGGTGTGGTTGGACCACAGTTCCCTGACCATTGGGCCACACTGCCAGGCAGTGAATGAAAAAACAAAACTGTTCAGAAGCTTTCTCTTGGGGATTTTGTGCATCACGGCTTCAGAGTCTGAGTGCCCAACCATTTCTTTTCCATCACCTGTCCACCCAGGCTGTACACAGCAAAGGTGATGCTCTGCATGTGTCAGCAAGAAACCTCAAGCCACGGGCAACTCAGCTACCAGGAAAGGGAACCTCCCAAGGTTCCTCTTTCAGTGGCTGGCCCCCAAAACCACGACACATCCTGGGGGTCTTCCCCTCTCCCACCCTGGCGCCAAGAAGTCCTTCCTCTTCTGTGGTCAAGCGCTCCAAAGAGCATCTGATGAGGGACAACGAATGCATTTCTCAATCTGCTTTTTGCAAGTGATCAAGCCAGATCCAAACTTCCTCCCCCAAAAAGTGTGTGGGTGCTTTTGACTGAGAACATGGCTAGGTTAAGAACATAAGAAGGTGCCCTGATGGATCAGGCCAATGGCCCATGTACTTCAGCATCCTGTTCTCACAGTGGTCAACCAGAGGCCTCAAAGAGAAACTATAGCAAGCAGAACCCAAGCCTAAGAACCCTCACCTCCCCCTGTGGCTTCCAGAAAGTGATACAGTGGTACCTCTGGTTAAGAACTTGAATTCGTTCTAGAGGTCCGTTCTGAACCTGAAACTGTTCTTAACCTGAGGCACCACTTTAGCTAATGGGGCCTCCTGCTGCCGCCGCACAATTTCTGTTCTCATCCTGAAGCAAAGTTCTTAACCTGAGGTACTATTTCTGGGTTAGTGGAGTCTGTAACCTGAAGCGTCTGTAACCCGAGGTACCACTGTATTCAGAAGCACTGCTGCCTCCAACTGCAGCAGCAGAGCATCTTGGCTAAAGGTAAAGGGACCCCCTGACCCCTGACTCTGGGGTTGCGGCGCTCATCTTGCTTTATGGGCCGAGGGAGCCAGCGTACAGCTTCCAGGTCATGTGGCCAGCATGACAAAGCCGCTTCTGGATAACCAGAGCAGCACACGGAAATGCTGCTTACCTTCCCGCTTTAGCGGTACCTATTTATCTACTTGCACTTTGAGGTGCTTTCGAACTGCTAGGTTGGCAGGAGCAGGGACCGAGCAACGGGAGCTCACCCCATTGCGGGGATTCAAACCGCCGACCTTCTGATCAGCAAGCCCTAGGCTTTGTGGTTTAACCCACAGCGCCACCTGCATCCCAGCATCTTGGCTACTAGCCCTCATTAGCCCTCTCCTCTGTGAATTTGTCTAATCCTCTTTTAAAACCATCCAAGTTGGTGCCTCCTATGGCAGCGAGTTCCATAGTTTAAACATGCACTGTGCAAAGAAGTACTTTCTTTTCTATGTCCTGATAAAAGTTATTAATGTTTGGAGTATATTTACCTGAACATCACCCCCTATTTTTGTGTGTGTGTGTTGGGTGATTTTTAATTTATTATTATTTTAGTAAGATTTTTATTAAGACTTTTCATATAATACATGACAATAAAAAAACCTAACTAATCTAAACAAAAATAAATCTATCTTTCTATACGCCAAAGTGGCAGCAAGAGTTCTTATCGCAGCAAAATGTAACAGTACTGTACTGTACTGAAATCCCCTCTATACATGAATGGGTCCAAAAGCTGAAAAAATATGCTGAACTAGGTGGTCTATCAGGGACCCAGGTGGTGCAGTGGGTTAAACCACTGAGCCTAGGGCTTGCTGATCAGAAGGTCGGCGGTTCGAAACCCTGTGACGGGGTGAGCTCCTGTTGCTTGGTCCCAGCTCCTGCCAACCTAGCAGTTCGAAAGCACGTCAAAATGCAAGTAGATAAATAGGAATCGCTACAGCGGGAAGGTAAACGGCGTTTCCATGTGCTGCTCTGGTTTGCCAGAAACGGCTTTGTCATGCTGGCCACATGACCTGGAAGCTATACGCCGGCTCCCTTGGCCAATAATGTGAGATGAGCGCGCAACCCCAGAGTCGGTCACGACTGGACCTAATGGTCAGGGGTCCCTTTACCTTTTAGATGGTCTATCAGAAAAAATAAAGAATAAACCAAAACAGGAATTTGTTTCTAAATGGAAGGTTTTCAAAGATTATTTGAAATATAACTACAGTAGTCTGAATTCTGTTGCAGCATTCAAGGAACTTCAGTAATAACTGCAAGAGTTGAGACATATTAAGAAAATGTTAAATTATGATAAAAAGTGTGTAACAGCAATAAGTAATAGGAAACTGAATTATGGAATAGACGGGAGGTCGGGTCTAGAATGCTAAAACCAATCTATGCTGTATTGTTTGGTAAGAAACTTTTGTGACTGTTGTTATTTTTGCTTGTAATTGTATATTTATTACAGGTAGGTAGCCGTGTTGGTCTGACGTAGTCGAAACAAAAAATAAAAAAATTCATTCCAGTAGCACCTTAGAGAGACCAACTAAGTTTGTCATAGGTATGAACTTTCGTGTGTATACACCAGGCATCCCCAAACTGCGGCCCTCCAGATGTTTTGGCCTACAACTCCCATGATCCCTAGCTAACAGGACCAGTGGTCAGGGAAGATGGGAATTGTAGTCCAAAACATCTGGAGGGCTGAAGTTTGGGGATGCCTGGCATACACACTTCTTCAGAATAGTTATGTGTATTTATGGTTTTTTCCTTTGTTGTTGTAGCATCAATAAAAATGTAAAGTAAAAAAGAATGGAAAAACGAATGCAAACTCCTCTCTTCACAGGTAGATCTTAACATTTGCCCCTGCGCTAGGTGATTTTGATTTTAAAAGTTATGAGAGGGATTTATCGTTGTTTGTAAATCAGAATACAACTGTTGTTGTTATCAATATCCTGTCTTTTCTCCAGACCAGGTGGGTTTCACAAATTAAAACTACACAAATGAAATACCACAAGCTAAAAGTTAATAATTAGAAAATAATTAAACCGTAACAGAGTTTAAACAATATTTAAAAGGATCTATTAAATGCAACTAATAGAAACTATTAAAAGCCCTTTCCTTTTTTTTAAAAAAAGTCAGTTCCAAAAACCTCCCAAAATTAAACAATATTCACCTGCTGGTGGGAGGATGACAAGGAGGGAGCCAATCCTGCCTGCAGGCTCCCCCCAGCTGGGGCACCTGGTGTACCACTGTGAGAGCAGGATGCTGGACCAGATATACCACTGGTCTGATCCAGCAGCCAGGCTCTACTTAATTTCTTAAGTAGATGTTTGCAGATAACTCCTGGTTCAATCCCTGGCATGCCCAGTTTGGGCTGGGAAGGTCCCTCGCTTGCAACCCTGGAGAGCCATTGCTGCCAGTCCATGCAGGAAATACTGAGCTACTAGAGATGGACCAGTGGCTTGACTCAGCACAAGACCACTCTTTATTTAAACCATGCATTTGTTTATAAAATGGGTAGGCAAACTAAGGCCTGGGGGCCGGATGAGGCCCAATCGCCTTCTAAATCCGGCCCGCGGATGGTCCGAGAATCAGCGTGTGTTTTTTACATGAGTGGAATGTGTGCTTTTATTTAAAATGCATCTCTGGGTAATTTGTGGGGCATAGGAATTCGTTCATTTTTTTCCCCAAATTATAGTCTGCCCCCCCCCCAGGTCTGAGGGACAGTGGACCGTCCCCCTGCTGAAAAAGTTTGCTGACCCCTGGTTTAGAACTATGAGGGCTAGAATCTTAATTTATCTGGAGGAAGGGCTTCTGAAATCCTAGATAGTCACCGCACGCCAACGCAGACAATACTGAACATAGATGGACCCACAGCCTGATGCAGTTTAAGGCAGCTTTCAACATTTCTACACACACACACACACACACACACACACACACACACACACACCAAAGGACAAACACCTGTCTAAGAAATTCGCTAACAAAGTTAAATGCATCCAAGCATCAGTACCTCCCCCCTTAGCTCGGGCCCCCGCTGAGTCCCTGTCAGAATGGCCTAAGGGATGACAGGCAATCTCCACAGGCTGAGCTCAGAACAGCCTGGCAGTCCAGGAGCAACAGCAACAGAAAGGGGAGGGGGGTAAATATTAAAAGAGAGGAGCAGCCGCCACCACCTGCTCTGCACATCACAGCGTCAGAAGGAAGCAGGAAGCCTTGGAGTTCAAATCCAAGCTGACGTTAAGGCAACCTGCTCACTCACCAGCCTGAAGCTGCTTGATTAGGGGGTGTCCGTGATCCCTTGTGGGTAACTTCCTAGGGGTCGCATGACAGCGGCAGGCAGGGCCAGAGACACTATAGTAGAGTTGGGAAAGGTTCAGAGAATGGCAAGAAAAATGGCTCTCCTATGAGGAAAGGCTGAAGCATTTGGGACTTTTGAGTTTACAGAAAGGCCAAGTAAGAGGTGGCATGATAGAATTTTATTAAAATTATGCATGACACGGAGAAAGTAGATTGGGGGGGAAGCTTTTCTTGCTTTTTCGTAACACTACAGCTCGTGTAATGAAGCTGGAAGTTGGGAGATTCAGGACAGGTAAAAGAAACTTCTTCACATAGTGCAGAGTTAAACTATGGAACTCTGCCGCACAGTGGTGGTGGCAGTGATGGAGATTCATGGAGGAGAAGGATATCATTGGCTATTAGCCCTAATGGCTATGTTCTTCCTCCATATTCAGAGGCAGTCATGCTTCTGAATCCCAGTTGCTGGGAACCTAGGAGGGGAGAGGGCTCTCGTACAGCTTGAGGATTTCCCATTGAAGTATCTGGTCGGCCACTATTTTCTTAAAGAGGGAGGAAGAGAGGGAGAGATGCTTGCAGTACTGGCAATTTTCACAAGCTCCTTATGCCAAACAAAGGAGGGTCCCTGAAAGATGCCACTGTGGGCATTGCAAAAGACACGTCTGGTGGTTCTCAAGGAGAGAGGGAGGAGGCAGGGAGGAAGGAAGCAAACCCTGATGGCTTTGACTCAGCCTACAACCAGACATCCTCCAACTGTCCTTCTGCTCTGCTAGGTCTTCAGCGCTGACAGAGCATAACCTGATTGCAAGTGGCACCTGCCATCTGATGCTCAACACCTTCCATCAGTGCCACCTCGGCTTGAAGGTGGGGGCACACACTTCATTAACTCCCTAGCTTCATGGGGGGGGGCAGTGCTGAGCAGGATTCTGGAGGGGAGGTGCAGAGGGGAAGCAAAAGATGCAAGTGTCTTCTTTGCAGGGGTGGTATCTTATCTTCTTCCTTTCCTCACCTATCTTCTTTTGTGTGTGTCTGTGACACAGATATCACTAAGCTACATCCTTTCTGTAAAAATAAAAGATTCTAGTCCTCATGATTCTGAAGAGTGGGCTGCAATAAATAGGAACCTAGGAAGCCGCCTTCTATCAAGTCAGACCATTGCAATGGTCCATCTGGCTCAGCATTGTCTACACTGGCTGGCAGCGGCTCTCAGATAGGGGAGTCTTCCTTCCCCAGTGTTACCTGAGGATGCCAGGAATAGAACCTGGAACCCCCTGCTTGCAAACCAGGTGCTCAGCCACTAAGCTAAATCCTTATTCCCATAAAATTAAAGAAAGATTCTAGTCCTCAAAAGACTGGGCTGGGCTAACTGGAACACAGAACCCAAGACAGTTGTAGGTTCTCTAAGTCCTCCCCACAAAAAAAAAATAAAGTTGAATCCATGTGCTCATAAGCATGTGCTGAAGAGAAATAGGTGCATGAAACCTGGGACATTTTGCACACAAAGCAGGTCCTCTGGGCCTGAAATGCCTCCCTTTCCCCCATAAACAAAACCTCTTAACAGCATTACAAAGGAAAGGAAAGATGCTGGAAGGAGAGAGACAGATTGCAGGAGTCATTAGGGCGTGAGCATCTTAAGCATCTCCTCCAGGAAAACCACTTAAGACGGGCCATGAGTAAATGAGAGCTCCTCCTTCTGAGCCAGCAGGAACTGGAGGGGCTCTCCATGAGAGCATCCTCTGACAAGCTCTTTTTCCTCCCTCCTCCCCCTCTATCTCTCTTCTTCCCCCCCCCCTTTCTGTTTATTTCCGGTCTTCTGCATCGCATGACCACCTCTAAAAATAGACAGAAGCGCAAGGCAGCTCTCCTCCGGGAGATGTGGAGTGAAAGTCAGGAAGACGGGTGGAGAGGGGGGCAGAGAAGGAGCTGCCTTCTACCAAATCAGACCCTTCAGTCCATCCACCTAGCTCAGTGTTGCTCACACTGGTTGGCAGCAGCAGCTCTCCAGGGTTTCTTGCAGGGATTTTTCTCTCCTAGCCTTACCTTGAAATACTATTGGGAAGTGAAGCTGGAACCTTCTGAATGCAAAGCAGATACTTTTGGCACTCCCCTCTAAAAACACATCAAGATTCAAGTCCTCGTGGTTCTAAATAAGGAGTTGATTTAAATAGGAAGATAAGAAGCTGCCAAAAATGGAGTCAATAATCTAGCTCAGTATTGTATATACTGACTGGCAGTAGCTGTCCAGGGTTTCAGGCAAGGGGCATTCCCTGTCCTGGAGATGCTGCCAGGGATTGAATATGGGACTTCTGCATGCGGAGCAGATGCTCCACTACTGAGCCATAGCCCTTCAAATGAGGTCTAAGCACGACCAGGTGGCTGAGGATCACAAGATCCACCCAGAGATGAGCAGGCTGTCTCTTGGAGGGTTTTTCCATCTCTTTCTGAACCCCAGTTTCAAAACTGGGCAGACTCCTAAAAAGTAGTGAAAGCTCCCAAGATATATATCTTCTGGAGGGGAGCTGGAATAAATAACACCACAACAACAGCAGCAGTGACCGGCAGGTGGTGGCAAGTTTCTTGATCAGCCCTTCTTTCCTTGCCCCCCCCCCTGCACCAGTCCCCCCCCCTCCACACTGGATGCATGTGCAATGCAGAACCAGCCAAGCCAAACCAAGCCAAGCCAGCAACAGGTGTCAGTCTTTGTCAAGCTTGTACTATTTTTATCCACAGGGCTTATCTCCTTGTCGTGGGAAGGCTTTTTTTAATGTAATCTTCCATCCTCTCTCTCTCTCTCTCTCTCTCTCTCTCTCTCTCTCTCTCTCTCTCTCTCTCTCTCTCTCTCTCACACACACACACACACACACACACACACACACACACACTGGCCACCCAGTCTCTCTCTCTCTCTCAAGAAGGAAAACAAACTGCTGCTGCTGCACAGGAGGAAATAAGAGGCTGGGCTTGAAAGACACCCTGACATCCAGCCAGAGAAAACTGGAGCTAAACTGAAAAACTTGCTGCTGCAGGAGGCAGCAATGACCAACCACTTGGACGGCTTTAACAGAGGATGGACAAATACATGGAGGAGGAAGGGCCTACTGATAGCTAGCAGCCACGATGGCTGTGCTCTGCCTCCACAGTTGGAGGCCTCAACGCTTCTGAACAACACTTGCTGGAAACCACAGGAGAGTTGCTGTAGGGCTCAGGTCTTGCTTGCGGACAAGAGGCTCCAACTTGAGCAGAAGATTGGGTGGTGGTGGTGGCAGCGGCGGCGATGACATGCACATGACATGTGCATGACGCAGTGATGAGCCACGGGGCAGAGCAGACGTGGCAGGAGGAGGAAGAGCCACCAGCCACTGAAACTCCACCACACTCAGCTCCACATTTGGCCTCCTCTGCAATTGATTGTTCTCAACATTCCCCCAATATTTTATGAGCTTGGGAGAACAGGCCTGGGCCCCTTATAGTTGGTGCCTATGCTTGCAGGCTTCCCATGCAGGCATCTGGTTGGCCACTGTGAGAACAGGAGGCTGGACTAGATGGGCTACTGGCCTGATCCAGCAGGACTCTTCTTGTATTCAAAAGCATTAGCACCTCTGATATTGAAGCGAGTATACAGCCAGCATGACTTGTAGCCACTGACAAGACTTGTCCTTCATGAATCTGTCTGGTTGGTACCCAACTGTCTCGGGAGACAATGGAGAAGTGCGCCCTTTGAGTGAAGTCAACCTGCTGGAAGGTCACAGCACCTGATGTGGCTGCAGAGACCAATACGGGAGAGACATTTTGTTACCAGTCACCACCATGGCAAATTCCTACGTGTTATATTTGCTTAGGAATACAGCTAGCTCTTCCCAGTAGTGATGTATGGAAGTGAGAGCTGGACCATAAAGAAGGCTGATCGCCGAAGAATTGATGCTTTTGAATTATGGTGCTGGAGGAGACTCTTGAGAGTCCCATGAACTGCAAGAAGATCAAACCTATCCATTCTTAAGGAAATCAGCCTTGAGTGCTCACTGGAAGGACAGATCGTGAAGCTGAGGCTCCAATACTTTGGCCACCTCATGAGAAGAGAAGACTCCCTGGAAAAGACCCTGATGTTGGGAAAGATTGAGGGCACTAGTAGAAGGGGACAACAGAGGATGAGATGGTTGGACAGTGTTCTCGAAGCTACGAACATGAGTTTGACCAAACTGCGGGAGGCAGTGCAAGACAGGAGTGCCTGGTGTGCTATGGTCCATGGGGTCACGAAGAGTCGGACACGACTAAACGACTAAACAACAACAACACAACTAGCTCAGTATGGTTGACACTGACGGGGAGTGGCTCTCCTGGGTTTCAGGAAGTGGCCATTCCTCAGTTCTACCAGGAGACAGCAGGGATTGAACCTTGAGTCTTCAGAACACAAAGCAGGTACTCTGCCACTAAGCTCTGGCCCTTTCCTTAAAAATACAAGTAAGACCCTGATCCTCATGGCTCTGAATAAAAATACAAGTAAGATTCTGGCCCTCATGGCTCTGAATAAAGAACTGAACTAAGTGGAACATAGGATGGTGCTCTGCCACTCAGGCAGAGCCCTTGCTTGCCTTCCACTGTCCTGAATCTACCAATCCCCCACCACCACCTTGGATGCCACCTGCTTCCCAGAGTCCCCACCACCAGGTGACTCACCTGAGGGCTGCTGGTTCCAAATCCAAGGCCAGGGGTGGAGGGTCCAGACATGGGGTGAGCCCCCATTGGGGAGCTGATGACTGAGAACGGTGGCCCCATGCCGTTGATTGGTGAGCTGAGGGTGCTGATGGGTGAGTGGAGCTGGCCAGGGGACCCCAAAGAGCCACCAATGCCAGTGGCCATCGATGGATGGAGAGACGGTGCAGTCATAGGCCCTCTGCTGTTCGGAGAGCTTAAGGAGGTGGAATTGACTGGGCTGGAGAAATCTGTGAAGCGAAAAAGGGGGAAATATACACTGTCAGTTGAAAAAGAGACCAGGGGGTGTATTGCATATCCATACTAAATAGGCCAAATCTCTCTCTCTTAAAAAAAGAAGAAGAAAGTATAAAGCTAATATTTCATTGCAGGGAGTTGGAATAGATGACTCGTAGGGTCCTGTCCAACTCTACACTACTGTGTTTCATCCATTCACAAACACACCACCCACCCCTTCCTGGGGGAAATGCTGAAAGCACTAACAGACAAGAAAGAAATTAAGGGTTTAGATTTATTTGTGCATTTATTTACATCATAAAAATTATGTACCACTTGATTGTATAAAACCTCAAAGCAGTTTACAAAAATAAAAAATACACACACAAACACACACACTTCCACCTAAATTTATTTATTTCATTTAATCCAAGGAGTTACAGGAAGCATAGCAGGTGCTTTACATGATATGGCCCTTCTCCTAAAAACAAAGTAAGATTCTAGTCCTCATAATCCTGAACAAAGGCTTGAATTAAACAGGAACAAAGGAAGCTACCTTACACTGAGTGTCTATGCTGACTTGCAGCAGCAGCTTTCCGGGGTTTCAGACAGAATCATAGAATTGGAAGGGACCCTCCCTGTGACACAGGAATATGCAGTTGTCCCTTAAGGGGATTGAACCTGCAACCTTGGCATTCTCAGCACCACTCTCTAACCAACTGAGCTATCCAGGCTGGCAGGGGTTCCCAGCCCTACCTGGAGATGCAGCTGAAGATTGAACCTGGGACCTTCTGCATGCAAAGCAGATGCTCTGCAGTCCCCTGTAAATCAAGTCAGATTCTAGTCCTTGTGGTTCTGAATAAGAGGCCAAATTGAACAGGAACACAGGGCTTTAGCCCAAGCCAGACCATTGGTCCATCTACCTAAGCATTCTCTACACTGACAGGCAGCGGCTCTTTTAGTGAACATTCCCTTGGGCTGAAAAAGACTCCACACCCATGATTTCAATGTACCCACCAGTGTACACCCAAAGTTGTTGCTTTTAAAATGAATGTGACAAGCATATGCATACATTATTTATTTGTTGATTTATTGAAATGTCGAACCCGCCCTTCAAGCAAGTAAATTTCAAGGGCAGCTTACCAAAAATAAAAACAGAAGCACATGCAGGGTTTTATTCCAGGGGGTGGGGTGGGGTGGGGGCTGGGCATGAGAGGTTGTCAGTCTTCCCCAAGGGTACATGATGCTGCCAATCCAGGCTTGACAGGACATGACATGGGAAATCATTTATTTAAAAGATGTAGATGCTGCCACTTTGTGAAGCTTGGAAAGAATTAAAAGAACCACCAGCATGCACCTCCTCTGTAAAAGATGCTCTAGGGCACTAGAGTTTGGGAAGCGAATCCCTTAGCCTTCGGAGTGATCACAGGTTAAGAACCAAGGATGCTGCCTCAGACCAATTGCCCATTTAGTCCAGCATCCTGTTCTCACATCGGCCAACCAGGTGCCTATTCTGGGAAACCTGTAATTTGGACCTGAGCACAAGAACTCTCTCCCTTCCTGAAACTGGTATTGCTGCTTCTGACTCTGGAGGAAGAGCATAGCAATTGTGGCTAATAGCCATCAATAGCCTAGCCCTCCATGAATTTGTCCAGTCCTCTTTTAAAGTCATCTAAAAGGTAAAGGGACCCCTGACTGTTAGGTTCAGTCGCAGATGATTCTGGGGTTGCGGCGCTCATCTCGCTTTACTGGCCGAGGGAGCCGGCGCTTTGTCCGTAGACAGCTTTCTGGGTCATGTGGCCAGCATGACTAAGCCGCTTCTGGCGAAACCAGAGCAGTGCACGGAAACGCCGTTTACCTTCCCGTCACAGCGGTACCTATTTATCTACTTGCACTTCGTGCTTTCAAATTGGTAGATTGGCAGGAGCTGGGACCGAGGAATGGGAGCTTACCCTGTTGCAGGGATTCGAACCGCCGACCTTCTGATCGGCAAGCCCTAGGCTCTGTGGTTTGACCCACAGCACCACCCGGTCCCATCTAGGGTGGTGATAATCACTGCCTCCTGCAGGAGCAAGTTCCATAGTTTATGTACTGCATGAATAATGACTTTCTGTCCTGAATTTACCAACATTCAACTTCATTGGATCCTCAGCATGAGAGGGGAAGAAAAACTATCCACTTTTTCTATGCCATACACAATTTTCTATGATTGAACCTGCTACTCCAACCTCTGCAAACACAACTCTCCAAAATGCTATTAAAAGCAACTATGAGTGTACTGGTTTTGACAACAGAGAAACACATTAGCAGAGCATATCATTCTCCCTGTAAATTGCATCTATTTCCTTCCACGTTAAGTGATCTTTATGCATTTCTAAACTTTGGTATATTTCCATTACACGTATGCTTAAAAATCTGAGCTAAATCTATGCAAAATTTGCTGAGTGATTATAGTGGGTGGAAGGCGAAACCAGACTGTATGCATGCAATTCAGGCCTCGCCTGGAGCTCAGGAGCTTCATCTGCATAACAAAAGACAGAGGGAATTCTAAAACCCTCCAATGACATTATTAGTAGTTGGCAGGCAGCCAATCACTGCTGAGATAGGGCCAGTGTTCTGATTTGCTTATTGCAGCATTAAGGTGACCTATCACAGGTGGTGTGTGTGTTTTGCCTGGGCCAGCTTATGGTATATATACTGGGCTAAGTGCCCCTGTTTGTCATTCTTGTTCTTCTTGTTCCTGATGTTCCAATAAATCCTTTTTGAGCTGAATCTCCATGCCTGAGCCCACCTACACTTCAGAAGGGATCCATCCTCCTCACCTGGCAAGGTCCAGGCAATATCTTCCATTCTTCTAACTCAGTAACTTCTGTGTGCCAGGAGGCAGAAATTAAATAAGATCTTGGGAGCTAAATTCATCCACCCACCCCATAGGAGGTTCCCTGCCACCACATCTCTGCATGATTCCCTGATTTGTTTCTGCCTTCTTCCAACCTGTGTCCAAATGGGATATAATTGGATCATTTATGCATGCTCTTTATGGAGAGACACTGAAGAGCAGCCACCTGCTTAGAGGAAGTTGTTGGCCAAGTCTCTGCATGAGTTACTGCACTGTGCTTGCTAAGTACAGTAATTCATGCAATTCTCATGTTTTGAGATAGGTCAGTCCTTTCAGAAAGGTATCCTTTCGTCATCTGAAAAGGTAAACCTTTCCTCAGCTGTTGGAGCGAAGCCTGCAGTTCTGTGCTGTGCTGTGCTGAAATCCATCCTTTAAATTTCTCAAAACTTTTATTCCCCTTGGAAAAGAGACTTCAGGTTTTTTGCCACATTCCCAGGGCATGTCACCACTATGAGATGGTCATGGACCCCCCCTTTCCATTAGATATTTCTCCAGCAAACTGCAGTCTCCCTGGTTGCACACTCTTCCTGATCTGAAGAAGCCCTGTCAGGGCATCTTACAAAGTATTTGCCTGGACTTTGATTGAAGTGTGAGAAGCATATCCTTAGCACTCTGCAGCTCCTCGCCCAGTGGTTGAGCTTCTTTATACTGTATGAGAAAGGCCTATTAAGGGTTTTAAACTCCTGGTGTCTTTGTCTGGGCTTCAATTAAAGGGTGGGGAATTGAGGAGGATGGAGAATGCAGACCATGAGCAAGATGGGTTTTTCCTTCCCTTAAATTTAACTCCAGCACACTCCACGACATCCCCAGGTGCCTGCCCTTCCTGATTTTTTTTTTGGGGGGGGGGGAGAGGTAACCTTGTGGTGTCTTCCCCCTGGGCTTTGTTGGAAGTGTAGAAAGTCAGGGAGGCTGCAGAGCACAGACAGAACTGTGTGGCTTTTCACTGGTGCGGGGTGTGGGTGTGTGAAATATACTTCAGCTACTAAAATTTTGGGAATGACATGCAATCCAACATGATGAATTTAGGATAACATGAGCAAAGAAAACATTAGAGGGGCTAAAGAGCATTTGGCTCAAATTATCAGACATATATCTACACACAGTTTCTTCTGTCCTCCCCATCTCTTTTGATGTAAGGAGAAATTAGCAGACTTCCTCAGGTATTAAGGCATTTCCCAGGAGCTCAAAACACTTTCACATACAAACCTCAAAAAATGGGTCTCATTGCCACTGCATTCTCAGCTCTACAGATGCTTAAGGGTTTTAAAAATCAACATACTCCAGATTTTGGATCCTGTTCCAAAGTCGCCCATACATGACTGTGTTGTGCGAAGCAGTGGCAATGGAAAACACAAATGGAAAGGTACAAACCCTACTTCGCCAAGGCTTGTTAGAATAAAACAGTCTTCACCTGCTGGCAGAAGAACAACAAGGAGGGAGGAGGAAATCCAGATTTCTCCCCAGCAAGGAAGTTTCCAGAGTCTTGGAGCAGCCACTGAGAAGGCCCTCTCCCAGCTTCTATGTCCCCAGCAAGTGTGCTTGTGGGGGTGGCAGGACTGAGAGAAGGGCATCTCCCAATGGTCTCAGAGCCCAGGCAGGAGAATGCAGTCCTATGCCACACACCTCTATCACATATGGCTTAGTCTCTAAAGACTAAGATCAGGCCAACGACTGATCTAGTCCAGCATCCTGTTCTCACAGTTGTCAACCAGATGCCCCAATGGGAAGCCCAAAAGCAGGACCTGGGCCCAAGAGCCCTCTCCCCTCCTGTGGTTGCCAGCAACTGGTATTCAGAAGCATGGCCGCCTCTGACCCTGGAGACAGGACACAGCCATTAGGGCTAGTAGCCATTGATAGCCTTTTCCTTCATTTATTACTCCAATCTTTCAACACCATTTAGGTTGGTGGCCATCAATGCCTCCTGTGGGAGAGAGTTCCACAGTTAAACTATACGCTGCATGAATTTTCCAACATTCAGCTTCGTTGGATGTCTAGCCTGCAATGGAGAATCTGCTGTTTCCGTGGTTGCAACAAGCAACCTCTCAGGTTTTCAGTGGTGCCTGTGTTGCTGCCTGACTCCCAGCATGCACTGGGAGGGCTCATGCCTCACCCGTATTGGTTGTTCTTGCAGGAGGGCTCTGCGACCATGAGACACCAGTATCACACTTCATCCTTGGGGGCTGATACGAATGAACAAGGAAAACCTGTCACGACAGGCAGGCCGACAGGTTGTCCGGGATCATTACGGCCTTTTAATTACATTCAACTGCCGTTTAATGGGCTCTAGGCAATTTGGAAATGATGTGATGGACTATGTGTGGGGAGGGGAGCTTTGGCTGAAAAAGCATAGAAGTGAGTTGGAGGTGTTTGGGGCTGTTGATGTGTGTTTCTTAACAGCAGTAAGAAAATATAAGGAGAAGAACAAAGAGAATTGGTTCTCTTTCCTGACATTCGTGATGTTAAATTTATCACTCGCCCTATTCAGGCAGATACTGACAGCCTTAGCAAAACAAAAACCCCATATAAACAAATTAAAAACACCCAAGAGACAGACAAAAATAGGCAACTGCAAAATGGAAGTGAATAAACACACTCAGTCCTCTAGGTCTATGCTGTCCTCCTTCCCTCTTTCTCTCCCTCTTTGTAATGCATGTTGACTGGAAAACGGCATTGCAAAATTCAGAGAAGTGTGAATCGCTGGGTTTTTCAGCTCACATACTGTTTTGGAAAGTGCAAACTGGGAAGGCCAATCTTTAAATGAAAACCGATTCAAACTTCATCCATCCCACCCCTCATTTCTAACCTGGAACAAACATGAAAGTGGGCACCACATCTGATGTGAGCATAGAAGTCAAGAAATATTAGAAGAGCCTGCTAGATCAGGCCAGTGCCCATCTAGTCCAGCCTCCTGTTCTCACAGTGGCAGACCAGATACCTCAATGGGAAACCTGCAAGCAGGACCCGAACACAAGAACACTCTCCCCTCTTTCAGTTTCCAGCAACTGGAATTCAGAAGCATTACTGCTTCCAAATATGAGTAGCCATTGATAGCCTTATTCCCCTTCATCTGGGTTGGTGACTATCACTGCCTCCTGCAGGAGGGAGTTCCGTAAAAGTTGTTTGCCCAGAGACTGGGCCTACCATTGCTCTGTCACAGAGCAAATGCTATCTTCTCAGCAGAAGTTGTTCAGCTGGGGCAGAGGGGCGTGCATTCCACCCACCAGTGGGCAAGCAGGCTTTACCTAGCTGATATTGACATGTTGCGGATGGATAGCTTGAGGAAGGGGGCATGGCAGTAGCTGGGGTAGGGTGAGGGAGAAACAGCCTGAGAACTGCCTGTCTAAGTGCCACAGGAAGAGGCCCAGCCTGATAAGGGAAATAAGACGTGTGTCTGCCAAATGGCTGGGAGCAGAGCTTGGCTCCCTCTGTGTACAGGACAAGGGAGTTCCATTTAAAGACACAAAGCTGGATTTCGCTGTTCCTGCTCACACAAGAGAGCTCAGCCTCCCTGACAAGAGCATATGAAGAACTTGCTGGATCAGGCCAAAGGGGGCCCATCTCATCCAGCCTCCTCTTCACACAGTGGCCAACCAGATGCCCATTATGGGAAGCCTACAAGCAGGGCCCAAGCACAAGAGCTCTCTCCCCTCCTGCAGTTTCCAGCAACTAGAATTAAGTGTTACTGCCTCTAACCATGGAGGCAGAGCATGACCATCATTGCTATTAGCCACCAATAGCTTTCTACATGAATATGCTCAATCCTCTTTTAAAGTCATCCAAGTCAGGGGCCATCACTGCCTCCTGTGGCAGTGAGTTCCATAGTTTAACCATGTTTTGCATGAAGAAGGACTTCTTTTTTAAAAAAACTTTCATTGTCCGCCCATACTGTAATTTCAAGTGTGATGGGAAATTAAGAGAATTGTAGTCCAGAAATAGCTGGAGGTTCCATGTTTGGCATTAGCATTAGACCTGCAGTGGCTCCCAGTACGTTTCTGAGCACAATTCAAAGTGTTGGTGCTGACCTTTAAAGCCCTAAATGGCCTCGGTCCAGTATACCTGAAGGAGCGTCTCCACCTCCATCACTCTGCCCAGACACTGAGGTCCAGCGCCGAGGGCCTTCTGGCGGTTCCCTCGCTGCGAGAAGCCAAGTTACAGGGAACCAGGCAGAGGGCCTTCTTGGTAGTGGCGCCCGCCCTGTGGAATGCCCTCCCACCAGATGTCAAAAAGAAAAATAACTACCAGACTTTTAGAAGACATCTGAAGGCAGCCCTGTTTAGGGAAGCTTTTAATCTTTAAGAAATTAGTGTATTTTATTATTTCTGTTGGAAGCCGCCCAGAGTGGCTGGGGAAACCCAGCCAGATGGGCGGGGTATAAATAATAAATTGTTGTTGTTGTTGTTGTTGTTGTTGTTGTTGTTGTTGTTGTTGTTGTTTCTGTTGGGAACCTAGCACCATCATATATTAAGACTTGTATTATGGAAGGTACACAGATCTTTAGGATTACATGCATGCAACAGCCTATCTTGGGATTTATACAATGCAATGCAACAAACTTTAGGGTTTTTTCCACTCCTCCCATTGAATTGTCTATTTTGCCTCTTCTTCCCTCCCTCTCCCCAGCCCCCAGCTTGCATCTGAAACAAACATTTTGCAGAAGGGAAGTGGTTTTGGAAATGTTTTGAGGCCTAGTTAGACTGTGAACTCCCCCCCCCCCATGGAAACGAAAGATGGCTTGTTTCAACACCCATCTTTTTTGGGTCTACATTCCTTAACTGGCTCAGAGCCTAATTGGGAACAAGCAAAAAGTTCTTCCATCAACGAGTCGCGCTTGGTGGTCCTGAGGCAACACGTGCCCACACACACACACACACACACACACACACACATTTTCCAGGGTCACATTCCCTGACCCCAACTTCCCTCAACTCCCAGCCCGACACAGCCCCAAGTTAACTCTTTCCTTGCTGCAGAGATTCTGATTGTGCCCCCTCCCCACAAAATGCACCCATACCGCACACCTGCTTTGTTCAGGGCAGCACAATGGCAAACTGGAAGAAAGGCTGGACTCTCCTAGCCAAGAAGAGGTTTTGCAACTGATGTTAGGTGGACACAGCATGGTGTTGCAGTCTCTTTCTCAGCCTTTCTCAACATGGGGTCCAACCTAGATATTGGACTACCATTCCCATCATTCCTAGCCAGTATGGCCAATGGTCAGGGATGATGGAAGTTGTGGTTCAAGAGCATCTGTGGACCCAAGATTGATAAAGGCTGCATTAGAGAGATACATACAATGGAACTTCAAGGAAATCTGGGAATAAATATTGGAGCACTCCAAATAATTTGTCCGTGTTTGTGTGTGCAGAAAAAAAGTAGATCTACTTCAAAGGCAAAACATGGAGATTTTCACTGATCGTTGGAATGCATCTATTATTATTATTATTATTATTATTATTATTATTATTATTATTTAATTAATTAATAATATTAGAGTGTAAGACTATTTGTATAATCTTAAAAGGTCTTAAAATCTTAGAAGAAGGCATGGCTATGGCTATGGCTATCATGAAGAGACAGACTCTGCACTTCCGAATTTGCCACTACACTACCGGCTGAAATCTCCAAGAGCCAATGTGGTGTGGCAATCAGAGTATTGCATGGGGGGGGGTAATCTCCCTGAAGCCACCCAGAAGAAGCCTCAGTTTCCAAATGCATCCATCCTCCCACTCATGCCCATTGCCTTTTCACAATTCCCCAAGCTGCATGAGTATAGACATCCAGTGACCAAAAGTGGCAGTCTGCCAAAGTGTGCAGGCAATCTGCCATCTGCCCATGAGACTGCACAGGTGATTTCACACTATTTGGATGGCAGGCATAATTAAAAACAAACAATAGCAACCTTCGGCCGGTGGTTGTGCAATGGCAGCCTATCCGGCCATCTCCGTCTGTTGCACAGAGTCACTGGGTTCAGAGATCTCAACCAGACGTGCAATTTACTGTCCATTTTGGTTAAAAAATACAACCTGGGTGATGCAACATTTTTTTTGCTGTAGCAACTGAGAGTGTGGATGAGAGAGAGCATTGAGTACTGAGGATAAGAACAGGCCTGTCTAGTCCAGCTTCCTGTTCTCACAGTGGCTGACCTGAACCACCACCACCACCCCCGCCGCCGCCCGGGGAAGTCCACAAGCAGGACCTGGGTGAAATAGCAACTCTCCCCCACTCGGGATTTTGAGAAACTGGACCATCTTCCCTTCTGCAGTTTCCAGCAACTGGTATTCAGAAGCATCAATGCCTCTGGTTGTAGAGGCAGAGCACAACCATCATGGCTAGTAGCCATGGATAGCCCTCTCTTTCATGAATTTGTCCAATCCCTTTGTAAGGCAATCCATGTTGCTAGCCATCACTGCCTCCAGTGGGAGAGAGTTCCATGGTTTAACTACGTGCTGTGTGCAGAAGTCCTTCTTATTCTCTGCCCTGAATCTTCGAATGCTCAACTTCATGGAATGCCCACAAGTTCTAGTGTTAAGCATCTATATCCCCTCCTGCTTGCCTTTTCTCTAAACTAGAAAGCCTCAAATGCTGCACACTTTCCTCATAGAAGAGTCACCCCATCCCTTTTAGCATCCTGGTTGCCCTTCTCTGAACCTTCCCCAACTCTCATCTTACAATTGTAGTCTTGCATCTTCCCTACGTCCCTTTCTCCACATTGTAAGATATATCATTACACTTGCTCCAAAAGGCAGTAGAAATCAGCCCTGCTGCTCATTCTGTCAAGGGGCCCCTGGATATCTGCCCTAAAGTCTCAACATAGCATTGCTACAGCAAATTGATGGTGACACTAGAAGCTTGTTTCTTGTACCAGAGTCAAGCTCATCTTCACACTTATAAGAGATGCCTGTACTTTTAAAAGACATGGTAGCAGAAACTGGGGTGGGGAAGGAAATGACTGGGATAATATTAATTTGCTGGGGGGGGGCTATATGATCCACAGCTGCTGCTCTCATAGGACTGGTGGGTGATTTATAGTGTTCTTATGTGTAGAAACCTTTGCTGACTTGCTTCCCTTCATTCCCTGAGCCCTTTTCTCTTTCCCAGAGTAGAACCACCTTGGAAAGTGAGCAAAGGTGTTGTTCATACATCATGCACATTATTTATTTCACTCACCAAAAACACCAAAGCTGCCATTGGATACACACGCACACACACACATGTCTGCAAAAACAAAAACAAAAAACAAAACTACTTACTGGAATCCCTGATCCAAGACGCAAGAAACTTTGATAAAGGGCTGCAATCATCTCATTGCATCACACCTACTCAGGCCATTGGTCCACATGTGAGAGGGGCTTACTGGAGATGCTGCCAACAATTGAACCTGGAACCTCCTGAATGCAAAATGTGCTCTCCCACTGAGCTACATCCCTTCCCCTAAACATAATGAAATATTCTAGTCCTCATCATTCTGAGGAACAGACTGAATTAAACAGGAGCACATGAAGCTTTCTCATACTAAATCAGATCATACATCTAGTTCTGTATTGTCTACACTGACTGGCAGCAATTCTCCAGAGCTCTGGGCAGGGAGCCTTTCCCCACCCCAACCTAGAGAGACTGAGGATAAACCCTGGGAGCTTCTGCATGCTGAGCAGATGCTCTTGACCACACAGTTATGGCTCTTCCACTGAAAATAAAACAAGGTCCTAGACCTCATGGTTCTGAATAAACAGGAACCTGGGAGGTCTTCTGCATGCAAAGGAGATGCTTTACTGCTGAGCTGCAGCCCTTCGCAAGCCTAGAAAGAAATGTGCACAAAGCATAACAACAATAAGTAAATCTTTCAGTGCTCTGGAGAGAGCCGAGTACCCTGATTAGAACTTTGCAAAGACACTTCCTCAGAAGCAATCCACTGTCTCTCTTCTCCTTGCAGAGCAGCCCAAATCATTTCCCTCTTGGCAACTGGCTTCCACCAAAGCCGGTAAACAGCCACAGCTTTGGGAAAAGCCCAACCAAAGCTTCTGCATTGTCTTCTTCCTTCCAAGCATTAAAAAGGCACAGACTCAAGGTTCAGCCAGCTCCTTTGAAGCACTGTGTGCAACTTCTCTTGCTTAACTCAGAAAAGCTGTTCTTAATAAAGCCATAACAGAGGTGCCCTTTCATGGTGTTTGCCAGTGAAGGGTGACTTTTACCATTTCAAAGCTGTCCTGGAACAACACATTGAGGCTGAAAGAGGCCTGGTTCATGTGCTAATCAGAAGGGACGTTCTGAAAACCAGGTCCCAGGCCAGGGGAGCCAAATAACAGAGGTGGGAGCCACTTCTAATATTCATTATGATGCTTCTAACAGTTATACAGAATGCACACAAATCAGTAAGAGAATGCCACAATCAGATAACCACTGGTAAAAATGTAAAATCAGCAATAAAATTATATATTTGTAGAGTTGGAAGGGACCACAAGGGTCCTCTAGTCCAACCCCTTGCAATGCAGGCATAATGCAACTCATCGTCTATAAATGTAGCTGAGATGAGTAGGTAAGAGCTTAAATGTTATGGGACTCTGTGAATTTCTTCTGATACGCACATAGGAGTGTAGGAAGCAGCCTTATACCAAGAGTATTGTCTACACCAGTGTTGGCCAAACTTGGCCCTCCAGCTGTTTTGAGACTACAACTCCCATCATCTCTAGCTAACAGGACCAGTGGTCAGGGATGATTGGAATTGTAGTCCCAAAACAGCTAGAGGGCCAAGTTTGGCCACCACTGCTCTATACCAGGCATCCCCAAACTTCGGCCCTCCAGATGTTTTGGACTACAATTTCCATCATCCCTGACCACTGATCCTCTTAGCTAGGGATCATGGGAGTTGTAGGCCCAAACATCTGGAGGGCCGCAGTTTGGGGATGCCTGGTCTATACTGACTGAGGCCCTTTGAGGGTTTCAGGCAGGGAGAATTGCCCCTGGGCTGAAGAAGGCTACACAATACAGTAGTCCTTAAAAGTCAAGTAATGGTCTAGTCCTCATGGTTCTGAACAAAGTGACAAATTAAGTATGAGGCCTAGGAATCTCAGTGCATCTGGCTGGGCTTCATGGGCAATTGCCCTGGTTCAGCAGTGCTCTTTTTATGTTATTAGATCCGTGGGTTTTCCCATTAGGGCATCTGGTTTGGCACTGAGAGAACAGGATGCTGGGGCAGATGAGTCATTGGCCTGATCCGGCAAGCCCTTCCTATGTTCTCAGTTGCATGAACAGAAATGTCTGACTAGGGCTAGAACTTCAGCCCCACTTCCATTGCAGCAATGAAAAGGATCCTGCATCTCTCTCTCTCTCTCTTTTCATGCCACTGAATCTGCTTCGAATTACCCAAAGAATGCCAGATCCCCAAACAGACCACATGGAGAGACTCAGCCCCGTTGTGATTCTAAGCCATTCCTGGCATGCCACAGACATAGCTGAAATATTTCCGCCTAAGCAGGATAGCGGACAAAGGGAAGTGGAAGCCTGGGACACCCTGTGGGCGCAAAAGGGTTTAGAGAGCAGCAAAACCACACGAACTCCGTGGCTCTCTAACCACTGTGAAGCACTGCCCCTCTTCCTTCCATGCCAAGCAGGCTAAAGAATGCACTTTGCTATGCTTGCACCCCAAAATAATAAGATGGGTGGTTCTACTGGCTGGTCATAAAAAACGTAAGAGCCTGCAGGATCAGGCCAAAGGGGGACATGTAGAACAGCATGCTGTTCTGATAACCAGATTGCCTGTGGGAATCCTGCAAGCAGAAGCAGAGCACAAAGACACTGTTTCCTTCCATGGCTTCCAGCAGCAGGTATTATGCAGAAGCATTGCTACCTCCCACTGTTTAGGCAGAGCATGGCCATCATGGCCAGCAGCCACCAACAGCCCCCTCCTCCTTGAATTTGTCTAATTCATTCAAAGCCATCTAGATTGGTGACCATTGGCACCTCCTGCAGGAGGGGAGTTCCATAGTTTAACTATGAACTGCGTAAAGAAGCCCTTCCTTTTAGCTGTCCCGAATCTTCCAACATTCAGCTTCATTGTAGGCCCCCTACTTCTAGTGTCATGATGGAGAATAACTCTTCTCTACCCACCCCCTCTCCCCCAGGAAGAGCAGTACAGCAAGGCCCTGGAACCGGAATCTCTGGTCTTGGCACCAGCTGGAGGAATCCGGGGCCTGGAGGGGGTTGCGTCACTTCTCTTCAGGTCTGGCCAGGCTTCCCATCCACATACACACACACTGCAAAATTCATTCTAGCCCTAAGATCTGAGTGTTGCTGAACCTGTTCCTCAAAGTGTCTCGATTCTCTCACACAGAGCTCCATCCCAGTTGGGAGGGCAAGTCTCAACAGCTACACTAGTTGTCCGACAGTCAGAAGTACAAGCCTTTTATGCCACCTTCTCTCCCATCACAAGTCAGGTAATAAATGCAGGGGTTGCTCTGAGAAACACCCCCTCTTTCATCACAAACCCTTCTCTACCTACTAGGTGTTAGAATTGCCCAACATTTTTGTTGCAGCCCCAGGAAATATGCAGCTTGAAGCCATTTTTTAATTAATTGATTGATGCAGTGTGTGTGTGTGTGTGTGTGAATAAATTATGTCCTGTTTATAAGTATATGTTGTAAGCCGCACTATTTTCTGCAGGGAGAAATAAGTAATATTTTATTTTAAGTTTTATAGAGAGCCAGTGTGGTGTAAGTGGTCAGACTAGGACCTAGGAGGCCAGGGATGAAGTTCCCACTCAGCAATGAAGCTCACTGGGTGACTTTGAGGGCAGTCATTGCCTCTTAGCTTGATCTACCTCACAAGGTTGTTGCAGAGATTGAAATTGGGAGGGGGGGAACCATGTACGCTACTTTCAGCAACTTTGTTGGGGAGGAGTGGGGTGTGAATGCAATAAATAAGGAAGGGTATACATGAGTAGCCAACAGTAGTTGCAGGGAGAAGGTCAGAAAGGCCCAAGCTCAGGCTGAACTCAGACTTGCAAGAGAGGTTAAAAAGAATTTTAAAAGGTTTCTTTGGCTGTGTTTGAAGCAAGAGGAGGAACAAGCAAGTGGTGGGTTCTTTGCATGGAGAAGACGGAGATATGATATTGGGTGACAGAGGAGAAGACGGAACTACTCAAAACCTACTTTGTCTCTGTCTTCACCCAAAAGGAAACAGTGCCCAAACTGGTGATAACAGAATAAACCATGCCAGGAGGGAGCTGCAGCCCAAGAGGAGTCAAGGAGAAACCTAGCTACGGTACTTTCAATTAATTGGGATTCAGTATGACTGGAGAACTGGGCCCAAACTAACAAAATGAAATTGCATAGGAACAAATGCAAGGAATGATAAGTAGGAAGAATGAGCTGAACAAATGTAATGCATTTGTAATACAGGGGGACCCCTGATTTGCCAATAGCATCTGAAAAGGATCTTGGGGTCTTAGTAGACCACAAGCTGAACATGAGTCAACATAGTGATGCAGCAGCAGCAAACCAAAACCAAAACCAAAACCCTAGTACTATTCTAAGCTAAATCAACAAAACTATCGTGTCCTGATCAAGAAAAGTAATAGTACCACTCTATTCTGCCTTGGTCAGAGCCGGTGTGGGTTAACTGAGGACAGGGGGTGCTGCATACCTGTGCAGGGAAGTAGCATGAGGAGGCCAGAGCCCCAGGTGCACAATTTTAAGAGTCTCACTGGACCCTCACTGATTGTGTCAGGGGAGGAGAGATTTGCCCACCAAAGTCTGCATCAGCTGGCTGGGCTCCTCCCTGTACAGGCAGCCAGGGGCACAATGCAGTCCCACTTGACTACAGTGGCCAGGCCTGTACCCAGCATGCCCCATGCACGTGTGCCCAGCAATGCTGGCCGTGAAGGCTGGCCTAGTGTGGTGGGTTCTGCTGACACTCTGCCCCCTGCCCCCGTAACTGTGTGTACCTTTGTGAGTATGAGGTGCCCCAACGCACTCTGGTCATGGCCCCAGAGGCTTGCCTAATCTAGGTAAAGACAGAATTGGCCCTACGGGAGAAGGAATTTTGTGTTGGTGCAAAGAGTCCAATCAGATTTGGTTGGGTCAAACCACAGTTTCAAATTCTGGCTTGGAGGCCCAGTGCAAGCCACAGTTTGCTGGGTTGGATTTCACAGTAAACAGTGGCATGCACAAAACAGTGAATGAACAAAGCAACACAGGACCTGAAAAGCAGTGAGGAGTTTGAAGCTGAGGCAATGAGAAGCAAGCTGTCATCTGAGTGATGGAAAAGGAGAAACAGTTTTGGCAGCTGATGTCTATATAATAAAACATGCTTCTTTTGTGTGTGCATGTGACAGAGTTTGGGTTTTTTTGGCACAGGCAAAGCAGGGGAGGAAAAGGCACTCAATATTACGGTAAGAAGGAAGTGCATGAAGATAAGAGCTGCCAATGTAACAAAGCATCCTTGACAGATTGCCACCTAACGTCTGTTTAAAAAACTCCTATGAAGGAGAGTCCACCACCTTCCAAAAAGTCTGCTCCACTGTTGAACAGATAGTTCTTCCTGATGTTAGTTGGAATCTCCTTTCTTGGAATTCGAATCCTTTGGTTTGGGTCCTCTCTTCTGGAGCAGCAGAAAACAACCTGGTTCCATCTTCTACATGACATCCCTTCAGAATTGAATATGGCTATTTCAGTCTCCTCTGCCCCAGGCTAAACATCATCAACTCTTAACTGTTCCTCATAAGGCTTCCTTCCTAGATATGTATTGCCAAAGACTGCACCAAGGATCTTCTGAATGCAAAGCATGTGCTCTACTGCTGAGCAATATCCCTTAACATAAGAGTATGTTTCTATTCTGAAGAATGGGCTGAAGCTCCACCACTGAGTTACAGCCCACCCACTTGACACCTAATGCTTACATAGGAAGCAGCATTATACAGGGTCAGACAATGGGGTCCATCTAGCATTGTCTACACTGACAGGCAGCAGCTCACAAATGTTTCAGGCAGTGTTTTCTCCTCCCTGGACATGCCACTGGGAACCGAACCTGGGACCTTCTACATGCAAGGCAGGTGTTATAACTATTTTTATTTTTATTAAATTTGTTTACTGCCCTTTGTCTGATAATCCCGGGCCCGTTCACAACATACAAGATAAAAACACAACATACATGATAAGAACAAGAAAAGCAAAAAGCAAAACAATAATCCTCCCCCCGCAAGCACATTTAAAAGCATATAGGATGTTAATCAGCCTATTGAAGAGGAACTTTTTTGCCTGGCACCTAAAGATATGTAGCGAAGAGGCCTGGTGAGCCTCCCTGGAGAGTGCATTCCACAAACAGGGAGCCACTGCAGAAAAGGCCTGTTCTCGTGTTGCCACCTTCTGGACCTCTTGGTTGCAAGGTCTGGGTTGGTCAGATGCAAAGAAGTGGTCCTTGAGGGATTGCGGTCCTGAACCATTTAAGGATTTGCAAGTCAAAACCAGCCCTTGGGGATGGTTGGGCCTGGAAACTAAATGGCAACCAGGATCAATGTAATATGCCCAAAGCATCTTGCCCCCGTGAGCAGGCTGGTTCTACCGCTGAGTTGCAGTCCTTCCCCTAAAATATCAAGCAAGATTCCAGACCTCATGATTCTTAACAAAGGAATGATTTCTCCAGAGATTCCAGCACAGGTCTTTCCCCAGCCCTACAAATGGAGACTGGAGCTGGTACCTTCTGCTTACAGTACAAACCAAATGCTCAAACCGCTGAACTACAGCTCTTCTTTTAAGACATAGGAACATGTCTCAGTGCCTTTTGTATTGAGGTATCCAGCAAGCTGTTAGGGTTAGCACACAGTCATGACTGTATGTTGATAATAAGCGCTGAGCACCCTGGTCTAGCCTTGGGCACCCTGGGCATGGACGCTGGCAGCCAATGGTGGATCAGGACTATCACTCCATCTTGCACAATCCAGATCCCATATGCAGCAGACTGTAATTAACAGCCCCCAGGGAAGAGGCTTCCCTAATAAATCAAAATAAATGAAGTTCGGAGAGCGGCTACAAGCCTAGTGGAGGAAGGGAGTAGGCAGAGGAACCCCCACTCTGCCTTAGATAACAGGCGCTCTCCGCCTCAACTCGTTCTCTCAATCAGATCAGTTCCAGCTGTATTTGAATCAAGTGGACGACTTGGCTGCTGTCCAAGGCTGCATTTCCTGGGTCAGATGCCAGCCACAGTTCCCAGACAACAGCTGCCAGCCAGGCGGGAGGAGATGACAGGGCATGAAAAGGGGAAATGGGAGGCCAATACTGTATGAGCAAAGCACACTCCCTCCCCTCTTGTCTCTTCCAGCGCTAACTACTCACATCCAAGGGAATTGGAGGTCTCCACGAGAAAAGGTTGATTGGACCTAAGACAACCATCCCATGCATTCGTTGCACCCCAAGGAACAAAAGAGGAGCCCTGCTGGATCAGGCCAAGGGCCCGTCTGCTCCAGCATCCTCTTCTCACCAGGCCAACCAGACACGTGGGTTCCTCCAAACTCCCAAAGCAGATTTTGGGGAGGCATGAAGGGGCAGGGAAGTTCTGTTCCTTGAATGGAATTTGGCCACTAACTTGGGTTGTTTTAAAAGAGGATGCAGCTGAATGTTGGAAGATTCAGGAAGGATGAAAGAAAGTCCCAAAGTTAACCATGGAACTCACTCCCACAAGAGGCACTGATGGCCACCAACCTGAATGGCATTAAAAGATGGAACTAATTAATGGCTATTAGCCCTGGTGGCTATGCTCTGCCTCCGTGGTTGAAGGCAGTAATGCTTCTGTTTACCAGCTTCTGGGAACCAGGAGAGTGCCTTTGTGCTGAGGAAGCCCTCATCAATGCCACTGTGCCAAAGACAAGGATAAGACTATGACAAGGGCCCATCTCTGGAGTGGCTCATCTTATCTGCTGTCTAATCACATTTGCCTCAAAACGTATCAGGCACAACCTCATCCTTTGCGTTATTTTCCTAGAATGTCCTGTGCCCAGAGCATAAACACACCTTTTGAGCCAAGGCTCTGAGCTGGGATAAATCCCACCCGATAAGCCTGCTTGCTAGAGCCCAATAGCGCTAATCTTTTGATGGTTCAAAAATAACAACGCATTATCTCATCAAGGTCGTCACACCGTCATCACCAGCTAGGGAGAGAGGGAAAAATCACCCGATATTCATCTGCCGGCGAGATTGCAAGGCCAGCTGAATCATGTCACATGAGGAGGACACTTGCTTGGGACAGCCTTATTGCTGGGACAAAACACTACAACACTCCAAAGAAAGAGCTTACAATTAATAACAGGGGGTGGGGAAGGGTATTAATAGCAGCGTCAGGCAGGTAAGGATCTTTTTGGCAGCTGAAGGGGCAAAGCATTTGCTAACCATTATCTGTTCAACAGGAATTCAATGGGCCGTAGAATCACAGAATTGTAGGGTTGGTACCCCAAGGGTCATCTAGTCCAACCCCCTGCAATGCAAGAAGCACAGAAAAAGAATCCCTGACAGATGGTCATCCAACCTCTCTTTTAAAATTTCCGATGAAAGGCCATCACCTTCCAAAATAATCATAATAATAGAATTGTAAAGCTGCAAGGGACCCCAAGGGTCATCTAGTAAAAACTCCTGTAATGCAGGATAACTTTCATAAGAGGCAGTGCTAAATCAATTTGTAGTTCTCTTGTGTGGCTTTTTATTTCTTTCTTTTTTCAGTACCCCCCCCCAAAAAAATCTAGAAAGCTAACACTCTCCATTTATTTACCACTATTTGTGATGAGTGTGTTGTACTCCATTCACGTTCTACTCGAATCAAGTTTTTGCTGCGCTGGCATTGAAAGAATGCAGAATGCCGTCGTTCACGTGGAATGTCTTTGGCTGAACAAAAAGTTTGCTGCGGTGAAACTCTGGCTACACATTTCAGGGGAGCAAAGAAAGCCACCCAGAAACAGTGAAAGGGAGATCTTAGGTTTCAGCTGGCTGGTGTCATGGTGGCAGGCGAGTGCCTTGCAACTTTATCACTCTTCAGTGACTCCACTGAGCTGTGATATCTCCAGATCTTTTACAAATAAATACTCTGCCTCATTATCTTGCCATTAAAGTTGCATACTGGGTAAAAGATGAGAATAGTCCGTGCTCTCTAGCTTTTACTAATCTAATCTGGATGTCACAGATTCCATTATTAATGCAATGGGCGCCACCTTTTCTCCCTCACCTGTCCCCTCCAGTACTCCCCCCCCCACACACACACACTTTCCTCACTTGTGCTAGCAAATGTAGAGGGTACAGTTTTCTGTTGTGCTCAGGTCCTGCTTGCTGGTTTCCCACAGGCATCTGGTTGGCCACTATGGGACTAAGATGCTGCACTAGGTGTTCCATTAGCCTAATCTATTTGGCTCTTATTATTCTTATTCCATAAGGGAGGGGGGGACGGGTTGGCACCACTTGTGACCCACTGTGCCAAATCCAGCTGAGCAGCAATGGCTGGTGAATTGCCAGGGCATAGTTCAATAAGGGGCGAAAGGAAGCGAGGGACCCAAAATCTCCAGCCACCTTGTACTTCCAAGAACACGAGAAAAGCATGGTTGCTGGATCACCTAGTCCAGCATCCAGTTTTTACAGTGGCCAACCAGGTGCTTCAATGTAAAGCCCAGAAGCAGGACCTGAGTGCAACCACAACTCTCCCCACTTGCAATTCCCGGGGGGGGGGGTGATAACAAGGCTGTACATTCTTATGCTCTACAGTTTGTTCTAATTTTAATGAGTTTTTGTTTTGAATAGTTTTAAAAATCAGTTGGCTCAGCAGTTAATGTTATTTACTACATAAACAATCATAGACTCATAGAACTGTGCAGCTGGAAGGGTCATCCAGTCCCACCCCCTACAGTGCAGGAATCTCAACTAAAACATCCCTGACGGATGGCCATCCAACCTCTGCTTAAAAACTGTCAGAGAGACAGAAACATCTTCCTGATGTTTAGTCGGAATCTCCTTTCTTACAACTTGAAGCCATTCATTTGAGTCCTACTCTCCGGAGCAGGGGAAAACAATATTGCTCCCTCTTCCATGCAACAGCCCTTTAGATGGCTATCATATATCATCTCAGTCTCCTCTTTTCCAGGCTAAGCATACCCAGCTCCTGGATCCATTCCTCATAAGGCTTGGTTTCCAGACCCTTGATCATCTTGGTCACCCTCCTCTGCACAAGTTCTAGCTTGTCAATATCCTTCTTAAATTGTGGTGCCCAGAATTGGACACAATATTCCAAGGAGCGTATCTGTTTTATGTGTTTTGCTTCTATGTAGGCTTAAAAGCAATATACCTGCTAATCAGTTTACACCAACCATAAAATACGGTACACACCAAAATTGTTGTGTATGGGTGGCCCTTTTCTGAAGCTGTTCCAACTCTACAATATCCTTTTTGAGGCCAACCGTAACTGTGCACAGTAATCTAACTGTGGTCACACCGTAGATGTGTATACTGTAATGGCATAAGGATATCAGGAGTTTCATTTTCAATTCCTTTCCTAACAATCCCTAGGATATAAATGTTCTCTCTTGCCACACACCAGGTCGACATCTCCATCCATTTATCCCTCTTCAGCCACTGCCAGTTCAGACCCCAACAGCGTACATATGAAGTCTGGCTTTTAATGCCAATGACTCAGTGTCTCCTCAGTGGAGAATCTTGGTGTGCAGGAAAAAAAACACAGAAGTCCTTTGTCCTCCTGTGTGCCCCCCCCCACTTCCAACAGTTGCTAATGGACCAAATACACAATGGGCATTCTATCACCAAAAGCCCAATTTGGGTCAGAGCTGCAGTGCTGCATAAAGTGGCAGGGGGGTGGGACTTGATTGTGCAGGTTTAAATGTCAGTATCCCCCCCTTCCGACCCCACATGCCTGTGTTTCAAGGGATGGGGCACAATTCATTCCCAATAAGAGCATGGTAAAAGTAAGGAGAGCCCTGCTCTGCAACGCAGAGCTAAACTATGAAACTCCCTCACTCAAGAGGCAATGATGGCTGCCAACTTGGACGGCACTGAGAAAGGATTGGACAAATTCATGGAGGAGAGAGCTAAGGTGACTACTAACCCCACTGGCTACACTCTGCCTTCCCAGTTCGAAGTAGAAATGCTTCTGAATACTAGTTGCTGGAAACCATGGAAGGGGGCGAGCACTGCTCTTGTGCTCAAATCCTGCTTGTGGCTTCCCTCTGAGGCCTCTGGTTCTCCACTGTAAGAGGATGCTGCTGTACTAGATGGGCTGCTGGTCTGACCCAGCAGACTCGTCTTGTGTGTGTGTGTGTGTGTGGTTTGTTTGTTTGCTTGCTTGCTTGCTTGCTTGATTGATTGATTGAATCAATTTTATAAAAGGTTTTTAACACATGAAACAATAAAGTTCTCTTGTTAAGGACTCCTGAAGGAGACATGGAAGGAAAGATTCCTTTCCAAAGGGTACGAAGTCCATGAAAGCTGACATCACCATGAACAAATGTGATGGTGGTCAACAAAAGAGGTTTAAAGACTGTCTCAAGGCAAATCTTTAAAAATGTAGTATAAACACTGGCAACTGGGAAACACTGTCCTGCGAGTGCTCCAGTTGGAGAACGGCTTTTACCAAAGGTGTCATGGGCTTTGACGACACTCGATCTCAGGACGCAAGGGAGAAACGTGCTAAGAGGAAGGCATGCTTGGCAAATCCACACCATGATCAACTCCCGCCCGGAAACCAATGTCCCCACTGTGGAAGGATGTGTGGATCCTGAATTGGGCTCCACAGTCACTTACGGACTCATTGTTAAAACCGTGTTTGTGGAAGGCAATCTTACTCAGCTATGAGTGATCGCCAAAGAAGAAGGAGAAGAAGTACTTCAGTGGTTCTGTACAAGCAACAGTGACAAGACGGCTAAAAGAACATCCATTGTTTGCTACTTGCTCCCTGGTATACAGAGATATGTGCAGCTAATGAGAGAGAGAAACAAAGAGAATGTCTATTTTTCGTAGTACACCAAGCTCTTTTAGCTGAGGAGACACTGAGTCATCCGCATTAAAAAAAACAACCCTTGAGTCATCTACAGGATTAGACTGTAATTTTATTTTCTCTTCTCCTCTGTCTCAATAACTTTCTTTTCCTACCCTCTGAGCAAATGGACACTTTGGATATTAAGCCACAGCAATCCCTGGACGGGCAGCAAGCATGGGAGAGACATACTCAAGCTACAACCCTTCCCCCTAAGCATAAAGATTCTAGTCCTCGCGGTTCTGAAGAATAGGACAAATTGAATAGGCTTGTAGGAAGCTGCCCTTCTACTAAATCAGATCCATCTACCTCAGTACTGCCAGCACTGACTGGCAGAAGCATAGGGCAAGATTCTAGTCCTTGTGGTTATGAATAAAGGGAGAACATGGACAGCTCAGTTGGTTAGAGTGTAGTGCTGATGATGCTAAGGTGGCAGGTTCGATCCCCATATTTCTGCATTACAGGGCGTTGGACTAGATGATCCTCAGGGTCCCCTCCAACTCGACAATTCTATGATTCTATGAAATAGGAACATATTATTATTAATATCAGAAGCTGTGATATATAGAGTCAGATCATCTAGTATCATCGATAGCCACTGCCGCCACCTCCCTCACTTTCTTATCCTCTTTTAAAGCTGTATTGTTTGGTGGCTACCACTGCCTCCTGTGGGAGTGAGTTCCGAAGTTTAACAATGCACTACAACATTGGACTCATCGGTCCCTCAGCCGTCATTGTCAATGGCCAGCACTTAATCCAAATCCAGCATCTGATGCCAAAACTCAATCACGTGTTTCCAGAGTGCAGCAATTTTTTCCTGTTTTTTCCCTACAAAATGCCCTCTTCTCCACAGCTGAACTCTGAACCACAAATAGTACATATGCCCGCAGGTTTCAGAAGTATTTAACAGTGTAGTAACTTATGCACACCTGTCTGCAAATCTATTCATCCTAATACGCTCCTTCATTCTCCTGTGAATCTACCTGGGCAAAGATAGGGGGGGCAGGAGAGAAATTCACACCTTTCCGAGTTTTAGGGTGCATTTCTGAAGCCAAGAAATGTGTACAAAAAGTCAGGTTCTAGGGGAATTCTAGAAGGAGGATTCTCAGCAAAAGGAATTCTGGAAACAAAATTCTTAGGAAGATGACTTCCACACCCAGGACCACACATCTGATTTCTTCAGGGGTTACCTGGAATCTTGGCATACGAAGACCTGTAACAAGTTTTGGAGTGTAGTGCTGGTGGATTCCTAGCAGCTTTACCAGTTAAGATCCCTACATAGCTATTAAAATGGGACTTTTCTTCTTCCACTTAAAATGGCTTTGAAAGACATCCCAGAGGCAATGTCATCAGCTGTGGAAACAGACCACAGAGCACCATGGTGGATCTCCACCAACTAGTACTGGAGTCTTCAGTTGAGCCACATGAAACCAAACATATAGTCAGAGAAAAGACATCACCTGTCACAACTGGTAAAAGAAACTCCTTCCCCAGCTGGATCCTATTATCCCTTGATGGGTTTTATTTCCCTGATACCATGATCGCTTCCTTCTGCATCAACCCTTGGTATCGGGTTCACGTCAAATGTGCCCTCCCTCCCTCCTCTTCCTCCTCCTCCTCCTCCTCCTCCTCCTCCTCCTCCTCCTCCTCCTCCTTCTCTCTCTCTCTCTCTCTCTCTCTCTCACACACACACACACACAGAGAGAGAGAGAGAGAGAGAGAGAGAGAGAGAGAGAGAGAGAGAGAGAGAGAGATGCATAGCCTGATTTTGTTCATGGCATCCCAAGAGCCAAGCAGCACAACACCAATTGCTGGTCCGGGAAGGGCACTTAGGCCTCAATACTGCAAGTGTTGTACATGAGAATAAAGGACAAGCCCTGGATGACTAGTACAAAGTGGCCCCATCTAGTCCAGCATTCTGTTCTCAGTGGCCAACCACATGGAAAGCCCATAAGCACAAGGCCATCTCCCCTCTTGTGGTTTCCAGCAACTGGCATTCAGAAGCATTACTGACTCTGACCTAGTACTTACTGTTAGCCTCTTCCTCCATCAATTTGTTCAATCCACTTTTAAAGTTGGTGGCCCCCAGGAAGTTTCCACAAAGAGAATGCGGCCCTCGGGTTAGAAACACCTTCTCCATCCCTACCAAAGACACTTATGTAGGAGCAACTCTGATTGAAAGCACAGTTTCCAAGTAGGAGGTGCAATGTGGGTTTTTCTCCATCGTGCACCAAAATGACTGTAGGCCAACCTCTTCTTGAGAAGAGTTAACATACCACGGATCGGCTGTGAGCAGCTCCAAAGAACATCGGCTGTACCTTGAAAGCACATGGCTTCCCCTAAAGAATCCTGAGAATTATAGTTCAGCCCTCACATAGCTACAGTTCCCAGCATTCTTAGACTACAGTTCCCATGATTCTTTGGAGAGGAACGTGTACTTTTAATGTTTGGTGCACAGTGACTTCAGAAGATTTTCCTTCTTGATTTTCCTTCACAAGGAATAGGAATTTGCATTTTAGGGGGAAAAAGAAAAAAGAAGCCAAACATTTACAGGAAAGATCCTGTTTATCTGGAGCAGAGGCAGTCCCTCATCCTGCCCAGGACATTCAGAAGGAAGCACCCGAAAACTTTGCATCAGTGGCACTTTTTATTTTTTACTACACAGATTGCAACACCCTCCTCACCTTCCAGGCAAGGAAGGGAATGACAGATTGTTGGAAATCCTGCAAGGGTGTCCACTGTGTGTGTGAACTTTGGACTTCCTGGGATCGTCAAGGGAAGGAAGCAAACTCGCAAGAATGGCTGGACTCTGCTCTCCTTGGCAGGACAGGGTGTACTGCTCTCACGCATCAAGGAAAACAATTTAACTCCTAGGTCCAATTGCTTGAACACACAGCCACTGTCTCATCCAGAAGCCTCCAGGTGGCAATGCTAGATTTAATCAACAAAATGCAAGGTGTTCCATTAAAATCCACAGCCAAAGGCAGTCACACTTCTGAATCCTAGTTGCTGGAAACTGCAGGAGGTGAGAGTTCTCTTGTGCTCAAGTCCTGCTCGTGGGGTTCCCATCATGGGCATCTGAGTGGCAACTGTGGGAGCAGGATGTTGGACTAGATGGGCCACTGGCCTGTTCCAGCAGGCTCTTCCTATGGTCTTACGTTTACACCCTTCCCCTAAAATTAAAGTCGGAGTCTATTATCCTCAGAGTTCTGATTGAAAGGCAGGAGTTAATACGGTAGTAACAGAGGAAACTGCCTCATACTGAGCCAGACTGTTGGTCCATCAAGCTCAGTGCTGTCAACACTAACTGGCAGCAATGGCTTTCGGGGGTTTCAAGAAGGGGACATCCCCAGCCCTACCTGGATATATAATCAGGGATTGAACCTGGGACCTGATGCATGAAAAGTAGATGGTCTGCCACTGAGGCGCAAACCTCCACTTGGACACTTTAGCAACTAGCCAAAATTGCTAGTTTTTCTCAGACTTTTCTCTCTAGGGTTGCCAGACTCAATAGTGGACAGGACTTCTGTGCCTTTAATTGCCCTGCTCTCTTCTGAGTCTGGAAACCTTAAAGAGAAACCAGCAGACCCTTTGTTTAATTTCCAAGCAAAGGGTCTGCTGGTTTCGCTAGGTGAAATGATACCATCAAGAGGAATGGCAGGAGAAATTGTTTGAATATCTCGTATCAGCAAAATTGACAGATGCAATTAGGAGACAGCCAACTCAAAGGTATAAAAAAGAATGGGGAATTTATAAAGAATATTTACTTACACATTGTCCACAAGTGAAAACCTGGACATGCTTTGACTAAACTCCAAAATTTGCAAGTTAGATAAAGAATACATGAGAAAGAATATGGAATATGGAAGCAGTGATAATAAAAAATAAAAAAGGATGAAACCTCAATGAGGAAGTTGGAAGTCAAGGAAAAATTAAGTAATTGTGAATCATGAAGAATATTTAAATAATATAAGTCTTCTTTAGGAATTTGAGGATTTATATATACTTGTTTGGAATGTATAATTTTACCATGTAAGAAAATCAATAAAAAGCATATGAGAGAGAGAGAGAGAGAGAGAGAGAGAGAGAGAGAGAGAGAGAGAGAGAGAGAGAGAGAGAGATGGCTATCATATCACCTCTCAACCTTCCCTTCTCCATCCTAAACAAACCCCACTCCATCTCACTAGGGGCGTCTGCTGGGTCTCTGGTTTGGGGCCCTGAAATCCGGGATATTCCTGAGCTGGCAACCCTACTCCTCAGTGCCCTCCTTGACATGTAATGCACCAGAGAACTTGCCCCTAGAATCCTCCATAGGGCACTGGGTTTCCTTGGCGAATGTTGAGCAACAGTGATTAGCTGTGATTCCTCATGGTGCCTTCCAGCTCTAAAATTCTGCCAGAAGTCTAGCAAAGCTGCAAGTTCTGCCTTTTAAAAACAACAGTGAATCTACCTAAGAAAAACAAACCAACAAACCCAGGAAGGCTCCATTCTCTTTTTCGCCATTATGATCTGCTACGGTCACCTCATCACCACCCATAATCACAAGTTCTGTGTGCATTATTCAGCTAAACAACCTCATTGCAGTTCCCACAGCAACAAGGCTGTGGCAGGGCTGGAGCCTAACCAACTGAGGCCCGCGTGTCCCAAGGCTTTTGTGTCCTCCAGAAAGAGATGGCAAAAGGCTGAAGGGACGGCAGAGGGCAGGAACTGCTTAGGATATAACCTTCCTACTGCAAAGCAAGGGCTAAAGGTTATAAAATGATGCATGGCATGGAGAAAGTGGATGGAGAAAAGTGCCCCACCCTCATAAGACTGGAATTTGTGGACATAATAGGAAGCTGAATGTCGGATGATTTGAGACAAGAAAAAAAGTTCCTTCTTCCTGCATTGTAAACTATGGAACTCCTTTCCACAGGAGACAGAAATGGCCACCATCTTGGACAACTTTAAAAGAGGATTGGAAAAATTCATGGGGGAGAGGGATATCAATGGCTACTAGCCATGATGGCTATGCATTGCCTCCGTGGTTACTTTTGAATACCAGCTGCTGGAAACCATGTGGCAGTGGGAGTTGCTGTTGTGCTTAAATCCTGCTTGTGGGTTTCCCATAATGGGCTTCTGGGTGGCCACTGTGAGCACAGGAGGCTGGACTAGATAGGCCATTGGCCTGATCCATTAGCCTCATGCTAATGTGTTTATGGCTGAACGCAGCAAAGCTCTTCCTAACAGACAATGGAGACGGAATATCGGATCAGAGAGATCTGGGGCAGGAGAGAGAGCATCTCTTTGGTGTACAGACGTTTCCAGGTTCAATCCAGCCCCTTGCTTAAAGCAATGAGGACTAGAATCTCTATTTGGGGGAAAGGCCAGTGGCTTAGTGGCACAACAGCTGTCTTTAATGCAGAGGGGCAGAGCTTCAATCCCCAGCGGCATCTCCAGGTAGGGAAGGGCAATATGCCCCTGTCACTGTCAATATTATTGTGCTAGATCAGGGGTCCCCAAACTAAGGCCCGGGGGCCGGATGCGGCCCAATCGCCTTCTAAATCCGGCCCGCGGAGGGTCTAGGAATCAGCATGTTTTTACATGAGTAGAATGTGTCCTTTTATTTAAAATGCATCTCTGGGTTATTTGTGGGGCATAGGAATTTGTTCATATTTTTTTCCAAAATATAGTCCGGCCCCCCACAAGGTCTGAGGGACAGTGGACCGGCCCCCTGCTGAAAACGTTTGCTGAACCCTGTGCTAGACTTTTCTTCACTAGGAAGTTATCACATTTCAGTATATAAGGTCATTTACCTTGTTCCCATGATTCTTTTTGTTGAATAGGCTGAGTGGCCTTCTTAATTTTTTCTTTAACTATCTATTTATCTATATTTGCTGTTTTTCATTTTTCACTTATTTGAAATATTTCTAAACTACCTTAGGAGCCCTAGAGAGGAGTATGTACACATACTTTGCTCAGCAAGTATACAAAACACACACAACAACAACCTTTTCCTGAGGAGGATTCAAGAGGCAGTTCTCAGAAAAGATTCTTCTGTGCAAAAGCTTTTCTAAAAATGAAGAAATTGTGTTTTACCTTGGAACATCAGCCTGCGCATCGTTTGTTCCCATGGTTACCCCTTTTCTTCATGTCCCTGATCACCAGTACTGTTGGCTTCTCAGCACTCAAGATGCAAAGCTGGTCCAAAACTTTTTGTTGCCTGAGGTGAACAACAAGGTCAACCACCACCACTCTGTACCTACCTCTGTATTGTCTACACTGACTGGCATCAGCTCTCCATGATTTCATAGAATCATAGACTCTATGAGATTTGGAAGGGACCCCAAGGGTCATCTAGTCCAACCCACAGCAGTGCAGGAATCTCAGCACACAACCCTTCCAGTTTTTATTGCTCCTTACTTAAAACACATACACATAAAAAGGGGGGAAGAGGGAGGAAAAGAGGGAGAGGGAGAGTCAGAATAATAAATAAATATATCTGGTACCCAGGCCACCAATCAGCTGCTAGCTAGCAACTATAGAAACAGAAATTTCCATTATTGTTTGGACTACAAAATAGTTATTGCAGGAGCTTATGACTGACTTTGTTATGGCAATAGTTTTCAACAACCAGTTTGCTGGATGCAGGAGGGTAAGCCCAAGGTGATTGGTACATAGGGTTTGTGGAAGGTGTGGTTAAAGGGCAACAAAATGCAAAAAGAGTACCCTCTGTGACAATTCAAAACTAAGCCCACCACCCATTTACCACACCACCAAATTTGAGATGAATAGAATCATCTCTGGGTGGCTGAATTAATTAATCTCTATGTGAAAATCGGAAACCATTGTCTCAGTTCAGGCCCAACAAATGGAACCAAAGCTCAGGAGTATTCTGCTTTCAAAATAAGTCCAAGGTTCAAGCTCAGAAGGATGGAGGAAAACTCAGGCACCTACAATTTCTTTTGCCACACTGGCTTTTGCTGGGGCTTCATTCACCTGCAATTCTCTTTCCAGAAGTCTTACAAGGTGCTTTTGGAAAGGATTTGCAAACCCAAGCACAGCCGTCCTTCAGAATACACTCCCCTTCTGAATTTTGCAGTGCATTTCTCCAGTCAAGAAACATGCAAGATCCATGTACTGTGGTGCATTAAAATGTATATATTTGTTGGAAAATAGCGTACAAAAACCTCATTATGTTAGGGGGGGAATTGATTTGCAATGAGGTGTATTTAAGGCAAAATGGCACATAAACATGGATCTATTAAGAAACATTTGCACTAAATCACTGATGAATTTTCATGAGGATTTTTTTTAAAAAAAAAATGATAAGGAAATGTGGAAAACAGAAAAATGCAAAATGAAGAAAAGTCAATCCCCCTCTAATCCCCCCCACCCCAAACAAACACCTCTGTCTTCTGTATGGGGAACTCTCTGTATCTCAAAGCCAAGCAGCCTAAAGGTTGACAACCAGCTAAGAAATGCTCAAAGTAGACCCACTGGAATCAACAGATTGAAGTTGGTCATGTCCTTTGTTTTCAATCAACCTGCTCTGATTTGGTTTAACTCTGGGCCTGAACCAAAGACTCCACCCCTAAGCCACAGGGCAGGATCTCTTGAGAAGGGAGAAGATTGCCTTTCTCTCTCTTGGGAATGTCAGAAAGGGCTGATGCACTAAGTACAAAAAAAGCCACGTGGTGGCATGATTTGTGGTGTTAATATTTCCAGACATAATGGCAAGGAGGGCACAAGGTGAGGATATCTCACTCTCCTGATGGACTGTTTGCAGAGGCAAGGCTTGCCAGCAGCGTTGCACCATGGCTGATGGATCTGAGGGCACTGGGGAGGCTAGGAAAAGAACAGGAGAGGATCAAGAGATGCATTTCACGCCCGCCCGTCCCCCCCGCCCCATGTGGCACTAGTTAATAGGTGTGATCCTGGCTTTCCCCCTATCCTAGGCTCAGCAGCACTCTGAGCTTAATAACCAGAGTTTTCCTGTGTGCATAAGAACATTGTGGGGTTTTGGTCTGATTCAATTGTGATAGCTGAGAATGGAACCCCTATGTCCAGAGGCAGTCTATCCCTGCATGCCGGTTGTAAAAACAACAACCTCAAAGCAGTTTGCAAAACAGATAAAACAATAAAGGTTACCCAAAGGAATTAAGGTTTCCAAATAACAGAAGACTAAAAACAGATCTAAACTTGCATTGGTGTTTTTATAATGTTTTTTTAGCAGGCCATTAAAAAAAATTGAAGTTGTGTCCCTGGTGTCCAGTTAGATGTTAGAAACTCAAGCTATATAAGCTAGGAGCCAAATCGCACCTTAAACCTGGGTTATGCTAGCCACAGCAGAATATCTACCGGTATTCACTAGCATGTTCACTAGATGACCCTCAGGGGTCATCTACAATTCTACAATTCTATTATCTCGGCTACATTGCTTAACTGTAGCTTGCTCTTGCAACAATTCACTTGTCCCGGTATGCAAGAAGGAAAAACACACACAGCAAAAGTATTAACTATGGACAATGATGAGGGGGAAATATGTTTTATTTTTCACATATCCGTATAGGATGGAATTTTCATCACTTGCCACCCACAAATCCAAATACGAAAATGGGACGACTACTGAGCCCAACCCAAGGCTAAAACGGACAAAGATGACGCCTGACTTGCTCACAAAAACCTCCAAGCTGCTTTGTGAAATGCTTCCCACCCACGTCATCTGCACCCAGGTCCCCTTCGTGCAGCCAAGTGTGGATTGGGGGAACGGGGCCACACACACAAAGCTGGAAGGAAGGGTGCTGGTCACAAGCCACATCCTGAGCACACTGATCCAGCCCAGCTGAAACTCGGCAGAGTTTCCTTCAGAGTCAATGGGTCCGAAGCGGGCTGCCCAGTTCTGCAGCTACAGGGAAAGCTGCAAGGACTTCTCCACTCATGGGACTGAGAAGGAGAGAAGTGTCTGCGAGAAAATTACTTCATTGCCTTTCTTGCTCTGGGAGAGGGAGAGGTGCCACTGCTGTGCACCTGCCTTACTGTCCCCACTGCACAGCCACTTCCGTGGCCCTGCCCACCCCCACTGCCCCTTCACTGGCAAGGTCCCAGGTCTGGGATCTGTCCCCCCATGTGCCTGCATCGCCCCAACTCTCCTTCCTTGGAGAAGCCATGTCCAACCACCCCATCACTCCCTACAGCCACAGCCAAGTTTTCAGGCAAGCTGGGAGTGGCTGGGCAAGAGGAAAGGAGGGAGAAAAGGCCTCGGAGAAATGGGAAGAGGCAGCTCTTCCTCCAGGAGGAAGGGAAGGGGTGTGTGAGGTGGCACCCACATGAAAAAATCAGTACTGGATTACCAAATAGGTAGAACAGGCCATGCCTTTTAGAGGCCTCAAGGCAAAAGATCAATATAATATTGATTTGATTTTGAAAGAAAATTGCAATCAAGTTTTCTTAGCTCAGTGTTTTCCCACTAGAGCACGCGCATGAGATAAGCCCCAAGGTTTCGACTGCCTAGGGGCCTCCACGGGGTTTAATCCAGCACTGCCTAGAATTGAACGGACCAGAGGGAGGGGGAACTGAGCCAAACCTGCAGCAGAGGCCGGGAAGCTCCCCTCCTGGTGTCGTTCCTCCAACGCACCTGGAAACAACTCTGGACTGTGTGCTGCCTCCTCCTCCTCCTCCTCCTCCTCCTCCTCCTCCTCCTCCTCCTCCTCCTCCTCCTCCCTGTGCTTGCCTCAATCTTCAGCTGACTCGCCTTCCCAGCTCCGGAGGCATCACCTCCACCAGCCTTTAAACACTTGCACATTGTCCCCTCCTGCTGCTTGCTGTGTGCAACCACAAACAACCGTGCCCTGGCCACATGTGCAGGCACTGGGCTCGCCCACAACTGCCCCTGGGAAACTGGTAGCAGCTCTGACAACGGGGGCAGGCGGGCGGGCGGAGGGCAAGGTCTGGGCCACCGTCTCTCCTCTCACGGCAGGCACATCTTCGCTCTGGCTGGGAAAAGAGTCCTGCTGCGTGACCCTCCACATGGCTACCTGGGGAGGTGAGCTTTGTTGTTGGCGCATGGGGGGCTTCCTTCCTGTGCACCCTGGAGAGGGGGCTGCATGTGTGACTAGCAAGCAAAGATTCAAGTGCAGAGAGATATGCCCTTGTGCCGCTATGGAGTTAGAGGGAGTGGAAAGGGGGAAATGAGTGCTTGCACATCCCCTCCCCAAGGAGGGAGGTGATGCACAGTAAGGAGCATGGCACATATGAAGACTCTTGACATTCTCCACAACAGACAGGTGGTGGAGATGTCAGCCACCAAGCCAGCAACAGGACATCTCCATCTGGTCCCAAGTGGACTGTTCATAGTCCCAACATGTGCCTGACACCCAGGGAATTTCATATACTACTGATGTCACTAGGAGGGGAGTTCCAAAGTGTATAGGTGCAGTTGCGCTAAAATATTTGAGTTCTTACAAAATGCGGAATGGGTCTGATGTGATGGTACCTTGAACAATGACAGTTCAGCTGATTGATGCAGCTGAGCGGGCGTATAGTGTGATCTTGCAGGTTCCTATACAGTGGTAACTCGCTAGACGAATGCCCTGCTAGACGAATTTTTCGCTAGATGAATGGGTTTTGCGATCGGAGGTTGCCTCGCAAGACGAATTCGTTTTGTGAAAAATTCATCTAGCGAATTGCAGTTTCCCATAGGAATGCATTGAAATTCAATTAATGTGTTCCTATGGGGGGGGAATCCAATGCATTCCTATGGGATTCGCTAGACGATTTTTTTGCAAAATGAATTGACTCACAGAACGAATCAAATTCGTCTTGCGAGGCACCACTGTACTCCTAAGTTGGCCTGACAAAATTATTTATCCTGTACAACATTTAAAAAGAAAAAGAACAGGGGCTCCCTACAATTGGGCATTGCTACTTATCTTCATTCCCCACAGAGCATGCCTGCTAGGAAATTGCAACACAGCTGTGTTGGATGCTTCTAGGGTCTGTTGTGACAGCCCTATTAGGAGAGATGGTTCTGAGCTAGCTATTTGCAGACAGCCACCCTCCTCTCTAAGGAAGGAGGAAAGGGAGGATGGGCCCAAGCAGAAAATATATCCTAATTAGCCGGTTAATCACATTTATTTGCTCTGAGAAAAAGCAGGTGGGGCGTGGGGGCAGAAAAGCGCCAACTGATTGGCACAGCCTCTAACATGGAACAGCTGAGCAGCCAAGGCAAACAGCACCCATCCAAGACAGGGTGGTGTAGCTGTTGGAGCTCCTTGCAGGAAAGGCAGGATGTACCGTAAATGCAATAAATAAATATTATTAACTATGAGATGAGATCTTGCCATGGCCATAGTTAAGAGCATGCCCACTTGCCTGAAAGCACCAGTAGTTGCCCAGTGGTCCATCAAGGCTAGCATCCTGCCCTCACAGTGGCCAACCAGATGCCCCAATGGGAAGTCTCCAAGTAGGACTTGAGCTCAGCAGCATTCTCGCCACCTGGGATTCCTAGCAACTGGTGTTCAGATGCACACTGCCTCCAGCAGTAGAACACAGCCAGAACTTTCTGACAGTAAGGAAGTGACCGTGGAACAGACTCCCTGAGGAGGTTGGTAGGCAATCCTTTGTTGGGGGTTGGATGGCCACCTGCCAGGGATTCCTTAGCTGTGATTCCTGCATTGCAGGGGGTTGGACTAGCTGGCCCTTGGGGGTCCTTCCAACTTTACAATTCTATGAGCAGCTCCAAATCCCACGGTCTGTGAGTGCTCCATGTGCCATTTCGTTAAGGCTCTCCGACGCGCCGTTCTTGCTGGCCCCGTCTGCCACTAAGCCCTAGTTGGGAGATAGGGTTACCGCAGGATACGTCGACATAATTACTTCAGCTCGAGTAATTGTATCTCCGGCTTAGTTGCCAAGTTAGCAGCTTCCTACCACTCACTGCCTTGCACAGAGCTCAGTTTAGGCCCCCTTTTCTCTCCTCGGGTTTTTGAGCTCCACCAGTTTCACAAAGGATTTCCAACGAAGCTGGACAGCAGGGAGGTTCAGGATGGAGAAAAGAAAGTCCTTCTTCACACAGCATATTGTTAAACAGCGGAACTAGCTGCCATGGGGTATAGCAATGGGCACCAACGTGAACAGCTTGAAAAGAGGGTTAGGGGTCTAAGGTCAGATGGAGGTCTAAGGTGAGCAGTGGGTCCAGGTTTTGTGGCCACCCCAGCTAACACATTTACTCTGAGAACATCTCTGGCCAAACTTGTGGTCCAGGATCTTAACAGAGAAATGTTTTTCTCCCTTTCTATTATTATTATTATTATTACTATTACTATTACTATTACTATTACTATTACTATTATTAATTACTTATAGGTGAAACTCGGAAAATGAGGATATCATTGAAAAGTGCATTTATTTCAGTAATGCAACTTATTATTTTTTTCTTTTTCTTTTAATTTTTACAAATGCTTTCTTTTGGAAATTCCACCGTAATAAAACAAATAGTTACAATAACTTAAAAATAAACATCGCTATTACATTTCATTAATTACATTCCATTTATAATTGACCCGCCTAACAACAAATAATGACAATGACAACAAATAAAGGCTTGACATATCTTGCTTTGCATGTCATGCATCTATCTCATATATTGAGTTTACCTTTTAAGTTGCAATACTGAAATAAATGCACTTTTCAACAATATTCTAATTTTCCGAGTTTCACCTGTATGGTTTCCCCAGCCACTCTGGGTGGCTTCCAACAGAATATTAAAATACAATAATCTATTAAACATTAAAAACTTCCCTAAAGCCCTAAACAGGGCTGCCTTCAGATGTCTTCTAAAAGTCTGGGAGTTGTTGGGTCTGGTAGTTGGGTGCCACTACCGGTAGAAGACCCTCTGCCTGGTTCCCTGTAACTTGGCTTCTCGCAGCGAGGGAACTGCCACAAGGCCCTCGGCACTGGACCTCACTATAACCTATGAACATCTGGCTAAACTTGAATGTCAGAAGATTCAGGACAGATAAAAGGAAGTCCTTCTTCATGTACTGCAGAGTTAAACTATGGAACTCACTCCTGCAGGATCCTTTAAAAGAGGCTTAGACAAATTCATGGAGGGGAGGGGAAGGCTGTTGATAGCTGCTAGCCTTGATGGCTATGCTCTGGCTCCACAGTTGGAGGGGGCACTGCTTCTGAATGCCAGTCGCTGGAAGTCACAGGAGGGGAGAGGGCTCTTGTGCTTGGATCCTGCCTAGGCACTTTCCATTGAGGGCATCTGGTTGCCACTGGGGGAACAGGCTGTTGGGACTAGAAGGGCCCTTGGCCTGATCCAGCATGCTCTTCTCATATTCTTAATGCTCTAACTGCAAATTGATGCTTTTGTGAATTGAATATTTAATCAGGGAGAGTGCTGCTGTTGTGTTCAGGTTCTCCTCAACAGGCATCTGTGAGAACAGGTTGCTGGGCTAGATGGTGAACTGGTCTGATCCAGCAGGCTCTTCTTATTATTTTATATGCACATGCTAGAAATCTTGGGTCGATGTCCCGCTATTGGAGAGGTTCTAACTAGATGGACCCAATACAGTCATACCTCGGTTTAAGTACGCTTCGGTTTGAGTACTTTCAGTTTAAGTACTCCGCGGACCCGTCTGGAATGGATTAATCCACTTTCCATGGGAAAGTTCGCTTCAGGTTAAGTACGCTTCAGGTTAAGTACAGACTTCCAGAACCAATTACACTCATACTTCGGGTTAAGTACACTTCAGGTTGAGTACTCCGCGGACCCGTCTGGAACGGATTAATCCACTTTCCATTACTTTCAATGGGAAAGTTCGCTTTGGATTGAGTACTTTCAGTTTAAGTGCTCCGCGGACTCGTCTGGAACGGATTAATCCACTTTCCATTACTTTCAATGTGAAAGTTCGCTTCAGGTTAAACGCTTCAGGTTAAGTACAGACTTCCGGAACCAATTGTGTACTTAAACTGAGTTACCACTGTAGTCTGACTTGGTATAAGACCAGCTCCTCCAACAAACATAAGAGGAGCTTGGCTGCTGGATCAGACCAAAGGTGGCCCATCCAGTCCAGCATGCTGTTCTCAATAGGGGATTGCTCTTATCATTAACATGAGTTGACATCCTTTCTTTCTTTCATATTGTTAGACTTGTATATAGCTTAGAGGTTTCAGTACAACAGAGTTACATATGAATCTTGCAAAACAAAGTAAAAGAAAGATAAAAATAAAAGAAAGTGACTCTAAAGACAGTTGTTGTTTTTTCATTCTGACATCTAACGGAGTCTAAATTGTTCAAATGCCGCCCAAAACACACCAACATCCACAACTGACTGGATGTCACTCATGGCTCCTTTTGACTGTTAAAAATTCATTAATGAGAGCAGATTGGTATTATGCTGTTTCCTTAATTAAAGAGGACTACGGAACAGCATTTTAAATACCAGTGTCATTTTTCCAATTGACACAGCTGCATTATAAAGGGGGGGGCATATACTTAAACTGAAACTGAGCTAGTCACCCACCCACCCCCTCTACTTGCAGCGCCCATACCTCAACAACAGCAGAGTTCATTTGGGTTTAAATGTTTAATACGCTCATGGGATATTGATAGGCGAGGACAAAAAGAACGAGATAATGTTTCTTGAGGTGGATGGCTCCACTGTGCTTACCTGAATCTACAGGCACACAGGCAACACACTTGTGAGGACTCATGCATTCAGGAGCACATTCACACCAAGAAAGGCCTGCAACTCAGCAGCAGAGCATCTGCTCTGCCAGGCTCAATTACTGGCAACAGACCCCTGCTTAAAACCGTGGAGAGCTACCGCTGCCAGCCAGTGTAGACAGTGCTGAGCTACAGGAGCCCCTCATCCTTGAGGCAAAATGAAAAGGTGCCTCTCCACTCCACAAGCCTCGCTTCCCAGGTTCTGCAAGATCTCTCTGGAAGCAGTTGCCCCGCGGGATTCTGCCGCCCAAGGTGGCTGCTTCAGTCTGCCTCATGGGAGGGCCGGCCCTGCTGAGCTAGATGGACCCCAGAGAAGGCAGCTTCCTACAGTCCTATTTAATTCAGCCCCTTGTTCAGAACCATGAGGATTAGAATCTTACTTTATGCTCCTTGGAAGGCCTGTAACTCAGCACCTGCTTTGCATAAATACTCTGCAAGGATCGATTATAACAACTTCCTCTTCCCCTCGCCCCATTTGTCTCCCAGAAAGTGAACACCGCTTGCCCCCCAAATAAGATTTCATTTCCTTTTAAAATCCTTGCACCAATGCAGCTCTGGTGTTCTACAGCTTTTTTCTGCTTTCTCTCCCCCCCCCCCAGATAATTGCTCTTACAAAGAGCCAGTCAATCTCAGCAGAGGGTTGCTGAATAGGTGATTAATCTCGCCTTCTTCTTAGAGGAACAACAGAAAAGGAAGAAGCAAAATACAGTGTAATGTGATATCTTCACAACTTGCAATTTCACTAGTTCTGACTCGTTTCTGAAAGGCTGTTTTCTGCCCTTTGCCTTCGGGGTGGGTGGGTGGGAACATAGAGGTAAATGTGAAACTTGAAAGATCTGGAAAGGGTTTGGGCTTGCACTGGGAAGAACATTGTATGGATCCACGATGTTATCAGGAACAGTTTCTTGGTGGAGAAAGAGCTGCAAGACCATGTCTCCATCTAGAGCAGTGTGCCCTCCCCCAACAAAAAACTTTTTGGGACCCCGCCCCCCACTCCCTTGTCTCCAGGAACTCATTCCCAGCCCCCTCTACCCTACAAAAAACATTATTCAGAAAAGAGATTTGCAGGACCTACCTACTAAGATCATAACACAACAAAATTCAAAACAGTATCAATAAATAGCACATGTGTTCAAGATCCAATTAAAACTATTTAGCCGAATGAATTCAACGAAACTGACAGACTTGATCCAGTGGTACCAGCTTTTCAAAGTCTGATAGCCATTTAGCAAGTCTTAGATGCCACATTTAGTAATGCCTTCACTGATCAGTAAAATCTTAATGTGACTGATGGGTCTGCCTGGTGAAGGTATAACACCTTCCCAAAATCTGGTTTGTGATGACTGAGACTCCAATACTTTGGCCACCTCATGAGAAGAGAAGACTCCCTGGAAAAGGCCCTGATGTTGGGAAAGATGGAGGGCACAAGGAGAAGGGGACGACAGAGGACGAGATGGCTGGACAGTGTTCTTGAAGCTACCAACATGAGTCTGACCAAAATGCGGGAGGCAGTGGAAGACAGGAGTGCCTGGTGTGCTCTGGTCCATGGGGTCACGAAGTCAGACACGACTAAATGACTAAACAACAACAACAAATATTTGGTTGGAAGTCATTTAGCAGGAATCTTAAATCACCCCCTCCCAAGACCCCTTGTCTCCCCCTTGCCTCTTAGATTACCCCTATGTAATCCCACTGTCCTCAAGGGAGGAGTTGTTGTTGTTGTTTAGTCGTTTAGTCGTGTCCGACTCTTCGTGACCCCATGGACCATAGCATGACCCTTCATGGATCACTGCCTTGTCGTGGCGAAGGGGCTTAAATAACTTGGAGAAGTTATGTTTTGACCAAACGTGATCCACCTGGAGAAGGAATTGGCAAGCCACTCCAGTATCCCTGCCAAGAAAACTCAAGGGAGGAGTACTGCCCACTTTTGAAACCACTGATCTAGGAAAAAGGATAGAACCTAGGAGGCAGCCTTCTGCCTAATCAGATCATGGGTCTGTTTAGTTCAGTTTTGCCTACACTGAGTAGCAGCAGTGGCTCTCCAGGGTTTCAGGCAGATAATCATTCCCAGATTTACCTGGAGATGCTGCTGGGGATTAAAGCTGGAACCTTCTGCATGCAAAGCAGGTGCTCCATAACTGAGCTATTGACCTTCCCCTTGAAATCAAATAAGATTCTAGTCCTCATAGTTCTGAACGGAGGAAAGAATTAACTATAAACATTGGAAGCTGCCCTCTGCCACATCAAGATCATTGGACTATTTAGCTCAGTATTTCTGGCACTGACTGGCAGCAGCTCTCCAGGTTTTCAGATGGAGTACGTTCACAGTCCTGCCTGGAGATATCATGGATTGGACACCAGACTTTCTGCCTGCAAACCACAGAGTCACAGCCTTTACCCTACTCGCCTAATTCTACAAAGGGTAATTGACCCACATATTCCCTTTAAAAATAGTGTTAGAAAGGGAGTTTTGGCAGGTGCCATTTCACAAGTCACAGTGATACAGAGGTGGGGAAAGCTGAAACCTGGAAAGCCATTTCCAAGAGGATTAAGAACATGACAAGAGCGCTGCTTGATCAGCCAATGGCCCATCTAGTCCAAAATCCTGTCCTCCCAGCAGCCAACCACATGCCTCTGGGACACCAAGAACACTCTTCCCACTTGAAATTCCAGGAAATCAGGGTGGGCTACTTCTAAGACCAAATGGATTATGACGTTGCTGTCACAGGCATAAAGGAACAACATATTGTTAGGAATAAAACTCATTCATAGAATCATGCTAATCATCGGTAGGGATGCAACTAATTCAGCTCAATGGGATACACTCCTGTATCCACAGAATTAGGCTGCAAGCCTGCTTACTGCAATGGTAGTCATAAGAAGAGCCCTCCTGGATCAGGCCAGAGGCCCATCTAATCCAGCATCCTGTTCTCACAGTGGCCAGCCAGATGTTTATGGGAAGCCTGCTACAGCAGGACTCGAATGCAAGAACACACCCTCTCCCCTCCTGCAGTTTCCAGCAACTGGTATTCAGAAGAATCGCTGCATCCGACCGCGGACACACAGCAGCACAGCTATTGTGGCTAGTAGCCAGGGCTGTCTTAAGCGCCTCTGGCGCCCTGGCGCCGTGGTGCGACAGATCCCTCTGGCGTCCCCCGCCCCGTTTCCCAGCGCGACGGGCGGGTGGGCAGGCGCAGTGCGGCTGCTGAGGGTGCTGCTGCGCGACGGGCGGGCGGGCTCAGCGCTACTGCCGAGGGCGCTGCTGTGCGGAAGAGCGGCCGGCCGGCCGGCGCAGCTGCAATGTGCCCCCCTGGCGGGTTGGCGCCGGCCCTGCTAGTAGCCACCGACACAGACTTTTACCCCACGAACTTCTCCAATGTTCTTTTAAAGCCCATCCAAGTTAGTGGGCTGCAATTTCTTCCCGGTGCAATATTACAGAGGCAAAGACTTCATTCAGGCCATCTGGCAAGAGAGCCAAGCTTCTAGTTTCTTTCCCAGTCTAGGGTGGGGGAGGAGAGGAAAAGAAGATAAAAAATTAAACAGGAGATAGAAGAGGAAACGGATGGGAAGTGGGGGAGGGGGGCCTCTTGAACGCACGAGAGCAGCCCACAGAGTTTATCCCCCCCCCCCTGCATAAATACTGCAAAGCTCTCATAAAAATGACAGAGCAAAGCACAGCTGAAGTTGAGACATTAATGGAGAAAATTTTTAATAGGACATAGAGGAGATCTCCTAAACAGGAGGAAGCTCAGTAAAAGGAACTGAGAATAAAACTGCAGGAGATTGGACTAGAAGACCCAGTGCTACAATTCTAGGATTCTAGAACACCTTTCTACAAATCTACGGGATAACTACATACTGTGAAAAGTCACCACAAGGAATAACAAGGAGTCGGGAAAGGGTCTGAAAAGGGCAACAGAAATAAGCAAGGCCACTTTGAGGGAAGGATGCAGGGTCCGGCACTTTTGAGTTTAGAGAAAACGGTGCTCTGCTAACACTGTGGGCAAAATGCTGCCAAATTTTAAAGCGCTAAATGGCAAAACTGCAGCAGAAATATTGAGAGTGGTACTTAAAGACTGGAAATATGAGGGCATGAACCTGACAGATTTGTCCATTCATATCTAGTGCTTTCTTCACGCTGTGAAGAGATGCACAAACACACACACGCAACATGCAACACCAGATCCAGAGGCTGGCCTGCAACCAGAGGACTCTGGATTGGCCATCCCTGATATAAGTCCCAGAAGTATTAAGTGAAGAAGCCAAGCAGGCCTCTCTTGGGAGAGCAATCTCTTACTGGCACATCACCACTGAAGAAACTGTTTCCCTGGTAGTATTCAGCCTCGCCTGAGATAGTGGTGGGCTCATGCAGTTTCTGCTGTGAATGAGGCCTATCCTAAGAAAGAGAAAACCTATCTGTTACTGTTGCCTCACTTTATATGCTGTTTTTGTTCTGTTTCCCTCAGTCATTCAATATCTGTTGCTTTTCTCTCTGGACTCTGCCTGTTACTTAAGTGGCTCTGCTAGAAGTGATAGAAATCCCAGAAGCCTTCAGCAAGGAAGGAGCCAAGCAGGCCTTTCTTGGGAAAGCAAATCAGTAACTGGGGCAATACCACTAAAGATGCATAGCTGCCAAGTTATCCCTTTTTTACAGGGATTTTCCCTTATGCTGAATAGGCTTCCTCGCGAGAAAAGGGAAAACTTGGCAGCTATGTAAAGATGTCTCTTTCCCAGGTTGCCGCCTGCCTTGACCCAAGATGGCGGTGGGCTCTTGCAGAAGGAGGCTCCTCTGCTGCAGGTTCCAGGCAGGGCTGTTTTTCAAACACCGGAGAAAGTTAAGAGCAGTTTAGTTTAGAGAAAAGGTGAGTAAGAGGGGCTATAATGCTTCTGAATTCCAGGTACTGAAAACCACAGGTTTGGGGACTGCTCTTGTGCTTTGATCCTGGCTTGTGGGCTTCCTATAATGGGCAACTGGGCAGTCACTGTAAGAACAGTGTACTAGGCTGGATGGGCCACGGGCGTGGTCCAGCAGGCTTGTCTTACTGTATTCTCTTACGGCAGCCTCTTCCACTCCTATTGTCATTATTTAGAAGAGCCCATGAATGCTGAACACATTAAAAATAACTGAGGAGGAAAGGCCGTCTTCTTCATTGCTCACGACAGAACTGGGTCTCAGCCACGCTGGTTATCGACTGCAAAAGAAACTCCGGCACTCCACTACACAGACTCTCCAAACATCGCCACAGCAAGGCATCTGGCTGCATGACACTAATTTGAGGGTGCAGAGAAGTAGGGGGCTCATCTGGCATCAAGCTAATGCTCATGGAAAGGAGCATCAACAGAGAAGTAGAGTTGTCACCCAGTAAATTACTTTGGAGGAGGTGTCTATAAATGCCACACTTTCCCCCCAGCCATTCGGATTCCTTTGGGGGCTGTATGCCGGACCACTGTGCCCCACCCCAAAAAAAGTGCTCTCCAGTAATCAGGCAGACCTTTTTAAAAATGATATATCCATATGAAAAATTGCATCAATAGAGCTAAGAGAAAACCCTGCCCGAACCCTTGGAGAGCTGCTGCCAAATAACACTGATCTAGATGGACCAATGCCCTGACTCAGCATGACAGCTCCCTATTTAAATCATGTTTTTATTTACAACCATGAGGACTAGAATCTTTATTTTGAAGGGCACAGCTCAGCCTCTGAAACGCTGCCAATCCATGCAGAAAAATACTGAGCTAGATGGACAAATGGTCGGATGTCATACAAGGCAACTTCCTATGTTCCTAATTAGGTTAATGAGTTAACTTCCACCCTCCCACTTATAGATTCCCAGGCTGGTTCCTATCAAGCTGCCCATATTCCCCATTAGATCTATCCTTGAGCCTTAAAAGCACAGTCAATCCACGATTTTGTTTAGATGTGAAGACAGGGCTGACACAGTTCACAAAAGCACGGTTGGTTTGTAACCTTGAAAGGCTTGGCTCCCATCATCTCCATCACACATGAGATTATCCTTTCCTTGCTGCGTACGCTACAAAATCCAACATCAATTTATTCACGGTCTAAGCAGAATGCAGGCTGATGCCATGCAGCTTGGGTGGAAACAGATCTGATGAGAAAGAGTCGACGCTGGGTTTGGAAAGACGGTCTTGGGAAATTCTGCTTGAAAGCAAACCCTTCCAAGCACCTGGAAATTTGTATTATAAACCTATGTATCTTAGGGTGGGGTGGGGGATTTTCTTGGCCCGAGGGCTGCATTCACTCCTAGGCAGCTCACCGGGGGCCACATGCCAGGGACCAAAGGCAAATGTGGGTGTTTTTTGCTCACATAACCTTCTCCATCCCCCATCCAGGCAAGCAAGAGGCATGATCAGAGCTCAAGGAAATCCGTATCCCGATTTCACATTGTACATCCAGATCATCTAGTCCAACCCCCTGCAATGCAGGAATCTCAACTAAAGCATCCATGGCAAATGGCTATCCAACCTCTGCTTAAAAACCTCCAATGAAGGAGGGTCCGCCACCTCTTGTGGGAGTCTGTTCCACTGTTGAACAGCTCTTGCCATCTGAAAGTCCTTCCTGATGTTTCGTTGGAATCTCCTTTCTTGTCTCCTTTCCCCCCCCCCTTTTGAAGATAGGAACAACACTTGCCTGCCTCCAGTCCACAGTGACCTCACTAAGAGGTCTCTAAGAATTCTCAAAGGTTATAGACTGAGGCTCTGAGTCCACAAGCTCCTTTAGTACCCTTGGGTGCAGCTCATCTGGCCCTGGAGATTTGAATTCATTTAAAGTAGCTAGGAGTTCCCACACCTCTTTTCAATGATTACTATATCTCTCCTTTTTGAATGTTTGGTAATCTGCTCTTGGTGGTCCACTTGGTGGTCTATAGAAGACACAGACAGTAAAGTCACTGTTGTTTCTCTCTCCAACAATTTTTACCCATATACTTTCAATCTGCCTTCCATCCAGGTCATGGATCTCTTATATATTAAATTTATATACCACCTTTTTCCTCCAATGAGTTTAAGGAGGTGTGCCTGATTCTCCTCTTCCCCATTTCATCTTCACAATAACCCTGTGAGGTAGGTTAGGCTAAGAGAAAGTGACTGGCGCAAGGTCACCCAGTGAGCTTCATCGCTGAATGAGGATTGAAACGCTGCTCTCCCAGGTCCTAGTCCAATACTCACATTACACCACACAGGTTCACAAGTGTACACATCCTTTACATATAATGCTATTCACCCTCTCTTCCTATTTGGTCTATTCATTCTGAACAGGTTATACCCCTCAATTCCTACATTCCAGTAATGAATCCCATCCAACCATGTTTCAGTAATGCCTATGAGGTTGTATTTGCCATCCTGTATTGGTGCTGTGGGTTAAACCACTGAGCCTAGGGCTTGCTGATCAGAAGGTCAGCGGTTCGAATCCCTGTGACGGGGTGAGCTCCCGTTGCTCGGTCCCAGCTCCTGCCAACCTAGCAGTTCGAAAGCACGTCAAAATGCAAGTAGATAAATAGGAACCGCTACAGTGGGAAGGTAAACGGCCAGAAGTGGCTTTGTCATGCTGGCCACATGACCTGGAAGCTATATGCCGGCTCCCTCGGCCAATAATGCGAGATGAGCGCACAACCCCAGAGTCGGTCACAACTGGACCTAATGGTCAGGGGTCCCTTTACCTTTACCTTTATTAAGAGCTCCAATTCCTCTTGTTTGTTTCCCATACTCTATACATTAGTATAGAGACTACTGAAGCCACAAACCATTCCCTCCATCTGCTTCCTTCTTGTAGTTCCCAGCCATGAAGCATGTCCTGGTGCCTCAGTTTCCTGTGCATCAATGAAGTTATTATCCCCCCAAACCCTGTAATCTGAGTTCCGCTGTCATCTGAAGTGCTGTCTCCCTCCCGCTCAGGATCTAGTTTAAAGCTCTCCTGATCAGCTTCATGAGACTCTTAGCAAACACATTCTTTCTAACTGCTGTGAGATGCAGCCCATCTCTTGCCAGAATTCCTTCCTCAAGGAAGCAGAGACTATGGCCCAGGAAGCCAAACCTTTCCTGACAACTCCATCTGCACACCCAGTGGTTTACTTCCAGTATTTTCCTCCTTCCTGGGCCATGACCTTCAACAGGAAGGAGTGATATAAAAAACCAACAGTGCCCCAAAGCCCTTCAGCTTCCTGCCCAGAGTCTCATAGTCCCTTGCTGTATGTCAGAGGCTGTGTCTGGCAGTATCTTTTGTACCCCCCATGAATTCAGAAGGAAGGTGTTGGGGTCAGTGGGCTTTGTAAGTTTTTGCAATCTCTCTGTTCACATCGTGAATCTTTGCCCCTGGAAGACAGCACATCTCCCAGAACGTCCTGTTACCTCTGCCCATTGTTGCCTCTATCCATCTCAATAAGAAGTCTCTTGCCAGCACCAACAGCCTCTTCCTCCTCTCAGGAGTGGCAGGAATTGTTCTGTACACTGTACTTTTCACATCCACCTCAGAGTTTTCTGAGGACTGCTGCCCTTGCTCTTCTAGCCCAGAACCAGAAAACAGATTGCTGCATTGCAGTGGGTTAGGCTAGATGACCCCTGGAGGTCCCTTCCAACTCTACAACACGCCCAGATTTAGTTAGAAATTTGCAAACAGCTCCCTTTGCAAACGCCAAGTGACAAGGACCTTGAAATGCCAATGAAATGCCAATGAAATGGTTCCACTTTTAGCCAGGGGTGCAAATAGAGGAAGCAGAGGGAAAACACACACATTATGAACTCAGTTCTGATTGGCGACCTTCTGCCTGCTTCTCGTTCACGAGCTACTTTAAAGCCCGAACGTTTCTCAAGCTCCCCTATTTTATTAGTTTTTCTATTTGTGCCGTGGGTGCCACACACCCTCCCTGTCCGCCCCGTCCCCCCATTTCCTCTTCTGCTCTTCTCCGGTGGCTGACCCAGATCTAGTAATGAATGAGAACCACCTGGTACAGGGCTCTTTCAACCTTAATTATCCACCCCCATGCTATTTCTCCCCCTCCTCATACACTGTGCATAAGAGATTGGGGGGGGGGAGTGCCACACACATAAATCCTGCATACAAATGTGTTTCCATGGTTCAGCACATGGGATCATTGCCAATGTTCAGTCCTGCTCAGAGCAGACCCATTGAAATCAACTGGCATGACTTGCTTGTGGACATTCATTTAAGTGGGTCTGCTTGGGGTGCAGCTCACTTGGATAACCAGATCAGCCACTCAATGGAATGGGGAGAGGGCGTGGGAATCCCACCACATATAAATATGAAAGATTCCCCCCCCCCTTCCTTTTCATAGAATCATATAGCTGTAGAGTTGGAAGCGACCCCCTTCTCCAACCCCCTGCAATGCAGGAATTACAGCTGAAAATCCTAGGCATATGGCCATCCAACATCTGCTTAAAAGCCTCCAGTGAAAAGCAGTGCACACCACCTTCCAAAGGAGTCTGTTCCACTTTCAAACAGCTCTTTTGTCAGAACACTGTTCCTAGGATTTAGTAAGAATCTCCTTCTATATCATTTGAATCCACTGAATTAGTTCCTACCTTCTGGAGGAGCAAAAAACAACCTTGCTACATCTTCCCTTCAGATGACTATTATTATTATTATTATTATTATTATTATTATTTATTTATTTATTTGTACCCCGCCCATCTGGCTGGGTTTCCCCAGCCACTCTGGGTGGCTTCCAACAAAGATTAAAATGTCACACATTAAAAACAGTTATATCTCCTTTGTTGTAAGTTTTTAAGCAGAGCTTGGCTGGCCATATGCCAGGGATTCTTTATCTGTGATTTCTGCACGGCAAGAGGTTGGCCTAGATGACCCTTGCGGTCCCTCCCAATCCAACAATTCCATGATCTTAGCAATCCTCAGCAACATGTTCGAGGTGCCAAATTCTCTCCAAAAATGCTGCTCCCCCAGATTACTCCCTGTTGACACTATGTCAACTCAGCAACCAGGACAATAAATACCGGCACAATGTCCAAATCTCCAGGTCTTTATTGGCACAGGATTGCCCACCTGGGCTGTTTCCTCTTAACCACAAAGATTAGTTAGGAGGAAACAGAGAGGAGAAGAGAAATCCCTCTTCTGTTCCCTTTCTGGGTGTTGCTTGCTGGTCATTCACCTGTTAGCACTGTGCTCAAAGCATAGTCAGTGCAGTAATGTAGCATTGGCTGGAAAAAGAAGGGTGCTCTGGAAGAGGGGGGGAGCGGAGAAACACCAGAAGCTCAAGCCAGTTGAAAAATTAAAGTACTGTAATAGCTGGCTCATTAGATCAACATGAAAGAAATGGAGTGTCATGAAAACAGGCTTTCCACATCTGGGGTTTAAGAGGGCCAGTTTCAAGAAGCTTAATAACCTACTGGGTGAGATCCCATGGTCAGAAACACTAAAATAGAAGGGAGTCCATGATGGATGGGAGTTTCTTAAAGGTGAAATTTGAAGGCACAAATGCAGACAATTGCAGCAAGAAAGGAAAGTGGGAGGCTAAAGAAACACTGAAGTGGCTGCATAAGAAACAGCTTACAGAAGAGCTGATAGTTAAGGGCATGTACAGTGTGGTACCTCATGTTATGAATTTAATTCGTTCCAGAGGCCTGTTATTAACCTGAAACCGTTCTTAACCCGAGGTGCGCTTGCGCTAATGGGGCCTCCTGCTGCCACTGTACTGCTGGCGCACAATTTCCGTTCTCATCCTGGGGTAAAGTTCTTAACCCGAGGTACTACTTCCGGGTTAGCGGAGCTCGTTACCTGAAGTTTGTAACTCTAAGCGTTTGTATCCCGAGGTAACATTGCATAAGAAATGGGAAATCACAAAAGAAGAGTGTACAGGAGTAGCCAACAGTTGCAAGGAGAATGAGCTCAGGCCTTGCAAGAGAGGTCAAAAATAATATAAATAAATAATATAGAAAAGGTTTCCTTGGCTATGTTCGAAGCAAGAGGAAGAGCAAGCAAGTCCCCTGTGTGGGGAAGATGGAGAAGATTGAAAAATGCTAATGGGTGTGAGAGATGGCAGAACTGCTCAACACCTACTCCCATACACAAAAGGAGAGCAAGAGACAACACGATAGAAGTTCATAAAACCATGGATGCCATGGAAAAAGCAGAAAGGGAAAAGCTCTCTCTCTCTCATGTAACACTAGAACTGGTGGGCATCCTGTGAAGCTGAATTTTGGAAGATGGGACGAATAAAAGGAAGTCTGTCGTCACACAGCACTATGGGTCTTGCTTTCACAGGAGGCAGTGATGGCCACCCATTTGGATGGTTTTAATAGAGGATTAGACAAACAGAGGAGAGGGCAATTGAAGGCTACTAGCCAGGATGTTCTGCTGCCACAGCTGAAGGCACAGATGCTTCTAAAGACCAGTTGCAGGAAAAGCCGGGAGGAAAGAGGGCTCTTGTGCTCGGATCCTGCTTGTGGGTTTCCCACAGGGTCATTCCGTTGGCCACTGCGAGGAGGAGGAGATGCTGGACTAGATGGGCCAGTGGCCTGATCCAGAAAATTCTTCTTATGTTATTATGGCACTGGAGAGATGAAAAGAGGCTGAGGATGAGCCCTGAAATGTCAGTCACATCAGCATTTCCCAGGGATTCCAGTCACCACATTGCAGTCATGTGACAAGGAGGGTGCCATGTGCATCATCCAGCTTCCTCTCCACCCCACCCTCCTCTTTACTTTACTTTACTTTAACTCCACACACACACACACACACACACACACAATTCAGCATAAGGAGGCAGCCAGAGCTTTGTGGTGAAAACAGAAGGAAGGAATCCACTGCAAGAAGGAAGTTGGGACAAGCCTTTTTCAGCCTGGGTCACTAGGCTCAAAAGGGCACCCCCTCCCTCCACTTCTTTGTGATTTGCTGTTTGCAAATACAGTAGAAAGTCAATGCAGCTTCATCCACATCTGAGGTTCAGGGAAGAGGCAACCAGACATCCACAAGGGAGACATCTACCAACTGGAGCCAAATCCACTACATGATCAGATTTGTAGGGGGTGGGAGAGATGATTGGGGGGGGGGAGAGATTAACAAATCTCAATTGCTTCTAACCATCTGCCAGAAAAGCTCAGGGAAACCCCAGGCCTGGGTGTGCGACATCTACAATATCTCACACCCTCAGCACTTCGGAGAGATGGTGAAACATTATTTAATGGAATCACAGAATCATAGTGTTGGAAGGCACCTGAAAGTTCACCTAGTCCAATCCCTTGAAAGGCAAGAATCACAACAGATTTAGTTATATGAGCTATTTACTTATATTAGGAAACTGCCTCATACCGAATCATAGACTATTTGTCTGTCTACACTGACTGGCAGTAGCAACTTAGGATAGCTCAGTTGGTTAGAGTGTGGTGCTGATAATGCCAAGGTTTCAGGTTCAATCCCTGTATGGCACAACTGCATGTTCCTGCATTGCAGAGGGTTGGACCAGACTCGCAGGCATGGCCAAACTTGGCCCTCCAGCCCATCATCCCAAGCCAACAGGACCAGTGGTCAGGGATGATGGGAATTGTCGTCCCAAAACAGCTGGAGGGCCAAGTTTGGCCATGCCTGGACTTGTGTTTTGCAGCACCAGGGTGCAAAGATATGCCCGCCCCCCCGCCCCCCAGTTGCCCAGTCCCAGGCGTGCAGAAGGGCAGAACTGACTGGCTGTCACAGCATCTCACTGGCTCAGTTGCCCCCAAACTTGCGGCGCAGAGCCACCCGCAGCAGAAGAGCCCACCGTGGCCCTACAACCGGCTTTCCCCCGGACTCAACCCTCGGGCCTTGGACTCTCGGCCTGGTGCCCCTGAGAGTCCAGCGCCCGGGTGCCCCTCACCCCTAGCACCTATGGGTAAGATGGCCCTGCCTGGACTAGATGATCCTCAGAGTTCCTTCCAACTCTACAATTCTATGATTCTCCTTCTTTGGAGGTCTTTAAGCAGAGGCTTGACAGCCATCTGTCAGGAATGCTTTGATGGTGTTTCCTGCTTGGCAGGGGGTTGGACTGGATGGCCCTTGTGGTCTCTTCCAACTCTATGATTCTATGATTCCATGATATATTATTCCTATGATCTTTGTTTATAAAACCCAATAAAAAGTTTTTTGAAAAGTTAAAAAGGCTCCGTAAACTTCCATCCTGGAATAGAATTAATCTGAACTTTGGAACACACAGATACCTCCTTCTTCAGTTCTATGTGCTTTTCAAGGGAGGGACAGGGAAACCACCCTCATCACCTTGTTACCAAAGGAACCCTGGGGAGCCACTGCTGCCAGTCAGTGTAGACACAATTGAGCTGGATGGACCATTGGGCAGATTCATGCAAGGCAGCTTCCTGTGTTCCAGTTCAATGCAGTCCTTTATTGAGAAGCATGAGGACTAGAATCTTGCTTTATGTTTAGGATCAGAGGCTGGGACTCAGTGGTGCAGCACCTGTTTTGCATGCAGAAGGTCCTAGGTTCAGTCCCCAATGGTACCTCCAGGTAAGGCTGGAGGAAAACACTCCTGTCTGAAATTCAGGAGAGCTGCTGCCAGCTAGAGTGGGTAAAATTGAGCTAGCAGATCAATGGTTTGACTTGGTAGAAGACAGCTGATGGTGTTCCTACTTAATTCAGCCCTTTATCCAGAACAATGAGGACTAACTCGGGATAAGGCAGCTTCCTACCTCACAGGGCTGTTGTGAAGCTGAAGCGGAACATGCCATGGACCGTGGCCACAGCAAAGTCAGCCATCATGAAACTGGGGCTTGTTGTGAAAGTGCTTTTGCCAGCCATATAGGGAAACAGAAACAGAAGGCCTGAAGGTCAAAGGCCTAACTGGTGCATTAATAAATAATGCCAATTAATTAGTGCTTTTGCCCTGGGAGCACTTTGCCAATGAATTAATTAGTCCCTTGCAAGGTTAAGTAAGCTGAGCTCTCACTGGCTCTGCTTTGAAAGCAGGGAAGCAGAGCACTTTCCCCCTGACTTTAAAGCCACGAGGTAGGTGTCAGCACCACAATGGAGAGTGGGTGGGGATGGGTGCCCAGACCGCAGTCCAACTGGTAGAGCCGCCATCCCCAAACCAGGAGACGTGGACTCCCAGTATGTTGTGGGAGATAAAGGCATTCATTCCAAAATTAAACTCTTCCATGAGCCCAAAACTCGTGAGGCAAAGGAGAGGCTTCCTGTTGCATCTCTGAATGATTCTCTGCACTGGCTGTGCCCATTTCCTATCAGTCCCCACCGATTAGACAAATTTGTGTATGAGAGGGCTACTAGCCAGAGGCGTAATGGACTGCTGAGAAGCAAGCCTCTTGGCTCCAGCCCCGGAGCCTTGCCTGGCTCTCTACTGAGTGGCAGCTGCTTCTGCCCTGGCCAGCCGGCCTCTGCCAAAGGCGACAGGGCAGGGCAGCAGCCAGATCAGAGCATTATCTGGAGTCCACACCACCAGCCTTGCTGCAGAATGCACACTGAGGAGAGACCCATCTGTTTGCTTAGCCTCCGTTGACACAGGGGCCCCTCGGATGTTGCCAGGAAGATGCCCACACATCCCACCTGCCTCCTGCATTGCCGAGACTGCCCTGCCAGTGCCCAGGAGTGGCTTGCACCCACAGTTACCATGTCCCCACACTGCCCTCCCCGAGAAGCCTTGCAAGGCTCGGATCTGAGGAGGGTGGTTTGAGAAAGGCACAACAACCATGCCGCTTGGGCAGGTGTGGTGGGCTCCATTTGTCCTCCACACACCCCGGGCGCCATGGTGTCATGCTCCACCACTGCTACTAGCCACAATGGCTCTGCTCTGCCTCCCTAGCTGGAGGCAGCAATGCTTCTGAATCCCAGTTGCTGGAAAACGCAGGAGGGCTCTTGTGCTTGAATCCTGCTTGCAGGTTTCCAACAATTGGCATCTGGTTGGCCAATGTGATCTAGCAGGCTTTTCTCATATATATATATATATATATATATATATATATATATATATATAATACAAAAGGTGAAAAACTTTGGTAAGCTAAAAGCCTACAGGGCAAAGTAGAGGTTTCCCATTGCACCCTAAATGATTCCCTGTGTGAACTGTGCCCATTTCTCATCTTCCTTGTAAATGCTGGCTGGGCCATGTAAAAACTGGTCCAAAGTCAGCCAAAACAAACTTTCCACTGAGCTTGTCCCAATAGAGAGAAAAAGACTTAAGAGGGCCATGTCAGTGGTAAACTCAAGAGGCTCCTGCACACAGCCCAGGAGTCCTCGCATCCTGTGGGGCATTTCAAGGGATCCCATGGTCCACATCAGAAGCTGCCTTTGGTCAGACCTGCCCACACTGACTGGTAGTGGCTCTCTGGGTTTACATGTGCAGGTCTCTTTTCCAGCCCTAGCAGGAGATGCCATGGGCAGAGCCGTAGTTACAGGGTTTCAGCCTGTGTGTGTGCATAAGCAAATGTCTGTGGGGTGTGTGGCAAACTGGGTCTTTGGCCCAGGTGAAACAAAGCCTAGTTCAATCGCCATTGCATTGGGGATTGAACCTGAGACTTGCATGCAAAGCAGATGCTCTGCTGCTGAACTACCTCTAGAAAATAAGATTCTAGTCCTCATTGTTTTGAAGAAAGGGCTGAATTAAATTTGAAAGCCATGTTAGTTGGAAGTCAGGCCATAACTCTATTTAGCTCAGGGCACTCACTGGCAGTGGCTCCCCAGATTTTTTTACTGGGGACTCTTCCCAAGCCCTACCTAGGGATGGAGCCTAAGGCCTTCTGCATGCCAAGCAGGTACTCTGACACTGAGCTACAGCCCTTCCCGCTTCATAGCAGAGGCTGCTCCCGAGATGTCTTAAGCAACTGTTTGGCTTGAGCTGCTGCAAATGAACACACTCCTGAAGACCGGGAAGAGGGTTCTGTCTGCCCTCACAGGATCCTCCCTGCTTAGGAATTCAAGAAGGATTCTTGGCTAATCCACACAACAAATGAAGAGAGAGAGAGAGAGAGAGAGAGAGAGAGAGAGAGAGAGAGAGAGAGAGAGAGAGGAGGAAGAAGAAGAGATCTGTTTCCTTCTTGCCTCCACTCAGCAGATTTTAACTCCTTTTTCAAAAAGCTGGTCTGTTTTTATTGCAAGGTTTTCGGGGGGGGAGGTAGTTGCATGCGGGGGAATGCAAAAAAGAAAACATCCTCCCAAAATGATGCAGTGTCTCCAAAATACTAAGTAATCCTACAGCACATTTTCTTTATTTAGACGGTCGGAAAAGACTGGAACAAAAGAAGTAGCCTGATGCTGGGTGGTCCTCTCTACTACACACACACACACACACACACACACACACACACACGAACGACATGAAACACTTCCTTGTTGTGTTGCAGGAAATTGGGAAACTGGCAGATGCATAACCGAGAAACCAGAGTTAGTATTCCTGCCCAAACAAGTTCAATAGAAGGAGGGGAGGGGAGAGAGTTGGGTGCAAAAAAAAAAAAAACACCCCTGGCTTCTCCCCATCATTGGTAGTTCATATATTAGTTACTTCAAGGCTGGATTACTGCAATGTGCTCGCTGTGGGGCTTCTCTTGCGCTTGGTGCAGAAACTGTAGTTAGTGCAAAATGCTGCAGCACAATTGCTTATAGGAATTAGACCCCGGCAGCATATAACAGCTGTGCTCAGAGATCTGCACTGGTTGCTAATTTGCTACCAGGCCAAGTTCAAATTGTTATAATTAGTAAATAAAGCCCTTAATGACTTGGGACCAGTTTACCTGTGAGATTGCCTCACTCCCATATGTGCCCGCTCAACTGCTTTGATTTGCAGAACTGGCACTGTTATAGGTGTTGCATAATGTAAGAAATCAATCTTTTAATGTGACAGCACCTACACTTTGGAACTCTCTGCCTATTGAAATCAGACAGGCACCAGGCTTGTGTTCTTTTCAATACCTGCTAACACCACTTTTGTTTATACATATACCCAGATATGTTGAATGCTGACGTGTGTTTTTATTTGTTTTTAGTTTAATGCTGACCTGAAATATTTTTGTTAACATTTAAAATAGTTGTTTTCAAATGCATAGTTTTCTGGTTGTTGTTGTTTTTAACTCAGTTCGTAAAGTGCTTTGAGGGGGTTCTTTTTTTTAACTGAGGGGTGTATAAATTTTATGAAATACATAAATAATCCATGCCTTGCAAGGTTGTTGTGAAAGTAAGATTTTACACACGCATACATACACCAGCCTGGATTTTGCAAGGGAAGTAGGATGGATGAAACACTCTGTGTTCCCACCAACAGTAGATCGTTCATATTTGTTTGTGAGTTCATAAACCTCATGAATATATACGCTTTTATGAACACTTTTCTATAGATATGTATTTTAAAGAGATTCATTGGAGAACAGCATTGCAAAATTCAGAAACATCCACATTCTGAAGGATAGCTGCTTTCTGGTTTGCGTTTTGTTCCAGAAAGTGCAATTCTGATATATTCACCATCAAATTCAAACTGAATCTAATTTCTTCCCTATTCCCTGCCCCACTTGTCCCAAACCTGCCAAAATTGCGCTCCACTGCTGCATGCCATTTGCCACGGCTGTTGTGTCCCTGAAGTCCTTTGTGAACTGACTGCTTTTTAAGGAAAGAGCTTTTTAACAGTGCTGCACTGTTTTCATTATCTACATTTTAATAGATTTGGTTATTTTTTATGTTGTTTTAATTCTGTAAGAACTCACTTTTTAAAAATTATCTTTTCTATATTTTTAGCTTTTTTTGTATTTTATCTGTGTTGTTTTGTGCAGGCCGACTTGAGTCCAGGTCTAGAGAAAAGCCAGGATATAAATAAAAGTAACAACAGCAGCATTATAAATAACTTGTGCTTCCTTGGAAATCCCTGAGATGTTTTGCCTGAGGAGGAACCCGCCCTGTTCACACACAAAAATGTTAACTTCACTGACTCTGTCAATATTCGCTGCAAAGCAAAACTTCCAGTTTGGCACCGCGCTAGTAGAATGAAAGTTGGTGTACACGTGTGTGCCACAATTCTATGTCCCCAAATTCAAACAACATCTCTATCCTGGTATTATTTTAAAAATAAATAAAGAAATGGGGACAAGGAAACATAAATGAGCATTACATCACCTTTTAGACTTGAGAACTCAAAATAAAACCTGACATGTATGTTTACAAAGGGATTCTTTGTCTGTAGGTCAAATAAAAGCACCCATTTTTCAAGGGAGGACATAAAGAAAGTTTTTGGAAGGGGGAAGCTTAAGAAGACCTTTCATCCACCCTCTTCCCCTGGGATCCTGGCTCTCTGGGCTCTCCTCTCCTTTCAGATATTCTCCGCCCCAGCACCATCTCTCTAGCTCTGCTCCCAATGACACACATCAGCCGGGCTCGAAGATTTATCTGTTTTTGGACAGCTTGTTCCTCAGCACTTCAGCACCTTGGAATGCAACGGCGCAACTTCCCAGACAAGTGACTCCCTTGTGAACTGTGACAGCTTGTTTGTCAATGGAGCCCAGAACGTGTCTGGGTGGGTGGGTGGACAATGGCAAGGCCATAACCTCTGGCAAGGACGTACAGCGCCACTTCAGTGGAGAGAGCCCTGTGGCCAACCATGAATTAAAGCCAGGCGTTGTAGTCCATCTAAGGCCTGGGGGACCCAGGTTCAAATCCATAAACCTCAATGGACAGTGTGGTGTGAAATAGTGTTGGATTTGGGCCTGGGAGAGACTAGGGTTTGAATCTCCACTCAGCCATGAAGCTCACCTGGGTGATCTTCAGCCAGTTGCTGCCTCTCAGTCCAACCTACCTCACAGGGTTCTTGTGGGTATTAAATGAGAATAGACAGAACCATGTATACCACCTTGAGCTCTTTGGAGAAAAAGGTGCATTATTATTATTATTATTATTATTATTATTATTATTATTATTATTATTTATTAAATTTGTATACCAACCTACACTCGTAGATCTCAGGGCAGTTCACAACATAAAAACACAGCATACAAAACATGAAATACACAACCAAAAGAAAAAGAACCCAATAACACCACAAGACATTTTAAAAGGGCATTGGTTGTCAATCAGCCAAGGCCTGGTTAAAGAGGAACTTTTTTGCCTGGTGTATAATGAAGGCACCAGGCAAAACACCCCGGGGAGAGCATTCCACCAAAAGGGAGCCACTGCAGAAAAGACCTTTTCTCATGTTACCACCCTCTGGACCTCTTGTAGAGGAGACACATGAAGAAGGGCCTCAGATGGTGGTTTCAGGGTGGGGGTAGGTTCATTTGGAGAGAGAGAGGCAGTCCTTGAGGTACTGCAGTCCTGAGCCATTTAAGGCTTTATAGGTCAAACCAGCACTTTGAACTAGGCACAGAAACTAATTGGTAGCCAGAGCAGTCGGGCGAGGATCAGTGTAATATGTTCAAACCGTCTTGCCCCAGTGAGCAAACTAGCCGCCAAATTTTGTACTAGCTGAAGTTTCCAAAACTCTTCAGAGTCCTATGTATAACACATTGCAGTAATAAGTGCAGTAAACAACTAGAAAAAAATATTAATATGGAAGATAAAATTAGTAAAGTATATTTTAATCAGGATTTATGGATTGTAATTATTATAGTTAACATGAGAGAACTCTGTTCACTTATTTGTCATGTTTGCAAATTTCCAAACCATATACAGGTTTTGTCATGATCCCCGCAGCATTTCAGCCTTTTCTTGTGAGGAATAATTGGAGAGCAGAGAACGAACCATACCTGCCACCTTGAAGGAAAAGATGGGGTATAAATTTAAGAAACAAATAAAATAAATAAACCTCACATCTGCCGCTATGTCAGCCACTGTTTTGATGCTGGTAGCAAACATCTGAGGAAGTGTGGAATGGCTTTGACAAAGCAGGGTGGGAGTCAGAAAGCAACCTCCCCATCACCACCAAAAAAATTAAGGCCTGCAAAGATATTTTCAGGCCCTGATAAACAGACAAGAGAGCTTTCCGGTTGTCTTGGGGATTCCCATTCCCATTCTCCAGTTCTCAGCCCTAGGTCCACACCCAAACCATGCCACTAAGAATGCATGTCTCTGACTTTAGCAACAAGCTGTCTATTTCCAATGTGTTGTGGCGAGGCTAGAGTTGCTACTGCAGGCTATTTATAGGTCATTTAAAATACTTTCCACTCTGCCTGGCCCTTTCCGCGGCAAGTGATTTTTTAAAATGATGATGATGATGATGATGATGATGATGATAAAGCAGCCGCTTCCTTAGAGGTTCATCACAGAATCATAGAATTGTAGAGTTGGAAGGGACCCAAAAGCAATCTAGTCCAACCCACAGCAATGCAAGTATCACAACTAAATAATCCCTGGCAGATATGTCAGTATGTCTTCAGCTCACCTTTTCCTGGCCTGGCACCCAGGGAGATCCTAACCTGGAGCAAAACCTGTAAATCTCTTTCACATGCAGCCACACATCCAGGACTCTTCACCCTGGACAGGGATTGTGCAAGAGACTCAGCGCTACCTTGGTAAAAGTAGCAGCGATTCAGCACAATGTATATGTTGCAGTTCTGCAGGAATGCCTAATGTGGCATTATGCAAGGGACTTGGCTGAATGAGAATTTCAACTTCTATCTTTCTTTCTTTCTTTCTTAATGTTCATAAGCATCTGGGTGGCCAGAATCTCAACTTTCTTTCTTTCTTTCTTTCTTTCTTTCTTTCTTTCTTTCTTTCTTTCTTTCTTTCTTTCTTTCTGTTCATAAGTATCTGGGTGGCCACAGTGAGAACCAGATGCCAGACTGGAGGGGCCATTGGTCTGATCCACCAGAGCTCTTCTTCTTGAAAACCTGTAGGGAAACTCAGAAGGCAAGAGACTCACTAAAAGAGAGCCTCAAAAGTTCAGGTGCGGCTTCAGTTTCCAGAAGAATATATATAAAAAAACCTTAAGGGCCTGGCAGCTGGATCTGGCTAATGGCACATCTAGTCCAGCCTCCTGTTCCCACAGTGGTCAGCCAGATGTCTGTAGGAAACCAGGGAACAGAACCTGAGCACAAGAGCCCTCCCCACTCCCTCAGTTTCCAGCAACTGGCATTCAGAAGTATTACTGCCTCTGACCACAGAGGCAGAGCGGAGCTGCCATGGCTGTTAGCCACCTATGGTCTTGTCCTCCACGAATTTCTCCAGTCCTCAAGCCTTCCTAACTGGTGGACCTCACTGCCTCTTGCAGGAGTGAGTTCCACCAGTTTGACTCTGTGCTGCATGAAGAAGGACTTTATTTTAGCTGTCCTGAATCTTCCACCATTCAGCTTCATTGGATGACCGCCAGATCCAGTGTTATGAGAGGGAGACAAGCTATTCTCTGTCAGCTTTCTCCTTGCCATGCAGAACTTTATAAACTTAATGTTATGTCACCTCTTCCTCGCCTGTTCTCTAAACTAAAAAATCCCAAACATTTCCTCTTGGGCAAGTCACTTATCTGATATTGCAGCAAGTGCTTCCTATCTGCTTTCAAACCCATATTCACAATCTTAGGGTCTGGAAACTTGCTTCTTTAAATACAACAACAGAGCGCATTCTCCAATCAGTGTTTGCTCACACCAGACCATGATCACTCTACCCCTTGATTATTTTGGTTGTACTTTTCTGAACCTTTCCCAACTCTAAAGTATCCTTTTTTTAGGCGAGACGGCCAGTATAGTATAGTATAATTTCAAAAGGAGCAATGCTGGCAGGTGTGCTAGTTTTCTCCTGCTGCAGAGGAACTCATATGCCACTACACCATCAAATCATTTTCCACTAATGTCCTCAGCGGCAAAGAATTTATGGCTTCCCTGAGACGAAGTCACCAACAGGGTTCCTGCTCTCTGCTTAGGCAACAGGCACCTTCAGGAATCTCTGTTGTGCCTTACTAATTACAGGTATCCTATCACCATCTTTGCCTTGCTTCTGCAAGAGCCGTGACCTAATTTCCTGGTCCCTGGAGGGGGCGGTGGCAGCAAGGGATGGGGAGACAGAACTTCAGAAAAGCTCTCAATTGATTTTGCAAAGGAAAAACAACATATGATGCTTTCAGCCTAAGGAGAGCCGAGAAAAGACAGTACCACAAAAAGTACGGGTTGGGGGGGGTCCTTTTTTATTCATTATCTGCTTACAGGCTGCTTAATGCCAATGTAGCCTTCTTTTGGAGCAGAGTCGTTTCCACATCCCAATCTCTTTCCCTCCATGGTTCAATCCATTTTCAGAGCGCTATCGCTGCGATTCCTGTTTACGTGAGGTTGGACGAGATGACCCTTGGGGCGCCTTCCAGTTCTACCATTCTACGATTTTATGATTTCAAGAACTTTGGGTAACAAGGAAGAGCATGGGTGGGCACAGGTAAGAGCTGAAAATATGATTCACTCTAGATGGCCCAATTCTCCTAGTATTGAGAAACTGTAGTGCGAAAATTGCAACTGATGAATCTTCGTTTATTTCCTGATTTACTTGGTTGTAGAATTTTGTAAACCTCCAAAGCAGTTTAGAAAAGAGATGAAACAGAAAAATTTACAAGATTATTTTTGAAAAGTTAAAATGGCAATAGGTTAAAAACTGATTAAAACTCACATCGACTTTCTAAACATCTGAGTAGGCAGGTGCTGAAAAGAGTACGTTGAAGGGTACATTGGAAAGAACATAGTCATTGTGCCTGTCTGATGTCAATAGGCAGGGAGTTCCAAAGTGCAGGTGCTGCCACACTAAAATACTTATTCTTTATAAACGTGCAACAGGTATTATGTGACACCTGTAACAGTGCCAGTTCCATCAATAGGAGCAGTCATGTGATCATATACGGGGTAAGGCAATCTCACAGGTAAACTGGGCCCAAGTTGTTAAGGGTTTTATATACATATTGAACTCGGTAGAAAATGGGCAACCAACTCTCAACACAAGTTTTCTGCCCTAACTTGCAGCTTCCAGGTCAAGTGAAGCCCCACAATCAGTACACTGCAGTAATCCAGTCTTTATGTAACCCATATGTGACCAGGTATCCCAGTCCAAGAATGGCTGCAGCTGTCAAACCGATTGCAGTTGCTACAGCAGTTGGCAAATATAGCAAACAGGAAAGTATATACAGTGAGGGGGGGGAGTATTTGATCCCCTGCTAAATTTTCCCGTTTTTCCTCTGACGAAGAAATGACCATAACAACAGGAAAAACCCCGGAAACCCAGAAGACAAAAGTCAGAGATTGATGTGCATTATAATGAGTGAAATAAGTATTTGATCCCCTATCAACCAGCCAGATGTCAGGCCTACCTGGTATCTTCACTGTATGTAACGAGCTGAGATTAGAGGCACCTGCTGTAAGGAAGAGGTCTTACCTGTAATCCCAGCTTGTTACAGTACCTGTACAAAAGACACCTGTCGACAGAAGCAATCAATCCAGCAGATTCCAAAATAGCCACCATGACCAAGACCAAAGAGCTGTCCAAGGCTGTCAGGGACAAGATTGTAGACCTGCGCAAGCCATAAAAACATAAGAAGAGGCCGCTGGATCAGGCCAGTGACACTTCTGGTCCAGCATCCGGTTCTCACGGTGCCCAAACAGATGCTCTTACTGGAAAACTGCAAGCAGGATTTGACCACAGGAGTCCTTTCCCCTCCTGCAGTTTTCCAGCAACTGTTATTCAGAGGCATCGCTGCTGATGGCTGTGGAGACGAGAGCATAGCCCTCGGGGCAAGTAGCCATGGATAGTCCGCACCCATAGCTGCCAAGTTTTCCCTTTTCTCGTGAGGAAGCCTATTCAGCATAAGGGAAAATCCCTTTAAAAAAGGGATAACTTGGCAGCTATGTCCGCTCCTCTTCCATGAATTTGTCCAATCCTCTTTCAAAGCAATCTAGGTTAGTGGTCCCCACTGCCTTCTGTGGGATGGAGTTCCATAGTTTAACTCTGCATGAAGAAGCACTTCCTTTTATCTGTCTGGAATCTATCAACATTCGGTTTCATTGGACATCTACGAGTTCTAGTGTTACAAGAAAGAGAGAAAAACTTCTCTCTCTCTCTCTCTGCTTTCTCCATGCCATGAATATTTTTCGAAACTTCTATCATGTTGCCTTTTACTCGCCTAAATAAAGCTATTTCACTCTCTGAAATCATGGCAGTTAGTGGTACTCACTGGGTGGGGTGGGGAAGACCAGCTGAACATCCTGCTTAAGGCATCCTCTGCTCTCCCAAAAGAGGGATTGGAATCTGCCTGCGCTCTGCTGTTTAGATCATGGAACTCTGCAGCCATGGGATGTGGTCCAAGAGGACGCCTTTTCCCACTCTCCCTTCCCCCCACAGAGGCCGGGCTCTTAAAGACTTCATTAGCTCTGCTATAATGAGGTCCCTGCACTTACAAATGGTCATTATCCCTTTCAGAGAGGGAGGATAATTGTTAATGAGCAGATAAGTCCCTGCAATGTATGAGAAGGATCAAGGAGTTCATAGGAAGCAGGAAGGGGAAAGAAGTGGAGGAACAAAATAAGCAGGAAGTTATGGTCTCTACCAGAGAAGGACAGAAAGGCTTGACCCATTCTTTTGTGAGGGGTTTAAACCAGGGGTGTTGAACCCACAACTGTAGCTTGGATAAGAGCCACCAACCTGTTTCAAGTGGCCAGCCAACCCCTGAACTGGCACTGTGACATGTGGCACATAATATCCAATCTGCTTTTGTGAGAACTTGATATTTTGGTGGGGCAGCACCTTCAGTGGAACTCCCTGCCTATTGATAGCAGGCAGGTGTCTTCACTGTACCCTTTTCAGAGCAGAGGTTGCCCTCTGTCAAAACAGAGACAGGGGAATGTGTCACTGTTATTTCTCCTTGACCTCTTAGCGGCTTTCAGTATCATTGTTCGTGTGATCCTTCCGGAGTGGCTGTTTGAGTTAGGGGTGGGTGGCACTACCTTGCAGTGGTTCTGGTCCTACTTAGGTGGTTGTTTCTAGAGAGCTTTGGCCCCATAGGGCTTTCCGTGTAGGGTTTCCCAGATATACAGGCCGGTCACGAAATGACACTTTTAAACCTATGTTTCTGTTGTCACAACAGAATTTCTGGGCGCCATTATTTTTGCAATGAACATTTTTATTATTATTATTTCTCATTTTTGTAATTTCTGTATATTTTAAAGAAAAAAATCTCAAAGTGGTTTACAACCTGTTAAAACGTCGAATAAAACAATGCAAAATAAAACAAATTCAAGCTTCAAGGAAAATATTTCAGATCCTTTTCTAAGTGCCATTTTGCTTTCCCCATATTTATTTATTTACCTACTTAGTTTATTTAACTGCCCCACAGCAGAGTAATCTCGGAAACCAGTGTGGTATAGTGGTTAGAGTAAACTCTTCTGCTCACCTGCTTAAGAAAGCTTGAGGGGCAAGGCAGATGGGGATGTCAGTTGCCAACCTAGCACCCAGAGATCTACACATGGTCGAAATTGGGACCCATGCCAGTTGCAAAACGTGGCAGGCACCTGGGGAATTTTAAACACTTTTTCCCAGGGTTTGATTTTATCCCCTAGATGCTCTTTAACATCTACAGGTAAGACTTGGAAAAATTGAATATCGTCGAAAAGTGCATTTATTTCAGTAATGCAACATATTATTATTTATTTTTCTTTTAATTTTTACAAATGCTTTCTTTTTGAAATTCCACAGTAATAAAACAAATAGTCACAATAATACAAAAATAAACATCGCTATTACATTTCATTAATTACACTCCATTTATAATTGACCCACCTAATGACAAATAATTACAGTTACAACAAATAAAGGCTTGACATACCTTGCTTTGCATGTCATGCATCTATCTCATAGATTGGTTTCACCTTTTAAGTTGCGTTACTGAAATAAATGCACTTTTCGATGATATTCTAATTTTCCAAGTTTCACCTGTACATGAAACCACTGAGTGTGGTTTTCCAGAGGTTTGGAGAACGTTGTCAGCAATATGCTGATGACACACAACTCTACCATTCCTTTACACCTGCAGGTGAGGCAGCGGATGTGCTGGACAGTCATCTTGACTTGGTAATGGACTGGATGAGAGCCAACAAACTGGAGCTCAATCCAGATAAGTTAGTGGGCAGTTCCCTAGACCAGATGGCGAGGAGGCTGCCTGCTCTTGATGGGGTTACATTCCCTCTGAAGGAGCCAGAATGCAGCTTGAGGGTAGTCCAGGATCCATTGCTGACATTTGAGGCTCAGGTGGCCTCAGTGGCCCGGAGTGCCTTCCATCAGCTTTGGCTGGTGGCCCAGTTGTGCCCCTATCTGGACAGGGATAGCCTAATTTCTGTTGCCTATGCTCTGGTGACCTCTAGGTTAGTTCACTACAACATATTATGTGTGGGGCTGCCTCTGAAGATGGTTCAGGAAATTCAGGTAATGCAAAATTCAGTGGACGGGTTGCTCACTGGGGCAAGACACTTTGAACATATTACACCAATCCTGGTCTGACTGCACTGTATTAATTAAATAATTAAATTCAGTCAATGCTTTTCAGGACACTGTTTTTCATTATGATTTTGTGTAATAAACACAAGAGATGGATAGACAGTGTTCTCAAAGCTACCAACATGAGTTTGACCAAACTGCGGGAGGCAGTGGAAGACAGGAGTGCCTGGTGGGCTCTGGTCCATGGGGTCACGAAGAGTTGGACACGACTAAATGACTAAACAACAACAATAAACACACCTTTGCAAAGCAATGTCTCCTAATATGCACATTCTTTGTAAAGCGTTTTTGCCTGATATAATGCATCTTTGTTGTTTTCACTGGTGTCTGTTGTTACTGATAATTTTATTGTTTTATATTCTTGGCAAGCTGCTTTGAATAGTTTTTCTTAAATAAGTGGTGTATAAATTGTAATAAACAAGTAAATAAAATGAAACAATATATGAATGATTTTTAGAAAAGAAAATAGTCAGTGGGAATAGGATGCAGAGCCCTCCCTGCATAAGGCCAGCAAAAACTGAACAGCTGTGCTCCAGAAGTCAGCCAACCCACAGCTCCAGCTAAGAAGAGGATTGAGCAAGGGAAGGCGACATTCCCAGAAACTCCACGCAGCCAAAGGATCAAGGAGGGGGAAGCCTCTGCACACAGGCAGGCTGGAGGGAAGAAACTTACCCTGCCCATCAAAGCCATGCTGATATCAGAAGCGTTTGCATTGCACAAGGATTGGGCAGGTCTCCCGGGTGGGACCATCAAATTATGCAGGTGGAATAAAAAAAAGACACCCCAAGCTTCCTGGTAGCTGTCCACATGCCCCAAAAGAACCCCCTGAGCAGAACCTGGTGCAATAGCAACACTCCCCCCTTGCAATTTTCAGCAACTGAAATTCAAAGCTAGACTACCCCTGGGTATGAAAGTTCTGCTTTCACACCTCCAGATGGAGAGTCCTGCTGGATCAGACCAAAGACCTATCTAGTCCAGCATCCTCCTTTACCACAATGGGAAGCCACAAGCAGGACCCAAATGTAACAGTGACTCTTCCTACCTGCAATTTTCACACCCGCTGTCCAGAAGTGTACAGCCTCCAAGAGAGGAGGGATGGAAGAACAAAGAAAGGTGTTTTATACAAAGTTGGGTGCTTGTCTGTACTGACTGGCAGCAGCCCTCCAAGGTTTCAGGCAGAGGACCTTTCCACCTCTGCTTGGTGATTGAATCTGGGACCTCTTGCATACAAATCAGACGCTCTGCTACTAAACTGTGGCTCTTCCCCACAAAATACAATAAGATCCTAGTCTTCATGGTTCTGAACAAATAAGAACTTGGAACCTTCTACATGCAAAGCAGGTGCTCTACCACTGAGCTACAGCCCTTCCCTGTAGGTAGCACCCAGCCAGCAGCACATATGAATCTTACAGTGGTGCCTCGACTTACTAATTTAATCCATTCCGAAGGCACCTTCGTAGGTCAAAAAATTCGTAAGCCGAAAAACTCCATTGGAAACACGTTTTCTCATAGGAATGCATTAGAAACAGAAAAATTCGTAAGTCGAAACAACCCTATCTAAAAATTCGTAAGTCAAAAAATCCCTATCTAAAACAGCTGCAGTTTCCTTTCGGATGTCGAGACATTCGTAAGCGCGTGGCCATTATCCCCATTCGTAATTCAAAAAATTCGGTTGTCGAGTCGTTCGTAAGTTGAGGTACCATTGTATATGGAAAAAGAGCAAACACCATCCTGCCGGAGACTGCAGTCTACACAACCTCCAGTATCTCAGAAGTGAAGACTAATTTCGCCACCAGTGCAATAGAAACTTTCTGCTACACGGCTGGCAAGGGAGCAGTATGAGTAATCTGGAAAGAAATGGGCAAGAGATGTGGGTTTCTCAGGAACTGGTTTGCTCCTTGAAAGCAACAGCAAGCAGGCAACCTTTCCCTGAAAGCGAGTTTGCCTAGAAGTCCCCAGACAAGCCCTGTGGCTCACCAGCTCTGAGCCACGTGTGATGAGGGCACATCAGTGTGCATAAGTAGTGCATGGCAGGCGCGCCAAATCTAGGGAACCAAGGTGCCTTCAGGCCCCTCAATGTTTGTTTGAAGGGGGCCCAGACCCTTTAATGCTGAGGGCGTTCTGAGCATGTTGGGTGCATGTGGCACTGCATGTCACAGCTTCAGTGCTCAAGCTTCACCAGAGAGCTCTGTCTCCTCCAGAGATTGCATCATAGAAGTCTGCACTGGCCTATGCCATGTCAGGAGAGGTGTGTGACGTCACACATAAGCAACGCATGCTGGGGGCCTTCAATCTTGGGAGCAACCTGGTGCTTGCACACCAGTCAACATGTAAAGAGAAATGGGGGAGAAGATATTTTTCAACTTCCAAGCTGGACAAAGTAATTCAAAAGCAGAATTAGGCATCTGTCCAAAGCAGACAAATTAAACCACAGAATCAAAAAGAATCTTAATTAAACAATTGGCTCCATAATAAGCTTCCCGTATTAGAATTCTGCACCATGTATACATACAGTACACACTGACAGCAGGGTTGTGGCAGTGGATGGGAGGACAGCAAAATAGATGCCTTATATCTGAATATTACTGCAAATCTTGTGGGGTTAATAATAATAATAATTTTATTATTTGTACCCTGCCTGCCTGGGTGGCTTCCAACACATATAAAATCATAAAATATTGTTTCGCAATCCCAAGAAGCTGAACATGGCACTTAACAGAGGAGCATATGTTTAAGTGGTGCCTGACTACGGTAGGTCTTAGGAAGAACCTTTTGACTGCAAGAGCTTTTTGACAGTGGAACAGACTTCCTCCTTCATTGGAGGCTTTTAAACAGGGGTCAGATGGCCACCTGTCAGGGATTCTTGAGCTGTGATTCCTGTATTGCAGGGGGTTGGACTAGATGGCCCTTGGGGTACCTTTCTACTGAATAGTTCTATGATTCATTGAAAGAAGATTCCATCTAAATATTCGGAAGAGCTTTCTGACACTAAGAATTGTTCAACAGTGTAACAAAGATTACCTCAAAAGGTGGTTGACTCTCCTTCACTGGAAGTTTTTAAGCAGGGTTTGAATGGCCACCTGTCAGGGATTCTCCAGCTGAGATTCCTGCATTGCAAGGGGTTGGACTAGATGACCCCTGGGGTACCTTCCAACTCTACAGTTCTATGATTCTATGATACATAAGCTTATTTAAAATAAATTATTTAAATGTCTATTTAAATTCCTTCTAAGATATGCATTTTTCTACGTATCAGTTGGTTTCGAGAACCCCACAGAAAATTCAGAGAAGTGTGATTTTTTGAAAGGATAGCTGCATTTTGATTTGCCATGAGCAAATTAGTTAGCTTATCATGAAAAATGTAAAAGAAAAATGGAATGTCTTCTCCATCGCTAGATGGTGGTCAAACCTCCCCTAGTATAAGGTCAACAGACACCTACCAACAGGGGTGCCAACTTGAATAAAATATTGTGGGGGCCCAGCTAAGCCCCACCCTGCATAAGCGATCACATGATGCAGTGCACACACACCATTTGAATGGGGATGTCTATCAACTTTTGGGGGGCCAGGCCCCCTCAAATATTTTATTGTGGGGGCCGAAGCTGCCACAGCCCCTAGGAGTTGGCTCATATGCCTACCAACTGCAGCTTCAGTCCTATTGTGTATGAGCAGAGACGGGATTCAGGACCTCACTTTCATCCAAAAGCAGGTGAAACATAAATAGTGAGTCAATAAACCCTCTCCAGCTATCTCTCAGTGCATACCAATAAATAGCAAATAGAAACAGCTGGAGGATCTTATAGCCCTTGCTCCATTGGAAAGGAGATACAGTAGTTATGTTAATATATTGGCCCATTAGGTTGGCACTTACTGTCCAAAGGCCAGCTCTAAATTTCTCGCCTCAAATAGACTTCCAGCAGTTCAATGAGAGAAAACCTCTTATAATAGCTGGGCCTAACAAGACACAGGCTCATTCTCAAAACAGGCCCCTTCCTCAGAATTGGTATTTGGAGACAGGTGGCATTTATCTGCAAACAATAGGGAGGGCCCACTGCTTTTGGAAGCTGAAGGACATCAACTTTAGTTCTGTGGAAAGGTCAGGAGAAATGTGGCTCCCATGCCCCCACCCCATCAGCTCCTTCGGTTGACCGTAATTTTGAAAAAGTTAAGGTGCTAGTCCTTGTGTTTGCTGGAAGAAGTCGGAAAAATCTAAAGGCTTGTAACCACGCTCCTTTGAAAAGCCCGAACTTATTCTTTCGTCTAAACCCCTGGATCCAGAACACTGAAAAGAGAGAGAATCTTTTTCCTTTCTGAGAATTAATCTAGCAATGCTGACGCACGCACGCATGCGCGCGCACACACACACACACACACCTGGCCAAAAGAAGAAGAAGCTGTTGAACTTTATCTCCATAGATTCAGGTCAAGCGCCTCCACTGCCCATTGCTATCTCCAGGCTTCAGTCCCTCACCTGTGAAAGTGGGCAGTGTATTTTGAAGTTCAGTGCATGGCAAAAAATGAGTTTGCAAGAACAGGCTTTGCCTATGGAAAGCTACATAAGATTTCTTTTTGCAAAATCCAATCCGTGTACAGGTTGCTTCAGAGCAAAAGAAGAAGAGGAAGAGCTCTCTGCCCATTGAGGAGTTTACAGTGAAGAGTTTTCACGGTGCAGGGAAGATAGGGGAAATCATTAGTTAGGAAATCATGGAGCCACAACTAAGATCACGGCAGAGGTAAGCATTGAGCAGAAAGTGAGATAAATAAGAGACATCATCACTTTTCACCTGACCGCATACAAACCCACCACGTTACTCTTGCCTAGGGATGCAGAGCAGCAGTATGCAAAAGGTTGATGATACCTGTTCTGGACTAGGGATGCAAAAATCTGTCCATTTTGCTTTCTCATTTTTATAATCTCCACACTTCACATCTGTTTGCATTTAAAAATAAAATAAAATAAGAAGGTTCCTGAAGCTGGATCAGGCCTAAGAGGGCCCATCTACTTCAGCATCTTGTCCTCACAGTAGCCACCCAAATGCTCTGCAAGCAGGATCCGAACACAAGAGGAACTCTTCCCTCCTTCAGTTTCCAGCAACTGGTAGGGTCTAAAATCTGCTGCCTAAAGTGCTGGGACGCAGCACTGACAAGACCGATGAGACAAAGAACACTCAAGGGCAGGCATCCCCAAACTTCGGCCCTCCAGATGTTTTGGACTACAATTCCCATCATCCCTGACCACTGGTCCTGTTAGCTAGGGATCATGGGAGTTGTAGGCCAAAACATCTGGAGGGCCGCAGTTTGGGGGGTGCCTGCTCAAGGGGCTCCCACTGCAGCCTTGCTTTTCTGCACCCACCCCCTTGCACCAAGCTGATCCCCCAGATCCCAGTGTCCAGCCCTGTGGAGGAGGAAATAAAGTTGCAAAGGATAAGCAACACAAATGATTGACTGAAAGAGAGACAGACAGACAGAGAATCCTGGTGATAAAAGAGAACTAAGGAAATGTAGCTCGGTGTGGAAGGTGGAAGCAGAGGTGTCAACAGCTCTGAGCTCCTCGCCCACATGGCAAGTGTCAACACATTCGCCTTATCCAGTGTTGCTTTTTGGGGTGGCGGAGGGAGAAGGCAGAAAGAATGCAAAACCCTGGCCCAGCTCCAAAGTTTTCTCCAGCAGAATAGAAGAGAAAGAGAGATGTCATTCCTCGCACTCTAATTGGCCTTCCCCCAATTTTTGCTCCATTCCTTCCTTTCTGCACCATTTCATGCTTATTCTGCTACGAAGCCAGACAATTGCTTTATAACTCTGGGGGACAGTTTGACCGTCTGCGAGCCAGACTGGAAGCAGGCGCACAGCAAATGCAGGAGAGGCCAAGCTTAGCACCCATTGGAAGAGTTGAGGAATGGCTTTTGTTTTTAAATAATTGTCTCCTCCTTTTTAGCAAAGCTAAAATTGGTGTGTATATGTACATATTTAACACATATACATATAACACACACATATATCCTTAATTTGATAATCCGGGCAGAAGGGGAAGGGGCTTAATGTTTTTAAATAATTCCATCTTCCTTTTCAGCAAAGCAAAAGCGTTTTATAACTGAAGAATTGGAAGAATCATTTAGTCTAACCCCTTGAAATGCAGGAATCAAAGCTACAAAACCTCTGACTTGATGGCTTTCGAATCCCTATTTAAAAACCTCCAGTTAAGGAAATTACACCACCTTCCCCTGCCAAAGAGTTCTTAGTTCTTACTGTCAGGAATATGCACAACCTGTAGATTTAACACATAGAATAAGAGAGCAAGTAGAACGTACATTTAAATAAGACTGGAAAACATTTATTGACTATATGGAAAATAACCGCATACAGCTGAAAAAGCTGGCAGGGTTAAGATAAATGCAACAGAGTAAATAATTTTTGATGGATGTAAAAGTGGAAAATTTATTTGAATGGTTAGCGTAAAATATGCAGGGGTGCATAATATATAAAATGACCCATGGAAATAAAAGAGGGGAAGTCATTGGATATTTTAAAATTTGTAAAATACTTTTTTGGAAGTAAAATTGAAAGTTTAATTTAAAAAATATTATTTAAAAAGAGTTCACAAAGTTCTTCCTAAGGTTTAGAAGGAATCTCCATTCTTGTCATTTGAATCCATTGGTTTGGGTTAGTCCTATCATCCGGACCAGGAGAAAACAAGTTTGCTCCAACTTCCTTTAGATATTTGAAGATGGCTATCCTATCTCCTCTCAGTCTCTTCTTTTCCAGGCTAAACATACCCAGCTCCCACAACTGCTATCTATCTATCTATTTATCAAGTTCCCAACTTAGCCTACCTCACAAGGTTGTTGTGGGGATTAAACAAAGAGTGGGGAGAACCATGTTGAGCTTCTCAGAGAGAAAGAAAAGTGATACATATAAATATGCAGGCCATTTCCCCTAATATAATACATTCTTTTGACTACTTTCCCTGACACAGACATATCTACCTGCACAGTTTTCTCCATTATTTTTAACCAGAGAACTGCATCGCAACTCTGGAGAAGAGTGTAAATTTTGCAGGCTAGCAACATCTGACTCCACATATTGAGGAAGAGCAAATCATGCAGGCTTGTGTTGAAATGCCAAGCAAGCCAAATTTGTCCTGCATCCCCTAAGTCAGGAAACCAGCCTGGAATTTCCTGCAGGAACAGAACATGTACATGGAGAAAGACTCAATTTTTAAAAAAAGGAAAAAAGGAAATAATGATGTGGACTAGCATCAACATCTTTGGACTTGACCTGCAAAGCCGGCTTCAATCTAGCCCTGCTTTGAATGTGACTCCATTCTGGTCCTCTTCTCAATGATGTGTCGCCAGACTTTCACACCCGAAAACAAGTCTGGCTCTTGGATAAACACCCCTGCAGATGCCTTGAAGTCTGTAGGAGGGGGCCGTTATTTTGCTGTTTCCCTCTCTTCACATCCTGCACCCCATCAACCTGCTCGCTCCCCCGCCCACATCCATAAAAGCATCTAAAAAAGCAGTACCATTGCGAGGAGGGAAACACCATAAACTTTTTTTTTTAAGGCAGAGAAACAGCTGGGAAAGCCATTACTCACTTTATGGGCCCCCAAGATCAGGGCTGCCCCTTTCATCTGGGGGGGGGTGACCGTCTGCAGCCCCATGAAGGCCATGGGGAGTGGGTCACCATAGTTCACAGGAGGTCCAAATTCAAGACTCCCCAGAAAGAAAACCTGACCTCTAAGCAGAACAGGAAAGATGGACAAAAGAAAACTTTCCTCAGCTGCCTTTAAAGTAGATACTGGTAAGATACAAACACACACACACACACACACACACACACACAACAGCAGCACTTGATCCATTTCAGTTCCTAAAAGGACACCAAAATTTTGTTGGTTCTGCATTTGTAGGAATAAAATCCTTTAGTTTAGCATTTTGGCGCTCCCTGCCCATTGCTATCTAGTCAGGCGCCTTCACTTTTTTCAGCACCTGCTAAAAACATTTTCATTTAAACAAGCTGCCCAGGCATCCCCAAACTGCGGCCCTCCAGATGTTTTGGCCTACAACTCCCATAATCCCTAGCTAACATGACCAGTGGTCGGGGAAGATGGGAATTGTAGTCCAAAACATCTAGAGCAGGGGTCAGCAACCTTTTTCAGCCATGGGCTGTCCCTCAGACCATGTGGTGGGCCGGACTATATTTTTTGGGGGGGAATGAAAGCATTCCTGTACCCCACAAATAACCCAGAGATGCATTTACATGAGTAGCACACATTCTACTCATGTAAAAACACGCTGATTCCCGGCCCGTCTGTGGGCCGGATTGAGAAGGCGATTGGGCCACATCCAGCCCACGGCCCTTAGGTTGCCTACCCCTGATCGAGAGGGCCGAAGTTTGGGGGTGGCTGGTTTAGAATGTTGATGTGAGTTTTAATCAATTTATAGTCTATTCTTATGTGAATTTTTCAATGCCTTACATTATTGCTGTTTATTTTTTCTTATTGGTTCATTTGGGGGAAGGGTTTACAATCAAGTGGCCATGAAGCACCCCAGGTGTGACCAGTCCCTGCCTCTCAACCCGACCTACCTCACAGGGTTGGTGTGGGAATTAAATGAGGAGGAAGAAAATCAAGTACCCTACCTCGAGCTCCTTGGAGGAAATGGTGGGGTATAAATGCGCTAAAAGAAAAAAGAGAGGAAATGCTTGCACCTGTGGAATGCGCTTGTTGGGTACTGCCCTAAGGAGTTTGCCATCGTCTTCGAGACAGTGATCCCCTATCAGTCTCAAAAGATACTTGGTGTCATCCTTACGTGAAAGCATTGTAGTAGTCGTGGTGGTGGTGGTAGTAGTAGTTATAAGTAGAGGAAACACTCTGTCTCTCACACACATACACACAAAAAGCAGAATCCTATAGCGGCCCAGGAATTTGATGTTTGACCACAATGGAACAGAGATCCCCATCTCCGTGTCAATGTGCTGATTCTGCTTTGATTTGGGATTTTCTCTCTCCAAGACCTGGCATGGAACTGGCATTGCCCATTGCCAAGAACAACAACAGTAATGGATACCTAAAATCCTGGACTGCCTCTTAGCTCTTGATAAAAGGCAGTTTGCTAAAGAATAAAAAGTATGAAGGGTTACCCCGGGCTCCCAGCCAGCGATGCAAAACTCTGGGACCCATTCACTCTGATATCATGCACATGGTGTCTGAAATGGCAAAGAAGCGCCCGGCTGGATCAGGTCAGTGGCCCATCTACTCCAGCATCCTGTCCTCACAGTGGCCAACCAGATACCCATAATAGGAAGCCCATAAGCAGGACCCAAGCCCAAGAGCGCTCTCCCCTCCTGTGGTTTCCAGCAACTGGCATTCAGAATAATTGCTGGCTCCAACTGCGGAAGCAGAGCACAGCCATTGTGGCTAGCAGCCGCTGATAGCCCTCTCCTCTGTGAATTTGACTCTAAATCCTCTTTTAAGGCCATCAAAGTTGGTGGCCATCTCTGCCTCCTGTGGGAATAAATTTCATAGTTTGCACTGCATGAAGAAGGACTTTCTTTTGGACTGACTTTTCTTTAGAACTGATGATGGCATAAACCCCCCCCCCCAATGGCGGGACTCCCTGCCTATTGAGATCAAGCAAGTTCCTTCACTGTACAGTGGTGCCTCGCTAGACGATTAATTCGTTCCACAAGTCTTTTCTTATAACGAAAATTCGTCTAGCAAATCCCATAGGAATGCATTGAATTTTTTTTATTTTTTATTTGCCCATAGGAACGCATTAATTGAATTTCAATGCATTCCTATGGGGAACTGTGATTCGCTAGACGAATTTTTCATAAAACGAATTCGTCTAGCGAGGCAACCTCCGCTAGAAAAAACCTTTTGTTAAGCGTAAATTTCGTTAAGCAGGGCATTCGTTAAGCGAGGCACCACTGTACTCTCTTCGGTGCCTAATAAAAGCATTCTTCTTAAGACAAGTCTGTCCAGATGTTTACAAAGTTGATATGAGTTTTAATCAGTTATTTTAATTATTGTTGTTAACTTTTCATATTGATAATTTTACTGTTTTTTCTTTTTTTGTAAAACTGCTTTGAGGTTTTGCTTTGCTTTTTTTCCAATCAAGTGGAGGTGTATAAATTTTAACAAACAGATAAAATAATTTTTATCCCTCCTTGGATATTCCAACATCCAGCTTTGCTGGGTGTCCATGAAATCTTGCACTACAACAAGGAGAGGAAAACTTTTATCTATGAAAGGCCTGGACCACATGTTCGGCCAGAAATGTTCTCACAGTAAACATTTTAGGGGGAGGGGGGCAATATAACCCAGTTCCTTCCAGAATGCTTGGAGGTGTGTGTCTGTGAAGAGGGGGCAGCTAACTTGCAGTCACACATGCAAAGGCACAAAAGGTGGCTTCTGAGATACTGGAGGCCCCAGCACTGCAGGGCTAGACAGCACTATCTGGTTTTGAAGAGCAAAGCAAACATGAAGAAACATGTTTAACCTATGCTGTTGACATATAAAGGGGGATTCAATCTTTTTCTTCTAGTTCTTCTTAGCAATCGCTGAGTTCTGAACAAAATAGTCCCAAGGGCAATTCTCCCCTGTGAAAACAATATTTAACATTTCATTATGAAATTGCAAGATTGCCTACGCAGAATTGGGGAGCAGGGTGGTGGTGGTGCAGAAACCAAACCTTTGTCCCGTTTGCAAGCATGACAACACACCAGTCACCCTAGTTCAAAACCAGCTTTCAGGAGGACAAGGACAGTCCTCTCATTTTACAAAGCCCAAGGTCCACATCCCTCCATAGACAACCTTCGGGCCACTTAGTAAGGCAGAGGTGGTCAACTTAAGAACATAAGAAGTGCCTGCAGGATCAAACCATTGGCCCATCTAGCATCTTATTCTCACAGTACCCAACTGGATGCCCTAATGGAAAACCCTCAGTCAGGACCTGAGTGCAACAACAAATCATTTCCAGTAGCTGGACAGGAAACCCTTAGGCATGGTGCTGCTATCAACATCTGGTCTCCTTAAGAAGAGACTGGCTGCTGGATCAGGCTAAAGAGGGCTCATCATAGTCCAGCATCCTGTTCTGAGGTTGGCCAATCAGATGCTCCAATGCAAAGCCTTCAGGCGGAACCTGAGCACAAGAACACTCTCCTGTCCTGCTGCTTCCAGCAACTGATAGCAACTGGTATTCAGAAGCAGACTGTGGAGGCAAAGCCACGAACCTGAGGCACATCCATGCCCAATGGCTTGGCAGAAGGCAAACCCTGACTCACAGCCAGTCAAAAAAATGAAGTCTAGATGAGGTTTCGCTGTGTGCCTTAACCACTCTCTCGCTTTCAGGGTGGTGGAGTACCAAGAATCCAGGAAGAGGGGATGCCATCCTTTCGAGCTCTTCATGGGTTATCTTCTACACACACACACACACACACACACACACAGCAGTAGCAGCAGCACAAAAGAGAGAATTATTCCATCATACCCACAACACATGACTCAGTTGCCTTCCCAAAACTGTCTTGGGAGTAAAAAGGGGGGGGGAGGCAGAAGATAGCACCGTAATTGGGAGTGGTTGGGAAATCAGTCTGAGGGGGCCATACAGACAGACCGCAGTCTTTTGCCTTTGGACGGTAAGGTTTTTAAGTTTGTGTCCACAACTTTCTAAGCAACCTTCCAGAGGCCATGAGCCGGTTGTGGGCAAGGCTAGAGGAAAAGGTGAGCAGAGCAGCAGATGTGAATTTTATCTTTGTGCAGTAGACTAGTTTCAACACCCACACGCCTCCTCCATCCTGTATCCAGGCAAAGCAAAAGGCATCATCACAGTTCAAGGACACCTCTGCAGCCAGACGAAAGCAGTTGTTAAGGACTTAACAGAGCAGGGCTAGTGAGAGGTGTGGTCTAGGAAGAGAGTGTGGCTTGGGGGGGTGCCCTGAGGGCCAAGTAGAGCATGCTGGAGGGCCACTTCACTCCCTGCCTTCAAGACCAAAGCATTTATTATAACATACATTTTCATAGACTCAAGCCCTCTGCATCGGATTCTAAAAATGTGCAGGTACCTAAAGGAGAATACAGTGGTACCTCTACTTACGAATGTTTCTACTTACAAATGGAGTTCCGTCCGCCATCTTGGATGCGGTTTAGATAGGATTTTTTCTACTTACAAATTTTTAGATAGGGTTGCTTCGACTTACGAATTTTTTCTCCCAATGCATTCCTATGGGATTCGACTTACAATTTTTTTCGACATACGAATGTGCATTCGGAACGCATTAAATTCGTAAGTAGACGTACCACTGTATTGTGCTTGCTGTTTCATAGAATCAAAGAATCACAGAGTTGGAAGAGACCCTGAGGATCATCAAGTTCAACCCCCTGCAATGCAGAAATCTCAACACAGAATTATAGAAGAGTGGGAAGGTACCCTGAGGGTCATCCAGTCCACCCCCCTGCAATGCAGGAATATGCAGCTGTCCCATACGGGAATCAAACTTGCAACCTTGGCATGATCAACACCAAGCTCCAACCAACTGAACTATTTGGGGGCTCGTATGTGTGTGTGAACCCTACTGTCAGTGAACATAGCGACTTTCTACTGAGTCAGACCCCTGGTAGCTGACTGGTAGCAGCTCTCCAGGATTTCAATCAGAGGGTCTCTGCCTACCCTGTTCTGGAGATGTCAGAGAATGAACCTAGGGCCCTTCTGCATGCAAAGCAACAATTCCCAAAATAATAAAGTGATTATTCTAGTCCTCATCATTCTGAATGTTCAATTGAACAGGAATGTAGGGAGCTGCCTTATCCTGAATCAGACTACTGGAGTTTCTAGTTCAGTACAATCTACACTGACAGTGGCTCTCCAAGGTTTCAGGCAGGGGATCTTTGCAGCCCTACCTGGAAATGCAGGTGAGGATTGAACCTGGAACATTCTGCATGCAAAGCAGGTGCTCAGCCACTGAGTTATGCTCCTTCCTCCAAACTAATATCCCAGTCCTTGTGCTCCTAAATAAATGAGTTGTCTCATATTGAGTTCGCCCATTGGTCCACTGAGCTCAATGCTTTCTGCGCTGAGTGGCAGAAATGGGTCTCTGCAATTTTCGGTCAGGGGACCTTCTCAGAACCTACCTGGAGATGCAATTGGCAACTGAACCTGGGACATTCTGTATGCAAGAGAAAAGCAAATTCCTTGGAGGCTGTAGAAGGAGTGTTTTTATCTGCAGTTCACACATTTTATACGTTATTTATTATGCATTATCATCTCTCACGCTTTCATCTTACCATCTCAGGGCACATTGCAAATCGATTGAAGATGCAAAGGACCAAAGAAACAGAACAGAGTGAATAAAAATAAGATCAGATCATGGGGGGATATGATGAACATACATGTCACAGATGCACAACTTTGGGAATAGTTCACTACAAAGTTTACTTTCGTGAATGGAAAGAATCAAACCTAAGGCAAAACTTAAAAAAATAAGGCAAACTTGCGGGTTCAGGTCAGTGGCCCATCTAGTCCAGCATCCTGTTCTTACCATGGCCAACCAGGTACCTGAATGGGAAGCCCAAAAGCAGGAGCCCTCTCCCCTCCTGCAGTTTACAGCAACTGATATTCAGAAGTGTTGCTGCCAGTCAGAGAATAGCCACTGTGGCTAGTGGTCATCAATGGCCTTCTCCTCCACGAATTTGCCCTTTCCAGTGGTACCAACCCTGGTGGTTAAGAGATTATTAAGAGACGGGTGCAAATGCAGCCCCCCACCGCAGCTATCTCCAAGTGCAGCACTTCACGAGGCAAACCACAGAAAGAGGCCACACTGAACCTGCTTCTCAGAACTTTTATCATGCTCAGCCGTGAGCATCAACCAGAAGAGAGAGAGAGAGAGAGAAATTCAGACAGTGGCAAAGACTAGCAAGTTAGAACAGGGGTGAAAAGTGCTTGAAACTCTTGTCATAAATAAGGAAGGAAAAATCGCTGGTGGAAATTAATTTGAAAGGAAAAGAAAGGAGGAGGAGGAGGAGGTGTAAGACTGGGAGTGGGAGTGGTGTCAGAGGAATCCGCTCACCATCCAATATTTCTGTCAAGACTAGGCTCCTACATCAAGGCTGGCTGTAACCCTCACAGACTTTGTAAATAGTCCTACCAAATGCATTGTGCTTTTGGGGAGGTTTTTGGGAGGAGAAGATGCATTGAAAACAGATTTAAAGAGAAATAAAAATTAAAGGAGGGAAGAAATACCATGGGGGTGAGAGAAGAGCAATAGGTGTGTTCTTTTAAAGCTACAGTTCCAGAAATATGCTAGGATTCAAGATTTGCCTTCCCCAAGGGGGGGGGGCGGATAAAAAAATTACAAATCCCCCTAAAATCCATAAGTGGAAACTGTTAACCAATAGTTTTTCCTGCTTAAAAAGCCCGCCCCCTAAAATCACAAGGAGCTGCTTATTCTATTCAGAACTCAAAAGTCAAAACGCAGAGCTGGATTGGGAAGTTAACTGGATCACTTTTCTGCTATTTTTCTTTTGCAGAGAAACTTTCCCACACCGTGGTGGGATCACCGCTGGAGTTTTGCAACAGTTGCAAGATCGGGCCTTTTTCCTCTCGATTTTGAAAGCCTCTTTCGGATCTCTCTCCCTCCCACTCCACTCCGCCCCACGTTCAATCGCTCAACCCACTGCCAACTTCCAAAGGCGAAAAAGGAAACGCAGCCAGACCCGATCCCAGAAACGGTGTCTTCCCCTCAAACAACAACAACAAACCCATTCCCTCCCCCCAGCAATTAACAGTGGGGGGTTTTTTTGGAAGGGGAGGATTGCATGGGTTCTTCCTTGGACTCTCCCAAGGCGCTCCATGCAAATCTGCAGAGATCACTTTTTTAAAAAAGCATTTAAAATAAAAATCAAATGCAACACAAAAGCCACACAACAGATCGCCGTGGCCTGCCCTGATTTGCCCATGATTTGCACCGGGAGAGTGAAAACGACGAGGGAGCCTTGTGAAATTGACAAGGCCCCTTCTTTGAAATGTTATCAAAGGGGTTTTCGCTCCTGGCCACCCCCTTTCCCCTCCCCCCCCTAGAGAGAGAGCGGAGAGCCCGGACCTTCTCTGTGATCAAAAGATCGGCTGCGTAATAAAGACATTTTACCTCCCCCACAACACACCCCATTTCCCAGATCCCTTTCCACGACACTCAATATTGTATGCGTGTGTGTAACATTGGCAACATTGAGATATTACAATATAGCTTTGCATATTTTTTTTCCCAAAGCGGCCCCTCTCCAGCTCCCCACCACCACCACCACGCCGCCCCGCTTGCTTTCTTTTTTTTAAAAAAAAAGAAAAGAAGCCGAGGAAAATCAGCCAATAAAACTCACCCAATGGAAGAAAATGCTTGGTGTCCATCGCTGCTGGTTTAACTCATGCCAAAAGCGATTTGTAGGAGAACGATCGGTGGAGGAATTTCTTTTTTCTTTTTAATTAAAAAAGGAAGGGGAGCAAAGAAAGAAGAAGAAACCGCACAGGACCAAAAAAAAATCAAAGCCGGAAGAAGGGTTTGTTTTTTTTAGGAGGCAGATTTAAGTGATTTTTTTTTCTGCCCCCTCTCTCCGCAAGAATTACTTGTGCAAAGGTTGGCTGTTTGGAGATTAATTTGTTGATTTCGGGGGGGTCTCCCCCCTTTGCCCCCTCTCTTTCCTGTTCCTCCTCTAGTCCACCACCCCAACTTGGAAGAAAAATAAAAAAAGATGAAGGTGACTATCTCTAGGTCTAGATAGGAAAACGCCACCAAGAAAGTCCCAGCGAGAGGCGAGTCAAAAATTCCGCTCCCACGGGGTCCGCGCGAAGCCGAGACGGAGGGAGTTGTTGCAAACTCACCCAACAATATAACTAAAGTACTCGGGTGTGTGTGCGCGCCCGCGCGTGCCCCGCTCTGTTTCTGTCTCTCTCACTCACTCGCACACTCGCTTTGCTGCTTCTCCCCTTCCACCGCCCGCAGCTGAAATTGCAAAAGGGACCCCGCAAGGGGTAACCTGACGGCCGACAGGTCTAGCAGCGACGGGGCATTGTCCGGGTCTCAGGGCGCGCGCAGCTGGGATTTTAGGGAGTGGAAGGTTCGGAGGGGGAGATTGCCTTAGGGACCTTAGGAGCCAACTCCTACAGCCAGACTCCCTTCGTCCCCCACATAAAATACTTGAGGGGGCTGGGGGCCCCCAAAGTTGGTGGGCATTGCGAGTCAAATGGTGTGTTGACTGCCATGTCCTGCGGTCGATTATGCGTGGCGGGGCTTACCTGCCACACGCACCTCAATATTTTATTCAAGTTGTCACCCCTGCTAGGGACATAGGATGCTGCCTCATCCTGCATGCAAAGCTTGAGCCCACCAACTGAGAGCTATATGGCCCTTCCCCTAAGAATAAAGTTAAGATTCTAGTCCTCATCGTTCTGGATGAAGGGCTGCGGTAGATAGAAACAGTGGAACCTGCCTTCAACGGAGTCAAATCGTTGATCAACAACCTCAGTACAGCAAAAGCAGCGTGGGGCTGGGCTCGCAGGGTGCCTGAACCGCCATTTCCCTCCCAGCTGCCCTCCAGCTGGAGGGTGCCCAAGATGGAAGCAGCAGCTCCCGGCTCCCTGCAAGCTCAGAGCCACCCCTGTGAGTCTCACAAAGCAACTCTGGGTTTGCAGGGCGCTATGAATGCGCCCCTCAAAGCCAGCCAGCCAGAGAACCAGGGTCACTCCAGCGGCATCCCCAGTGTCCATGGTGTGCTGCGCATGCCCTGGAACATGTGCAGTGCACCTGCCCCAGGTGCTGAGGGGAATGCTCCACCACTGTCTCTTCCCTCAGCCCCACCAGGAGATGTCATCAGGAATTTGACCTGGGACCTTTTCTGTGTTGTCCACAGGCTCCACCATCAAGTGATGAGCCTTAAAAATGAAGTAAGGTTCAAACCAAAGTAAAGCAGAGCAATATGTTTGGCACCAGCTTGGCTGCAGGAGTTGCCGGACGGAGGCGTACAAGGTGCCAGCCATCCACTTTAGCGACTCTGCTCCAGATTTGTGTAGGGTTTACTCCTTTGCCTTTTCCTCTCCCAAAGATGTCCCACAATGCAGTGGATAGAGATTATTCCTCGGGGTTTACTCCCAAAGCCTTTGTCCCTGATGAGTATAGCCACAAGGCAGCAGAAGTTTAAGGCCAGAATTTTCCTTCTAGGTTAAACCTCCAACCTTCTCAGATTGAGGAGCTCCTTCTGCCCCTCACTTCCCTCTCCAGCACATGCAGAAACCATCTCCTTGATCATTAGACACAGTATTAGTATCATCTCCTCAATCCACTGGACCCTGTCTTTGCATGCAGGGGGTAAACAAGTCCCTAGCTCAGAGTTTGAGACCCATCGGCTCCCCTCACCTGGCTTAGCTGGCCAGTTTAATTCATTTCCCAGGGTGTGGCTGCTGTCACATGCCAATAGCTTCTAGGAGCCACAGATGCAGGGTGGGGTCCAAAGGTGGACAAACTACCCCAGAAGGAGCATGATGTTTTCCCCCTGCCCCCCACACACTCCAGGTTCTGGCTGAATTACATATGACCTCAGGGGCGTAGCCAGGATCAAAATTAGGGGGGGCAAGGGGCGGGGGCAAGGGGCCACAGCGGAAATGTGGGCGGGGCCACGTGGCCTGCGCCTCCCAGGTCTTCGGAGGAGGCGGCCCCAGGCTCCCGCTCCCGGCGCGAAGCTCCAGAGTCACGCCAAGAACGCGAGTCTGTGGCTGCCTCCTCCGCGCCTCCCAGGTCTTCGGAGGAGGTGGCCCCAGGCTCGCGTTGGGAGTGGGAGCCTGGGGCCACCTCCTCCGAAGACCTGGGAGGCGCGGAGGACGCAGCCACAGGCTCGTGTTCCCTGTGCGACTCTGGAGCTTCGCGCCGGGAGCGGGAGCCTGGGGCTGCCACACTGCTGCACCCCTCAGCCTTTGCTTCTAGGGGGGGCAATTGCCCCCTCCTGCCCCCCCTGCCTACGCCCATGTTTGACCTAGAAAGTTCCCCACAGTTTAAAGAACAGCAACCACAACCACTCCTGACATGGAGAAAATGAGCCTGTCAGCATTGGTACACTCAGGGCATGACTTTGGGACTCAAACACCATCCATGGCTCTGCTCAGCAGAAAGAGAACAGAATGCAGCAGAAACAAAATTTAATTTTTTTTTAAAAAAAATTCTTCCAGTAGTACCTTAGAGACCAACTAAGTTTGTCATTGGTATGAGCTTTCGTGTGCATGCACACTTCTTCAGATACACAGCAGGGTTGGCATTCCCCATTTTAAAAGGAGGAAAGTGATAGATATTGCCATCTCAAAAGCCTATGACACCTAAGAGATGTATTTGGGGACCTACCCAACTCTCTAGATTGTATTCTGTTTTTGATATTCTTTAGATTGTTTTAACCTGCCGTGTGGTTACAAAATCTAATCAATACCAATCAATAACACTACCAGTAGTATTACTACTATTATTGTGGCGGCGGCGGCGGCAGCTGCTACTAATATTTATTTGATCCGCTTTTTTGTGTGGGGGGGGGGTGTTAGGGGAGGGGCAGTACCTCTGGTGGGGGAGGCAGCAGTTATGAGTTGTAATTTCAACCTGATTGGCATAAAGTATGAGCACTACGGGTTGCCTTCATTGGTGGAAGAGATAATCAAGTCTCACTGGTCAGCTATCATCCACCTTAAGCCAGGCAGCCCCTGGTCAATAAGGTGCTGATCCGCCACCGTCCACCTGCTACAGTGAATGCTTAGAGCTTACAGTATCACTCGACAAGTGGACCAAACCACTGCACCATGTAAAAGAAGAAAAGAAACAAGCCCCCTTGTGCCTAGAAAGCTAGAGTGTCCGGACCATGTGTGCTAGCTTGTCTATGTTGCAGGTCAGCAACTCATTGAAGATGGACATTATTGACCATGAGCTGGAAAAGTTCAACATTGACATTGCCACTTTACAGGAGACCAGACCAACTTCTAATGGCTGCCTCGAATAAAGGACCACACCGTCTTCTGGCAAGGAGGGCACCCAGAAGACCTATGTATTCATGGCTTCTCAGTGAGGAACTTCCTGCTGTATTTGATAACTGAGAATGCTTGCTTTCCCTTTGCCTCTCAAACACCTCCAGTCTGGTTAACATATTGAGTGTCTACGTTCCCACTATGTGCTCTGGCATACAAACCAAGGACCAGTTCTACAAGGAACTAGACCAGGCTGTCAGGAGGGTCTCAGGCTATGAGTTGGGGGGCGATCATCACAAATGGGGTAACTGCGTAGATCACTTTGGTATGGGCAGCATGAATGAGACCAGACAAAGGCTGCTTGAGCTATGCTTGTATCACAGCCTCTGAGTCACGAACACTATCTTCTCTACCAAGACAAAACACTGAATGTCCTAGAGACATCCAAGGTCACTGGCACAAGCTGGACTTGATTGTAACCAGGGAATCGGCATTGAACTTTGTTCATGTCACATGGAGCTACCACAGTGTTGATTGCTACACAGATCACTCTCTGGTGATGAGCAAAATCCTTATCCAGCCAAAGGGGGCCCATAGCACAAAGCAGAAAGTGTGGCCTCAAATCAACACTGCCAGAACAGTCATACCTGAAATCTGTGAGTATTTCTCTGATTCCGTTGAACAAGCTCTACTGAACTGCCCCAGAGATATTGTCAAAGCAAGGTGGAACCACATGAAAGAGGCAGCCTACAACACAGCTATGTCCTCCTTTGGCAAAAGAGAACAACAGGTCCCTGACTGGTTTGAGGCTGACATGAAGGACATGAGCCTGCAAAGCATGAGACTCTTGTGAACTACAAGCATACACCCTGTGAAAAGACACTTGCTGCACTGAGAAAGTAAAGGATTAGTGCCCAGCAGATTGCCAGACAATGTGTCAATGACTACTGGCCAGAGGTGCTGGCTTGCAAGAGCAATTGGGGGGGGGCATTGCATGTGTGATGCCAGGGCATCAGGAGGAGCCAGGGACAGAGACAAACTTGTTGGCTGTGCAACTTCAATGACCAGCGGCTCCTCCGCTGCCTTCTTCTGGCGCCGCCACTGGTGGGAAGCTGCTTCAACCCTCCTTCCCCTGTACAGCAGCAGGAGGAGGAGAAGGAAGTGGACGCTGGAGCTCTTCACCTCCATGCTTTTGGGACATTGGGAGAGAGCTGGCGCCAACCCCAAAAATATTGAGGGGACCCAAAAGGGCTCGGCCCCCAGGAGCTGGCACCCTGCTAAAGCCATGTCAGGGCATCCAACTCACTGCTCACACCTGCATTGCTCACAAAATGTATACATGCATGAAGAAAGCTTTTGGACCAACATGCAGAAAAACACCACCTCTGAAAACCTGGCCTGGAAAGATCAGCAAGCAGACGAAGCAATGAACAGAGCACTATCAAGAAATGTACTGATGGGAGACTGTTTGAAGATTATGTTTATGTTTTGGAATATTGGATTATGTTTAACAATGCTATAACATTTTAGATAATGTCTGCAATGTTTGATTTATCTGTAATGTCTGTATTTTGTTATATGTATTTTCTTTTTGTAATTTTAATATGAAATAAAGGTTTTTTTAAAAAAAATTAAAAAAAGAAATGTACTGATGGGAAAACATGGTCGTTGAGACAGCAGTTGACAGCATCCAGACTCTGCCTCTCTTGGAAGAGCTAGAAGTCCCTCCCTCCCTTGATGAGCTGAAGAACGCCATCAACTCTCAGGCATGTAGTAAAGCCCCAGGACAGGAGGAATCCTAACAGAAGTGCTGAAAGCCAGCCTCAATTCCTCCCTCATGATGCATCTCCACAAGAGTTGGAAGGGGCCACAAGTGACTGTCATGACTGTAACAACTATTGTGGAATCTCTCTGCTGCATTCTGTGGGGAAAGCCTTTGCTTGTGTAGTTCTCAACAGATTACAGTCACTCACTGACAGGGTCTATCCTGTCAATGCAGCTTTAGAGCTCAACATGATTTTGTCCCTGCACCACCTGCAGAAGAAATGCTGATAGCAGAGATGCCTGTTGTTCACCATCTTCTTAAACCTGGCAAGACTTTTGACCTCATCAGCCAAAAAAGACTCTTCACACTGTTCAGTAAGATAGGATGCCCAGCTTAGCTCCACAATATGATTGTGTCCTTCCACAAGAACAAGTGCTACTCCATCCAATATGAAGGCTCATCCTCAGACACCTTCCCTATAAAGAGAGGTGAGAAATAAGGCTGTGTTCTTGCCCCAACTCTCTTTGGCATATTCCTCTCTCCTGCTGCTCACCTATGCCTTCACTTTGACTGAAACTGGTATGTGTTTCCAGGGCCGTCTCAAGCAGGTCGGGCGCCCTGGCGCTGAGGCACGAAGAACGCTCCGGCTCCCCCGCCCTCGCAGCGCGACTTCGTCGCAAGCGCCCCCCCCGCCGGCCCTGCGCCCTGGCGCCCCGCGCCACTGGGACCTTACCTAGAGCCGGGCCTGTGTGTTTCCATTCAAGGAGCAATAGAGGTCTGTTCAACCTGGCATGTCTCCATGCCAAGACAAAAGTGTGATGGCTCCTTATCTGAGAGATGTTGTTTGCAGATGACACAGACTTGACAGTATACTCCAATGAAGCTCTACAGTCATTAGCCATTTTGCCCAAGTCTGTATGGAGTTTGGCCTCACGATCAGCCTGGTGAAGACCGACATCTTGGACTGGGGTGTTGCCAGCACTCCATGCATCAACACTGGTGACCACCTGCTTGAAGTAATGGATGATTTTGTCTTCCTGGGCTCTACCATAACCACCAAGCTTTCCGTTGATGCTGAGCTGGACAAGTGTATTGACAAGGAAGCTACGGCAATGGCTCACCTCTCCAAAAGGGTATAGGAGAATGTGATGCTAATGTCCATACCAAGATGAGGTCTACCAGGCTTGTGTTTTGAGCATGCTGCTTTATGTAAATAAGTTGTGGACAACTTACAACCACTTGAAGTGATGCCTCTGTGACATCTACATTGGCTAACGTTGTTTTGCTACTGAAGGTGGCTGCTTAATCTTGGAGACCTGGCTAACATCCTGTGAAATCTGGCTGCGAGAGGAATTTTTGACCTGCTACTAGCTTTCAAATTAGTAGAGGAGATAAGGAGATGTCTAAGGGCCCTTCACAAAGCAAAAACAGAGACCTTACAAACCTTTTAAAAGAGCAGGAGACAAAGAACGCAGCTGAACTGCGATTTGAACAGGCTGGAGATAACATGGAGCCTCCCCTGTGAGAGGGAGAAGGGAGTTTGAGAAAGGAATTTGCTGAACAACAACAACAATTTGCTGAACAACGTGAGGCATTAAAAGAGCTCATTAAAACAAAATTGGAACTAAGTATAGCAAGGGGGGTACCATCTGAATGCAGGTACCCACCAGGAAGATTAGTCACAACACAGAGAACAGTCTTGGCTTTTTGTTGCAGGTGTGGAGGCTGGGAGTTGGAAAAGGGAGATGGACAAGTCCATCTTTGCTGATAGTCTAGGTCCCATGCTCGACACTTGGGGCCTGAAGGGCCTCTTCAAGCTCGAGGAGGAGGAGCACAAGGGCCTGCCCACTTTCTACTGAAGGGCCCAGTTCAGCCTCCCCAGCCGGCCAGACATCGCCCTGGACCAGGTGCTGCCTGAGGAACCCTTGCACAAAGAATTATGAGACAAGTTGGTTGTGTATCTGGAGGTGCAGGGGAAAGTGCACCTGTTTTAATGCTTTAATAGGTTGGTGGCTGTTTTAAATTGTCTTTAATTGTGAAAAAAATTCAATTTTTTTATTAGGGAGCATTACATGGAGCTGGCCTCAGGCACTAGGTTTGTTGGCAGACCAACTCTTCATTGTAAAGATGACTGCAAATGAGACATGAAGGCTGGCAACATGAATATTGCCATGTGGGAATGGCCACAGTGCCTGGAGACTGACAGTCAGGTTGTGTATCCACAGCAGTGACCAGGGGAGGAATGACTGCTGGGAGGAGTGCAGAGATAAGAAATGCCATGGTGCACCTGAAGCAGTGAAACAGAACACCTTCATCTGCCCCAGCTGCAATAAAACATGTCTCTCCCGTATCGGTCTCTACAGCCACAGCAGGCACAGTAACTCTCTAACAGCTTGACTTGACCTCCAAAGGCACACTCTTCCATTGTCTCCCAAGACAATTGGAAGCCAACTAACAACAATATGAATCACCTCCGTTAAAGATACTGAATCAATTTCATGGTAAGAACTTCAACAGTCAGAATAATTTAAAATTTATGGTATAAAGATCACTTCTCAAAGGAAATAACAGTAATCCTTTTAGTAATGATAAACTAGTAATAATAAAGTTCAGTGTCTAAAATTTGCCTAAATGCAACCCTGCCTGTCCAGGAGAACTCTAGCCTAAAGCCTTTCCACAGGCAAGGAGTTCTGACCAAGGATCTGTCCATTCTAGCCTTTTGCAGCCTAGTGCCTTCTGAATGTTGCTGGACTTACAATGCCTGTTCCTCAACATGCTTGACCACTGGTCATGCTGGCTGCTGGGGCTGACAGGAACTGGAACCCACCAACATCCAGAAAGTCACTCCAGTCTTGGTGGACAGCCAGATGATCCTGAATGCCTGCAGGGGGAGCATGTCTGTGCATACCCTTGCTCTACTCCCATAATTTGTTCCCTGACTCTGAGCACTGGTACTATTGTGGCTCACAGGTGTTGAGCCATCATTGATATAAAGCACATGAAGCACTTTGCATGCCAGGTGTGTGTTGTACAAATCCTAGTTAATAATAATTAATAGCATTCTAACTTGATGGTAAGTAGATGTTGTACCTGGAGTGTAATTAATTAACTTTGCTAGCTCTTGTGACAGTAAATCCACCAATCAAGTCACGTGAAAACGATTCTCTCCATTTGGGCCTCGGAATGACAACCTGGGGAACCTTCAGACTCTCTTTTCAATAAGGACAAATATCAGGTTATTCATTTAGGCAGAAATAACCAGTTGCACAAATATAAGATGGGGGACACCCAGCTTGACAGCAGGGACATGTGAAAAGGATCTGGAGGTCTTAGTGGACCACAAGCTTCGCTTGAGTCAACAGTGTGATGCAGCAGCAGCAGCAAAAAAGCTAATGCTATTCTAGGCTGCATCAACAGAAGTATAGTGTCCAGATCAAGGGAAGTCATAGTACCGCTCTATTCTGCCCTGGTCAGACCACACCTAGAGTCATGTTTCCAGTTCTGGATGCCACGATTTCAGAAGAAAGTCTTCAAATATCTGAAAAGCAATAGCATGGAAGATGGTTGTGCACAGGGTAGGATCCAAACCAATGGACTCAAATGAAAAGAAAGAAGTTTCCAACCAAACATTAGGAATAACTTTCTGAAACCAAGAACTGTTTGACAAAGGGGACTACCATGGAAGGTGAGGGGCTCACCTTCTTTGGAGGTTTTGAAACAGAGGTTGGATGGCTGTTGGTCAGGGATTCTTTAACTGTGATTCCTACATTGTAGGGGGCCTTCCAACTCTGCAACTCTATTGTTTTATGATTCTACAAGCTCAGGAGACGTGGTCTCTCCTTTCTTCGGAGTTTATAAACAGAGTTTGGATAGCTATCTGTAGAAGATTCTTCAGCCATGATTCCTGCATTGCAAGGGGGTGGACTTGATGAGCCTTGGAAGTACTTTCCTACCCTGCAATGTGCTTCTATGATTCTACCATTTTGCTTCCAAAATTTGAGCATGATGTAGAAAAGTGGGCTTGAATCCAACTAAGTTCCACTCAGTTCTTACTCAGAAAGGAATGACACTAAGGGAATCATGCCTATTGACTTCATCGGGTCTACTCTGAGAATGGCTGGTATTATATACAACCCTATGTGGTTGCCAGGGCTTCCTTCCCAAAGCTCACTGCATCAATGTTACGCCTCCTGCAGCCTTCCTAGTAACCAAAGTAAATTCATTCTCTCCTGCAATTGCTTGTCAACATATTGGAGTCACACGGCAGAAAGGTTTGTGAGTCACGATTCCTCAGATAACCTTCCTTGCGCTTCATCACTATATTAAAAAAAAAAAAAAGTTCTGCCTGTCACCACACACACACACAGAAGAGAGAGAGATAGAGATAGAGATAGAGATAGAGATAGAGATAGAGAGAGAGAGAGAGAGAGAGAGAGAGAGAGAGAGAGAGAGGAACTGAGATCACCTTTTCTTCAATGAGAGCATCAGTACTACAGACTGATTCCTGCCAACAGCCTCCTGAGAAACTTGGGTTGGTGAGGAGGACATAGAGGTATAGATGTCAGGGGCTGGGGTTCCAAGACACATTACTATTTCTGCAGCATGGTCTCTGTTTCCAATATTGCTACCCACTCAGCATGAAGGGGGAGATATTTAGCCACACTCTTCTCACCCTTTGTGCTGGCTAGAGCCAATCAGAGTGAATGGAGGAGAGTCTACACACCACCCCCAATCTCTGCCGAGCAACAAAGGCCAGAGGGTTCTAGGCGCTCATGTGGGATTGTGTTCCCATTGGGAAATCAAGGCACCGCAGAGTCTAGTATCCTTATCCTTAAGAAATATGGTTTATTTTACACATATAAACCATCTGAGGCCCCTCTCTATGTCCCCCATCCCAGAGAGGTTTGGAGCTTGGCAGCAAGATAACAGGCCTTCTCTGTGGTGGCTCCCCAATTGTGGAATGCTTTTCCCAGAGGGGCTCGCCTGGCGCCATCATTACGTCTTTAAGCACCAGACAAAAACATTCCTCTTTACCAGGCTTGTGGCTATTAAATAACTATGGTCTGTAAAAGTGTGGGGGAGATGACTGTTATTATGATAGGGTTTTGATATTTTTCACAAAGTAAAAACCAGGACAGCCCCAAAATTGTTGAGCTTTACAAAAAACCTGCAATTTTCCAATTGACTTGCCTAAGATCCAGGACAAAGCGCTACCTATGATGACTACTGTAGTTTAGTCTGTCAGTATGCTTTTTATTACGTTTTTATCATTAATATGTTTTAAAGTTGTGCACCACCCTGGGATCTTTTGATAAAGGGCAGTATATAAATTGAAACAACAACAACAACATTTACAACAAAAGCCTTCAATGGAAAGGGTGCAGAACATTATGCCCCATGGTTGTCCCTCATTGCTCCTCTCATAGCTTCAGCAAGCTTGGGTCCAAACCAGCAGCCAGTCTTGCTTGCTGCCTCTTCCACATGGAGAATGGCCTTATTCCTCCATCTTCTTCCCAGCAGTCTTTGCAGAAAATAACCCATCCCCTTTCACTGTCAGCATCCCCCCATCACCCTGGCAACCTCTGTTTCAAGAGCCTTCTGCAAAAGGCACATTTTCCTGTGGTGACATCATGTCCCCTGTTATCCTGGCAGCCTCCCCCTTTCTTGTCTCATGCTGAATGTATCACCTTTTGTCAGGATAATGACTCTGCTATCTTTATTCTGGGATGGCACCTCTTCAAGCTCAGCTCCTGAGCAGGCTGACTGGACTTCAAACCGCACATTTGGTAATTTCAGAAGTTATGGGGGTAAGCTGGCACCCAGGAATTTTAGGGGATCATTGGTCCCTGCAAACCCGTAACAATATCCACCCTAGAAAATCACATCTGACCTCAGATGTGTGATAAACCTCTCAATAAAACAACAACAGAAGTGATAGGAAAGGCATTAAAACACATAATCAAAAATAGTGACATTGTTTAACCCAACCAAGCAATTTCTCATTTCCCAGGAATCCTCCCGGTCTCCGGTCTCCTTCTGGGTACACACTGCAGTCTATTCTACATTTCAAAAACAATTATGGACTTTTTGCGTGAAAGAGAAAATGAATGTGTAATATCTGGATTTAAATATTGAAAAATATTGGCTTATAGAAAATAGAATAGTTAGATGTTAATGAGTAATTAATACTACAGTGGTACCTCGCAAGACAAATGCCCTGCAAGACGAATTTTTCACAAGACGAATGCGTCTTGCGATCTGATGGTGACTCGCAAGACGAATTCATTTTGTGAAAAATTCATCTTGTGAATCGTGGTTTCCCATAGGAATGCATTGAAATTTAATTACTGCGTTCCTATGGTTAAAAAAAGAAATTTCAATGCATTCCTATGGGAAACCACAATTTGCAAGATGAATTTTTCGCAAAACGAATTGACTCGCGGAACGAATTAAATTCGTCTTGCGAGGCACCACTGTATATTTAGCTGAAAGATGGAGGAACATGTTTTTATCTTATTCCATTTTATTTTCTCTTTCTTTTTTCTTTTCTTTTCTTTTGCTTTCTTTTTTCTTTTTCTTTTGCTCCTGTTCTTTTTTAGATTAGATTTTTAAAGTATTTATTTTATTGTGGTGTATTATAAAAAGATACTTTGTATTGAGTATGAACTTTTGTAAATCTTTGGATAAGTATCAATAAAAATATCTGAAGAAGTGTGCATGCACACAAAAGCTCATACCAATGACAAACTTAGTGGGTCTCTAAGGTGCTACTGGAAGGATTTTTTTTATTTTGTTTTGACTACGGCAGACCAACACGGCTACCTACCTGTAAATAAAAATATATTCCACACACCCCAAGTGTCTATATTTCAAAGACAGCTTTCAAATGAGCAAAGATTACCTGAGTGATTCTAATGAAATGCATTCCCCAGTCCCCACCACCAAAAACAAAGGGGGGGGCAGGAATTACTGTATATTCCTGCATATATGACTACTTTTTAACCCAGGAAAATCTTCTCAAAAGTCAGGGGTCGTCTTATACACCGGGTTGTATTTCTTATACGGTGAGTATATCCCAAACTCTATATTTTAACTGGAAAAGTTGGGGGTCGTCCTATACGCCCAGTTGTCTTATACGCCGGAATATACGGTAACAACATTCCAGGACCATTGCTAACTTGCAGAAAAGAATCTCTTTGCAAATCAGTTCACAGTCCCAAGAGCAGAAACAAGCCCCTCTGCAGTAGCCTGTATGGGCTTTCCACCCAGTTCTTCATCTTAAGTAAATCACACAGCCACACAGATTTCCTTGTTCATGGGATCTTCACACAGTCCTCAGTTCAAGCAAATTTAACAGCCCCTTCAGTGCTAAACTCACAGGTTCAGCCTCTCTGGTTGTGGGTCAGAAACTTCAAGCTCACACCCCAGTCCCCAATTCAGCCCAGTTCAGCCTCTGCAACCACTTCCAGGCACAATTTCCCTCACTGGCACTCTGGGGATCTGCTCCACCTTTCTGCCTTTTGGCCCAGTCCATCTCCTGGCCCCAGGGTCCCTCTGGAGAAGATGCATGGCAAGAACCCCTAGGAGGAGTTGTTTTGTCTGTTCCAAAGCCAAGCATTTAGGCACACTGAAAATGCAAGGTGCTTCTGCTTCAAGAGAACAGGGTGCAAGTTCTGTTATGTACAATGGAACTTCAAAAGAAACATAACTTTAAGGAGATATTGGATCATGCCAAATTATTTGTCCATATACAGGCACAGAAGATAGTAGATCCAGCTGAAAGGCAACCCATAGAGATCTACATGGATGGTTGCTATGCATCCTTCATAATAATAATAATAATAATAATAATAATAATAATAATAATAATAGATTTCTACCCCACCCATCTGGCTGGGTTTTCCCAGCCACTCTGGGTGGCTTCCAAAGGAAGGTTAAAAATACATTAAAACATCAGTCGTTAAAAACTTCCCTTAACAAGTTATCTAACATTGTTTTTTCTATAGATCCCTCTTCACTAACATGGTGCCGTCCAGATGCTCTGGACTACAAGTCCCATCAGTTCCAACTGATGGGAACTGTAGTCCAAATCCTCTGGAGGGCACCACATCAGTGGTCTATAGAGTATCCCCATTAAAAGCATTTAGCTTGAATTTCTCTGTGGTTAGTACTTCTACCTGTAGTTTACAGAAGCAGTGCAAAGAAACTTGCCAATGTCCTTCACCACAATTTAAAAACATTAAAAAATAAAGTTATTACCATCTTGAATGATATCTAGAGAGATTCCAGTTCCCCATCCACTGCTCGTTGTCTTTCTTAGCAGCAACTGTTTAATAAACTTTATTTACAAAATACAATTGTAACAAGAACGAATCCAATGGATAAATAATTATTTTACTGAATAATTATAAGTTTATTGTATTACCGTAGAAGGTTATAGAATTGTAGAAAGGTCTGTGACTGCGAGGGGGCATGGCTGCAACTATCATGGAGGAACCTCATGGGTCTGAATTTTTCCACTGCAGATACCCTAGACTCCCTTCCTCTCACTTGATTAAATTTGACATTATTTATTATATTTTCATCCAGCTGGTGCAAAACTCTGTAGCTGGACTGTTGATGAGGACAGACCAGCATATCATCCCTGCTCTCAAAAAGGTCCTACCCAAAATGCTACTGGGCCAGGTTCAAGGTTACGGTATTAATTTACAATGCCCTTTGGGTCCAATATACCTTTTATCCCTGCCTTTTCATAGAGATCTTGACAGGAGTCAGTGCCCTTCCCCATGGCTCAGCTACACTGTGTATATCCACCAGGAGCCATGTGCTTAGGATGGCTCCCTCCCTGGAGAACTCACTGAAAACTTTATTCCAGCAGACTTTTTAAGTGAACTCTTACTTTATAGTTTTAAGTCATTTTTAGCCTGACTGTCACTTGCACACCACTTAAGAGTCTGCTTTGACTTTGCTGGCATCTATCTGTCTTGGGAGACGAAGGAGGCATGTGCCTTTGGGGGTTAGGTCAAGTTGTTGAAAAGTTGCAGCACTGGCTGTGGCTGTAGTGACTGATGTGGGAGAGCTGTTACAGCTGGGGTAGATGAAAGCATCCAGTTGTGCAGCTGTACATGCACCCGGGCAACTCTCTCTGCGCTCCTCCCAGTGGTCATTTTTCCTCCGGTCATTGCTGTGGATGCATGACCTGACTGTCTACCTCCAGACCAGGTGTCAGCAAACTTTTTCAGCAGGGGCCCGGTCCACTGTTCTGCAGACCTTGGGGGGGGCAGGACTATATTGGGGGGGGGATAAGTGATTTTCACCCACCCACAAAGAGGCCTGAAGATGCTTCACTTTACCTGTCCCAGTTTTGTCCCAATAGCCGCAGTTGGACTTTTCCAGCCAGCCAGGCGCCATGGCGGGGTAGGAGGCTGTGTTGGCTGGCAATGCAGAATTGGTCTGCTTTAACTAAGCAGTACAGTATACAAATGGTTGAAATAAATGAGATAAATAGTTTACACCAGCTTTCTCATTTCCCACAATTCTTTGCAGGAAGTCATGACAATTTCTTCCCACTGTTCCATGTTGAAATCTTGATTAACTGCGAGCTTCCTCAGCCATTCAGATAAGCTGCAACAGAAACCCCAAACCTAGAATAAGCCCAGCTCTGGGGAAGTCACCTTCACAATCAAATTAAGATGAGCCTTACAAAACATGAGGTGGCTAGTTCAGGTCGAAGAGGCCTTGTGAGAACTGTAGCACCATTTACCAGTGAGCTAAGCAGATGCTGGATGCATGGAGATAGCCATGGCAGCTTTAAAAATGCTTTAGCCTTAAAATGTTGCCAGATTAATAATTTCGTTTCTTTCTTCTTCTTCTTTTAGCATACGTTCAAGAACATAATATGAATCTGAAAATGTCCTGTCTGGTTATGCTCAAGATCCTGTCTTGTACTTCCTTAACTTGGCTGGGTCAAACATTGGGGTCAAGGAGCAGGAATTTCCAGAAGAGGATGAGGGAGCGGGGAGTAAGCCTCTGTTGCATTCTCAAAAGTTGGCAGTGATGCATACTCATGCATGCACTCACTCACGCACACATTCCATTACCAGAGCATAAGAACATAACAAGAGCTGTGTTGGATCAGGCCCATCTAGTCCAGTATCCTGTTCTCACAGTGGCCGTGCAGATGCCTCTGGGAAACCCTCAAGCAAAACCAGATCACAATATCAGTGTCCCCTCCAGCAGTTTCCAGCAAATGGTATTCATATTACTGGCACTGTACTACTTGCAGTGGAGGCAGAGCATAGCTAGCAGCCATCAGTAGCCCTTTCTTTCTCCATGAGTTGGTCCGATCCTCTTTTAAAGCCATCCAGGCTGGTGGCCATCACTCCGGTGGGAACGAGTTCCATAGTTTTAACTATGAAGGAAGGCTTTCTTTCATCTGTCCTGAATATTCAAACTGTCTGCTTCATTGCATGTCCACAAGTTCTAGTGTTTTGAGAAAGGGAGGAAAACTTTTCTCTACCCACTCTCTCTACTCTGGGCATAGCTTTATTGTTGTTGCTTAGTCATTTAGTCATGTCCGACTCTTCGTAACCCAATGGACCAGAGCACGCCAGGCACTCCTGTCTTCCACTGCCTCTCGCAGTTTGGTTAGACTTATGTTGGTGGCTTTGAGAACACTGTCCGTGTCCAACCATCTCGTCCTCTGTCGTCCCCTTCTCCTAGTGCCCTCCATCTTTCCCAACATCAGGGTATTTTCCAGGGAGTCTTCTCTTCTCATAAGGTGACCAAAGTATTGGAGCCTCAGCTTCACGATCTGTCCCGAGGTACCACTGTATTATGGGTTGGGTCTAGGGGTAGGCAACCTGTGCCCCTCTGGATGTTGTAGAGTAGAACCCCTTTGAATGGATGTTGTAGAGTAGAACCCTTCTTGAACAAACAGGTAACTGGACTTCTTCACCTGACACAAGTAAAGCAAGGAACCTGGGAATCCCTGATGCCATAACAGAAAATCCTGACTCCTGCTCTAATTTCAACCAACAGCCATGGGTGGTGTCATGGTCTAACCACAACTGGTGGGAACCACCTGAGCTACCTGTGAGCTAAGCTGCTAATGGGAGGGGGACAAGGAGCTGCAGAAGTTTCACCACACTTTGCCCCCTTCCCTAATGCACAAACACACTTTCATGCAAATCTTCTCCATCTTAAGAGATAGAAACTTGCATTAAAAAGAAACAACGAAAGCCACAATTCTCAGGAAGAGAAATTCTACACCCATTCAAGTGCCCTGCACTTGGATTGAATTTCAGCATCAATGCAGGTGGAGGTTTTCTGGGATACCTGCCTTCTGAGGCTTAATAGAGAGCCTCTCAAGATACGCTTGCCATTAATAATAATAAAAATAGGATATTAATTTTTCTCTCCCCCTAAACAGGAACCCCAGACACACACACACACCTGTGTCTGAAATAATATCCTTTCCGGCAGAGAGGAGAGAGAAATGTTTTATTTACTCATTTAAGATCATTTTTACACAAACTTAAAATATAAAGCATCTCGAAACAGTGTATAGCAAATTTTTACAAAACTCAGAAGTATTACAAAGATATATAATAAAACCATCAGTAGCAGAGACTGCTAAGAATAGCAATAAAAATTATTGTTGACAGTTCTTTTTACTGACAGTATCATTATCTTTTTTATATATATCACTTTGAGGTTTTTTGTTTTTACCATCAAGTGGTGCATAAATGTTATGAAATAAATTTCATATTGTTGAGCCACTTTGAGACTTTTTCTTCTGTATAAAGCGACAGACAAATGTAAGAAACTAGAACAGCAACATAATTTAGAAGGCACTACTCTAGTTCCCTTTGATATTGACCAAAACCAAGAAATGGGTACCTCTTCTGATATAACACAACAACATCCTGGCAGTGTGGTGTAGTGGTTAGCATGTCGGACTCAGACCTGAGGGACCAGGGTTCAAATCCCTACTCAGCCATGAAGCTCATTTAGCGATCTTGGGCCAGTCCCTGCCTCTCAGCCTAGCCTACCTCACAGGGTTGTTCTTGTGGGGATTGAATGAGAAAGGGGAGAATCATGTATGCCACCTTAACCTCCTGGGAGGAAAAAGCAGGATATAAATGCAATAAGCAACCAACAAATAAACCTTCACTACGCCTCTTTTCCTTGTTTGCTAATTTCCTTTCATTTTTAAAAGAAGATTTTATTAAAGCTTTTTCATGATACAAGAAGATAAAAGAAACTAACCTGAACAAAAACGAAAAAAAGAGAGAGAAAGAAATGAAACCACAGAGTCCTCTCTCACCTGGGACTTCCTTTTCCCGGTCTCTCATGCTGGGAGGTTTTCCCTTCCCTGCCTCTCACTCAAGGTCCTTCACCAACCATCCATCACCTTCCTGAAAGAGAAAGAGAGAAAGAAATAGATCCTTGGCGACCCAATAGTGCACAAGAGCAGAGGACACCAAAGGAAAACAAAAGAAGTTTGCTGGTTTTCTAATGACCAGATTTGATGCAATCCAGCAAAGTCTCATCACAACGCACCCAGTTTTCAGGGAAATGGGTGCTGCGAAAGCCTGCATCTATTTAAACATAGCAGTGAATTTCCTCTTCCACCACCTCCATCTGCCTGTTCCTGTGAGCTGACTGCACTCTGCATCTTTTACCACATCCACACTGTATGTAAAATATTGTTTGGCTTTGGAGATTCTCTTGGGGATGGGGAGGGTGATTGTCTTATCAAGGTCTCAGCTGGGGAAATGGTGAATTTTAAAAATTTAGATGTGGCTCCAAGCACCTACTCAGTCCCAAATGGTTTTGATTTTCAATTTAGGTTGGGTCTTTTAGGATGGAAGGACTGATCAAGGTTGGGTCTTTTAGGATGGAATGACTTCTTTTGGGGGGGGGACTCGAAAATGGAGCTCACAGATTGGGAATCCCAATTTTGTGAGAAGTAGGATAGGCCCTAGACAGAAATTCTCTTGTCTGAGGGGAAATAGGGTGGTGATAAGCTGGCACTGCAGGATATCACGAGTACATGCCAAATAATAAGGTAAGAGGCGAGTGGGTCCAATCTGCTTTAACAATTAAGGCTGCAATGCAATGTGTGCTTACCTGGGAGAAAGCCCCACTAGACCCAGCGTGGTCACCCTGCAGGCATTTTAACTTTATCAAATCTTTATCATTTTACCCCATTTTTATTTTCATCATATATTGATTTTCTTGCATACTGTCTCTAGAGGTGGTTAGAGTTAAGTAGTACCAAAACTGTCCCCCCTCCAAAAAAACAAAAAACAAATACCGTATGCAATTAGATTGCAAATCACTTTGAGGTGCCTCGTGGGAAGTGAAAAGAGTACAGACTTATTTCTTACAAATGTGGAACAGGTTTTATATGGCACCAGTAGTGCCAGTTCTGCCGATTGAAGAGGTCAAGCAGGTACGTATGGGGTAAAGCAATCTCGTGGGTCCCAAGTTGTTAAGGATGGTGGGCCTGTTCAAATCCCCCTTTGGCAGGGGACACAGCAGCGCCCTCCCTCTTTAATTTCCACACACACACACACCATTTTTCTTCCTTCTTGCCCCTGCTACATTATGGATAGAAGTCAATGCCATTACAGAAGCACTCACAGGTCAAAGACAGGTCAGCGGGTTGATGGGGGAGAAGGAGAATAGAGCCCCCACCCCACCCCCGCCACCAAAAATACCCCAGGCATGCCCAGCTCTGCAGGGAGCCTCCTCCAAAGGGGAGCTTTTCAGTGGGGAATGGAGTGGCCAACCCTTTGGGGAAAGATCTGCACACTGTTTCAGAGCCATAGGGGTGAATCTGTTCAGAGGTGGTCCAGGCGCTGTGGGATTGACCCCCAAAACACACACACACACACACACACACACATCACAGTACTATTAAGTTTTAAAAATTTGACATGCAATAAAATGAAAGAGGAAATCCAGCCCTGGACAACAGAATGCAGGCCTATATGTTGTTTTGTTGCGCAAATTTCAGCAGCGTCCCAAGCACTTGGCACAGCAGTCATAAGAGGTCAGCCTCCCCTATTACAAGGACAGTTGAGGTCATCCTCTAAACACTGGGAAATCCAGGTGGTGTAGTGGTTAGAGTGTCAGACTCGTAGGACCTGAGGGAGACCAGGGTTCAAATCCCTGCAGCCGGGCCACATGGAGCTCACTGGGTGTGACCTTGCGGGCCAGTCACTGCTTCTCAGCCTAACCTACATCACAGGGTTGTTGTGGGGATTAAATGGGGGGGCAACGTACACCCTCTTGATCTCCTTGGAAGAGACAGTGGGATGTAAATTAGTGGAGGAGGGGAAGCTAGCTTACCCCAGAAACAAAAAATTAGAATACAAGGGGTTATGTTGTTGTTGTTGCTGCTGCTGCTACAATTTATTCATTAATTGTCTTTCAAACCACTGTCTCAAGGCAATTTACACATAAGATCATAAAAAACAGTTGAAACAACAAATGCGTTGGAAGCAAGCCTTATTTCTTTAAAACAAGTACAATAATATAAAAAAGCATGAAACAAATAGTACATATAAATAAAAAATATAGCAATATTCATTGCATCCAGTGAGTTGCCTTCAGTGCTGGTCCTGTTCAGAAAGGACACACTGAAATATCAGCAAACGGGAGTATTTTCAGCCTGTTAATTCCAATGGGTCTACTTTGAGTAAAACTTGCTTGAACACAACCTGATGTCAGCCCTACTTAAAGCTGCCCCATTGAAATCAATGGATTAAAGTCAGCCCTTGAATTTGTCCTACTCTGAGGAGAACCAGCTTTAGTTTGGGGACAAATCCGGGTTGCAGATTTTTTAAGTCTGACAAAAGAATGCATCTTTCCAAGGCTGGTGATAATCCCCGTTTAGGGCTATCCATCATCAATGTCCTCTAATGGGGTAACAGCCGGGATGGCTGAGCTCTTCCTCCTATTGGCCAGGAGGACCATCCATCTTGCTCTAACCCTATTTTCCCCCTCTTCTTTTAAAAAATGAGAAAGAAAAGGAGTTGGTAGGGGGAATAGAAAAATGAGCAACCCCTTTTCCCAGGGGGCTTTTGTTTGCTCATTCGAGGCCTGTGAAAGGCACATGGGGAAAAATTAAATCAAAGCCCAGTTTCTCTCCCAACCCCAACCCCCATCACCACCCTCTCATCCCCATCTCAGGGTTGCCATGAGAGACCAGAAAGATCCCTCCCCACATCTCTCTCTCAATAGAGCAACCTCTTCTGGGAAGGAAAAGTTGATTAGTGTGATGAGTTGCATCTGTTCTCTGCTCTCGGTGCTGCTTGGTGGGCCTGCAAAATTCCTCCTTGTCCTTTACGGCCATTTCCCCTGCTTATGAGCAAATTACTATTATGAAAATTCCAAGACACAGATAATAGAACCTAGTCCAACCAACTGCAATGCAGGAATCACAATTAAAGAATTTCATCCAACGTCAGGTGAAAAAGGAGAGTCCACCACCTTCCGAGGGAGTCTGTTCCATGGTTGAACAGCTGTTAGGAAATCCCCCCCCCAATATTGCTTCACCATTGGCCTTTTCACCTGATTGGAGGCTATGTATACACAACATTTATTCCAGAATCAGTGGAGACTATTTGTTTTTCCTACGTTGTCAACACATGATCCAGACCCATTGCTTTTTTTCTTTTTCTTTTCTTTTTGTCTCTGAAAAGCAAAGCATAGTTAATTTATGCAACACATTCTCATTGGCTTGATCTAGCAGGACTCTTCTTATGTTCTTATGTCTAAGAAGTGACATGATTGAAGTTTATTAAATTAGGCATGTAATGGAGAAATTGGATAGGAAAAAAAGTCTCTCTCACTTTCATAACACTGGACATCTAATGAAGCTAAATGCTAGAAGATTCGAGACAGGTAAAATAAAGTGCTTCTTCACACAGCGAAAACCTGCTCTTTAAAGATGTATCAGAGCAAAGGGCAATCCACACAAAACCTGAATTGCCATTTGTTGTGCTTCAGCTTTAAAGAGCAGGTTTTCACAGGGAAAGCTCTGGGGCAAAGGAGCAAAAACAAAAGCAGCACTCAGACACAGAGCTTTACAGCACGGGTCAGCTACTGGAAAGAGCTGGGCAAAAGATATTTTGGAAGTCCTTGGATGTCTTGAAAAGAGGATTGGACAAATTCAAGGAGTAGGCTAAAGCTATCCATAGGCCAAGGGATATAGCAACTGGCCTAAGGTCACCCAGTGAAAGTTTCATGGCTGACTGGGGGAATTGCACCCTGGTGACACTCAACAACTATACCACATCTTGGGCCCAAGACAGCCAGAAGACCTCCTCCCCCCACTCCTCCCCAGTGTCCCCCGTTCACAACCTCTGAGGTGGGATAGCAATGCCTTTCTAACAATTCCATCATGTCCACCATGAGCTTCTCATAGGACTATGCCTCATATTGCCCTTTTCAATCATACAGTTCTGGGTTGGCAAAAAGTTGCTTTTGCAAGCTCAAAGATGATTACTTCGAATGATTATCATGGAGTGCATGGTATGTTAAGTACTATCTGACAGGATGAATGCATCAAAGGCTCACACAGGCCCAGCTCTAGGGGTAGTCTCGGTGGCGCGGGGCGCCGGGCTGGCAGGCGGGGGCACCAGAGCGATCTCCACGCCACGGCGCCACGGCGCCCGGCCGCCTTGAGACGGCCCTGGGCTCACAGATATCATTCAAGATTCAGGTAAGTAGCCATGTTGGTCTGACGCAGTCAAAATAAATTAAAAAAATTAAGGAATTGTCCAGTAGCACCTTAGAGACCAACCAAGTCTGTTCTGGGTATTAGCTTTTGTGTGCATGCACACTTCTTCAGATACAAAGATGTTATTCAGAATGCCTTAATTAGGTCTGTGGTTCTCAGAATTCTGAATAAAGCAACTTATTTACAATGTCATTAAAATTTATTTATTTTAATAAAAAGAAAAGGTTTAAGACAATGAGGTTTTTATAGTAAGGCAGGGCTTTTGAGTGGGGAAGGGATGGGGGGGCTCTTAAAAACTCATTCTGACCCTTGAATAGAAATTGGAAACTTGACTTTGACCAGGAAAAGAGATCTGGAGGAATCCATTGATCTCTTAAACTGATCATACAGTACTTGGCTTTTCAGGGAACCGTTTTAGCTGCATAGGGAAGGTTTGCAGCTCAGAAAGTCCTAAGTTCCACCCACAATGGCATCCCCAGGTAGAGCTAGGAAAGATTCCCTGTATGAAGCACTGGAGAGCTGCTGCCAGTCAGTGTAGGTAATCCCAAACTGGACTGACCAAGGCTCTGACTCGGTATAGGGAAGCTGCCTATGCTCGTGGTTTGCCTTATTCCAAACAGTTTCAGCTGGGTAATTCTGTGCCACTTGAATGCTGTGCAGGTGACAAGAGAATTCCTTGCCATTGAAGGTGGTTGCATGTTGTTTTTCTGCATTAGTTGCTGCTCAGGCCTCCCTGCTGGTCTAGACCTGCGTGGGGGTGATAGGGGGTGGGATTTTGCCATACATCTCCACCCCATGTGATTGCACCACTCAGATCATCCTGATTAAGGGATTGCACAGAATTCCTTTACCTCAGAGGAGGTCCTAATTGCTGTGTCATGTAGCATCTCAGGAGACATGCTCTATTCTGCCTTGGTCAGACCACACCTGGAGTACTGTGTCCAGTTCTGGGCACCACTGTTAAGAAGGATATTGACAAGCTGAAACATGGGCAGAGGAGGATGACCAAAAATCTGGAAACCAAGCATTATGAGGAACAGTTGAGGGAATTGGGTATGCTGGAAAAGAAGGTATTATGGCAGCCATCTTCAAATATCTGAAGGACTGACCCATGGAATATGGAGCAAGCTTGTTTTGTGCTGTTCTAGAGGGCAGGACCCAAACCAATGGATTCAAATTGCGAGAAAGGAGATTCCAACTCAATGTTAGGAACTACTTTCTGAGGGTACAAGCTGTTCAACAGTGAACGGACATCCTTGGAATGTGGTGGACTGTCCTTCCATGGAGGTTTTTAGCAGAGGTTGGATGGCCATCTATCAGGAATTCTTTAGCTGAGATTACTGCATTGCTAGATATTGCGCTTGATGATCCTTGAGGTCCCTTCCAACTCTCTAACTGTCAACTCTCTAACTGTGCAGTTACTTGCAGCTTAAATTGGCGGCAGGGGAGGAAGCATATATTAACTATGGGAATCAATGGAACACCACAATATCCAGCCACTCACAGGAGAACCGCACTGGGGCCATGGGCACCATCCTCTGTTTGCAGAGATCAGGAGTGCAACTTGATGAAACACGGCAGGGTTGCATGCCTCTGGATGTCAGGCAAAGTTCACGGCAGCCCATGTGAAAGGAGTTAAAATTTAACAGGGGGGTTTGCAAAGCCCATGCCCTGAAATTGAATCCCTAGACTGGGATGAGAGGCAAACACTATAGCCAGCCCTGTTGCTGCTCTTGGAAGAGATCTTTTTTTTGGGGGGGGGGAGTGTCTTGATCTCTGCCAGCTGGATCTCCACTAAGCAGGATGGTTCCACCTTGCCTGAAGGAGCATTTGCTTGCATTGCTTTCTTATTGAGGTTTTAAATGCTTGGATGAATGTCCTTATTGGACTGTTGGGTGCCTTTTTACCATAGCTGCCAAGTTTTCCCTTTTCTCGCGAGGAAGCCTATTCAGCATAAGGGAAAATCCCTTAAAAAAAGGGATAACTTGGCAGCTATGCTTTTTACATAGAAAAGTAGGATAAATATAAAATGGCATTCAGATTTAAAACAACAATGTGAGAACATGTTAGATCAGACCAAGAGTCTAGCTCTTGTCCAGCCTTCTGCTTCTCCAGTCGAATGCTCCCAGAAAATTCACAAGGGGGACAGGAAAGTGACCTCTGAGGTATTCATATAGCCCCAAACAGAGACTGGAAAGGGATGCCAAGGATCATCTAATCCAACCCCCCACAATGCAAGAATCATACCGTAGCTACAGAATCCCTGGCATATGACCAGCCAACCTCTGTTTGAAGACCTCCAAGGAAGGTTTGCCGTGTTTCAACTCTCCTTTGGTGAAGGTTTTTTAACAGAGGTTGGATGTGGCGGTTTCAATACAGAGGCGTCATTCAGCTTCGTATTTGAATACGCTGGTGGAACTGAATGAAACTGAATGCTGGAAGACTGGTGGCCATTATCCACAATGCCTATGTTCCGCTTCCACTGTTGGAAGCAGTATGCCTCTGAATAGCAGCTGCTGGAAAGAGGAGGAAGGGAGGCTGTTGCTGTTGCACTCAGGTCCTGCTTACACAGGGCATGCCATAAAAACCATGAGAGTCACTGTGAGAGCAGGGTGATGGGCCATTGACCTGGTGCAGCAGGTTTTCATGTTCTTAATTTCTCCCCTACACTTGATTCTGATGATAAAAGAACCATGATCTCCCACAATCCAGCTCTCCCAAGCCTGCCGCTAATGCTCTGGAAAGAAAACACTTCAGATCGCTCAACTCCCTTTCCTCAACAAGCTGTTACCCAGGAGAGCTACTTGAAGAGGTTTATCCATGGTGATAGAACCGATTCCTTCATAAGCTATTTCTTCCCGTCCTTGCCAAACACAGGCGAGGCTGATAGCTTTCAGGTGACAACAGTGTAGCTACAGAAACCTTGTAAAATGTGCCACCCCAATTTTGGGAGAAGCTGCTTGAAGAGAGCTTTCTTGAAGCGGATGTTGTGACAGGAGGAACTCAGGTTGGAGGCCAACCCAGCCAGAGGGCATCAGCCAGCCATGCCGTCAGGAGAAGGGAGTTGCTGTTTGCCAGCAGCAGAAGTCTGATGCAACTCGTTCCTGGAAAACTGCCGGAACTCCCAGCCCAAACAATATTTAATTTATTCATGCTGTTCTTGGAATCATAGGAGTGCAGCATTAAAAGGAACCCCAAAGGTCATTAAGTTCAACCCTCCTCTCTCCACAATGCAGGATCCCACCCCTCCAGGTGGCTGCATGTCGACAGAAGAACATGAGATGCTGCCTTGTACCAAGTGAGACCTTCTGTCCATCTAGCCTGGCATTGCCAACACAAATGGGCAGCAGCTCTTAACGTTATTGGACAGCTCTATCTGATGGGGCTAGGTTTTGAACCTGGGACCCAGGACCCATGCAGAGATGGCTGCTGCCCTTCCCCTAAAATTAAAGTAAGATTCTACTCCTCATAGAGATGAATGAAAAAGGCTCAGAAGTCGCTTTCTGATGTATCTAACGCAATGTTGCCTGCACTAGATGGGCCATTTGCCTGATCTAGCAAGCTATTCTTATGCTCTTACCCTTCCCGAGGTGTTTTTTTCTTGGCCGAGGTGTGTTCTTGAGCTCTGAGGATGGCTCTTAGTTAGTTGGATGGAGAATACAACAGGGCATGTGCGTTAGAAACCAGCCTACTACACCAAAGTGAAAAATTCACATTTGTTGCTCCGCCCACTTTTGCTGCTAGCCCCTCCCACCACTGCCATGCAGCCCTTGGAAAGCTGCCCAGAATGAAATGCAGCCCTTGAGCCACAAAAAGGTAACATCACCCGTGGCTTATAGGAAAATGTATCCTCTCCCCTATGGATGTTGATATCTCTGCTCCCCCCCCCTCCCCAAATCTGATTCTCTTCATTCATGCGCTGAAAGATGAAGCCATTTGGGTCTCTACTCTCCCTCTCTCTCTCATGCAAAAAGTTCCTTGAAAAGGAGGGCACAGCTACCATCCAATGAGTCTTCTTACACCTTGAAATTAAACCACCACCTGCTGTTCTGAGCAACTGCTGTCAAACTGAGTTGCAACTCCCATCAGTGAAGCTCTCCTCTGTACATGGAAAAAGAGGAGGGGGCCCTGTGCCAGCGATGTTCAGATTGTGTGATAGAGGGTACCTGGACCACCAGTGCAGGCCAAGACTCCTGAAAAGAAGTCTCCACCCCATCTGCTCCCAGAGCAGAAATCTTCAGCTGTAGAGTCCAGCTATGAGGCGGAGATGGATCTTATTCCTTGTGTGAATCCTTGTGTGAATCCACTGGCACTAGAACTCATGTCTTGTCCCCTAAAGAAAGAGGATAAGTTTTTCTCCCTCTCTCATAATTACACTAGAACTCATGGATGGACGTCCAATGAAGCTGAAGGTTGGAAGATGCAGGACAGATACAAGAAAGTCCTTCTTCAAGCAGCACACAGTCAAACTACGGAACTCACTCCCACAGAGGGCAATGGTGGCCACCAACTGGGCCGTCTTAAGTATATTTGGCGCCCTGGCACCGTGGTGCGACAGATCCCTCCGGCGCCCCGCCCCGTTTCCCAGCGCAGCGGGCGGCCGGAGCTGCGCGGGCGGGTGCATCACACAGCGCGGCTGCCAAGGGCACAGCTCCGCGGCGGGTGGGCGGGTGCAGCTCTGTGGCGGGCGGGCGCCCTGGCGCCCTGCGCCACCCAGCCTGGCCGTAGGGCCGGCCCTGGCCACCAACTTGGACAGCTTAGAAAGCAGGTTAAACCAATTCATGTTGAGGGCTATCAAGGACTGCTAGCCACAATGGCTGGATGCTACAGGAGAGGTGAGGTGCTCTCCTTGTGCTCAGGTCCTCCTTGCAGGCTTCCTGTTGGGGGATCTGGTTGGCCAGTGTGTGAACAGTGTGCTGGACCAAATGGACACCCTTTGGTCTGATCCAGTAGGGCTCTTCTTGCAGAGGTCTATTGTGAAAGCAGAACCTCCATGCCCAGGGGCAGTTTACCTTTAAATAGCAGATAATGGGGAACAACAATTGGACAATACTGTTGCACTCAGGTCCTGCTTGTGGGCTCCCCATTTGGGGCAACTGGGTGTCCACTGTGATGATGGAACAGGAGGATCATCAGCCTGATTCATCAAGCAGATTATTATGGAGCCAGTGCAGCTGTTTTAAAGGAGTGGGTTAAAATTATGCATTATATAATGTAAGTTACTAGCCCTCTCTTCTGTCGCTCTTTAATGCCAGGTGACCCTCCCTTGTGCTTTCTGAAGTGGTGTAGAAACCCTGATCTGCTGCAGGCATCTGGCTTCAGTGTGGAGAGCACAGCTCACCTTGGTGGCTTCCTTGACCTTTTCCTTCTGCAGAAAACTACCCCCCTCCCCCCCACATCCTGATGTTCTCTTACACTGAGCTGGTGGCTTAAGGGAGACCTGTGGAAACAAGGAGGAGGGAGGAAAAGAGAAGCAGTTGGACAGCTCTCTGACATTTGCCACCTTGCTGTAGATTAGAACAATTGGAGAAACAATGGGTAAAGCGTGGTTAGAGAAATCCCAAAGCTCAGCTTAAAATAAAAACCTGTTAAGTACTTGGGCATATGACTCCCAAAGCATGTCTTTCTCCAAGAGCTTTTTCTCCCATCTTCATATGAGGCAAACACACCTCTGTGCATATGCAAAGTATTCTCCTTTGCCAAATAACCCCTGCTGCTTCCCAGACATCCCAAAAGGTAATAAATGAACAGAAATCACAGATTCAAATCAGAACACATCTCTCCTTAGTATAGATGTTGGCTCATTAAGAAATTAAGAAGAGCTTCCTGGAACATGCCCATAGGCCATCTAATCATAAGTGTGGGTTAACCAGCCTCATACAGTGGTACCTCAGGTTAAGAACTTAATTCGTTCTGAAGGTCCGTTCTTAACCTGAAACTTCTTCACCTGAGGGACCACTTTAGCTAATGGGGCCTCCTGCTGCCGCCGCACGATTTCTGTTCTCATCCTAAAGCAAAGTTCTTAACCCGAGGTATTATTTCTGGGTTAGCGGAGTCTGTAACCTGAAGCGTCTGTAACCCGAGGTACCACTGTATAACCAACATGCTTAAGTCTAAGTCAGGCATAGGCAAACTTTGCCCTCCAGATGTTTTGGGACTACAACTCCCATCATCCCTGACCACTGGTCCTGTTAGCTAGGGATGATGGGAGTTGTAGTCCAAAACATCTGGAGGGCTGAGTTTGCCTATGCCTGGTCTAAGTAATACACAAGCGAGTTAATACCACAGAATAAGCTGAAATGCCAGGCTTAACCATGTCCACTTCCCCTTACCTTGGGAGGAAATAGGTAGCCTTTTTTTCTACCTTTAGTCTACCTGAGAAGCTCAAACATGTTAGGAGGGCTAAGCTGGTTGCTCCAGCTGAGACTACATGGCTCTCACAAGCCACTTTTGAATTCCATTACCAATAATTTCAGAACTTTTACCACTTTAGAACAAAACTAAGTTTACCTGCCTGTGCAATTTTTCTGAATGTTGTATGGAAACAAAAACACATGAACCTGGCCGTAGAAGAGTTTTTTAAGTAAAGCATGTTTAACTCAGCAAATGTGCAGTCTTTTTCTATGCTAAGGGAAGAGGGGAACTCTTGGAATTCACTCCAAAGGGCATATTTCAAAGGTCTAACAGCGTATGTTTCCAAACTTTGTGATTTTAAACCTCTCTCACCAAAGAGTACTTGCCCCAAACCTAGATCTTGGCATCCTGGGAATTCTCCTTTTATTTTTTATTTGCACTAACCATCAGACCATAAGAAGACCTCTGCTGGCTCAGGCCAGTGGTCCATCTAGCCCAGTATCCTGTTCTCACAATGGCCAATTAAATGCATGTGACAAACCCACAAGCAAGACTCGAGCAAAAGAACCCTCTCTCTTATTGAGGCTTCTACCAACTGGCATTCAGAAGCGTTGCTGCCTCCCACTGTGAAGGCAGAACATCACCATCATGGCTAGTAGCTATCCATAACCCTCGCCTCCTCCATGAATTTGTCCAATCCTCTTTCAAATCCATCCAGGTTGGTGGCCATCACCGCCTCCTGTGGGAGGGAGTTCCGTAGTTTAACTTTGTGCTGTGTAAATAAGTCCTTCTTTATAATCTGTCCTCAACAGGATGCGGCTGGTCTTTGCAGAGAGAAGACACAAGCCCACTCAGCAGATCAGAAAGCCTACAGAGTAAATATGAAAGATAAATATTCTGGTTGCTGGGAATGGAGGGCTTGACTATGCACAGACACGGGGGGGGGACAGGGGGGCAGACTTGAGCAAAGTCATTTTCCTTCCATCTTTTTCCTGCCCCTTTAAAGGTCTAATGTCGCATCGGCTGGTTGACTCTCGGTAACAAAGCCTTCCTTAAAGGCAGGTGATCTCAGGCAAAAGAAAATCAAGATATCCCAATGTGACATTAAACCAGAGTTAAGGTTAAATACCTCCTGGATTGCCAGATGGTGCTCACTTTTCTTTATGAAAGAAAGAGAAAAGACTAGGGGGGTTACAAGAAGCTGAAAGGGAACTTTTGAAGTCAATTTTCTAACAGATATATTCTTGGCTTGGGGCTGTGCCACATACACACACACACGCGCGCACACACACACACGCGCACACACACACGCACCATTGATTTGGGTACATCTGTAATAAACGAAACTGTGGGAGTGGGAGATTTTTTCATTCACCACTGACTGGGATATCTAAGCATTGAGGAGATTTTAACCACAAATTCAATCTCAGCAAGAGTATACAAGGCTGCTGTTTTCCAAATGTTTGATATCCCTCTCCATCTCTCTCCTCCTCACCACTCTCTCTCATTATAATTTCTAAATTAAAACTCTATTCTGCCTTGGTCAGATCCCACCTGGAGTCCTGTGTCCAGTTCTGGGCACCACAACTCCAGAAGGATATTGATCTGTGGAACTGGCACTGTTCCAGGTGCCATATAATACTCATTCCATATTTGAAAAAGAAACAATATTTTAGCGTGGCAGCGGCTACAAGCACCTGTAAAAACATTTTCGTTTAGGCAAACCTACCCAGATGTGTAGAATGGCGCTGTGTGTTTTAATCTGCTTTTACTTTATTGCTGTTGGTTTTGGTTTTTTTAAAAAAAGTTTTAAATCATTTTAAACATTTTTTACTGGTAATGTATTCTCCTTCTAAACCATTTCGAGGTTCTTGTTGTTATTTTACAACCAAGCAGTGTATAAACATTATTTAGCGACACGTGTGGCGCTGTGGTCTAAACCACTGAGCCTCTTGAGTTTGCCAATCGGAAGGTCAGTGGTTCAAATCCCCGTGACGGGGTAAGCTCCCGTTGCTATGTCCCAGCTCCTGCCCAACCAGCAGCTCCTGCCCACCTAGTTCGAAAGCACACCTGTGCAAGTAGATATATAGGTGCCACTGTGGTGGGATGCACTCTGGCACTCGTCACGGTCTCCCATTGTGCCAGAAGCAGTTTAGTCATGCTGGCCACATGACCTGGAAAGCTGTCTGTGGACAAACACAGACTCCTTCAGCCTGAAAGCGAGATGAGCGCCGCAACCCCATAGTTGACTTTGACTGGACTTAACCATCCAGGGGTCCTTTTCCTTTTCCTTTACCTTTAACTGTTATTAAATAAATAAATACACTCCCTCCATCACTGGAAGAGCCTGTCTCTGAATTCCTGTTGTTGAGAATCACAAGTGGGGAGGGCTGTTGTTCCACTTGGGTCCTCCTTTGGGGCTTCCCATTAGGGCACCCACTTGGCCACTCTGAGAACAGGATGCTCGGTCAAAAGACCTTTCCCAGGGCTTTTTTTTTTAGATGGAACTCCCCAGAACTCAGTTCCAGCACCTCTCAGGAGGTGGTCGCCAATGCCATTCAAAGAGAAAGAGGGAGGTGTTTATGGCACCACTTTTTCTAGAAAAATAGCACTGTCATTTCCTAAGCTTTTTCCAACTCCACGAGATCTGTTTCGGGGCGAGGCTACCGGAACTGTAGCTTAGCCACATATGGCTAACTGCAGCCCTAAGAATTTTGGAGGTTTTGTTGGTGGAACATGTGTGAGTTTGTTTGTGTGAAAGAGGCAGAGAGAGAATACTTGACAGGGTAGACAGGTTTGGCCCAGTGGGCCATAAGCTGTGCAGGCCCTGCCTAGCCCCTCATGGTAAAGCCTTTTTGGGTCCTAACTGTTTTTCCCCACAAGGCAAACCTGCAAATTCCAGAGGCCTGCATACAAGGTGCTCAATTTAATTATGAAACCCTCGTTGCACCTGGCCTCCTGAATGCTAGAGCAAAATGTTTTGTGCAAGTCGGGGCAATCCCAGGGGCAGTGAAATTCCCCGATGCCATCCCCCCACCCCCCACCCCAAAAAACCTGCCTTGTCAAAACAACATTGGAAAACAGGCTCAGAGGTGCAGCTGCAAACCAAGGACCACTGCCAACGCCAGCTGCTTGTTAATTGCGGCAACATGTTGCCTCACGCTGGGTCCTCCGCAAAGACGCTGCAGGAGCTCAAGAGCTATTTTGGCACTTGGCAGCGAAGGAATGTTCCCGCATGCTCCAGTGGGGGAAATGTTGGCAGAGCTAAAGGTGAGAGACTCATAGAATCATGGAGTTGAAAGGGACTCCCAAGGATCATCTGGTGTGTAGTCCAACTCCCTGCAATGCAAGAATCATGGCTAAAGGGTCTCTGGCAGATGGTCCTCCAATATCTGTTTAAAAACCTCCAAGGAAGGAGAGTCCACCACCTTCTCAGCTCATAGAATCATAGAACGATAGAGCTGAATGGGACCCCAAGTGTCATCTAGTCCAACCCTCTGCAACATGAGAGGATGTGTTTTTGCCTCTGGGAATTTTTCTTAAGCTTCCTAAGTTTGTGTTCTTAATATATATATGGGTTTGTCCTTTTGCATTAAAGGGGAAAAATGCAAATGCAATGTAAGGCAATGACCCACATGACCCTAACCTTCTTTCGCACCTCCAAACCCAAAGGAAAACAGGGCAGACAAGAGTCTGTTTCTCCGGTTGCCACAAAATGCATTTAGTAGCTTTTTCCTGCACAAATTCAATTTGCTTTAACGACGGTGATGAGAAGATATTTCTTCAGGCTGTTTCGTCCAGCAGAGCCTGAGTCATTGCAGTTCAGGACCAAGGCAGATGGAAACCTTCTGCTTCTCTTGCACCTCAGGCACAGTGAGAGCCAAAGCATTTTTTAAACAATGGGGGAGCTGAAATGAGAGATATTGACCATAGCACCTCCTCCAGGCATCCTTTTTATTGCGCATTTATGATGATGATTTGTGCTTGTGATGGGATCAGAGCAGTTACACGTGATGCCTCTTCCAAAGACTAATTGCGCCTGGAAAAGTTTCAGAGCAGACAGACTGCTTTGTTTGCAATTGGGGTATGCCCCATACCGTCCTGCTGAAATCTGGGAACTTCTTATACTGCAAATGTTTGAGGCCAGGTGGGAGGCAGTGTCACCCCACATTTGCTGCACTATAGCTGAAGAGTCAGTGTCGTGTAGTAGTTTGAGTGTTGTACTAAGAACTGGGAGACCAGGGTTCAAAGCCCCACCTGATCATAAAGCTCACTGGGTGACCTTGGGCCAATCACTGCCTATTGGCCTAACGCCCTAACCTACCTCACAGGGTGGTTGTGGGGAGGCAGAGAACCATGTGTGTCACCTTGAGTTATTTGGAGAACAAAGGTGCAATATAAATACAATGAATGAATGAATGAATGTGCCCCTTCAGGTGTCAATAGTGCCATAACACTGGGAAACCATTGCAGAATAATTGGTTGGTTGGTTGGTTGGTTGGTTGTCTGTCTGGCTGACCGATCAAACATATTAATCACCTTTTAATTGTCCAAAGGATTTCCAAACAAGCACACACACACACACACATCATTGGAAGAAAAAAATAAGAATTGTAGAATTATAGAGTAGGATAGGATTCCCAAGTGTCATCTAGTCCACACACACACACACACACACACACACACACACACACACACACACAATCAATACAGGAATTACAGCCAAAGGATCTCTGGCAGATGTCTATCCAATCTCTGCTTAAAAACCTCCATGGAGAGTCCACTATCCTTCAATGGCTCTTCGTGTCAGAAAGTTAAGTTGAAATCTTCTTTCTTGTCATTTGGACCCGTTCATTTGGGCCCTCCCCTCTGGGGAAGCAAAAAACAAGCTTGTTCCACCTTCCATGTGATAGCCCATTATTTGAAGGTGGCTCTCACAAACACACCCAACTCCCTCAAATGTTCCTCATAGGGCTTGGTTGCCAGACTGAGTTTTTCAAGGAGCAAGTTTAAAGCCAGGCTATCGGATTAAGCAAGAGGGAGATGGGGGAGGGCCAGTCCTTTTGAGCCTTCACCATCCTTCTTAGCACCACTTACGTTGCCCGTTAAGAACATCCAAAGCTCCCAGAGACAATTAAGCTCGAGGGAAGCCATAAATCTCAATAAAGATCAGGGGAAGTTTTCTCCGCTGCTTAAAACAACAGATATAATTTCATTGGTTGCTGAGCTCAAGCTCCCTAAGGGATGGCAGATAAAAAGCCACTCATTCGAAAGCTCCCCCTCCCCAACTCCACCAGACCTTTTCAAGCCTTGTGAGCTACTGTGGGGTCATGTTTCACTGCAAGGGAGGAATGGTGCCCTCCTCCACCCCTGCCTCTCCTCCTAGGAGGTGAACCATGACCAAGAAGAAGGCACTTCGCAGACTTATTCCACCTGTGGTGCCAGGAGCCTGTTGAGGCCCTTTACATATTCCAGGTGTGCCAGTTGTTCCAGAGGGTGCCGTGCCTCCAAAGAGGCCATTTGTACCCAACAGACCTGAACATGGCAGATAGATATGGGCTTCTTCCCATGACCTACAAATACATACATGCATGCATACATACCATACATACATACCGTACATACATACATTTATCTTACTTTCCCACCAAATGTTTGCAAAACATTGAACCTGTCCTATTTATGCTTTCTCGGAGGAGCAGAGTGCTTGCAAGGGTGCTTAGATTTGGTTGAGCCAGCTCAGAGCTTGCAAAGCAGGCCTGGTTGTCCTAATAGCTAATCATGAAAACATTGGAGAAGAAATGACAATGCTTTTCTGAAGCCTTTTCTTTGATGAAGCAGAGGACAGCAAAAACAGACACAATCTTATTGGAGAAGGTTGAAAGAGGGTGGTTAGTTTGCTGGATATTGTCAGGTGCACCAAACATTTCCCCATGTAAACAAACAGGGAGAGCTGTGTTACAAAGCACTGAATTTCCCTTCTGGTTTGTGGTCATTAGACCTAGGAACACACATTTCAAAAGGGGGGAGCACCTGCAGAATGGCAAACTGAAAGTGGATCCCATGTGTCTTGTTAATTGTTGTTAATTCAGTTCAGGAGAAAAAAGTTGTCTTACAAAACTAATAAACTGCAGCATGTCTGCTGTTAGTTATTGTCAATATTTTACTCCCTCCACAAATTCTTTGGAAGTCAAAGGCAATTTCCTGAATATCAAATATTTCCCAGATTTCCCTCATCTAGGGAATGCTGGGAGAATATTTACTGTTGCCATTCATAGAGAACAACTTGAAATGTGACATTTTTTTCAGGGGTAAATTTATCCCAGTTCCCCTTGCACTTTGGGACCATGTCTGCTCAGGGAAAGCACATTATCTGCCCATCTTCCCCAGGAGATTATGAATTGTCTAAGAATACAAGAATGAAATCAAGCAATCTATACAAATCATATTACCAAGGCAGCCAGGTCAGGGTGTGGAGTTTAGGAGGTGAGGAAGTCAAAAGGTGAAGCCAGTGTCTTCCAGATGACTTGGGCTGGGCAGACAACAGTGCTTTGTAAAGGTCCTCAGTTTTGTGCGATTTCCACATCTCTCCCAAATGCTTCTCATTCATGTGTGGCATTGGAAGAAGGAAAGGCAGCATAATGGCAAAACTGAGAGCAAGATCTGCATTTATCATTGAATTCCTAAAATTTTCCTCTTTGGATTTCTGGCGAGATTCTACTTACAATGTAAGGTGGCGTTGTTTGCTATTCCACCACATTTGTGTCACAAGTAGCACTGTTTCCATTCTGCCACAATTCATCTTCCATCAAAAGCTGCATTGTTGGCCTTGCTGTCTGCTATGGCAAAATCACAAAACTTATGAAGGTTATGTAATTTACATTGTCATTCCATTAAGTTGGTTGGTTGGTTCATACCCTACCTTTCTCTCCAGGCAGCTTACACTAATTAATACAAAAAGCTAAAAACATATAAAAGGCAATCATTAAAAAGTAATTAAACTCATAGAATTAAAACAATATAAAAAGCAAATCTATTATAATGCGGATAGTAAAACAGCACAGCACCATTAAAAACCCTTTCCTTAAAAAACTATCAGTTTCCAAAGGCTGGTAGGAATAAAACAACCCCTTCACCTGCCAGCAGAAGGATGAAAAGGAGGGAGCCAGTCTGGTCGCTCCAGGGAGGAAGTTCTAAAGTTGTCTGGGAGCAACCACTGAAAAGACCTCTCTCATGTCCCCACCAAGCGTGCCTGAAAGGGTGGCGGGACTGAGAGAAGGGCCTCCCTCAAAGATCTAAAAACCTGAGCAGGTTCATATGAGGGAATTATGTCTTTCGGTTATATAATAAAAAAATCCTTCCAGTAGCACCTTAGAGACCAACTAAGTTTGTCATTGGTATGAGCTTTTGTGTGCATGCACACTTCTTCAGATACACTGAAACAGAAGTCACCAGACCCCTATATATAGCGAGAGGCTGGGGAGGGGTATTACTCAGAAGGGTGGTGGGAATGGGTGATTGGCTGATAGGTGTGGTAAACCTGTTCGTGACTGTTAATGACTGCAATTGGTCTTACAGGAAAAAGCAAGGGGTAAGATGGCTAAAAATAGCTTTATCATGTATAATGAGATAAGAATCCAATGTCTCTATTCAAACCAGGTCTCTCCGTGGTTTTAACGTTGGTAATAAGTTGCAATTCAGCAACTTCTCTTTCCAGTCTATTTCTGATTTTTTTTAAAATAAGACAGCTACTTTGAGATCTTGTATAGAATGTCCTGGGAGATTGAAGTGTTCTCCTACTGGTTTCTCTGTTTTGTGATTCTTGTGATTTCAGTTATCTGATTTCAGAAATCTTGTTATTTCTGTTATATAATTAACATTATCGTATTCTGCCCTTTCATTTCAATGCAAAGGAAACACATTACAACCTGAGAGAGAAAATCAATTACCGATCATATTTGCTGGATTGATTTTCCAAACATGGGACAAATAAGGTAGCATCAATAATTTCCATTTCTGTTTCCATTTTCATCAGAATTCTCCAACATCCGAGTAAGACGTCTGCACTTCTCCCCCGGCCTGCCCCTACCCAGTGCATGCTTGGCCGGCTGCCCCGGCTGCCAGCAACCGATGCTACACCACTGGAATTGGCTGTCCTGAGAATTCTGCTTGCTGGTTGTTTGCAGTAAAACAAGGACAACAATGCCAAGAGAGTCTTGTGGCTCCTAACATGATCACACAATTGTTATTTCAACTCAAGGTGTGCTGATCTAGAGTCTTAAAGGTAAAGCTAAAGGGACCCCTGACCATTAGATCCAGTCGTGACCGACTCTGGGGTTGCGGCACTCATCTCACTTTATTGGCCGGGGGTGCCAGCGTACAGCTTCCAGGTCATGTGGCCAGCATGACTAAGCCGCTTCTGGTGAACCAGAGCAGCACACGGAAACGCCGTTTACCTTCCCGCTGTAGCGGTACCTATTTATCTACTTGCACTTTGACATGCTTTCGAACTGCTAGGTTGGCAGGAGCAGGGATCGAGCAACGGAAGCTCACCCCGTCGCAGGGATTCAAACCGCCAACCTTCTAATTGGCAAGCCCTAGGCTCTGTGGTTTAACTCACAGCGCCACCTGCATCCCTTGATCTAGAGTCTTACTTTACCATATACATGGTGTGAGTGAGAGTGTGTATACACATGCCTGGCAATGGAAGGGGAGTTGTGTGCAGTGGGGTCAGAGGGAAATGAATGCCAGAATCGCAGGTGGGGACCATTCAAATTAGAGCTACAGTGTAGGCAGAATAAGCACAGGGACCCTTTAGGACAGCAGTAGTAGGCTATGAAATAAGCCAACTTGGAGTGACTTTACATCTGCAAACAATTGCCTCTATTCACATCCAAATAAATTGCATTGAATGCCTTCAATACTTGAAAGCCGTTTCACTCTGCCACCTCACTCTGAAATTGCTTCCTTCGTGCTTGTCCATTCTAAGATCAGTGGTTATTTCTGATGTTTCGTATGACTAGATGGGCCTTTGGTCTGATCCAGCAGGGGTTGCCATGTTCTTAACGCACAGATTTATCTCCCCCACTGCCTCCAACATCTGGCTGCAAGCCAATCCAAGTGTGCCAAGTTCTTTTTGGCAGCCTTTCCTAAATCTCCTCCTGATGGACAAGGTGTGTGGATGGTGATGAGGATAATAATTTTTAAAAGTGACTCTATCATGGAAGGCGACCAAGCCAAGCTCCTGACAGGGATTACTTTGTGGCTGGGTCGTAAATTCTCGTTTATGGCCCTCTCAGCCTAATTGGCAAGGACGATTTACAGCGTAAAGTCGGAGGGGGGTGGGGCTTGTGTTATCAGTCTAAGTAGAGGTATTTATAGGCTCTGGCTTTGCAGCAGCACCATGGTCTTGTCTTTTGGACCTGGGAAAATGGCAATCAAGTCTCAAGTCCTCATTGAGAATATTCCCCAACTGTCCCTCGCATTGACCAGAGTTAATTCCCATTCCCTGGCCCTCCTCACTGGCCAGTTGCTCAGTGTGTGTCCCCCCCCCACACACACCAACATCTGCATTCATGCTGTTTGGCTAAGTTTATGTAAAAATCAAAAGATATCAAGACGTCAGAAAGTGAGGGCAACAAAGTTAACCATTAAGCCGGCCTCTGGCTGGGGAAAAAAATTTCCACAGTGCCCACGCTGATCATAGGTCAGGGAGGGGTGTGGAGAGCCTTGACTTTTAGCAATCATTGGGGGAAATGCATTGCTGCCAACTATTGACAGAGAAAATTAGATGCACTTGTTTACCTCCGTGAAATTCTTAATACACTGTTTTGTAATACATTCAGGGAAGTCTCGGTGAGCCAATTATGCCTCTTTCTGTCAAGAGGAGTCAAGCACTGCAAGACTCACACTGGACTCCCTAGACCAGGAGGAAAAGGTCAGGGGGTTCCATATCAGACATTCAAGGCAGGCCCAGAATCCTCCTGCACTTGGAGAGTCAGGTACCACCTGAATAACCAATAGGGTGCCACAATTCTGTTTAAAAGGTGACAGATATAGGACAATTAGCTGCATTGCAGGGGGTTGGACTAGATGACCCTAGGGTCCCTTTCCAGCTCTACAGTCCTATGATTCTATTATTCCAATTCCCTCAGCCTGGAATTCCCCCCCCCCCGTTAAAAGATTCTGAACAACTGCTGTGACCCCCACTCTTTTTTTGCACTGGAGCTTTTTTCACAGGCAGAGAACACACTTGAGAAATTTGAGGAACAGTTTTCATAGACTCATAGAATTTTAGAGTTGGAAGGGACCCTGTGAGTCATCTAGTCCAACTCTCTGCATGCAGGAAGCTCCACTAAAGCATCCATGACAGACGGCCATCCAACCTCTGCTTAAAAACCTCCAAGAATGGAGAACCCACCATCTTCCAAGCAAGTCTGTTCCACTGTCAAACAGCTCTTACCATCAGAAAATTCTTCCTGAAATTTAGTCAGAATCTACTTTCTTATAGTGTGAAGCTATTGGGTTGGCTCCTACTCTCCAGAGCAGGAGAAAACAAACTTGTTCCATCTTTCGCGGGACAGCACTTTAGATATTTGAAAATTGCTATCATAACTCCTCTCAGTCTCCTCCTTTCCAGGCTAAATACACTCAGCTCCCTCCACCGTTCCTCAAAAGGCTTGGTTTCCAGACCCTTGATCATCTTACTCACCTTCCTCTGCACATGTTCCAGCTTGTCAATATCCTTCTTGAATTGTGGCACCCAGATCTGGACACAAGACTCCAGGTGTGGTCTGACCAAGGCACAATAGAGTGGTACTATGACTTCCCTTGATCTGGACACTAGACTTCTGTTGATGCAGCCTAGAATAGCACTAACTTTTTTTTTTTTGCTGCATCACACTGTTGACTCAAGTGAAGCTTGTGGTCCACTAAGACCTCCAGATCCTTTTCACATGTACTACTGGAAAGTCAGTTGTTCCCCATCTTATATTTCTGCAGCTGGTTCTTCCTGCCTAAGCATAGAACCTGACATTTGCCCCGATTGAAATTCATTTTGTTAGTTTGGGCACAGTTTTCCTAACTGTTGTGGTAATCTTGAAGTTGTGTCTTCAGAGGTATTGGCTACCCCTCCCAGTTTGGTGTCAACTGCAAATTTAATGAGCATCCCCTCATTTACTTCATCAAAGCTGTCCATAAAGATGTTGAACAATTATGGGCCCACAACAGAACCCTGTGGCGCCCCACTTGCAACTTTTTCTCAGAATGACAAGGAATCATTAGTGAGAACTCTTTGAGTTTGGACAGTCAACCAGCTACAAATCCACCTAACAGTCCACATTTTACCAGCTTCTCCGCAGGAGTATCATGGGGAACATAGGGTTGCCCACAACATAGTTTTGACATAGGGCTGCCCACAATAGCCTGGAACTGGGCCCCATAAACACTGCAACCCTGTCCAGTCTGGGGTGGGGTGGGGTGGGGTGTCAGGAGATTAGCAAAGTGTTCTCTCTTTCTTTCTATGTGTGCAATTTCAGTTCCAGCCCAGACGGCTTAAAAGAAGGTCCCTTTGTATTCTGCTGGGAGGCTTGTGGCCAACAGCTCTCTCTCCCTCTGAATCTCTCACTATGGAAATAAATCCCTCACTGTGGATGATTGCAACTATATTCCATTTCAGAAGAAAGCCTGAGAGCAATCTGTCTGGTACTGGAAGGCAGCGTGCCATATGCATTGCAGCAACTGGTTGCCACCAGAGACCATCATTTGGGCACACTGTTTTCTATTGGACAGAGAGTCCCGGTGAAAGGGGAAAAATATATATATCCAGCTCTGGCAGACCCATGAAGAAACTGCTGATTCTCTCTTCTACAATCTGCTAGTCCAGAACTTCCCAATAAAATTTTGTATTTGTCTGGCATTAAACCTGGGTTCCTTCAGGTGCAGAACTGCTGTGGCTCAGTGGAAGGGTGCCTGTTTTGCACAAAGAGAGCTCTGGGCTCAATCTTCAACGGCATCTCCAGATAGGGCTTGGAGTGACCCCTGCTTGAAACGCTAGAGAGCTGCTGCCAGTCAGTGTAGACAAAGTTGATCTGGCTAGATCAAGGATCTGATTCGGTATAAGGCAGCTTCCTATATTCCTCGTAAAGTTTGAGGGGAGCAGATGCTAGATTTGGCAAAGTGCTACAATACAGGTCAAACCAGTTGTTGTTTTTCTGTGATTGGGGAAACCCCTGGCCGAGGAGCCACCCCGAGTCATTAACCTGGCAAAACGCAGAAAGAGCTATTGAAAGAAACAAATGGGGTGGCTCTGGCCACAGGGCACAGAGGGGAAAGCTGCCAGGGTAACTGGGCATGATGTCAGAGGAAGAATCAGGGTCTTTAGCATGAAGTTGTTGTTGTTTAGTCGTTTAGTCGTGTCTGACTCTTCGTGACCCCATGGACCATAGCACACCAGGCACTCCTGTCTTCCACTGCCTCCCGCAGTCAAACTCATGTTTGTAGCTTCGAGAACACTGTCCAGCCATCTCGTCCTCTGTCGTCCCCTTCTCCTTGTGCCCTCCATCTTTCCCAACATCAGGGTCTTTTCCAGGGAGCCTTCTCTTCTCATGAGGTGGCCAAAGTATAGGAGCCTCTCAGCTTCAGGATCCATCCTTCCAGTGAGCACTCAGGGCTGATTTCCTTAAGAATGGATAGGTTTGATCTTCTTGCAGTCCATGGGACTCTCAAGAGTCTCCTCCAGCACCATAATTCAAAAGCATCAATTCTTCTTCGGTGATGAAGTACCTGGAGGGAAAGGCAAGAACCATCTTGGCTGGCTGGCTGGCTGGCTGAAGGTAGGCTGGGTAGATGCCTTGGAGTCCAGTGCTGCACTGTTGTGGTGAGATGGCCATGCTACAAGATCTGGACCCCGTCTCACTCAGATTTCACTAGCTACTGCCTACATGCCTCTTCTTTTAAAATATTCAGTAAGCTTGCTTTCAAATGCAACAAGAATGCATGTTACAAGACTGTGTTGTGTAGTTGTTAGACTAGGATCTGGGAGAGACCAGAGTTTAATCCTCTACTCAGCCATGAAACTCACTGGGTGACTTTGGGCCAGTCACTCGCTCTCAAACAATAAACTAGCAAAGGGAAATTAAATACCTTAATTTTCTTAACCTTTGGCCTGATCAATCTACTTGTTTGATCAAGGGGAGATGGTCCTGGCTCAGCATTGGAGCATCTGTTTTGCATGCAGAAGGTTTCAGGTTCAATCCCCAATGGCATCTCCAGGTGGGCATGAGAGAGACTCCCTGTCTGAAACAATGGAAAGCCCTGCCATTAAGCGTAGACCAGGCTTCCTCAACATCGGCCCTCCAGATGTTTTTGGCCTACAACTCCCATGATCCCTAGCCAGCAGGACCAATGGTCCGGGGTGATGGGAATTGTAGTCTCAAAACATCTGGAGGGCTGAGGTTGAGGAAGCCTGGTGTAGACAATACTGAGCTGTGTGGTCTGGGTTGGTTTGTTTTTTTACAAGGCAGCTCCCTATGCTCCTATTTAAACCAAAAACATGAAGACTTACTTTATTTTTAGAGGGAGGGATGTAGCTCAGTGGCAGAGCACATATTTTGCATGTGGAAGATTCAGTCCCCAGTGGCATCTGGGAACTTCTTTCTCCAAAGGCTTGGCGAGCTACTGCCAGTCAGTGTAGACAATATTAAGCTAGATACCGTAGATGCAATGGTCTGACACAGTCTGAGGCAGCTACCTGTTATATCTCAAACCTCCCCTTTCTCTCTCACTCTTCCCTTTCATCAACACAGTCCCTTAAAGTCCGATTGGCAGCAGACAAAATACAAAGCAATGTGGGCAAGTCAGGATTGTTTCTTAAGCCTTGTGTGACGACCCGTGTCCCAATCTACCTTACTATCACTGCGACTCAGGAATCCAGAGGGGAAAACACCCACCCTCTTCTCCTGACGCCTCAAAAATAAACCCCTTTTACTAATGGGTTTCTAAGTAAGGAGAGGCTTCCAGCCTGCATGACCTGGTACCTTAAGGAACTCTAGGCTGTCCCACGGAATAACCTCTTGCCTCCAGTAAAGGGTCTCCCTCAGTTGGATTCCCCACTGCAGAAGTTTGCCCTATGCACTCTGGCAACTCCTTGGCACCTCAGGTTACCCTTCTAAGCCTCCTCCGTGTAACTTCAGGACACAAACTGCCACCTCCCTGCCTGAGGTGAGTTTTGCCCTCTCTTGAGTCACCACGGCTGTGAGTCCTGGTACCTCGCTGGAAAAATAAAGACGGACCTCTTTTTGACAAAAACAGAGATGAAGTTTTATTGTGTTAAAAACATAGGTGTTTCTTTAACGTGTCATTTATTAATTAGCTTTGTTCCAGTTGTACAAAATAAACTCAGTCAAACATTTAACTAAAGTTTTCCTAGCCTCTTCACTGTCTTCATACAAGCCACCACATAACACCACCTCACACCACACCTTCCTCCCTCTCCCTCCTAACTGACCAAACCGACACTCCCTCCTTTCAAACCGGGCACAGTCCCGCCCCCATCAGAGTTCTATGCCAGTCAGGCTGGAGGTGGGTTAACTCTTTGCCAGCCGGGCAGGAATAAACATTTTAAAAGTGCTTCAATTTGTCACACCTTGTTTGGAATTATCACTGCTGAAAGGCAGGCTGTACTGAACAGCTTGGTGGCAGTTCTCCAGGACTGCAGTTGGGCTTGGGAGCAAAGCCTCGGCATGAGGACATGAGAACACTACTGTGAGAACAGGAGGTTGGACTAGATAGGTCTTTAGTCCAATCTAGTGGGGCTCCCCATATGAAAGCCTACCATAATAGCAGAACCTCCATGCCCGGGGCAGTTGCTGGGAATCACATGTAGGAAGAGCTGCTGTTGCACTCAGGTCCTTCATGTGGGCTTCTCAGTGGGCGATCGGTTTGGCTGAGTTAGATGGGTCCCCCTTGGCCTGATCCAGCAGGCTATTCTTACATTCTTATTATTGGTGCCCCATGCTGGTTTGGACAGAAGCAGATTTCTCTCTGTGCTAAATCTCCAGCTCTGTGTTGCATTGCAAAGTTCAGCAACCACTAAATCCTTGAAAACAATTCATTCCCAGCTGCAAAGTGCAATAGAGACAGGATAATCACTATTAATATTAGTTATAGCTATTGATTTCCACTTTAAAGGATTGATTTTCCCATCCTAGGGCTGCCTTTATGACTCTCTTTGCTGAAGATGCATCTTGGGGGCCTGGAGCTGCAGAGTGTCTTTGGAGCTCCAATTAGAACCAGGGTCAATAAGATGACAGGAAGGAAGTATCCCAGATAACCACCAAGAGAAGAGGGTTTTTTTTTATAGGAAGGAATTGGCCAGTTAGACGCCAGCGACGTAATGCTGATAATTCCTCCCGGGGGGGGGGTGTCATATGATGTGGGCACATCCTGTGGCTCTCTCTGGTCAGAAATCATATACAGATTCTCTGTGTCTGGGGAAAATCCTCAATATTTGCATATCTTTGCGCACTTTTAATTTATGTTCCTGAGATGTGGGGACATTGAACAAATGGGCAATGAACTCAAAATTCCTTATGGTTGGAAGGATAAACACCCGCCCTCCATTACTCCATGGCCTGAATGCAGAAATATTATCAGCTGACATTAAGGATAAGGACACTCCATCAATCATGATTAAACATATATATTAATATGAGCTGTCCAGGCATTCAAACCGATAGTAAAATGAAATGGATCTTACAATTGTCAATTCCGTTAGGATATTTGTTTGGACACAAGGATTGCTTATATTCATATATATGTTTAAATTAGGAAGGACAGATCACACTTATTGTTAATGTCATCTCACAATATTTCTGTCACATGAGGACAGCTCGGTCAATCACAGCCAGAGACTTCACCATCACTAGCACAGCCAAAGCCCTTTGCACATTTCAATACAGATTTAGCTGAATAATTGCATTGCATCAAGGCATTATTTTATTCTATACCACCACCACCACCACTTCGCTTTGAAATGCTACGTGGGCTCATCGTACAAGCTATCTTATACAGACCATTTGTCCAACTATGTCCCTCCCTCTAAAAATAAATAGGTTGTGGTTTTGATTTAAACACGAACACAGGAAGCCGCATTGTATTGAAGCAGACCATTGACCCACCAATCTCAGTGTTGGCTACACACTGACTTTCACAGGCTCTCCAAGGTTTAAGGTGGGGAGCCTCTCAGAGATGCCTTTGGGGGTTGAACCTGGGGCTTTCTTATGCAAAACAGATGCTCCACCCTTCCTCTAAGAAAGAAAGTAAGATTCCCAACCTTAAACCATGGTTCTGACTTAAGAAGGAAGTAGCAATTTACTGAATCAGACCATTGGGTTCCATCTATCTCAGCATTGTCTAGTCTGACTGGCAGCTGCTCTAGACCAGGGATAGGCAACCTCAGGCCCGTGGGCCGGATACGGCCCAATCACCTTCTCAATCCGGCCCACGGATGGTCCTGGAATCAGCGTGTTTTTACATGAGTAGAATGTGTCCTTTTATTTAAAATGCATCTCTGGGTTATTTGTGGGGCCTGCCTGGTGTTTTTACATGAGTAGAATGTGTCCTTTTATTTAAAACTAGTGTCATTCAGCCAGTTTAATAAACGGGCGCTAGAGCATTCAGCCTTTTTCGGCGGTGGCGGCACGTGGGGGGGCCGATTGGCTCCTCCCACGGCCGCCGCTTCGTCTGGGCGCTCCGCTGAGCCCAGCTGGCCAGCGGGCGCCCAGGAGAAGGCCGTGATTCGGCCTCTTTTGGCGGCGGCGCGTGGGGGGGCGATTGGCCCCTCCCACGGCCCCCTCTTTGTCGGGGCGCTCCGCTGAGCCCAGCTGGTCAGCGGGCACACAGGAGAAGGCCGCAATTCTTCTGAGGTCTGTGAGGGAAACGGTAGGCAGAGGGGTGGGGGTGGGGAGAGTGTGCACGTGTGTGTGTGCGTCAAGTCTCTGCGTCCAATCCCTGTGTCCGTGGGGCACATGCGCAGTAGCGCAGACACAGGGAATACTGGACGCAGAGACACTTGCACTTTATTATATAGGATGCATCTCTGGGTTATTTGTGGGGCATAGGAATTCATTCATTATTATTTTTAAAAATATAGTCCAGCCCACCACATGGTCTGAGGGACGGTGGACCCACCCACAGCTGAAAAAGGTTACTGACCCCTGCTCTAGACAGTTTCAGGAAAGAGACATTTCCAGTCCTGCTTGGAGATGCTGCTGGGGATTGAACCTGCGAAACAGATGCTCTACCACTGAGCTGATCCTTCCATATCTGACTCCCAAGACACACTGGCAACCTTGCTTTGTGTTATAAGTGTTGCCAGGTAATGCAATATATATTTTATAGCACCATAAAGTAATTATGCACCAGACAACAAAGACTAGGAGAAATGATATATTTTACACTTAAAGGGCAATTAATTTTTTTAAGTGTCTCTTCCACTCGCTGCTGAGGGAGCACAGACAACCTGTGTTAGGCAGCACAGGTGTGCAGTGAGGCTTTTCCACGAATTAAAAGTGATAGCTGTGATTCCTGAACCTAGATGACGTTTACAACTCTACAACACACACACACACACACACACACACACACACACACACACACACACACACCCTCCCACTCTTTGTTGCTCTTTGACACCTCCTTCCTCTTTCTGTTACTCAATCTTTCTCTCATCTGGTGTGCTAACTGTGATTGGAAACAACAACAACAAAAAGAAACCATTAAAATTACCTTTTCATCCAACAATTAGCATCAGGTTCTGCTTATTTAATTTGCAAAGTGATTTCTTGCTCTTGGTATCTCAAAAGGGCCCCCTGGCCTATATCATAGATCTGGTGATATGCAAGGTTTATCAGATTAATTGGTTAAAAGGCAGGTAGTGGATCAACACAAATATTGAATCAGTTCAACAGGCCTATTTAATACCCATTTTGTGAAAGGGAAGTTTTGGATACACTCTGTGCTGTTCATGGCTGTTGGACAAACACAACTCCCTGTCGCTTTGGGGATCCTGCCAGAATTGAGTTTTTGGAGAGCTACAAAAGCAGATATAAATGAATTCCAACATCTTTGTTGCTTTGTTTCACTAAATACAATCTGCTTGCTCTTATGGGGATTTCTGTGCTGCTGCTGCTCAAATGCCTTTTCCTGCCACTAACAATATTATTTTTCAGCTCTTCAAAATAATTTAAAACAATACCCCTACAAAATGCTGTCCACATATAAGAAGAAAAATAAAAAGAGCAAGACAGTTGTTTTCTCCCCGACTCAAAACAATGTGTCTGTGGGACCAAAGCATAGCTGCCAAGTTTTCCCTTTTCTCGCAAGGAAACCTATTCAGCATAAGGGAAAATCCCTTTTAAAAAGGGATAACTTGGCAGCTATGGACCAAAGCCAAGGGCAGAGTGTTGTCCTGCTCAAAGGGAGAAGAAGAAGAAGAAGAAGAAGAAGAAGAAGAAGAAGAAGAAGAAGAAGAAGAAGAAGAAGAAGAAGAAGAAGAAGAAGAAGAAGAAGAAGAAGAAGAAGAAGAGATGGTGGAGGTCCCATCAACATCAGAAGCATGGTTGGTGATGACAGGAGAAAGGACTTTTTCAATGGCTGCTCTCAGATTGAGGAAATTCCCTCCCGAAAGTGGTCAGTCTGCCTCTTTGCTATAATTCTGCCAGCAGACCAAGAGCTATTTTTTTAGTGTACAATTCCAATGAAATTTTCCAGTGTGAAACCTTCAGCAATATACATACAGGCATTCTCCATTTCAGGGCAATTAAACAATTATACACAACAAGAATGTCTCTCCTGGGCCATCACTGCCCAACAAATCTACAAACTTCTGAGGGTGGCAGAACTACCATTGGGGGCTCCTGTGCCAATAGTTGAACATAATAAAAGCCAGCTGGAGCAGGCCAGTGGCCCATCTAGTGCGGCATCCTGTCTTCCCATTGGCCAACCAGACACCCCAATGGGACACCTGATAGAAGTATTCAAGCACAAGAGCACTCTCTCCTCCTGTGTGGTTTCCAGCAATGGGGTTTCAGAAGCATTGCTGCCTCCAACCATGGAGGCAGAACCTCATGGCTAATAGCCATCAATAGCCTTCCTAGTGGGGGAGGGGATGGTGACGAGCTGAGATATTGTTTTCGTAACTTTTTTCTTTTTTTCTAATTGTTATATTTTGGAAATCAATAAAACGTTGTTGTTGTTGTTGTTGTTGTTGTTGTTGTTGTTGTTAGAAAAGCCTTCTCTTCCATTAATTTGTCCAGTCCTCCTTTTAAGGGAAAGAACCCCCTTTTCAAGCCTAAATCCCCAAGCATAAGGTATCGGAGCATTTCTATGTGGCAACCTTCCATATGTTATTGGACCAGATGGGCCTTTGACCTGATCCAGCAGAGCTCTTCTTACATTCTTCCTGGTCCAAGCTGGGTACCTGGTCCCAGGTAAAACTCCAGCTGGGCAGGAGGCCTTGTGGATTTCATGTGTCCCACTCCCAAAAAAACAAAAACAAAAAAAACAGTTTAGACAAGCCATAGCAAAGCTGCTCTTCTCTGCCTTGCATTGCATTAGCATCCAGGGTCCCCCTGGGAGAGGGTAGCTGGGAGGAGAAAGTCCAGCATTGCATTGTCAGCGGGCAAAGAGCAGCCTGGCTTCAAAGCAAGTTGGTGCTCAGCTGCAAAGTACAGGGAGTCCAGTACAGGTATGCTGTGGTGGCAGCCACAGCATGTGGGTGGGGGGGGGAGATGAAGGCAGGTTATATTTCATAATCCAGAGAGGGATAAAGGCTGGCAGACAGCACACTCAAACTGGCTTTTGGGAAAGCTACCAAGTGTGCGGACACACTGAACAGGAATGGCTTAAGGAGATGGTCTTGTCATGAGTGTTGTGTCCCTCAAATGTTACAGAAGCCCAACTGGCATCCACTAGAAGTCTACGCCGTAATTTCTTATTTCATAAAATTCATAGACTGCTTGATTGTAAAAAAAAAAAAATATAACGATGAGGGGGGAACCCTCAAAAGGGTTCACAAAAATGATAAAACAATAAAAATTATCACTAAGAAAAACCGATCAGAACTTGCAACAACTTTCTAAACATCTGGGTAGCTTTGCCTAAACCAAAATGTGTTTTAGCAGGTGCCAAATAGCGTGCAGTGCAGTGCACCTTAGTCAAATTGAATCCTCTGAGTCTGCACCCTCATTAAATCGCCAATAGAACTCTTAATGCTCCTGAATGCTCATTAACAACTCCCACTTAAGAACAATAGGGTGAAATGGTCAGCTATCGAAACTTCCCTGGGGATATATGCTCCATTGTCTTAACTGCTTAACTACTGGTAGCCACTTTGCTTTATTTATTTGATGTGTTTTTGTTACTGCTGTGCCCCCCCCCCCAGCAAGCGGAGACTTAGCTGCTCTTGCTAAAGCAAAGCCCTTCAGTTTTTGGAGGGGAAAAGTGCTGGTTATGGTCTGTAAAATACATTATTTTTTTTTGCTTCTAGGGGGGGCAGCTGCCCCCTCCTGCCCCCCCTGCCTACGCCCATGCATAGAACTAGTCCTTAGTTTGTATGTCAGAGCACATAGTGGGAGCATAGACACTCAAGGCTGAAGGTGGCTGAGTGGCGGAAAACAATCAAGCATTCTGAGCCCTCAGTCGGCGGTTCTATCGCAGACAGAAGGGAATTCCATGCTGTGAAGTATATACCATGAATAGGCACCAACCCTAGGCGACTCTGGGGGCCCCAATCTCCACCTCCCGCTGCCGGCACGCTCTGCCATTTCTATCTCTTTGTCCAGTTCTTCCTTGTTGAGAGCCAATTGCAAGACCTTGCCGCACTCTGGCATTTATTAATTAATTATGAATTAGCAGTATAGAATTTTTTTTAATCAATCAATAAGTTTGTGGAGTAGAAAGAGAGGTGAGAGGGAAGAAAGAGAGCTGGAGGAGCAGGTGAGAAAGAGCACTGCACTTTGAGTTTGACTTTGGATTCCAGCGTGTAATGTGTCCAGGCAGGAGGTCAGAGGCTGCCTTCCTCGCCGCCAGAGCTTACAACATCCTGCCCAACTGAAGGGAGGGAAGGATGGGATTGATTCTAACTCTCCGTTTCCAGCAGGGAATCAGCCTTGTTCACAGTGGTTCCTCTTGGCAAGGATTACACCCGACTCAGCAGGACCTGGCTGTGCACACATGTACGCAAAAGGAGGGGGTCCTTCCCTCCTCCTCTTCACCACCGAATGCAGAGCTGTCCAATTTAATTAACCATCAACCACAGTGCTGATCAATAGCGGCTTCCCATGTCACGAGCTGGGAGCAGGTGGAACACAGCTCAGGCAGATGAGAGAAGCTGCCAGCTGAGGTGGGTGGAGCTGCCCACTTTAGGGTGGGATAAAAGCCACCAACTTTGCCCCTTGGAAAAATGTAGGGCTGCAGGTTATCAGGGCTGAGGGCCAAATGCAGCCTCGCTGAGCTTTTCTGCCTGGTGCTTGGGATTCTCCCCAGGCCACAACCCCTTTCCATGCCACAGACCTCCTTTACCCTGCTCCATACTCCATGCTTGAGCATTTCTGCCTGTCTGGGTTGTGTCCCCTTGAACTCTAATCAAGCCTCTGGCTTGCCTGAATGGATGGTGGAGAGAGGTGTGTGTCAAATTGTGCAGAAACTAGCTTACTATACAAAAGTAGCATTTACATTTGTTGCTCTGCCCAGATTTTCCTCTGGTCCCGCCCACCACTAGCATGCAGCCAATGGAACGTTGCCCGTAAAAGAATGCAGCCTCAGGCTGACAAGAGTCTCACCACCAAGAGGAGGTGCCTATCGCCAGCCACATTCACACCATATTATACCACTTTAAACAGTCCTCGTTTTCCCCCAATTGATTTTGGAGGTGTAGTTTGCTCAGGGAGTTGAAGAAGAGGAGGAGGAGGTGGAGGAGGAGGAGAAGGAGGAGTGTGGACTTGATATCCCGCCTTTCACTCCCCTTAAGGAGTGAAAAGGGAGAAACAGAAGTAGAAGTAAACTGTGTAGAGTGAATTGAGTGAGGCTGAGAGACTTCAGAGAAGTGTGACTAGCCCAAGGTCACCCAGCAGCTGCATGTGGAGGAGGGGGGAAGCAAACCCGGTTCACCAGATTACGAGTCCACTGCTCTTAACCACTACACCACACTGCTGTAGAGTTGCTGAGAGTTGTCAGGAGACCCTGTCTATTCCCGTCCCAGAGCTACAGTTTCCAGACTAATTCAACGATAAACCCCTCTTCACAGAGAACTCTAGGAACTGTAGCTCCCTAAGGGTCCATCCAAAGGGGATAGGTGGAAAAGGTTTGGGATACAGCGCTCCCTGAGTATTTAACACGATACAGATAAGGGCATATTAAATGTGATTGACTTGGTAGCACCTGGCTTCCCTTTGTCCATTACGTAAATAAATTAAGTGATACAATCACACCCCCGGTTACTCACGGTCATCTGTTGAGGGATTATATATTGAGCAAAGGAGATAAAACTGATGCCTTTATGTCTTTCAGCAATGTGGTTGTCAATTGGATTGGATTAAACAAAATGTGTATAATAATTCATTCTACACAGTTCACTTCTACCTCTGTTTCTCCCTTTTCACCGCTTCTGTATCAGTTTGCTGGTGTTGCACATCAGAACATCAGAACAGCCTGCATCCTAGAGCTCTTCTGGTCCAGCACCTTGTCCTCCCAGCATCCAACCAGATGCTCCAATGGGAAGCCAGCATGCAGGACCTGAGCACCGCAGCAGCTCTCCCCACCTTCAGCTTCCAGCAGCTGGCATTCAGAAGCAACTGTGGAGGCAGAGCATAGCCATTGTGGCCAGCACCCATTGGTAGCCTTCTCCTCCATGAATTTGCCCAATCCTTTGCACAAAACACCAATAAAAATATATTAGGGGGTGAGGGGTATCGAGGCCAGAAGGACAGGCCAGTTTCTGCTGTACTATCCTTCTTTACTACTGTATGTTCTTTTTACCATTCATTATCAGCAATGCATGGGATGGTTTCATTTTTTTTATTTTTTATTGTCACAACAATCCTATGAGGTCTGCCAGGCTGAGGGACAGTGGGTTCCCAAGACCACACAGAGTTGAGGTTCTGCCCAGGGACTGTTGGGGATCCAGTGTAACTTTGCAGGCAGATGTGAACCCCAAAACACTTCAGGAATCCCTACTCCTGAAATCCCAGCTCCCAAATGGGAGTCCTTCTGCACCATCTTTTTCTCTCTCTTTTTTTCTGAGCTGCAATTAGGCAACCATCCGTGCAAGATGGTAGCATTGTTGTGACAGAGCATCGTGTGTGAGCTAAAACAGCTTCAGGCAGGGAAAACAGAATGTGGGTGGGGTGGGGAAAATCTGCTGAAATCCCTTATGTTTCCAAGAAGACTCTCGTACCCCTTTGCTTGGCATCTGCATGATCCAATGTGCCATCCAAGCCCTGCTCACGGAGGAAATCGCCTGGAGTTCCTCTGCAATGGGAAAGTGGAGCCCAGCTTTCTCTTAAAAGGAACAGCAGTGAACAACAGAAGGAAGAGATTGTGGAAGATATTGCCTTATATGTATGACAAACTATGGAGGAGACAGCGATGACCACCAACTTAGATGGCTTTAAAGGGGTCTTGCAACTCATGAACTGGTGGGCATCCAATGAAACAGAGTGTTCAGAGATTCAGGGCAAGTACTTGATGTAGTGCAGAGTTGAACTATCGAACTTGTTCTGACAGGAAGTAATGATGGCCACTAACTTGGTTGGCTTTAAAAGAGACCTCAGCAAATTCATGGAGGAGGAGGGAGCCACGATGGCTATGCTTTGCCTCCACAGTTAGAAACAGCAATGCTTCTGAACACTTTTGTGTCCAGATTTTCACTTTTCAAAATATGGCAACCCTAATAAACTCTGGGTGGCGTGGGTGGCACTGTGGGTTAAACCACAGAGCCTAGGGCTTGCCAATCAGAAGGTTGGCAGTTCGAATCCCCATGACGGGGTGAGCTCCCGTTGCTTGGTCCCTGCTCCTGCCAACCTAGCAGTTCGAAAGCATGTCAAAGTACAGGTAGATAAATAGGTACCACTCCGGCAGGAAGGTACACGGCATTTCCATGCGTTGCTCTGGTTTGCCAGAAGCAGCTTTGTCATGCTGGCCACATGACCTGGAAGCCGTATGCTGGCTCCCTCAGCCAATAATGCGAGATGAGCGCGCAACCCCAGAGTCGGTCACGACTGGACCTAATGGTCAGGGGTCCCTTTACCTTTAATAAACTCTGAGGCCACATCTGAAGTTGGGGATGAGTGGTGCATTTTATTCAGTTGATGTTTAAAAACAAGTCTACCAGATCTACACCTTCTAAAACCCAATGCAAACTGAAAACAGCCCTCCTTCAGAATTTGCACTTCCCTGAATTTTGCAACGCTAAAACTACGTGTACAAAAATGCATATGCTAAGGCAAAGCATGCATAACAAATGCCTATGTTAGTGAAAATCTTGGACATATAATTGTATACTTGAAAAGGACCCTAAGGGTCATCTTAGTCCTGCAATGACATCAAACAATGTATTATAAGGAAAATATAAAGATCATGCTGTATATTACCAGTAGGCAATCTAGTACCAAAAAATGTGCATATGAGGAGAAATTTGCACTAAAACAGCAGTGAATGTTCAGGAGGCTTTTATATATCTTTTTAAAAATGGAAAACTTTTTTTTCAAAAATGGAAATGTGGGAAAGTGGAGAACAAAACTTAAGATTGGAAAAATGAGAAACTGAGAAACTGAAATGTGCAGATTTGCCCATCCCTGACGCCTCCTCTGGAACAAATGCTCTCCATCCCTCTTACCCAGACATTTTTGCCCTCCACTGCCCAACTACTCCCCTCTCCATCCCAATCGCCTGATCGCTCTCCACCAACACCCCTTCCCCAGCCAAAAAGAGAGAGAGAAACCTTTTCCTTCTGTACTTCCAATAAAAACATGAATAATGATCCCAGGAGACGAGTGAGGCCCATTCCAGCCCGCCCTCGAGAAGTAGTTTTGGCTGGAGTCTTTCTCCATCAGCTTTTTGAAATATGAGACTCTGGACCATTCAGAAGAGCACAGCACAAGAGCCAGCGAATAAGGCTGTTGCCATCCTAGCCTCCTCTTCCTCCTCCTCCCCCACCCGGTCTCCACTCCAGTTTGGTTCAACAACAGAGTACAGAGTGGTGGTGGGGGATCCTGGAACAGCTGGCTAAGATGGGAGCTAGCAGGATTCAAAGCCACACGTCAAAATGAATCCATCCTGCAGCTCCTGTCGACGGTAGGAGGCAGCAACTATATTATATATACATACACAGAGAGGGAGGGAGGGAGAGAGGGAGCGAGTAAAAGGATGGAGTGATATGTGGCTTAGTTTCAAGCCATTCTTAAACCACTGGGAGACTTTGGCAGGAGCAGCCAAATGCAAATCCAAATGTTGAAATTTCACACGGAGGCAAATGCCTTGAGAGCTGCTGAGAACTATCAAGGGGAGATCCTGGGGCTCAAGAAAGCACAGGCGATGATACAGCACAGACATCGTGCCAATGATTCTTCCATTCGCATAGAGCTCACTTGTCTTGATGCATTCTGGCTTTATTTTTTATTATTATTCAGCAAGACACATAAAACCACTTGATCCAACAGATAAATATGTAAGTGTTCTGCATAAAATGATCTAAAATATTCACTGCAAATGGTATATTATTATTATTATTATTATTATTATTATTATTATTATTCAGCAAGATGTATACCCTGCTTGATCAAACAAATCTCTAAGCGGTTTACAAAAATTAGTATAAAACATTTATTAAAAATAGTAATAGGTTGCATTCAATGAACTTCTACTCAGAGTAAATCCACTTTAAATTAATGGGCGCAAGTTAGCCATTCTGTTACCTTCAACAGGTCTACTCTAAGTAAGACCAGCACTTGACACAACCCTATTTTATCAAGTACCGTGTGTGTGTGTGTGTGTGTGTGTGTGTGTGTTTTGATTTTTTAATAAAATTCTTCAAATTTATATCAAAATGTAAATGAAACCAAGAGATCTGAAAATCAACTGTACATAATAAAATGACATGGGTGGTTCAGTTTTGCTAATCAAAAAGTTTTTCAAAGGCATGGGAAATGGTACACTGAAGGCGCCTGCCTCATATCAATAGGCAGTGTAGATGCTGTCACACTGAATAATTACTTTCTTACAAGAGTGGAACAAGGATTATGTGGAACTTGTAAGAATGCCAGTACTACAGACTGAAGTGGATGTGGGTTAGGGATAAGGTTTGCATTTGATCTCACATGCAAACGTGCCCCAATACATAAGATTTATATCTTACTAGTCCTTACAGCAAAAACGCCATAGCCCAAGATTTACACCCATAATTTTTGAGTACAATTTCTTTTCTCATTAATTTATAGAGAATGATTGGCAGGGGGAGGGGGAATGTGCAAGATATTTTCAGCCAGCACTTGTTAAAATGTGCAGAAAATTACATCATCTGTGTGAATGATCTGGCAGGATTGACCCCCGAAACAACTTCTATTCCAACCAAAGCAGTCTCTTAATCAGAACCAGATTTGTTTCCACGTTAAAAATGTTGCCCGGTAGATATGAAAGCAGCAAAATAGCCAGTGATAGCTAAAAGAAACTCTCATCTATCTTTTCTTTCTTTCTTCCAGTTAATGAAGGAGGTTTAGGACGATTCAGTAGTTTCTAATACTTTAGAAATCCCGTTGAAAGAAGTATATGAACTTCGGAAAGCAAAGACAACCTTTGCTTAATGTCTCCTGTACTATTTTTCTACACATAAAAAGCTGCCTTGTACAGAGTCAAACGATTCGTCCGTCTAGCTCAGTATTTTCAACACTGATTGGCAGTGTATCGACAGGGTTTCAGGCAGGGGACATTCCCAGCTCTGCCAGGAGATGTTGCCAGGGTTTGAACCTGACACATTCTGCATGCGCTGGAGATGCCCTACCATTGAACTACAGCCCTTCCCCTCAAAATAAAGAAGGACTCCAGTCTTCATGGTTTGGAACAAAGGACAGATTTTAAATAGGGACATGGGAACTTGCCTTCTACTGAGCCCATCTAGCTCAGTATTGTCCACCCTGACTGGCAGTGGCTCCCCAGGATTTCTAACAGGGAGTCTCTCCCAGCCCTGTGGGAGATCCCACTGGGGAATGAACCTGACACCTTCTACATCCAAAGCACCTGCTCTGTCCTTTGAACTACAGCCTTTCTACACAGATGTCTGCCTCTAGATACACAATCTTCCCCTCAAAATAACCCAAGTCCGGCACTCTAACCACTACACCAACTTTCCTATGCCTTTACAGAAGTGTCTCTTTTGCAGCAACTTTTCCAGTGTAGTTCTAAAACAAATACTGGAAGTGGCCACCCCAGCTCATTCCATGCCCAAACCCCTCCTACCCCTTTCCCAACCATCCTTTCCCCACAATTGATCAACCCCACTTCCTTTACACCTCACCCACACTTTTGCCTACCCCCACCACTACAGCTTGCCCAAACCCCTCGCCTTCCAGCTTACCCTCTTTTGGAGTGGGTGGTGGAACTTCACAGCACGTTCCCCCATCTCTGTTAAGTAACTTGCCTAGGCCTGTCTGTCATCAGCCACGCAGAATGCTGAGTGTGATGACAGCCTTACACACACATATGGAGCTCTAGAGTTGTTTCCAAGTTCTGCTCAGAGCAAAATGAACCTAAGTTAGCCGTATCTATTGGCTTCTGTGGGACTACTCTTGAGTAGAGCCACAACACACACACACACTTACAATATACGTTTTCCTCCCAGGAGCTCAAGGTGGTACACATGGTTCTCTCTCCGTTATCTTTACAACAGCCCTGTGAGGCTGGTAATGCTGAGAGATTGTAACTGGGCCAAGGTCACCCAATGGGTGTCACTTTGAACCCTGGTCTCTCAGATCCTGGTCTAGCTCTCTAACCACTAATGCCACACTGACTGTCCTGAGGCTACATCTTTTACAACCTCTTCTGTCTTTGGAGTTGCTGTTTGCGTGTGTAGACCCTTAACCTTCCCCAAATAAATTCAGACAAGACTCAAATTTTAGGTTTGGTTTTTGGCAGAATTGAGGCCACAACTTTATTGATTACAATCAAGTGAGTGGTTGCATAGGCTCTGGTTTGACTAGCTCCCTGCACCCTTGCAGGCAGTGCTGACCCAGGGCACACCATAGGTAAGCCTTGGGTAAACACCCAGCATAGTGGAAGGGGGAGTCAAACCAGTCCACCCGTCAGATGCCCCCCTGGACTCTGGCTCCGGACACAACCCCTCTCAGGGAAGACCAACCAAGAGTCCCAGGATTCCTTTAACAAAATACCCATCGCATAGCGGTGGCCTGACCGCTCTGCCACCCCTATCACCTGAACCAGAGCAACCTTACAAGTTGTAACGATTTGCTACGCGGCAGGCAAAATCCAAATGGCACCAGCCAATCAGCCAAGTGGGGAAAATTCCTGCCATGCCCATGATGGCATAGCAAGGTCATGTGCGCAAGCTCTAAATTAAGATTAAGATTAAGATATATTTATTGTCATTGTCCCCTTGCGGGAACAACGAAATTACTCAGTTGCTACATCCACTCAGATAAAGCATTCCGCATAATCCAAAATTACAAAACCTAATTAAAAACAGTAAATATAATACAAAATAACAAGTAAAATAAGATGACTTCAAAGTCCAGGCTTTCCATTTAAAGCCAAAATCGCTCTAGAGAATAAACTGTTCCTGAGACGGCTCGTTCTTGCCTGCATTGTTCTGTATCTTCGTCCCGATGGCAGGAGCTCAAAGAAATGGTGACCAGGGTGCGTTGGATCTCTTGATATGTCTAGTGCTTTTCTATGGCACCTGGTGGTGTAGATTTGTTCTAAGGTGGTGAGTGAGCAGCCAATAATGCTCTCTGCTGTTTTAATAATTCTACACAGCCCTGCTCTATCCTGAGAAGTACAGCTTCCGTACCACACACATAAACCGTACGTGAGCACGCTCTGTATGGCACAGTGATAGAAGGCAAGCAGCAGCTTTTGTGGAAGATGGTTTTTCCTTAAAATTCTCAAAAAAATACAGTCTCTGCTGCGCCTTCTTCACAAGCCCCCTTGTGTTAACACTCCAGGACAGATCCTCCTGTAACTCAATGCCTAGAAATCTAAACGTTGTTACCCTCTCCACACAAATTCTGTCAATCAAAAGTGGCTGGAGCTTGTTCTTCTGTCTCCTAAAGTCCACCACAAGCTCCTTTGTTTTCTTTGTATTTATGAGCAAGTTGTTAACTCTGCACCACTCTGTCAGCTGCTCCACCTCATCTCTATAGTCCGTTTCACCCTCCTTATCAGAGATGATAACTATAGGGAGAGGTGGGCGGGAGTTCTGATGCACTGGCCCAAAAGTGGAAGCTCAGGGACACGTGCATGGGCTTAAATAGAGGACCCTCGATACAAACTTGCTGGCATCCCATTGGTCTGATTGCTCCCAGCATTGAGGGACCTCCAATAGGGTGTTGTGGCCATCCAAAAGTTCCCACTAACAACACAGGGTCTGGTTGCCAGGCCACACCGCAACGCAGTGGTTAAGGAGGACCCAATTTCTTTTAAGGGAGGCTCAGGCTTCACCACATAACAAACAGATGTGAGGTTGACCCATTTCCATGGTAAAAATGGCCACCATGGGCTTCCCCCCAGGAAATGAGATGCTGAATGGCGAAAGCTCCGCTGGCGCTTGAAAGGAGATGGAACTTTGGAAAGGTGTGATGGAGGAGCCAAGGGTGAAAAGCGGCATATGTTTCTGAGTGAGCAGCGGCCTCTCCAGCACCCCCTGTGGCAATCGCCATTTTGACCTTTCCCAGTGGGAAAGTGAAATCTGAGTGGGGGAGGACAGAGGAGGCCGTTAGCAGCCACCCAGTGCTCCTCCATCCATCTGCTCCGAAGGGAAGCCGGCCACAGAACGCCTTCCAGTTTGATTTCTTTATAGAGAGATCACTCAGGTTTTGATAAGATCACTGCAGGCGGACAGGAGGAAATTGGAAACTTGCCCGGGGTTTGATCTCACATGGCAGAATGTGATGTGGCTTGCACATTACGGGCCAGGCCTTAATAGCATCCCATTAGACAGAGACAATACAGGCCCATGACCTTGCAGGGAGTGAAAAATGAAGGCTTAAAGCAAATGGCTGCCATCGTGGGTATTTCTTTTTTCTATTAAAAAACAGATTTCAGTCTCGCACAGATCCAGCACAGGAAAGGGTGATGAGAGAAGAGATGGCAGGTTCTCTTCAGTCACAAATGTTGGGGGGGGGTCGTCATTACGAGACCCACAGCACCTAGCAACCCCCAGAGCTGGGGCTCGGGAAGGTGAGGAAACGGGAAAGGAGAGGGTGTGAGTGGGGTGCCTGGGGGGTGAGAATTCAGAAAGGGACTACCCAAATGATGATGGGGTGGAGGGACTCCCCAATGGTTTCTCTTCAGATCATATAAATCTTCAGACTCCCCTATGAGGGAAGGTCGCAGCGTCAACTATTGAGGCTCAGTTTGTTTATTTATTAATTTTCTCATTAATAAACTGTTGTCTTTACTATTATTGTATTACGGCTCTTGTGTTCTATGTTGCCAACTGCCCTGTGGTCCTCATGATAATCGGTAGCATATAAATTTAATAAATGGTGGTGGTGGTGGTGATGTTTAGAGGAAAGTTGAATAAGAGGCAACATGAAAGAAGATTATAAAATTATGTATGGCATGGAGAAAGCAGACATCCCTCATCATCCTAGAACTTGCGGACATCCCATGAAGCTGAATATTAGGAGATGGACCATTGGTCTGATCCATCAGGTTCTCCTTATATTCTTATGGATTGAGGGAGTGAGTGAGGGCTCATCCACACTTCATTTTGTGTTGCATTTCTAGGCACAGATCTGGGCCTTGTAGGTCGGTGTCTGAGCAGGGTTTTGGTTTTTTTGTCCTGGCACTCCTGTGTTTTACCGCTCAATTGCAGCCACTGTTGTTGTTGTTGTTTAGTCGTTTAGTCGTGTCCGACTCTTCGTGACCCCATGGACCATAGCACGCCAGGCACTCCTGTCTTGCACTGCCTCCCGTAGTTTGGTCAAACTCATGTTCGTAGCTTCGAGAACACTGTCCAACCATCTTGTCCTCTGTCGTCCCCTTCTCCTAGTGCCCTCAATCTTTCCCAACATCAGGGTCTTTTCCAAGGATTCTTCTCTTCTCATGAGGTGGCCAAAGTATTGGAGCCTCAGCTTCACGATCTGTCCTTCCAGGGAGCACTCAGGGCTGATTTCCTTAAGAATGGATAGGTTTGATCTTCTAGCAGTCCATGGGACTCTCAAGAGTCTCCTCCAGCACCATAATTCAAAAGCATCAATTCTTCGGCGATCAGCCTTCTTTATGGTCCAGCTCTCACTTCCATACATCACTACTGGGAAAACCATAGCTTTAACTATACGGACCTTTGTCGGCAAGGTGATGTCTCTGCTTTTTAAGATGCTGTCTAGGTTTGTCATTGCTTTTCTCCCAAGAAGCAGGCGTCTTTTAATTTCGTGACTGCTGTCACCATCTGCAGTGATCAAGGAGCCCAGGAAAGTAAAATCTCTCACTGCCTCCATTTCTTCCCCTTCTATTTGCCAGGAGGTGATGGGACCAGTGGCCATGATCTTGGTTTTTTTGATGTTCAGCTTCAGACCATATTTTGCGCTCTCCTCTTTCACCCTCATTAAAAGGTTCTTTAATTCCTCCTCACTTTCTGCCATCAAGGTTGTGTCATGGAGGTTGTGTGTTTTGGTTTTTTTGTCCTGGCACTCCTGTGTTTTACCGCTCAATTGCAGCCACTGGCAACCAGTTTTTCCACAGATTATTGCTTGCTTTGATTCAGAGGCAAAACACAGGTTTTCCCGGGGAGAGCACCGGGATGAACAAAAACTTCTCTAAATTGGACAGCTAGGACCTGTTCCCGGAAAGTGCACAGCAAAGGTGAGTGTGGATGAGGACAGAGAGGTAAATCAGCACTACCAGTTTCTAGGAAAAAGCAAGTTAGAATATCCTTGAAAAGCTAATCAGAAAAGAGAGAGATATGCTAGAGCAGTTGTGTGGGAGGATGGAAGGACAGGGTTTTCTTTCAAATCTTGTGGAGAGCTGTCCCTGACCTCACAAGAGGTCTGCTTCTGAAGCCCCCAGCAGAAAAACACCTTCCAAATTCCTGATCGCTTCAAGGGGGAACACAGTGAAACAAAATCACATGACCCACTCGGCAGAAAGGCAGCCTGGTAGCTCTTGGAATGAAAGCTAGCCTTGAGATGAAATTGAAAAGCCAGCAAATCACAAAGGAACTAGCTACCATTCCTTTCTTCTTCTTCAGATAAAGCCAATGCAATCAGCAATGACAGCTTTGCTGCACAAACCTTGGATATTTGTCCTGCCGCCCGTGGCCTACCAACTACTGGTTAATCAGAAGAAGAAATAGGGTTATTGTTGCTGGCCTCAGATACTTCCAGCTATGATATTGGCCTGTTCCAAGTTGAACAGGGGCAACTGCTTTATAGAAGGGATCTTGGGCTTATGTGGGCCTGGAAGGGCACACATTTGGGAATCGCAGAAGCTGCCGCAAGCACTACAAGGTGCCTATTTCACAGAAGGAAAAGAATTGATGATGCTCAGAAAACTGCCACTTTCCCAATAGTGACAAAAAACCTCCACAAAACAAAACCCAAAAACAATACCCCAAAATGATCCAGCAGCAAATCCCCTATGAGGAAAAGTTGTAGAAAAAGGTGCATAAGAGGTGACATGATAAAACTTTATAAAATTCTGCATGGCATGGAGGAAGCCCGTAGAGAAATGTTTTTCCCCTGCCAGAGTCAAGGGAAAGCTGAGTGTAGTGAGACATGCAATCTGGATTTTAAGTGGACCAGTTTCAAAAAGCTGAAGGAACTACTGGGTGTGATCCCATTTGCATGGTCAGAAATACTCAAAGAGAAGGGAGTCCAAGATGGGTGGGAGTTTCTTAAATGTGAAATACTGAAGAAACAAAGACAGACAATCCCAACTGGAAAGACAAGTGGGAAGCGAAAGAAACTGGTGTGGTTGCATAAAGAGCTTACAGATGAGATGAGATTTAAGAAGGGCATGTGCAAGAAATGGAAGAAAGGGGGAATCACAAAGGAGGAGTACTGTATACAAGAGTAGCCAACAGTTGCAGGGAGAAGGTCAGGAGGGCCAAAGCTCAGAAGAAGCTGAGGCTTGCAAGAGAGATTAAAAATAATGGCTAAGTTAGAAGCAAGAGGAAGAACAAGCAAAATTCTCCTCTGTGTGGAGAAGATGCAGAAATGCTATTGGGTGACAGAACACCCACTTTGCCTCTGTCTTCACCCAAAAGGAAAGTAGTGCCCAACCAATGCCAGGAGGCAGCTGCAGCCTAAGATAGGAATAGAGGTGCTAAGGGAACACCCAGCTACTTTAAATGAATTCAAATCTCCAGAGCCAAATGAGCTGCACCCAAGGGTACTAAAGTAGCCTGCAGATGTAATCTTAGCCTCTGTCTATAACCTTTGAGAATTCTTGGAGAACACGTGAGCAGGGGCGTAGCGAGGCACTGCGACACCTGGGGCGGCAAATTTCCATGCGTCGCTATGTAGAGGGGGATCACCAGTCGGCTATCTGCCTGGAGCCCGGACGCTCTGTTTAGGCTCTGTTTTGAAGTCACGGGGGGTGCGATCCCCTCTTCCTAGCATGCATGCACAGCATCCCGCTGCACATGTGTGCTATGTAGAGGGGGATTCCCCCCCCCGCGACTTCTAAATGGAGCGTCTGGGCTCAGGTGCTGATCCCCCGAGTGCCACCCCCCCTCCAGCAGGCGGCCAATCGCTCGGCCAGTGCACCTGCAGCTTCCCCCCCCCACGAGGCTGCCATGCAGAGGCGAGGGGCGGGGGTGTGGCCCTGAGTGTCACCCCCTCCAGAGCAGTACCCAGGGCGGACCGCCCCCCGCTTGCTCCACCCCTGCAAGTGAGATACCTGCAGACTGGAAGTGGGCAAAAGTTGTCCCCATCTTCAAAAGGGTGGGGGAGAATACCTGGGTAACTACCAACCTGTGAGCTTGACATTGATACCAGGACAGTTCCTAGAACACTTAAAAAGCCAGTCTGTGAGCACTTAGAATAGGAAGCTTTGATTACTAAAACCCTGCATGGGTTTCTCAAAGCCAAGTTAAGCCGGACAGGTCTCATTTCTTTTCTTTTTTCCCCAGAAAGTTACAAGCTCAGTGGATCAAAGGAATGCTGTGGGTGTAGTGTATCTTGATTTCAGTAACATTTTTGACAAAATCTGCCTCTTCTTGTGGAGAAACTGGTAAAATGTTGGCTTTATTGAGGTAACTGTAAGGTGAATTTGTAGCTGGTTGACTGACCAAACCCAAGGAGTGCTCACTAATGGTTCCTCATCATTCTGGGGGAAAGTGACAATTGAAGTGCTGCGAGGTTCTGTCCTGGGCCTGTAGTTGCTCAGCATCTTTATAGACAACTTGAATAAAAGAATTGAAGGTATATTCATCAGATTTTCAAATGACACTCAACTACTGGTGAAGACATAAACAGGATTTAAGATGGCCCTAACAGATTGGAGAACTGGGCCCAAACCAACAAAATGAATTTCAATAGGGACTAATATCAGGTTCTACAGTTAGGCAGGAAGAACCAGCTGCACAAAGATAAGATGGGGGGCACCTAGCATGCTTTCAAGAGCTGGGCATTAGTACATATGGAAAGGATTTAGGCATCTTAGTAGACCACAAGCTTCACATGAGTCAACAGGGTGATACAGTGGTAAATGTACAAAAAGAAAAACATGCACCAATAAATAAATCTTAGAAAGGGGAAAGATGAGACGTAGAGGCACAAAGCTTTTTTTAAGAGGGAGAAGGGGGGAAGGGAGAACCCAAACTCCCTGTGCTCCCCCCCTTTCTTCCCACCAGGGCAACCCATGTGAGCTGGACCTCGGCAGCCACAGCCTCTCCTCCTCGTCACCCAAGGAAGGAGGCTGGCAGTGGAGGCCATGGAAAGGCAAAAGGATGCACCTTTGCAGCAGCCGCCACCACTATCGCCGTTGTTAGGGACAATCGCCAGCTCATTCTCCTCCCCATGCTTTGTAGCAGCAGCACTGGTTGGGAAAATAGGGACATTCTGAGGTCAAATCAGAAGCCACGATGGCTTTCATAACTCTGGGACTGTCCTTGAAAAATCAGGACACTTGGAGGGTATGGACATGCAGGCACTTCTTCCAAAGATGTGGTCCTTTTGCAGCATGGGGAACTGCCCTGTCCCCAATGCTATAAATTAATCACCGCTTTCCCAGGTTGTCAGTTTTAGCAAATGAGGGCTGAAGTCCTGGAGAGAGCAAAACAGAGTCAGGGTTCAATACTGCCTCTTTGAACCCAGTTTGAAGAGCAGGGAGGTCAGGGAGAGGTCAAGGAAGCACTGGGAGCTGGAGAGACGGAGGCTGGTTCTGATTAAGGGCAATCCACGTGGCTCAGAGGCCCGTCTGCCATTGTATGGCATTGGGAAGGGTCCCCCCGCCTCCAGTCAGCAGGAACGGAGTGCAGTGGGGGGGGATTGGAAGCAGTTAGCATTAAGCGTTACCAGCTGAAGATCTTCCAAAACTCTGGAAGGAAAGAAAGCAGTGAAAAAGGATAGAGTTGGGGGAACACAGCAGAAAGAAAAGGCTGGCATTTCTGTGGCTGCTCTGACAGCATGCGCCCCCTCTGCTGGGCTAGGTGTGTGCGGCTGGGTCACATCCACACTACACATTGGAAACACTCTTCTGCCAACTTTAACCAGTCATGGCTTCCTCAGTCATGTGTGTTGAATAGATCTGCACATACCTCTCTACTTTGCATAGATCATCACACTATTTTCAAACTTTCAAAAACCTCAAATGCTGGTCTTGGTTGTTGTTGTTTAGTCGTGTCCGATTCTTCGTGACCCCATGGACCATAACACGCCAGGCACTCCTGTATTCCACTGCCTCCTGCAGTTTGGTCAGACTCATGTTGGTAGCTTCAAGAACACTGTCCAACCATCTCGTCCTCTGTCGTCCCCTTCTCCTTGTGCCCTCCATCTTTCCCAACATCAGGGGCTTTTCCAAGGAGTCTTCTCTTCTCATGAGGTGGCCAAAGTATAGGAGCCTCTCAGCTTCAGGATCTATCCTTCCAGTGAGCACTCAGGGCTGCTTTCCTTCAGAATGGAGAAGTTTTATCTTCTTGCAGTTCATGGGATTCTCAAGAGTCTCCTCCAGCACCATAATTCAAAAGCATCCATTCTTCAGCGATCAGCCTTCTTTATGGTCCAGCTCTCACTTCCATACATCACTACTGGGAAAACCATAGCTTTAACTCTACGGACCTTTGTCAGCAAGGTAGTCCCTGTGTTGGCAGGGCCATGAACCATTGCTATCTCCAACTACTGCTGATCTACTCCAGCTTCTGTGGTTTCAGCAAACTTCCCAGCATGTCTGCATAGCCAGGAATGCTAGGGACATTCACAGAAATCTGCGTGCAAAGTTAGGAAGCTGGATGCTATGGCCATTTCTGAAACTCTCACAGAATCCCAGGTATGAATGTAAGACAGAGAATTCTGACAAAGACAGGAAACAGGACCGGAACTCGCTGGTGTTCCCTTAGTTGCCCTGTGAATACAATCCAGTGAATACAATCAGGATTCACAATTGTTTTTGCTTTAGGTCCGCAAACAATGCATAATTGATTAGAAAGAGAGCCAGTGTGCTGTATTCATTTGGAAGTTGGGCTGAGACCTGGAAAACCAAGATTCAATTCCCCTATTCAGCAATGAAGCTCACTGGGTGTGACCTTGGGGGCCAATTACTGCCTCTCAGCCTATCCTACCTCACTGGGTTGTTGTGGAGATTAAAGCAGAAGAGAACTGGGTATGCCACCTTGAGCTCCTTGGAGCCAATGCAAGAAATAAAAAATATTTTTTTAAAAAAAATATCCCCCCCTTTGCTTTTTAGTGAATGGGGATGGGGTAGAACATCTTTGTTTGTTTGTTTGTTTGTTTTTGTTTGTTTGTTTGACAAGATTTAGATGCCACTTGATTGATCCTATTTTATAAAAACGCTTTAAGGTTTTGTTACAAATAATCAAATTACCAGTAAAACAACAACAGTTAAAAACAACTATTCTAAACATACCAATAAAAAAAGAGAAATAAAACCAATTATAAGCTAACAAGCAGTTTAAAACACATGTCCACACTCTGGAGAGGCTTTGCCTTAACAAAATGTTCTTAGCAGGCACCGAAAAGAGTATAGTGGAAGCACCTAGCTGAGGTAAATAGGCAGGGAGTTCCAAAGAGTGGGTGCTACCACACTAAAATAAATAAATTCTTTATAAATGCAGAGGGAGTGTTATGTGGCACCTGTAACAGTGCTGCTTTAATTGCATATATTAAGAAATTTCATCACAGTGGACAGTGAGATGAATAACATGGCTTGCTAAAGCCAAACTGCAGCAGAATGGAGACAGTGCTGCATGTGACTAATACAGGGTGGAAAGGGAAACTATGCTTTCTTACAACCCCTAATTTTGGCATTCACACATCACTATCATGTGTGGAGGGATTGGGTGATTTACCTGATGTCACAGCATGGAGGGGTAAGGCAGACTTATGCTGATAATACATAGAGCTCTTTCAGGGATGTGTGTGTGTGTGTGTCCACACATGTATGCACACACACATACCTCTGAACACCAGTGCTAAGAATATCTTCTGCAAACATCAATGATGCAACTGCTTAGCTAGTCAGTCCTATGGTTGGGTAGTGTATGCACCACTGTTTGGCCCAAAGGCCCTGCAAAGCAATTAACATAATATTAATACTAAAGAAGGCTGTAACAGCACAACTACAAAGGTACAATAAAGCACTATAATACATCAATAAAGGCAATAGAAAGCTGCAGAATAAACACCACAAATTAGAGCAGATACATACACAGTATATCAGGGTCTCACCATTGACATGGCTCCGCTGCAGACAATAAAAATACAGGTAACCAGAAGGGTGCCTGTTTACACACCTGCTCAAAGGAACACCATCACCCCAAGCCCAAAAGGAACCCAGTCTCAGAGAAGTCCTTGCCAAGCCCAACCAGCTTGGAAAAAGTAACAAGGCAGAAGTTCATCCTGCTGTAACTTCAGCATCACACCATGGCTGCAAGGATAAGCCTGCCAGCTAGTTGAAGCCTGTCCACTCTGAGGCCTGTGCATTATGCACCCACCCACATCACATGCCCTTAAAAGCCCCACTTTAATGCCTTTGTATATCCTCTAGAAAACCAAAAACCAGTTTCAAAGGTTTGTTCTAATTTGTGGATCACTTGATAAGAACGTGTTTTGCAGATGTATATAGCTGTAAGTTTAGGTGTGTATAGGGGAACACGGGGCTTCATAATGCAGAATCATCACAGAATTGTAAAGTTGGGAAGGATCCCAAGGGTCATCTAGTCCAACCCCCCTCAGTGTAGAAATTTTGGGAGGTATCTGGGGAAATTTAAAGAACAATTTTTTAAAAATCTAAAAAGGGATACTCAACTCACACTTCACAAGCACACACCCAAGCATTGAGGGTCTGAAGGCTAAGCTCATTTTTTTAGGGTTCGGAAGGATTAATTCTCAGACAATCAGACATTTGGTTCAATGCCTGTGTGCAACTGGAGGTGGTGCTATGGCAACTATGCGCTGCAATTTGCGCTGATCCAAAACATGTCCTTTTGCCATCTCTGTTACAAAGTGCTGGAAACAATCTAATTACCCGTTTGTTGCCATAGTTATTTGTGTGGAGACCGCATTTAATTATCCTTTTGGAGCCATAAGCAAATTGCCGCTAAAAAAAAAAGAGGAATGGGGAGGGGAAAGAACTGCTGTCTCTTTACAGCTAAAAAGCCCAATTCACATAAAATAATGATCTGGTGCATGAGATCACCAGCTTCTGGCTCGCCAAGAAGGTGATTACTGGAACTTGCTCCAGCTTTTCTCTCTCCCTCTCCCTCCCTCCCTCCCTCCCTCCCTCCCTCTCTCTCTCTCTCTCTCTCTCTCTCTCTCTCCTTTTCATTTGTGAGGAGGGGGCACTTGTGGGTTGGGGGTGACTATGCTGAAAAATTAGAGCATTCAAAACATTTTTCTAGGGTTGCTAAGTAACTTCCTGAAGATGACTTCACTCACAGGAAGCAAGGAAAACCACGAGGCCAAACACGCTGTGTGTGTGTGTGTGTGTGTGTGTGTGTGTGTGTGTGTGTGGTGCAAGCACACCCACATTTACATACTGCCTAAGAACATCAGAAGGGGCCTGTTGGGTCAGGCCAATAACCAGTCTATTCAGGCATCCTGATCTCACCAGTGGCCAACCAGATCCCTCTTTGGAAGCCATGAGCAGGATCTGAGTGCAACAGCAGCTCCTCCCTGTTGTGCTTCCCAGCAATGGAAAGTACAAAAGGGAGCATCCAGAATTTAAGATGAGCCCAGCCAAAGGCCCATCTCCTCCTGGATCCTCTTCTCACAGGTGCCCCAAAGCAAAGCCCACAAGCAGATCTTGAGTGCATATGACACTCCCTACTTGTGATTCCCAGCACTTGGCATTCAAAGACATTTTGCCTCTGATGATGGAGAAAGAACATAAGGAAAGCCAAAAGTCCATCTAGTGCTGCATCCTGTTTTCATGGTGGCCCCCCAAATGCCTCTTATGGGAAGCTCACAAGTAGAATTTGAGCGTAAGAGCACTTGACCCTCCCTTGGCTTTTAACAACTGGCATTAAGAAGCATCGCTGCATCTGAGTTTCCACCCACAAATCTCCCACCTTCCTTCAGCTCTTTTTATTTATTTATGCCAGGCTCACGGTAGCAATTCACTCTGAAGAACTGCTGTGTTTTCTGAGCCTGGAAGTAGATGTTTGTGATCATCCATCTCCAAAGAGACCCGCAAGGCTTGGAGAGATTTATTCCGTTGATGCATTGAGCATCAGCTTTGGGGGGGGGGGAGGTGGATATAACTTAGCAGCCACTGCCTTGTGGATCAACCACACTGTGGACAACGGAGTAGAGGCTCTTATTTAGCACTTTCCTACTTGCAAGGTAGTCAACAGGTCCAGGCCTGGATATACAACCCAAGTATAAGATGATGGGGCTCGTAGCCAGGCCCAGATTAAAGCCACTGCAGCCCTGAGTGAAGCCTCTTCTTCCTGGCACAGAGATAAGGCCATAAAAAAACTTTACTCATTGAATGTCAGGCAAAACCTGCATCACCACAACAACTGGCAATGATAAGGTTAATATCTTAACTCCAACCCCACTTGGTTTATATCCAGCCTTTCTTCCATCAAAGGCATGTATATTGTTACATGCCATCTCAGTCTCATTTATTGTGGCAAAAAAATAATAATCATTGTATCCATGCAGGAGTCAACTGTGGTTTATCCAATTAGATTTAGAGAATGTCCAGCACATGGAATAAACTTTGCAAACTTGTTTCTTTCCAGATTTTTGTTGTTGTTGTTGTTGTTGTTGTTGAACACCATTATACTTTCCAGCCATATTGGTTACATCGTCATTTGATTGTCCTCTTTTTACTATTCTTTTCTTGGGAGCCACCCAGAGTGGCTGGGACAACCCTGTCAGATGGGTGGCATATGAATTAAGAATAAGAATAATCTCTTTCAAATTCAGTGAAATGGTTCGGTATCAGCTCAGCCATACTTTCACCAGGGTAATCTTTCAGTTCAGAAAAACCCAGAAAGCATTAAATTAGTAATCTATCACTAGGAGAAATGTATCTAACAATGACAGTAAATTGATTTTTTTAAAAATCTGCCAAATGTTAAAAATCTGCCCCAAAAAATCTGCCCGAACAGAAATTTTAGCCCTGAAAAAGAGGATGGTGTGGGGGGGAAACCAGACATATGGCAACCCTACTCAAGCAATCCAAGAAAATTACCATTGCTTGGGAAACCAAACATTCCATCATCTCCTCTAAATGCAAAGTCATGTTTTGCCAAAAGGGAAATCACTGCAATAACTTGTTGAAGTATAGGTAGGTAGCCGTGTCGGTCTGAGTAGAAGTAAAATAAAAAAATTCCTTCAGTAGCACCTTAAAGATCAACTAAGTTTATATTTTGGTATGAGCTTTCGTGTGCATGCACACGAAAGAAGTGTGAAGAAGTGTGCATGCACACGAAAGCTCATACCAAAATATAAACTTAGTTGGTCTTTAAGGTGCTACTGAAGGATTTTTTTTATTTTGTTGAAGTATGTGCCTCCAGTAATCCTGTTCTGCTTTGATTTGCCCTTTGATTTTTGATATTAGTGTTTGGCCACACTTTCTTGTTAGCTATGTTAGTATAGAGCCCTTGGTCAGCAGGTATCGGAGAACGTGATGCTAACGGCCAATACTTAGATGAAGGTCTACCACACTTGCGAGTTGAACATGCTGCTTTATGGAAGTCAGTCGTAGGCAACTTACACCTATCAGAGGCAATGCCTCAATGCCTTCGATGTGCACTGTGTCAGGAAGATTTTGGGTACCACATGGCAGGGCAAAGTCTCAAACAAAGATGTGCTCTCCAAAGCTCACATTCCCAAAATGTTCACATTACTGTCTCAGCGACATCTACTCTGGCTTGGGCATGCCCACAGAATGGAAGAGCACAAAGGATGTGCTCTGTGGGATAGCTGGCTTCAGGCACCAGGCCCATTGGCAGGCTAACTCTGCACTACAAAGATGTCTGCAAATGTGACATGAAGGCTGACAACATCAACCCCACCGTGTGGGAAACCCTTGCAGGTGACCACAGTGCCTGGAGAGAGGCAGTCAGGTCGTGTAGCCACAGCAGTGATCAGAGGAAGAATGACTGCTAGGAGGAACACAGAGAGGAGGAGAAGTGCCACGGTGCATCAGCAGCAGCACAACTGGATGCCTTCATCTGCCCCAGATGCAAGAAAGCATATAACTCCCATATGGGTCTCCACAGCCACAGCAGCTGCTGTAACCTTCCAGCAGTTTGACTTTACCCCCAAAGATAGCCCCAAGACATACAGATGCCCAACCACACCCACACACCCACACACAGGCTTCAATGGTTTTTAAATATGGAATTGTCTTCATTGGGTTTTTATTGCATTGTGAAATTGCTCAAGGAAGTAATTTGTAATTGAAATAAATAGCAAGGGAGCTTAAGACAGGGGCAGGGAACCTCTGGGCCACAGGCCAGAAGCGGCCCTCCAGACCTCTTTATTTGGCCCCCAGGACTCTCACCCTGCATCCTTCTCAAGCAGAACATGTCCCTGAATTGGAATAACGCCTTGTGCTTGCCTAGATGGAGAGATGTGGAGTAGTGTGGGTAGGTGTTGTAGAAATATCTGGGTTGCATCCAATGTTAAACCTACTTAGAGGAGACCTGTTGAAAATAATGGACAGGAATAACTTTTAGCCTACATAGAACTTTGTTGCATACAACCCTATGATTTTTACATGGCTGGAAGGAAGCCTACCCAGTTGCCCATCTTCTTCCCGTGTCCTGACAATCCAGCGACCTTCATCTGAAGAACCTGAAGAAAGGTGTCTTGTCAGGAAAAGCGCACACACACCCCTCCCTCCTTAACTGCCCAGCCAACCTCAGCAGAATCAGCAGCTGTGGCCCAAGGGGGCCAAAAAATTAAAACAACAGCAGAGCAAAACATTCTGAGCAGGCTATGCTAGGCTGGATAAATGAGGCAATAGGGCAACAGGAGACAGCAAAAGAAGAAAGATGTGTGTGACCCCATTAGCACGTTCCTGAAGGGGGTGTAAATCGACTAGCATGCAGAAGAGGGAGTAGAGCACAACTCTGTCCCTGAGAAGCAACTTACATCCAGGGGTATAATTACACAACTGCTAGGTTGGTAAAAGCTGGTGTGTTGCAGTGATTAGTGTGTTGGACAGGACCTGGGACATCAGGGTTCAGCTCCCCCACTCAGCCCTAAAATTCACCTTTGGCCTGTCACTTTGGCCTGTCAGCCTAAGCTACCTCACGGGTTAGTTGTGGGGGCTGAGGAGGGAGAGTGTAAAAATTGTGCAACCATTTTTAAGTGAGAAAAATGTACATCTCAAAGCTAACAAAGGTTGGGAAACAGCCATGTGGAGGTCATGAGGAAGAGTGCTAAGTTCTGTTGGATCCAAGCAGCCGGTAGAGCTCCAGCCTAAGAGCAGGGGGTCTCATCCTACATTTCAAGGCGAACCTGACTTGCCCTTCCCAAAACAATATCAAAATGAAACACATATATCATTCAAAAATTCACCCTTCTCTGAATTTTGCAACAGTAGGGGAAAGTGTGCTTTAAAAAATCAATAGCATACAAAAATACATTGTGTGTTTGGAAAAATTACTTGCAAATATGGGGAAGGGTCAAAGCTCAGTGGAAAAGCATCTGCCCTGTGGGCAGAAGGCCCTAGGTTCCATCTACAACCTAGCACAGTAGGGCTAGGAAGGTCCCCTGCCCGAAATCCTGGCAAGCTAACAGGTCTGACTGAATATAAGGGAGCTTATTTATCTAGAACCATGATGACTGGTATCTTAGTTTAGAGGAAGGGCCACAACTCAATGGCAGAGCATCTGTTTTGCATGCAGAAGGTCCCCGGTTCAATCCCTGGCATTTCCAGGTAGGACTGGGAATGTCCCCTGCCTGAAACACTGGTCAATGTAGACAATATTTAGCTAGATGGACCAGTGGCAGAAGGCAGGAGAAGGCAGTAGTGACGTCTAGTTTGTAGTTTGCTTAAATCATCTCCCCCCCCCCCAACGTATCTTCCTTTGATGTTCTGACTTTTTAGATTGCAAAAGAGGGCTGTTTTTCCTGTTCGCTTCTTTCTACTTTTTCATTTCAGTGATTTGTAAGCTGCTCTGGGAACCTTTTATTTTGATGGAAGGGTGGGATTTTATTTTTATTTTTTAAAAAAATAACAACCAACAAAAACCTAAATCCAGAACCTTCCCTGATGAAACAGAAAACTCTCTAAGAAAAGAACGGCGTCTTGGAGAGAAGTTTCCAAAACTCCTGCATGCTTGCTCGCTTGCTCTCGCCTGTCTGGGCAAGACGTCAATACGTGCTTTAAACTGGAATTATTTTAAGCCCTGGACTCACAAGAGACTGAGACAAAGGCAACTCTTCAGCTACTGAGGCTTTCTGCAAAAGCTTTTGATGCCCAAACAGTTTAAGTTAAAAGAGGGGGTGGGGAGCTTGCACTTGAGAATGCAAAATAAACTTCTAGCATCTGTTCTTTAAGATTTCTGTCGCATACACAACCCTCCGTGCTTCTCTGCCTCCTCTGCTCTTCCAAAGGCAAAAGTGCCAGTTGTTGCCATCGTTATTATGCAACAGGAAAGATTATATCCTGCAAGTAGGGGCCAGTGTGGTAGAACCATGGATGTGATTTGTATATCTAAGAACATAATAATAGCTTACTGGACCAATGGCCACTCTAGCTCAGCCTCTTGTTCACAGTTGCAGACCACATGCCCCCATGGAAACCCCACAAGCAGGCTCCGAGCACAAGAGTCCTCTCCCCTCCTGGGCTTTCCAGTATTCAAGAAGCATTGCTGCCTCTGACCATGGAGGCAGAGCACAGCCATCATGGCTAGTAGCCATTGATATTGCCTTTTTATCCTCCACGCTCAGAGGGACTCTTGCCTTGCTGTCATGAGCGTGTTGGCAAAGGATATGGAGAAATAAATAAACAGTGGGGGGGGGGGGTTCACCACCACCACCCCAGAGGTTGCCTACTTTATACAAATGGCTGGAAATCAATAGCACATTTTTCAAAGAGATAGTTTTGACACTCTGCACATGCTCAAAGGGCCCCTTGCATTTCAGTCACGAGCATGTTGGCAAATCATATGAAGAGACAGAGTTCTTTTTCAGTGGACTTTATATGAGAAGACAGAGTGAGGTGGGCAGTCTGCATGCACTCAGAGGCTCTTGCATTTCAGTCAAAGCTGCCAAGTCTCCCGCTGAAAAATGCAGGATCAGCAGCGGCGCAGCACCAGAAGTCGCTTCTACACATGTCTGGACATGCGTAGAAGCAACTTCCGGTGCCGCTCTGCCCGATTTCCAGTGCCCAGACATGGGCAGAGTGGCACCCGAAATGGAGCCTCTCTGGCAGGTAGGAAATCCAGGGGATTTCCGGGGTTTTTTTCTATTTGGGATAACAGCAAGAAACGGATTAAAATCCGGGGGTTTCCCACGAAAAACGGGAGACTTGGCAGCTATGATTCCAGTCATGAGTGCATTGGCAAAAAACAGTGGCACCTCTGGTTAAGAACTTAATTCGTTCCGGAGGTCCGTTCTTAACCTGAAACCGTTCTTAACCTGAGGTACCACTTTAGTTAATGGGGGTCTCCCGCTGCCGCCGTGCCGCCAGCGCATGATTTCTGTTCTCATCCTGAGGTAAAGTTCTTAACCCGAGGTACTACTTCCGGGTTAGCAGAGTCTGTAACCTGAAGCGTCTGTAACCCGAGGTACCACTGTACCCTTTTCACAGTCATCCTATTATTCTTTCCTCCCCTCCGCTGTTTGTGTGTGATTCAGGTATGAAATGAATTGCTCCTGCTTTGCTGGTATAAATCAGCTCACCCTGAAACACTCCAAAGTTGCATTTTCAACCTCCGGGTGCTAATAGAATCCAGCAGGAGAGAGAGAGAGAGAGATTGTGTCTCTGTCTGAGTGGGGGGGGGAGTGGGGGGGGAGAGAGAGAGCTGTTTGCAGAGTGCAATGGAGCCCATCCACTACCTTGGGTTAGCAAAGTATAACGTGGTGGGCAAAGGTTAAAGAGTTCAGGCACACTTCAGTGTACAGTGAGCCTCTAACACATAGCAAGATGGATTACTTTAGTAGGGCCGTGTGCACGCGCGTGCCCCTTTGTGTCTCTGGAGCAAGAAAAAGCCATCCAGAACTGGCTGAGCAATTGCGTGAACAGCAGCGCCACCCTGTGGCAGACTGGGAGCATCGCAAGGAGAGAGAAAACTGGATTGTGACAAGCCTTTTGCTAGGGCAGGAGTAGTTGACCTTTTTATACCTACCGCCCACTAATGCATCTTTCTTGATGGTAAAATTTCCTTACCACCCACCAGTGCTCGATGGAAGGAGGATTCAGCTTGTGCCGTAGAACCCCCCTCCCGCCCACCTAGAATCCTGAAACGCCCACTAGTGGGCAGTAGGGACCACGTTGACAACCCCTGGGCTACTGAGAGTTGTTAGGGCATTTTGACAGTAGAATCTTAGAGCACTGGTTCCCAAAGTGGATGACACTGCCCCCTGGGGAGCAGTAGGATTACGTAGTAGGGCATCCCTGAGAGGCCAAGGGCACTGGAGTTGTAAATGACTACCAGACTTTGGAAAGTTGCTATCACTGGATCAAGTCCATCTCTTTTGCTGAATCAATAGAACTAAATAATTTAAAATGTGTTTTGAATAAATGTGCAATTGTTACTGTTCTGAATATTGTGTCATTATCTTCATTAGTAGGTCCTGCGAACCAATATTCTGAATAACATTTCTTTTCATATAAAATAGGGGGCCCTGGGAATGAGTTTATGAAACCAAAGGGGGCAGGGGCCCCAAAAAAGTTTGAGAACCCCTGCATTAGAGGCTCTGCATCCTATAATGCACCCACTTCCTTTATTATGGAGTGACTAGCTAGCCCTGCCACGCGTTGCTGTGGTTTAGTCTGTTAAGTGGCCCCTCAGAGTCCCCCTTCTGACTCCTCCCCCCATCCCCATGGGTCATCCCTCTGATCGTCCCCACCCTGTCCCGACCCATGACCTTTCCCACCCCATCCTCCACCCATCCTCCACCCATGGGAGCCCCCAACTCTATTCGGCCTAGTCTGCAAACCTCTACTCGGCCTAGTCTGAGAATCCGAGCCAAGCTGCTGTGGAGTGGGAAGCTTTCCTACCTGCAGTACCAGTGTAGTCACCGCTAGAGGCCACTGTTGTGCAAGGTATCCTGATTCTGGCTTCTATTTCCCAGCATGCACTTTAGGGTGAGAGTTGTGTGTTTTTGAACACGGGGTTTTGGGGTTTTTACATGACCCAGGTGTGACATTTGTCTTTGAAAATGGTACAGGCTTGCTCTTGCAATCGCATTTGACTTTGTGTTAAAATTTGAACGCAATCGGTCAAGCGGTTTTGTTGAATATTGGAGAGGAACACACATGCCCAGTTTAGAGAGAGAGAGAGAGAGAGAGAGAGAGAGAGAGAGAGAGAGAGAGAGAGAGAGAGAGAGAGAGAGAGATTCCAGACCCCAGCCCATTTGCAGTAGACATTTAAAGCAATTTCGTGCCATTTTAAACAGGCATGGCTCTCCCGCAAACTTTGGAAACTAAGGGAAGTGTGTTAGGATAGAGAAAGAAACAATGTTTGATAGAGCTAATACTAAAGCATTATGAAATCCAGGAACCAGCTTCTGAAAACCTTTTTATTTTGAATCAACAATTTTGAGGAAAACAAATGGAAAAGCCATGAGAACCGCTGCCTCTTTAAAGCTCCCCTTCAATACTGATCTATATATTGATATATGTGTTTGCATAAACACAGAAAACGGACACGTTGCCACCCCATCCCAACGAACCTGTCGGGAGCGCAAGGAAAATGGAAGTTTTTGCAATGCCAAAGAGTCTTGATGACAGAGTGGAAAGTGGGAAGCAGAGGAGGCATCAAGGGATGGGGGAATTGTCAAACCTAGGACAACATCAGGCCTAGTGGGTAAGAGTTTATGCTAGGAGACAGTATGAGCCAGTGTGTAGTGTAGAGGTTGAACCATCAGACTAAGACCTGGGAGACCCACTTGGCTATGAAGCTCACTGAGCCTAACCTACCTCACAGGGTTGTTGTGGGGTATAAATGATGAGGGAGAACCACACATGCCACCTTGAGCTCCTTAGAGGATAAAGGTGGGAAGAAATGTGAGAAATAAAGTGGAGGAATAATCCACTGGGGGAATTTTCAGGAATGAGCGAATTTGCTCATTTTGGTATCTCTTAAGTTTCTCTTTTTTCCCCCATCTTCATTTCTCCACATTTCCAAATCAGTTTGTGACTTTTTATATTGATTTTAAAGTACTCGTCTAAATTTATCAGCATTTTGGTATGCATCACCTACTATACACATTTTGTAATGCAATTTTGCCTAACGTAATGCATCTTTGTGCATTATTTTCTGTGATATATATATATATTCTTTTATGCACACTTTACCCCGTTAAATGCCATTTTTGTATTTGGAGGAGTGCAAATCTTGAACAATAGCAGTTTCCCTGATAGAATGCATTCTTCTCTTATATTTTCTCTAACATATGCACACACACACACACACACACACACACACACACACACACACACACTGTTCATTCCAAACTATACATTTTCCCATTGCTGGTAAACTGTATTGCAAAAAAAAAAAAAAGTCAAATGTCGAAAAATAGCTGTGTTTCTATTCCTGCATTATTTTGAAAAGGGCAAATTAGGTATGTTTGCCTTTCAGTGTGGCTGAACTGAATTTATTTCCCCACCCCAAACTGTGCTTGCTTTGCCCCTTAGGGATTCCAGTATCCGTTCATAGGAAGCAGGCGAGAAGAAGCATCCAGTACACCAGGAGGCAACAGAATGGGCTGGAGTAGTCTGCGAGGGCGGACCTCAGGGCTCCATTGCAAAGATCTCTGTCACAGCAGTGGATTCGGATTCCTGGGAGCTCTTGTTGCTGGCAGTGCCTGGATGTAGCACATCCACTGGTCAACAGGATTCCCAGGACCACTGCAAAGCAGGGAGTGAGAGAGAGAGAGTGAGGAGTGGGGCACATAAAAGAGGCAATAAGAACATCAGAAGAGCCCTGTTGAATCAGACCACAGGGCCCCTAGCTGCTCCAGCATCCTGTTCTTAACAGTGGCCAACCAGATTCCCCAATGGGAAGCCTGTAAGCAAGATCTGAGTGCAACAGAATGCGCCACTAGTGTTTACCACTGTCTGATGTTCATAGAATCATAGAGCTGCAGAGTTGGAAGGGACCACAAGAGTCATCTAGCACAACTCTCTGCAATGCTAGAATCTTTAGCACAGTGTGGGGCTCGAACCCATGACCCTGAGATTAAGAGTCTCCTGCTCTACTGACTGAGCTATCCAAATGTAGACTGCCCTGGGTATGGAAGTTCTGCTATCACAGTAAAGGTAAAGGTAAAGGGACCCCTGACTATTAGGTCCAGTCGTGACCGACTCTGGGGTTGCGGCGCTCATCTCGCATTATTGGCCGAGGGAGCCGGTGTACAGCTTCCGGGTCATGTGGCCAGCATGACAAAGCCGCTTCTGGCAAACCAGAACAGCGCACGGAAATGCTGTTTACCTTCCCATCGGAGCGCTACCTATTTATCTACTTGCACTTGACATGCTTTCGAACTGCTAGGTTGGGAGGAGCTGGGACTGAGCAACGGGAGCTCACCCTGTCGCGGGGATTCGAACCGCCGACCTTCTGATTGGCAAGCCCTAGGCTCTGTGGTTTAACCCACAGCGCCACCTGCGTCCCGCTATCACAGTAGACCTCCCATAACAATAACCTTCCAAATCAAGACAAATGCAGCTCATAGCAGTCCATCATCATTTGCTGTCACATCAGTCAGCCAGATCCCCCAACCTAGCTCACAACCTGAGCACAACAGCAGCTTCCCCGTTGTGTCCCCCCCCCCACTGTCTGGTATTCAGAGGTAGACTGCCCATGGGCACTGAGGTCCTGACCTTCACAAAAGACCTCCCTATGGAGAGCCTGCTGTATCCTTTTCTCACAGTCACCAACCAGATGCCCCAGTGGCAAGCCTGCAAGCAGGACACGAGTGCAATGGTACTCTGCAGTTGCTCTCTGGTATTCAGAGATAGCAGAACCTTCGTGCCCATGTGCCCCTACCTGCCCACCCCATCAGCAGCATCAGCAGCAAAGCCTCCTCCCCCACCACTGAGAATCCTGGACGGAACAGATCCTCTTTCCATCCACTCACCACTTTCCATCTTAATGCAAAACCTGTGCTTGAAGCCCTGGTGCGAATGGGAACAGGTCATCACTTCAGGGTGGGCGCATCCCGTGTCCACAGATCTGGTGCCAGCGACAATGTTGCAGCCGTAACACTGGAGGCTAGAGGCTAGAGGAGATGCAGAATTGTGAATTGATATAGTTCCCTCCCCTACCACCACAGTCACCGCTTGGGTCAGCAATTTCCCAAAATAAGGTTGCTTGCACATAATCTGTTATCTGTGAAATGGGCTTCATTTGTTTATTCAGATTTATGGAGAATCCAATAAACAATGCTGCCAAGCTATTGCAATCCAGCTTTCTTTGTAGTTCTCTACATTTTCCCAAACCCCATTAATGGTGCTATTTTCCTCTCTCTCTTTTGAAAAGCAATGTCTTCCCCTGCAGGAACTGGAAAGCACTATTGAGCTTTTCCTCTGCTTCTGGCCCTTTGGATTGTCATTTCCTAGGACCCCAACTGTTTCTTGTTTGGGATCTGAGTGATTCCACCTTTTAAAAACTATTATTGCAATTGTGGTAATAAAACACACACACATACTTTTATTTGTGTTTTATTATTGCAATAAGAACAAGTTAAAGAGGAAATTCTCAGGCTGCAAGTAAGAAGTCATTTACTGAAGGGCCAATTGTGGTACCAGAAAATGTCTAACCAAAGGGACAGGAGCAGAAATGAGCAAGAGGCACTTTGAAGCACAGCAAATGGGGAATGGGGGGGGGCAAATTTAATGGGCCAGTACCTGCAAGAAGCAATACCTTTGTTGATTAAGGGTTGCCCTGCTCAGAGTACACCCATAGAAAAATGAATAAACATGACTACCTTAGGTCATTTAACTAAGTCACCTATGGAACTATGCTGAATAGAGCTTACATGGGATATAACCCTGAGACTTAAGGTACAGTAAAGGTAAAGGGACCCCTGACCATTAGAATCATAGAATCATAGAGTTGGAAGAGACCACAAGGGCCATCCAGTCGAACCCCCTGCCAAGCAGGAAACACCATCAAAGCATTCTTGACATATGGCTGTCAAGCCTCTGCTTAAAGACCTCCAAAGAAGGAGACTCCACCACACTCCTTGGTAGCAAATTCCACCGTCGAACAGCTCTTACTGTCAGGAAGTTCTTCCAATGTTTAGGTGGAAGTTTCTTTCTTGTAGTTTGAATCCATTGCTCCATGTTCGATTCTCTGGAGCAGCAGAAAACAACCTTTCACCCTCCTCTATATGGCATCCTTTAATATATTTGAACATGGCTATCATACCACCCCTTAACCTTCTCTTCTCCAGGCTAAACATACCCAGCTCCCTAAGCCGTTCCTCATAAGGCATTGTTCCCAGGCCTTTGACCATTTTGGCTGCCCTCCTCTGGACACGTTCCAGCTTGTCAGTATCCTTCTTGAACTGTGGTGCCCAGAACTGGACACAGTACTCCAGGTGAGGTCTGACCAGAGCAGAATACAGTGGTACTATTACTTCAGCCCAGAATTGCATTGGCTTTTTTAGCTGCTGCATCACATTGTTGACTCATGTTAAGTTTGTGGTCTACCAGGACTCCTAGATCCTTTTCACATGTGCTGCTCTCAAGCCAGGTGTCTCCCATCCTGTATTTGTGCCTTTCATTATTATTTTTTGCCCAAGTGTAGTACTTTACATTTCTCCTTGTTAAAATTCATCTTGTTTGCTTTGGCCCAGTTGTCTAATCTATTAAAGTCATTTTGAAGTGTGATTCTGTCCTCTGGGGTATTAGCCACTCCTCTTAATTTGGTGTCATCTGCAAACTTGCTCAGGATGCCCTCAAGCCCATCATCCAAGTCATTGATAAAGATGTTGAATAAGATTGGGCCCAAGACAGAACCCTGTGGCACCCCACTAGTCACTACTCTCCAGGATGAAGAGAAGCCATTGATGAGCACCCTTTGGGTTCGGTCAGCCAGCCAGTTACAATATCCATTAGGTCCAGTCATGACCGACTCTGGGGTTGCGGCGCTCATCTCGCTTTACTGGCCGAGGGAGCCGGCGTACAGCTTCCAGGTCATGTGGCCAGCATGACTAAGCCGCTTCTGTCAAACCAGAACAGTGCACGGAAACGCCGTTTTACCTTCCCGCTGCAGTGGTACCTATTTATCTACTTGCATTTTGACATGCTTTTGAACTGCTAGGTTGGCAGGAGCTGGGACCAAGCAACGGGAGCTCACCCCGTTGCAGGGATTTGAACTGCCAACCTTCTGAATGGCAAGCCCTAGGCTGTGTGGTTTAACCCACAGCGCCACCCGCGTCCCCTTACCCTGAGACTTAGTTCCGAGTAAATGTATAATACTTTACTCACAGATATGGGCATTATTATTTATTTAGAAAAACGCATATAAAATATGAAATAGTGTTATATTCCACCAAGTGGGGGAGCAACTGTTTTAATTCTGCTTTCAGGCCACGTCATTAAAAATAACAATAGGATCCTGCAAGCCTAAAAGATCTACCCATAGGGGAGGCTGCCTGCTTAGTCTCTGCATATTTAAACACTGGCTCCTTCCTCTTACATCTGGATCAATCAACCACACCCACACAATCACTCGCCCTCAGAAGACTAGGTTCTCTGCAGGAAGTTCTGGGATTGCTTCCTTCCAGCAGCTGTGCCCAGACAGTGGCGTAAGAAGGGGGTGCAGTGGGTGCTGGCCGACCCAGGTGTCATCACTGAGGGGAGTGACAAAATGGCAAAAATATGTGTTTTTAAAATAAAATAAAAAAATTGGGGTCACAACACTTTTGTTGAAAAAATAACTCCCGTTCCCACCACACACCCCTTCATATGCCACTGGTAGCTAGGGGGGGGCACTGGGTGCCACACCATGGGGCCTGCAGCATGCCTGAGCCACACATCTCTCCTGAGGGGGAAGAGGTGGGCAGACTGCCTGCAAGCTCCACGCTGCTTTTCGAGTCATGGGCGGCTCGCTCTGCCCCCGGCTGTAGGTTGCACGCACCACACCGGGCACCCGAGCAGCTAGCTATGCCACCGTTCCCAGAATGTTGATTCATGCAAAGAGCAAGATGCAATTTAATGACCAGTGTACAAGACTGTATATGGGAAGACCCAGGTTCAAATCCCCTCTCAGCACATAACTCTGGGCTTTAGAAGCTTGTACTCGGTGCCCACACTGTAGGCCTACTGGGTCAAGTTGAAGGATCTTGTAATAATCCCTTAACAATTTGGGTCCACGCAGTGCTATTTTTCTAGAAAAAGAGGTGCTGGAACTCACCGTGAACAATTTCCTTTTTCTCTTAGAATGGCAATGGTGCCCACCTGAGAGGTGCCGGAACTGAGTCCCGGTGAGTTCCAGCTGAAAAAGCTGTGTTCATGACACCTTAAGTACCACTCATGCCTTAACTTCCTGTTTGATCGCAGAGGACTTTCAGGGAAGCAACATTCCGCTGTTGTAGGTAACCCCCTTTTAAAAGCTATTGGACTCTGGCTTTTAAGTGGCATATAAAATTGCTTAAATAAATAAGAGGTGAGGGGAAGGTGGCTTCTGTGCACAATTTGAATTCCGAATGCATTGTTAATGATAAAAGAAGGACTTACCAACAGGAAACAAAGAAGACGTCATCACCAGAGACAGCATCCCGTAGGCAGCGCTCAATAACACACCTCCTAACATCATGAGGGGTTGCTGATTCCAGGTAGCTACTGTTGAGGCTTTTATTTTTTGTAAAATAATAATAATCAATTTTTTGTGAGTGTGTGTGTGTGTGTGTGTGTGTAGAGACTGAAGACAGAGCAGACTCTGGATTCCTTAAATCATTGAGATCTCCTTAGTCCTTCTCAGCTCTGAATCCCAGGTCTTCAGAAACCTTTTTGTGTGCAAGAGAGATCTTTTGGTTGTATCTTTTTTATAATAATAATAATAAAAATCAGCCTGGTGTTAGAAATTAGCAGGTACACACACAGAGAGAGAGTTCCTTTCCTCCTCCACCTCCTCAGAAATTTTCCTCGTTGATGAACAGACGCTAGCATGTGTGTGTTACATTTCCCTTAGCTATATCTGTCCTAGTTCCTCGGCCCACGATCACTACCCATTAATACAAACCATGCAGAAGCTGTTGGGAGAGAAATTCTCCCTAATCAAGATTTAACTCTAAATCCACTTCAAAATCCTCTAATTCAGTTGGATTAAGCAGGGAAAGCTTCCCCAGTCTTCTCTCTCCCTGCCCCCCGCCCCTACCACCACCACTTTTCCCACTCTCCCACCTGCATCTTTGCAAACCAACAGAAGACCCCAGAGAGAGAGAGCAAATGTTTACAATGGCTTAGTAAACACAGGAAAAAAATTATTACAGAAAGCCAGGCATCAAGCTAATTTAAAAAGCTAAAATGAAGACCGTCGAGCAAGAGATGGAAAGAGGGGGACTCCCCGCCAGAATTCATTTGCGGCTGGCTTTCATGATCCCTGATTAGGCCCACAACAGTATTACTAAAGCAAGCAAGCCTGTTGTAATGTGTAAACTATAGAATCATGGAATTGTATAGTTGAAAGGGATCCCAAGGATCATCCAGCCCAACCCCCTGCAATGCAGGTATCCTAGATAAAGAATCCCTGACAGATCCATCCAAACTCTGCTTAAATATCTCCAATGAAAGCGACAGTCCAGCACCTTCTGAGGGAATCCGTTCCACTCTCGAACAACTTTTACTGTCAGAAATCTATTACTAAGTTGTTACTAGGACTTCCTCATGTTTAGTCAGAATCTCATTTCTTGTCATTTGAATCCAAGCTTGCTCCATCTTCCACATGACAGCCTTTCAGATATTTGAAGGTGGCTATCATATCTCCTCTCAAGTCTCTTCTTTTCCAGGCTAAACATACCCAGCTCCCTCAACCGTTCCAGACCCTTGATCATCTTGGTCACCCTCCTCAGCACACCTTCCAGCTTGTCATATCCTTTTTAAAACAGAACTTCTTTAAACAAACCATAGTTAATATCAACCACAGTAATATCAACCCCACTAAACTATGGTCAATATTTTGAAGAAATGCATTCCTCTTTTATTGTTCACTATGGGAGTGGGGGAACATCTGGCCCCTGACCATTGACTATGCTTGCTAGGGTTGATGGGAGTTGAAGTTCAGCAACATTCAGGTAGTCAGAGGTTACCCACTGTGATGAGATGAGCCAACTTATTTATTGTGCATATTCCTTCTGATCTATTTGAGGTTAGATGTGGTTATGTCAAACAATGGTTATCATACAATTTCTAGTAGCTTTTCCCCATCACTTTCCTTACTGCAAAAGGTAGAGAAGTATGTTTGGAACATGACCACTAAGACAGCTTTGATTGCGCAGACTTGAACTTGCCAGTTATGTGATCGAATCACACCCATAGAATTCAGGCTGCTTTCAGAAATAACCGTGGAGACAACTACATTTCTTTTAAAAAAACATTGGTAAGTCTCATGGTATATCTGCCATAGCTTGGGGGGGGGGTCATTCTGGATGTTATTTGGGGGTCCCTTCCAAACTTGTGATCCTATGAGGTTGAAATCAATAAGTGAAAATCTGCAGAACCGGCCCAACTTTGTGAAAAGTAAAGGGCTTGGCAGGCCAGTTGAGCACTGCCATTGATATGCCGAAAGAGTGAGCTCTGTTGTCATAGTGACAAATGGGTGGGGCCTTTTTCCATCTCACATGGCTGGATGCTACATCATCCTAGGAGGGAGAACAGTAGGCCAAGGGCAGATGTGCGTGAGAGAGAGTTTTGGGCTGATGCTGGAAGCTGGAGAAACAGAAACTTGTCTTGTTGTGTACTGGACCAAAAGCACTGGCTTGGGGCTTTCCTAGAAACTCAGTGGGGGAAGAAGATCTGTTTGGGTGTCAGGGCTGTGAGGCTCTCCATCCTATGCTCAGGTTGTATATAGATGTGTGTGGATCCCTATATCCCAAAGATACCACAGTCTTTGCTGATTCTCATGCCAAGGAAACCGGACCCCAGATAAGCGCAGGAACCCCCTGCAGTCTCTTTCCATTTGGAAACTTGGGAGGGAAGAGAACAGACCCAACCTTCTATTTTTTAATAAAAGGTAGTGGTGGCTTTGCATTTCTTTTCTTTGCAAACCTGCCTCACCTTTCCCTCTCCCCACTTAGGGAATCACATGGCTTTCCATTTTTCATCAAGTCTCAATGTAAAGAAGCAGCAATTTCTCCAGAAAGCTGCCCTTGGTGATTTTTGGGGGGTGGTGGTGGTGGAGGTGAACAGGGAAACCTGTTGCTGCTCGACACTGATCAAGAAAGGGGCGGGGGGGGCAGGCTCTATTAACAAGCCCGGAGGGTGTTCATGTTCTCACTTAAACCTTTGGGATCCCCAGAAAGGCGGATAAGCCATGCACAGATTAGACGGTTTTTGCCTGGCAATCCTTCTTAGAGATCATTCCATATTGGACACACAACCGATCTCATTTCATCACAGTCATTTCCCCCTGCTCAGTCAAAATAAATAAATAAATCCCATAGTGCTTGGGCCTTTGCTAAGATTGCCAGCTGTTTCTGATTTTAAGGGCTGGGGAGGAGAGCCTAATATTTTTGAAAGGCTGGTCAATTACCACCACTTGACCTGCTCTGGGTCCTTTTTTAACCTTGATGCAGCTTTGGCAGGCAGGAATGGCACAGGTTGAGCTTCCTCTTCCTGGGACAGAGATAAAGCCAGGCATCCCCAAACTGCGGCCCTCCAGATGTTTTGGCCTACAACTCCCATGATCCCTAGCTAACAGGACCAGTGGTTGGGGAAGATGGGAATTGTAGTCCAAAACATCTGGAGGGCCGAAGTTTGGGGATGCTTGGATAAAGCCATGGGGGCGCCTGAGGTCTTCCGCAGTGTACGCATAAGTTTCGCTAACAGCTGCAGGAGCCTCTCATATTGTGTCAGGTAAATATTTAGGAAATTTTGACTGAAGACACAAGGGTTGTTGTGTGTGTTTTTTTAGCACTGCACATCTTTTTGTAGAAGCTGAGAAAAAAACAAAAACAATATATTGTGGCAAAAATAATTCACTGCATTCGTGCACGGGTCAACTGCGGTTCATCCAACTAGATTTAGAGAATGGAACAAATTTTGCAAACTTGTTCCTTTCCAGAATTTGTATATGAACGCCATTATACTTTCCACCCATTTCGGCTGCATTGTCATAGGATTGTCCTCTACATTTACTGAAATGTACTGAAGTAATTCAGTATCATCTCAGCCATACTTTCACCCGTGATCTTTCACTTCAAAAAAAAAAAACACCCTCAAAAAGTGTTCAACTAACTAGGAGAAACATATCTAACAACGGCAGCAAGCTGATCAACCACAGAAACATCAAGGGTTGAATCAACCAATAAACAAAAATAACCTGCCTGTTGGATGTTACAGGTAGGTAGCCGTGTTGGTCTGAGCCGAAGCAAAAAAAAAAAATCCTTCAGTAGCACCCCCCCACCCCCACCCCCACCCTCTGAATATACATAAGGGTCTGGCTCTTCTGTTTCAGTGTACTGTATCTGAAGAAGTGTGCATGCACATGAAAGCTCATACCAAAATAAAAACTTAGTTGGTCTTTAAGGTGCTACTGAAGGAATTTTTTTATTTTGCCTGTTGGATGTTGCTCAGTATTGCTTCTCAAACAGTATTAGCCATCAAATGGATAACCTCTTCGCATATGGTTTTGGTTAAGTACGAACTGAGTCTGCTCAGATTGCACAGTGAAGTCTACTTGATTTTCTTCTGTTTGTAAACAGGAATGCTCTACATTTGAGGGATTATGTACGTAGTGCTGTTTCTGCCTGCTTTACAAAGCCATATGACAGGATTGGCTTTAAACCTTTGAGTATTTCCTTCTGTTCTTTTTGTCACTTTTGTTTGCTAACTGCACTCGATCCACTTAGCAGAGGGCTTCATATGCCCCGAGACCCCAAAAACGTCACTTTAAACCATATTCAGCACACATTTAAAACAGACGACACCCCCCCCCAACCCGCTTCCTGGGGACTGTCATTTGATAAGGGTGCTCTGCCAGGAGTAAACTACAGTTCCTAGGATGTGGGGGTGGGGAGAATGAGAGACTGCAGACTCAATTCAGTTGGACCCTATTTTACTTTAGAAAAGTTATATAGAGAATTTATTTAATCAAGAGCACAAAGTGCCTAAGCAGTTAAAGGGACCCCTGACCATTAGGTCCAGTCGTGACCAACTCTGGGGTTTCGCGCTCATCTCGCATTATTGGCCGAGGGAGCCGGCATAACAGCTTCCAGGTCATGTGGCCAGCATGACAAAGCCGCTTCTGGCGAGCGAGAGCAGCACATGGAAGCGCTGTTTACCTTCCCGCTGTAGCGGGTGATCTACTTGTACTTTTGAACTGCTAGGTTGGCAGGAGCTGGGACCAAGCAACGGGAGCTCACCCCGTCACAGGGATTCGAACCGCCGACCTTCTGATCAGCAAGCCCTAGGCTCAGTGGTTTAACCACAGCGCCACCTGGGTCCCCTGCCTAAGCAGTTGGCACAACCAATAAAGTCAATCAAATTTAAAAACCATCAGACGCAGTAAAATTATCAAACATGTTGGTAAAATCAGCAGAATTTTAAAACAAGTACCTGTACCTGTAACTCACTTACTTACTTATTTTAAAAAAACTTTTTTGTTAGCCTGATTTGTATAAGTGTTGAGCAGATTTCAGGATTGCTGAAACGGAGAAACATGCAATGGTTGGTCCCGAATTTTTGCAAATAATTGAAACACACAAGAGTTCCCCCACTTTTACCAAATCGCTGTATAGAGACAGAATGTAGGCTTACCATATTTCAAACAGTAAAAATCCGGACAGAAAAGTTGTTGAGCTTTTTTAGCAAAATCATAGAAATTACGTTTTTTAGCTATTCCGGACATATGGCAAGCCTGCAGAATGAGCAAAATATAAACACGTATTCTTAAAAAAATTCACTTCTCACTTTCTCAGTTAAAAAGCAATGAAATATATGTTGTAAATGAAAATATAATTAATTAGCCTTGGTTGAGGTGGGGATTCGAACTCTTAACCTAATCTCTCTGCTGCACGTTCACTACGGTCGCCATCTTGGAAGCGGGGAAAAGAAAAAGGCACTCTGGCGACTTTTACCCGCATGTCGAGTAAATCTATCGGACGTTTCGGAATCGAGGATTCATCCTTCATTTCCATCGCCTGGCCACCCTTCCAAACTATTCTACTTTTAAATACTCTATTGTCTAAGTATATCTGTCCTGAATTTAAACATAAAGGAGGACCAGGCTTTAAATAATCCTCGTGCTTATTTTTCCAACAGTACAAAACAGGGACGGAGTTAATCTGCTCCTGATTTCTAATAGCTTTCCAAAGTATTAACTTTCGATTGGTTAAAAGCATACATATTTTAGGATGATATGTTCAGGAAGCAGTTGAATTTTTAAGTCGTGCAGATTTGTTTTCTTAATGTTCCGTAGCTGTTAAATGAAATACTCAGTATGTACCGGTACGTATGTATGTAGCGGTGTAAATGGGAAATGCAGGTAATTAAAGCATTATTGAAGGGGTGGGGAGAGATCATCTCAACTGGCTCCCCATAACTTTTAAAATATAAGTATCCCAAGGTATAATATGAGCTGTTGTTCAGCTTACTTGCGTATTGCATGTAAGGAGAGAAGGGTAGCACTGCACTTGATGAAATATGTGTTTATGGCATGTACAACATGCATATGGTTTAAGATATTGCCGCTTACTTTGTGGCATCTAACCATTTTATTTTATTTTCTGATGAGGTTGGCCAGTTTTGCAGAAGGGAGTGTAACTCCAAGAATGAAAACTCATAAACATTAGCAGCAGTGAAGCTCTGTAAAAATAAAATGTTCCATTATTATTTTTGCATCCACAGAAGTAGTGGGGCAACTTAATATTGATTTTAGGTAAGCTTGGGTGGGTAAACAAGCACATAGACTGGGAAAAGATTCACAGTCTAACGCACCTCACGGGGTTCTTATGAGGAGGACTATGCCCACCACCTTGAGCTCATTGAAGGAAATGTGGAATATTAATGCAATAAGTAGAATCATAGCATTGTAGATTTGGAAGGGATCCCAGCCTAAAGGGCCATCTAGTCCAACCTGTTGTAATTCAGGAATCACAGCGAGGAAGATGGGTGGCCATTTAACCTCTGCTCAAACACCTCCACGGGAGAGCACCACCTTCTGAGACAGCCTGTTCCAATATGCTCTTACCACCATGAAGTTCTTCCTGATGTTTAACTGGACTCCCATTCCTTGTCATTTGAATCTATAGTTTCAAGTCCTGCCCTCTGGAGCAGTAAAAAAACAAGCTTGACCAATGCTCCACATATAGCAGCCTTTCAGATACTTGAAATGTTGGTGTTTAAATAGACTGGACCTAATGCTCAGGGGTCCTTTACCTTTACTGATCAACCTTATGTAAAATGAATCCACGTATGTACTCATGGCTATCCCCTTCATTCCTCACTAATACCACTAAGTGTGGTGGTTTATTATTAATAGGTAAAGGGACCCCTGACCATTAGGTCCAGTCGTGACCGACTCTGGGGTTGTGGCGCTCATCTCGCGTTATTGGCTAAGGGAGCTGACGTACAGCTTCCAGGTCGTGTGGCCAGCATGACCAAGCTGCTTCTGGCGAATATATTAATAATAATATATTATTATTAATAATATGTAATTATTTAGTAAATTCATAAGAGGATCACAGGGCAATTTACAATAGAAAAACAGGGGGGGAAGCATAACAAAGGAGCAAACAACACCCCTTCGCCCCAGCATACGTACAGTTTAAAAGGCCATAAAGGTAAAGGGACCCCTGACCATTAGGCCGTCGCAGACGTCTCTGGGGTTGCGGCACTCATCTCGCTTTACTGGCCGAGGGAGCCAGCGTACAGCTTCCGTGTCATGTGGCCAGCATGACTAAGCCGCTTCTGTCAAACCAGAGCAGCGCACGGAAACGCCGTTTACCTTCCCGCCGGAGCGGTACCTATTTATCTACTTGCACCTTGACGTGCTTTCAAACTGCTAGGTTGGCAGGAGCAGGGACTGAGTAACAGGAGCTCACCCCGTCACAGGGATTCGAACTGCCAACCTTCTGATCGGCAAGCCCTAGGCTCTGTGGTTTAACCCACAGCGCCACCCGCATCCCTTTTAAAAGGCCATAGGTCTGAAAGAGGAAGAATGTGCCTAATGTTATATAAGCACCAGGTGAACCTCCTTGGGGAGCATTCCACAATTGAAACACCACAGGAAAGGCCTGTTCTCATGTTGCCACCCTTCAGGCTTCTCATCAAGGAGGCACACGAAGGGCCTCAGATGGTGATTGCAGGGTCTGGGTTGGTTCATATGGAGAGCAGCAGTCCGTGAGGTATTGCTACCCTGTCCTGGGCTTTATAGGTGAAAACCAGCACTTTGAATTGATCCCAGAATCTAATTGGCAGCCAGTGCAGTCAGGTCAGGATTGGCATTATATGCTCAAAAATGTATTGCCCTGAATTCTTCACCAGTGGAAGTTTCTGAACAGTCTTCAGAGGCTGCCCATGTAGCAGAGGTTACCAGAGCATAAGCAGCATAAGTTAGGCTTTCTGTCCAGCTTTGACTGGTAGTGCAGCTAGGCTACCAGCCAAAGCTGATAGAAGGCACTCTGTGCCACCTGAGCCTCAAGTGACAGCAATGGATCCTGGAGTACCCCCCAAATGCATACTGGCTCCTTCAGAGGGAATGTAATCCCATCAAGAGCAGGCAGCCTCCCACCCATCCGGTCTAGGAAACTGCCCACTAACAGTGCCTCTATCTTATTGGGATTGAGCTCATTTGTTGGCTCTCATCCATTCCATTAACAAGGCAAACACATCCACTGCCTCACCTGCAGATGTAAAGCAGTAGAGGTCCAGTTGTATACATATATAGACACACACATCCTTGTACACGTCAGACCTATGGAACCTAACAATCAAACTGTACTAACACAACCTGGTCTCTTCCACGGCCATCTCCTGAGAGTGGAAATGGGTGTCATTACATCATCCTAAGCAGTTCAAGTGTCCCTAAAAATCCCTAAAATCATAGCTGCCAAGATAACTTGGACAGCTTTAAAGGATTGGGCTGGAATGGACCAATTCATGGAGGAGGCTATCAGTGGCTACTAGCTATGCTTTACCTTCATGGTCAAAGGCAGCACTGCTTTTGAAAACATTGCTGGGAATCACAGGAGGGGAGAGGGCTCTTGTGTTTGGGTCCTGCTTATGGGCTTCCCTTTGGGGCATCTAGCTGACTATTGTGAGAACAGGATGCTAGACTAGATGGGCGGCCACTGACCTGGTCCTGCAGGCTTCTCTTGTGTAGGAAAGACTATTTTCAGTCTCTCTTCAGCAATAGCCAAGTGAGTTTCCTTCAATGCATTCATTACCCTCAGCCTTTGATATTTTCAGGACCCACCCTACTCCTATGGCTGAATTTAACACCGATTTTTAAAATGTAACCTGCCTTGGGAAGAGATGGGAAAGAGCATGTAATAAATCTGAATCCTATATAATAAAGTCCCTGTGTCTCTGCGTCCAGTCCCTGTGTCCCTGTGTCCGCGCTAATGCGCATGTGCCCCATGGACACAGGGACTGGACGAGACGTACACACACGCGCGTTCTCTCCCCCCCTCAACCCTCTGCCTCCCGTCCCCCTGCAGCGGCGGACCAAGATGGCGGCATTGGGCTCCGGGGCCGCCGCGGCCCAGGAGCCTGATGCCGCCATCTTGGTCCGCCGCCACCACCTCTTGACAACCCTACCTAGCCCGTGGGAGGAGCAGCGGGCCGCGGCCTTCCCTTCCTCTCTGCGCTCGGCCGCGGGACACGATGGGAGAGCGCTTTGTTTAATTGCATTCCCGGCGCGCCCTGGGGCCGAGCGCAGAAAGTGAGGGAAGGCCGCGGCCCCGTTGCACCTCTAGCGCCCGTTTTCTTAACGGGCTGAATGAGACTAGTGTATAATAATTTTGTCTTCAGTTCCTTCCTCTGCAATGAAAGAAAAAAAGGTTAACCCAGACTGGTTTTGTCTTTGGAAGCAGGTCACGAGGCAATCAGCTGTGACCCCAAGGAATTGTGCCCCATACAAGGAATTGGCAGGGGACACATCCAGAGACACTGTACAGCAGTCCACTTGAATGACAACCAATTCACAAAAAAGCCCACCTTTTTATTGTGCATATGGTAACCAGGTTTGATGTGTAAAATATTGATAAGCGCAGAGGAGAGGGAAGAAAGGGTAGAAAAGGAATATACCAATGTGGAAGGAGGGGGATAGAATAAAGCCATAGCATTAGCAAATACAAGCTCATACAGTGAGGTTTCCAAGATAAAAAAAGTGTTTTCGTTTTGTTTTTTTACACTGAAATAACTGTACAGAGTTTGTGAAATTTGTCAGAATATTTTTTTTAAGTAAAAACAAACAAAAAGCCACAAGCAAAGACTTTGGAGGACAGAGGTTGAACAGATAATTTGGGGTGGGGTGAAAAGCGTGAATAGACTTTTACTGTCAAGTAGCATCTATCGGAGAGCATGATGAACAGGGTGCATTACACAGAAGGACAAAGAAAGGGTGATTTAGTCACAGGTTCTGGAAACTTGGATGGGTGGGAAATGAGAATAGGCGCAAGGCAAAAGAACACTTGTTTGGTCACGTTAAAAAAATTGCCTTTAGTGTGCTCGCTTCGGCAGCACATATACTAAAATTGGAAAATTTGCCTTTAGTAATGAGCCACCATGGCTCTTCTATTTAAAGTTTTATGTACTAGGGCCTACCTGCCTGGATCTTTTTTCTTTTTCTTTAAAAAATGTTAACATATCCAGATTCTTTGTAAGTTTATGACTTGGCGGTGGTTGCTATTAGGAGACAAGAGTTCCCTCCAAGGAATGAGGATGCCATCTTATTCTGCAAGGAGAGAATAGTTAATGGCTTCCCAGTAGGAAAAGCCACCAATTCAAACAGAACAGAACCTTTTTATTATTCCCCCCCCCCCCCAACAAAAAAAACTATATTTGCCCAGTTTGGAGACAAGCCAAAGAGAGAAGTTCTTTGGGCAAAGACTAGGAGACATCATCTTCTCAAAGGTTGCTTTGTTTCCTGGCAAATGGGTCTTCAAAAAACACAAACACAAAATACCCCCATGTTTTCCAGACACCCCCCAGCAGTCTCTGAAGTGATGCTGAAAGCATTTTAACAGTCACTCTTCCAAAGTTTAATTGTTTTGTCGTTTTCTAGAGCTGCTGAGGCAATGATGTTCTCCGTTGGATGGCAAGCTGTAGAGATCACAACATCTGTTGGGAGAGACAGACGACAACAAAAGACATGGTCACCCAGTGATTTAGTAAACAAAAAAAAATCAATCTGCTTGGGTGAGGGGACTATTGTTGAAGGCAACCTGCAAAACAAACCCACAAATAATTTGCTGCTTGCTCAGTACTGTCTGCACTTACTGGCAGTGGCTTTCCAAGGTTTCGTGCAGGAATCTCTCCCATCCCTACCAGGAGATTGGGGGTTGAAGTTGGGACCATCTGCATGCAAAGCAGATGTTCTAACCACTAAGCTATAATGGACCTGCCCTAATTGCTTACCAACCTTATCTTTTGATAGTTAAGGAAATTCATTCAGTAGGATGAATTTACACTGTTCTGTTCCACTTAGAAAGGTTTCTGTGCATTTTATAGTTGTAATAATTTTTAAAATTGTATACAGTCGTACCTCTACTTAAATATCCCTCTGGATACAGAATCTTCGGGTTACAGCCATGGCAAACCTGGAAGTGTATACTTCTGGGTTTCGCCATGCACGCATGCGCAGAAGCACTCTGTGCACCTTGCATATGCGCAGAAGTGCTAAATCGTGCACTCTATTTACGTAATTTTTAGTGTGAATGGACCCCCAGAATGAATTAAGTTTGTATCCAGAGCAGGGGTCCCAAGCTAAGGCCCGGGGGCCGGATGTTGCCCAATCGCCTTCTAAATCCAGCCTGCAGACGGTCCGGGAATCAGCATGTTTTTACATGAGTAGAATGTGTCATTTTATTAAAATGCATCTCTGGGTTATTTGTGGGGCCTGCCTGGTGTTTTTACATGAGTAGAATGTGTCCTTTTATTTAAAATGCATCTCTGGGTTATTTGTGGGGCACAGGAATTTGTTCATATTTTTTTTCACAATATAGTCCGGCCCCCCACAAGGTCTGAGGGACAATGGACCGGCCCCCTGCTGAAAAGGTTTGCTGACCCCTGATCCAGAGGGTCCACTGTATTCTACTGTGAACTGATTATGAGGGATAAGAAATCTTCTTGATTAATCAAATACAATTACTCTTTTAAAGTCAAGGACACACCCATGACAGAATTTCTGTACCAAAGCATTCAGAAGCAAGTTCACTAGTCCTCAGTGAACCATCTTCAACACACTTTTAGAGCAACCCCTCTACAAGACCTCAGACACTGGAGGGGAATGCTTGCTGGGGGGAATATTACTTAGTCAGGGCTTGCTTTACTAGCTAAGTAAGCAGTCCAAAATAGTTGTGAGTTCACACCACTCAGAGGTAAACCACTTAAAATATTCTGGGTCCTCCCACCTGTATGCCCTTGCAGCTTCTGTACAATTTCTTTTGTTTGGAGGTTCCAAATGTAAACCAGGTTGTCCTCTGAACCAGACACGATCCACTAAATGAGGGAGAAAACAAATGTATTAAAATGGGGGAAAAGAGCAACCTACACCCCAGGCCAACTAAAATGATGCATGCAGGAATTATTATTAATGAACTCTAGAGAAGAGTTTAGAAGGACTGAGCATCCGTTTACTTTCAAAGCAAAACCATGAGTTGACTTTGTAGATTTAAGCTCAAAACCCTTTCCACAGCAACCCAGAAAAAGAAATTCTCACCTTTCCACCAGTAACGGAGAAGTTGGCAAAGATGCAGTACTTCTCGTTCTTGTGGCCTGTGTAGGTCTTTAGGCACTGGAATGTAAAAAGAACACAGAATACACCACAGAAGTCAGAGGCAGAAAAGGAACCCCTCGGGTACATTTCCTTGACTGAGCTTTACAACAGAACATAAGAGGAGCTTAGATGCTGGATCCAGCAACCTGTGCTCACCAGTGTTAGAAACTCAGATGTGTAAGTTATTTGTCAAATGGCCCCTTAAACGTAGGTTGCGGGTGCCATTATAGTCACCTTTGGGCTTTTTTGTTTTTGTTTTTCAAGATAGCAAAGCAAAAAATGAATTGTGTATATTGTCAGCGTTAATATATTTAACAATTCAGTGGGACATTTTACCAATTACAGTAATCTTTCCCTGCCCCCCCCCAAAGCATGTGAATCAATGCACAATTCACTCCAGTGACACATTTTTAATTTCACATTTTACTTGTTTTACTTTCTTCAGTAATGTTTTACTGTGGATTGTTATTTTAATGTGCTGTAAATCACTTTGAGATTTTTTTCTTAAAAATATAAAGCGGTAAAGAAATGAAATGAAAAATTGCAATAATAACTTATGGCTGCAGTCTTATAATGTTTACTAGGAAGTAAGCCCTACTGAACCCAGCAAGTTAACACACATAGAGATTTGGACTGTAAGTAAAAGGGGGGGGACCAACCAGCCAACCGCAACATTTATTAAAAAGACTTCCCCTAGTAAGTTCACTGTTGAGGAAAATATCAAGACTCACCTTTCCTTTGCTGTAGTCCCAAAGCTTAAGAGTGCTGGAGCAAAAGACAGGGAAATGAAGCACAATACTTTAAAATAGTATCTAGGCTTCTAGGGTGTTCAGATGTTTCATATATCCTCATGCCTATATAAAGCAACTATCTGCTAGTTTTAAGCTTCTTCATCAAATGTCTATCATATTTTATTTCTTTACCTACAGAAGAGACTTTCCACTGCGATACAATGGATGGCAATGGGAAAGAGAAGTCACTCTACAGTTTAGATGAGACTTTCCTCTCTTGTCTAAACTTTAGAGTGACTTCTCTCTCCCATTGCCATCCTTTGTATCGCAGTGGCCATTTTTTCTGTGAGCTCATTGCACCTCCCCCACTCAGATATCTGTTCAACTCCCTCCTCACTGGAGATAATATAAGCTTCTGAACTCTCACAGTTCACCCTTTCAGCAACTTGCCCTCACAATCACTCTGTTCCCACCGCTACTTCCCATCTTCCAGAATGGATCCCTGGCACTGAAAGAGTGGCCTTTTATCTTAGGTTTCAAATTGGTCAGAAAAATGAGAACGCAATATATATGCAGAAACATATTCAAAGCTGTCTGGATGGTTATGGCTGCACACACTTCTTTCTCCAGGCTGTTGTGCTAGTTTAGCTAATGTTTAAATATGTACGGTTGTGATCTAGTAAATCAGGAGGTATAATGCCCCTGAATTTGGAAGTTTTGTTTCTTTGATAAAGCTGAGAAACCCTGCCACCATAATTAGTTATTTGCTCTGAAAAAGCAGCACAACACCCCTTGACTCTTACTTGTCCAACGTTGCCGCTAGAATATATTTGCCATTGGGAGAGAACTTCACAAAAGACACAGGAGGATTGTCATCATCTGCAGCGAAGGAAAAGAGAAACCATCATTTTCATCTGAAAGGCTATTATTGTGGGATACGTTAACAGGAGCCTTTGGAGCATGCACACAAAAAACCTACCAATCAGTGTTTTCAAACACTGTCCTGATGCTGTATCCCAGATTCGGCTGCAAGGTGAAGATGAAAGTCACCATTAGTAAGGCAACAAAAAACCATGGTTGGAAGAGAGAAACTAGGGGGACAACACACACATTTGGCAAAAGCAGAGGATCAGACAGTTGGTATAGCTACTGCTCTTAACTGCGGAAGGACAGTATTTGCTGGTGACCTGCTCCCTGCTTTGCTGAGCTATTCCCACCTGGCCTGAGAGGGCTCAAAATGAGTCCTGCAAGCGCTGCTGCTACTGAAGGGGCCAGAGATCATCTTAAATGTAAGTCCTGCAGGACCTAGAGCAGGCATCCCCAACCTGCGGCCCTCCAGATGTTTTGGCCTACAACCCCCATGATCCCTAGCTAACAAGGCCAGTGGTCAGGGATGATGGGAATTGTAGTCCAAAACATCTCTAGGGCCAAAGGTTGGGGATGCCTGGCCTAGAGACTTTTGGGGTGGGACATGACGGCGTCTCTGTTGAGGGTGTCAAGATTTAATCAGGATATGTGTGTGTGAATAAGCTTGTGTGAATAAGCTTTGCTGTTAATGGAATTAGGCTTTTCTATCTTTATTATTAGACCTTTTATGAATTGTTTGGGTTTTCTGTAAAAAAATAAATCCTTCAAAATTTATTGAAAAGTTATCATGTATTGTTTATGACTGAATATGGTTGGTTTTTTTTATAATTACCGTGTTTCCCCTGAAATAAGACGTAGCCATAAAATAAGCCATAGCAGGATTTCTAAGCATTTGCGCAATATAAGACATATCCCGAAAATAAGACATGGACACAGCGCCTCCCAACAACAGCTCGCTGCCCTCTGCCATGCCGCGCCACGCCCAGAGAGGGGAAGGAATGTAAGCAACCATCCGAGCGATTATCTCAGGGAGGGGCTAGCCGGCCTGCCCTTGGTTTCTTTGGCAGAGCTCCGTCTCAACTCCACGTGGGGCTGTTGTTAGCCAGTGGGGAAAGTGAACGGCAGGCATGTGCGATCAACTGCACAGGCACTTCACGGAAATTTCTCGGAAGTTGCCCTCCTCCTGCAGTTGCTTGCTTGTCCCGAGGACATGGGGTGTCCCTGCACAAGTTGGCAGCACCGAGCTCTGCTGCGGGAGAAATGAAGGGGCTGAGAGGCTGCGACTTCTCCTGAGCCCCAAAGCCAACCACGAGGACCTCGCGCACGCTTCCTCGCCCACCCTTTGCCGCTTCCTTCTTGAGGCAAACAGTTCCAGTTCCTCTCTCTGCCCTTCCCTCAGTGCCGCCACCCTGCACTCCGAGCGGCTTCCTCAGGGCACTCACCTCCCGCTGCCTCAGAGCAAGGCAAGAAAGGCAGGTGAACAACGACATCTAAAAGTTTCTTTCCCTCCTGAGCAGCGAACGCGCCACTTACGAGTGCGCAGCAACTAGGCGCCGGCCCTGTCTGTCCCAGCGGTGCCAGAGGCTGCTGTGAAGTCAGGCAGATGTTTGCCGCTGGCTTGGTGGCCGCGCACCCAGAGCCGCCGCCACCGCACAGTTTTCCTTCTCCTCGCTGCTCTCCCCCCCACACCTCTACCCACATCCACAATAGGCTTCGCTCTGAAGTGCAGTCCCCGGTCGCCGACATGCTTCACATGGTGTGTGTGCCCGGAATGCGGCCGGAAGAATCACAGGAAGGGGCAGGCGGGAGGGGGAAGGTACTCAAAGGGGAGCTCGCCGCTCGCTCCGCTGCCCTTTCCTCAGGTGCGGAAGGAGGGAGGGCGAGGCAAGCGCTGCAGTGCATACCCACCGCTTTTTAAATGCAAAGGCCAAAGGGGGGGCAGCTGTCAGCCGACGGGCCCCTTCGCTGTCCAGCACTCTCCTCTGGAGCGGGCGGGTGCCGGAGGACAGCCGCCCTGCCCACTCCTGACGTGGCGCCACCAACACGAGGAAGTGCGGCAGGCAGCAACAAAGAAGCATACAAAAGCAGCCAAGGGGCGGGAAGGAAGCTTGCCCCGCGCCACTAATGTCTATGGGAAAGACGTCCCTGCCCAGAGCCTCCTTCCTGATGGAGACACCCCCCGAAAATAAGCCATAGTGTGTCTTTTTGAGGAAAAATAAATATAAGACACTGTCTTATTTTCGGGGAAACACGGTACACAAGTCTTTTGTAAGCTGACCTGAGAATGGTATAACTATGTAAAGATGACATATAAATAAACGATGATTATAAATGCTGCAGGGATCTTCTGCGTGAAAGCTGTGTGTTCCCATACACACTGTGCGACAGCTCCGTTTTCTTTTTTTACAGGTCAGAACCTGCATAATTATCAGATTAAATAATTAAAAGTGACACAGATCTCCCACATACACAGCACATGTGCGCACACACACATGTGCACACACACCTCTTAGCCTATTCTTCCAATGTTGAGGCTTAAAATTATCAATATTTAAGATACAGCCAGTCTGAGCCAGTTTAGCGGCAGGAGAACAAAAGAGCTGCCTCTTGGGGGGGTTGGAGGAAGGGGCTGGAAATTAAGTCAGAATTCTGGACAGAGGGACCCATTCTCTACTCATCATTCCTCGGGTGGCTGAATGCCCCCACCTCAAAAACTCAGGATCTAAACCCAGCCTTCTCTCCTTCTCCCACTTACCAGAGGCCATCATAGCTGCTGGACACTATCAGGGAGCCATCACGGTTAAAATGCACCTGGAGGCAAGAATTTATTATTAATTGAATTTATACTGCCACACATAAATAAACATTATTTTGGTGGCTTACCAAGAGGCAATATTGCATCTGTGGTACAAGGCACCTTTTTCAGGAAGAAAATTCCCTAAGGTTGGTGCCAGAATGCCCCCCATATCAAGACCCAATTTAAATACACTGCTGCTCTTTAAGAGACTCTGCCAGTTTGCTGAACATTTACTGCAGAATGTAAGGTGTAAAACATCCACCTGGAGCCAAAGACTGCTGTGGCATGGAGTGTTGTATTCCTATGGAGTAAGCATCAGATGTAGGAAGGATTTCACATCTAGCAGGGCAAGCTTTCCTCCCCAGCTGACACTGCTAAACCATTAGCCAAACAAGGCGATGGCAGCAGCAATATTTTACTCCACTTGCTCAGCCTGGAAGACCAGGAGTTCACTCAAGAAGCTTGAAATGTTACTGGCAGGTGGCAGGCAACTTTGTCACAGGGCGGGGCGGGAGCAGGGGAACATAAGGGACAGCCCAGCTCATCTCAACTCATCCCAAGAGGACCTACCGCTGAAACCGGGTCAGAATGGGCTGGCAGGGTTTTTAGGCACTTCCCGGTTTTGACGTCCCATATCCTCACACTCTCATCAAACTGGAGACAAAACAAAGGAATAAACTCAGAAGACTTCAGTATTGTCTCTTAAAATTTCAACTACTTGTAAAGGAACTCCATTGACAAAATCAGGGACAAGATTTCTTTGTGGTTAATATCTTCACAAGAAACCTAGAATCAGGTTCCATCATCTCTCCTCTTTCCAAAGCAAGAAGTCACTGTTCAAGCACCTCTGTGTGAAATCAGGGCAAGGTTTATTGCACAGTTGAGATTTTATGAACAACACTACCTCTACTGCAAAAACAGTTTTATTACCAATTTTTGTTCCTTCTCCTTGCTGTCCTGTTACACAGCCATTGCACAGAACATCCAAGTTTGAGCTACAGCAGAGACAGAAAGTGAAGGTCCACCCTGGGACTAAATTAACAACTGGGGGGGGGGCTTTCCAACCGTCCTGGAGCATCACAAGCTACCTGTCCTATATAGCAGCTGCTCTATAGAGTGCACTGCAGGGACACCCAACTCACAAAAAGCAGAGATAGACAGAGCTTACTCCTGCCTTTCAGCAGGAGGCCCAGATCCAAATGGCTTGTCATCTTTATGCATTTTGGAAGTTAATGGAAATTACAGTATATGCTTTAATAGATAGCTAACACGTGAAGAGATGTAAATTCTGTAAAGGAGTGTGAAAGGAAGTTATTAGGATCACTTGCTTCCTCAGACTGTTTTAAGAATGTGCCAATAATGCTTGTGCAGGAAAAACTCAGCTTTAAGCTAGCCTGGCAAGGAGCAGGCACCCTGTTCTCCTTGCACCTGTTCTGCACCTGTGTAAACCTAAGGTAAGGAAATGCCTCTGTATAAGCCTGTGTGCTTTATAGGCCTGTGGACTCTACCTTTCTGACTCAAATATCACAATGGTGTGTTCACTGATGAAATCAACAACAGAGCAGATGCTTGGCCAATATTTCTCTTCCCTTCTCCCCGCCCCCCAATACATTAGTTGAATATCTGCCATGGCAAGAGGAAACTGTATCCTACCAGCACCATGATGCCCTGAAATGAAACAGTTAATGCCTGCTGCAACACAGCTAGAGATTTGAGTCAGAGCTTGGCCCACCATTTTGTCTTATGAAAGAGATAGCAAGAGCGACCCACTGCCTCTTTTCAGCAAAAGGAAATGCTCACCGATCCTGAGACAATGAGGTTGGACTGTGGGTTGAAATTGCAGCAGAAGACATAGTTGCTGTGCCCCTTCAGGGTTTTCAAGCATTTCCCCTAAAAAGATAATAAAACAGTAAATGGGCCAGAGCTCCATATTCTTAGGACTGGCTGCACAGTGAGGAATGTAGCACCATATGGTGCAGACACAAGAGATAAGACACACTGGACTGGGACTCAAGTTTAAAATGCTCAGCTACTGGGTGGGAGAGAACCAGTGTCAGCTCACCTGGAGACAAAGCTACATCTGCAGGATGTCCCTGCTCCCCATCCCCCGATGTTAAGTGACCACAGCACCATTAGTGGAATGGACCACTAACAAATTTAATGAGCCAGCAATGCAGGAAGGGAATTCCTATATCTTCCCTTCAAAAAGTTAACCAAAAAGGGAACTGCATTTTAAAACTATTCAGCCTGCAAAACAACTGTGTTAAGACAAACTCACAAATCTTGGCCTTAAAAAAATGCTTTGCTATCCATGCACATTTCAATGAAAATATGTACACTACAGCTCTCAAAGTTTAGCTAACACAAACTTCTTTTTGTTGTCAGGAACATAAATACCCACGAGAAGGAAAATGTGTGTTAGATACAGTACAGCAGTTTTAAGATTTTTAAAGGCTATATATCTGGTGGCCAGGTCCGCATTAAGGGGTGAAGGTATTTTATAGTTTGGACTGTTAATAATAATAATCCACACACAAAACGGATTATATTACTGCCTAAAATGGGTCTCTGACATTGTCTGAATTATCAGGATGGACCCCATAAAGATTTATTTTAACCACACAGGTAGTTTTTATGTATTTGTTGTGCACAGACTGCTGGCAACATTTTGTAAAATGAACAGGATATAAATTGAGGTAAATTTATTTTGAACTTTTAATCTGGCCTTTTAACTACCAAGAGCAGACTCAGGTCAATGGACAGGAAAACCTAGAAGTCGTGATAAAGCTGAATTTGTGATTCAGTGCATGAAAAGTCAGAAGTGAGTTTAGCTGGATCAGGAGCACCATTATAGATAGATAGTCATATTAGAATCCAGTTAAGGCTCTCCAAGATGCCTGAGTGGTAAGCAAAACAAGTAGGGGATGCAGCTACAAGCTTCTTACCGAGCTCACGTCCCAAATTTTGAGAGTTTTGTCATCTGAAGCAGATACAAGAAGGTTTGAATCAGATGACCAAGCAACATCAGAGATTCCCTGCAACAGATAATGTTTAGTTTTTTACAAAAAGTCATTCACCTGTGTTTAACTGATAAACTGTGTACAATTTACACAGAATGAGGTAGTTACAAATGCAGACTGTAAATAGGATAATATTTCTAAATGCTCCCTCTAGCAAAAAAAAACCCTCCCTCCATGCAGCAGAGCATAACAGAAAACAACAAGGGGTTAGCCAAACAACTCCTTCTCTCTCATGTACTATTTTGCAATGAACTTTTCTCACCAAACAACCCAAGCAACAGAAATGGTGAACGATCTACTTCTGAAGTGAGCAACTGTTGTAACCTATTACCCATGCCCCCATAGGCTAAATCCCTCCAGGCAAGAAGATGGTTAAAAATCCCCAGCCACTTATTCCTTATTTGCATAGGCAGAAGCCGCTGTTACATCTTGAGGCACTTGTCCAGTTAACTCTACAACAAGTACTTCAACCAGTCCCCTTATTAATTGGGAGGTACTCACCAGCTTGTGGCCAGATATGGTTTTCTCAAATTTGCCGTCATAGGCACCCCAGATTTTTATAAGCTTATCAGCCGCTAAAAAAGAGAGAAGAGAATCCACCAATAGAAATTATTTTAGGCACCTTGACCCTGCAACGTAAGGGGGGGGGGCCATGCAGGTATTTTTGAACTCTGATTATACTCTTTTTAGAGAAGATGGGGGTTATAAAGATGCATTTGTTTAAGTGAATACATAAATACAGCCCACCAACATATGATATTAGCAGAATAATTTTCATGCCTCTCACATCTGAGGCACATTGTACTTGACTTGCACAAGGCATATAAATTCAGTTTCTCTTGGTGTAGCTTTAGTTTTCATAGTGTACAGGAAGTCCCAAGTGAAAAATTAGCGATGGCAAGAACCATCTAAAAAGGGGAATTCACTCTGGAAGAGCATCTGCTTCGCATGCAGAAGGTTCCAGGTTCAATACTTGGCAAACTGAGGTAGAGTTGGAAAATAACTCCCCACTTGAAATCCTGGAGATCTGCTACCAGTCAGTATTGATGATACCCTGACCAGAATGGACCATGTATAAGGTCCATTCCCACCCTCTCAGACAGGAGAGAATGCCTAATCTTTGCCCCAAGAACACATACAGTAATCTAAAAAAACAAATGCTTGTTTCATGCATGTGCTGACACAATGAACACTCGATTTCTTAAACTGGGAAACAGCCCTAGAAATAAATGTGAATAGGAGTCAGGAAAGGATCCCTCTTGACCATGCGGAATGGATACTTACAAGAACTGGCCAGCCACTCCCCATTGGGACTGAATTTCACTGATGAGACAGCTTTTGTGTGTCCTGCCAGTGTGAACTTCAGGGCATAGTTTGGTTTTACAGGGGCAGGCTGAGAAAAGAAAACCACAAGAGATGCTTCAAGCACAGCCCTACAAAACTTGCAAAACTCTCTGAGTCTGACTCAGCATGCTGTGGCCTGTCAAAGCACCTGTTATTGATGTCCCAGGCAGGCAGGATCCAAACCCAACAGTTATTCAGGAAACAGTCAGAAATACTCAAAGAGAAGGGAGACCAAGATGGATGGAGGCCAGACCTAATCAAAATGATCAAGTTTAATTTGACCTCTAACAACCCTTCTGTGTTGTGTTAGATCAGGCTACCTCAAACTCAGCCCTCCAAATGTTTTGATACTACAATTCACATCATCCCTGACCACTGGTCCTGCTAGCTAGGGATCATGGGAGTTGTAGGCCAAAAACATCTGGAGGGCAGAGTTTGAGGAAGCCTGTGTTAGATGCTTGGAAAGAGCTGGATCCCAAATTTTCCCTTACAATCCCTTTGGATACTTTCCAAAGAGAGGCAATCTATAAGCAGGCAACAGAAAACAGCATGGCAGTTAGATCCTTATGAATGAATCTAGATCTGCCTCTAGTGCCAGAAGAGCCGGAGCTGGGTTTGGGTTCTTAAATGAACAGTATCCAACAAACACGCCCCCACAAAATCAAGTCCATACACAAGAGTTTACCATGTTCAGAATATTTGAACTTGCAGACACAATTACAGCCCAGAAGCCCTGACACACACCTTGCTCTGATTGGTTGAAGAGGAGGGTGTTGATTGTGTTTTGGTTGATTCTGAATCTGGCTTCTTCTCTTCCGTTGCCATGGCTATGAAAACTAGCAAGCCAGGATCTGGGCACTTCACGGGATGGAAGTGCAAGCCAATTCAAAGGAGGGTGTCTCCTACTAGAAAATGGGGAGAAGGGGAAACATTTTTGCGATGCAGAGCTTACTAAGGATCAACAAAGAATGGTTTTCCAAACTTAAGGCAGCCAAGGAACAAATCACGCACACAAGCCCCAAATTAAAACCAGAGACCCATTGCACCAATACACCTTCAACCCACATGAGTCCTGCTGGATCAGACCACAGCCTACCACATCCTGCAACAGCCTTCCCATTTGCTCACCAGCACCTGATATTCCAAGGTAGAGCATCTTTGAACATGGAGGTTCAATCATGCCCAAGGACACTTTTTAAAGCTTCTTAAAGCCATTATCACACTTTGTAGTGACCATCTCTTGGACTGTGATGACAGTCTCCTAAAGCTGATGTTATAAATTCTTTAGTGTTTGTGTACGGGCTGACTGGAGAGGCAGGAGAGAAATTAGGGGTTGGCTTTTAAGCAAGTTACCAGTCCTACTCCAGGGCTTTGTCCTTCAACACTTACTCTCCTGTTCTGCACTGGCTTTTTCCAAAAATAACTTCCAGGGGGGTAGCCACAGTAGACTGTGGCAGCAAAGACAAAGAAGAAACCATTGTCTCTATTCAGACCCAAACACAGCATATGCAGTGATCTACTACCAGGACTCTTCTGCATGCTACACCTAGTCCCTGCACAAGGGAGTCACTGGCACAAATCTGACATCAGAAAAAGGCAGTATTTTTTTAAATAAAGACCCAGTAGTACATTTCAATCTGAAAGGACACTATGCCACTGATCTTGAGGTGACCAGACCTAAGCAAAACAATTTCAAAGGCAGGGTCCAGAGAGAAACAACTGAGGTCAAATCTATTCTATACATTTAAAATCCATAACTTCCCCCAAAGAATCCTGGGAACTGTAACATGTTGAGGGTGCTGGGAATTGCAGCTCTGTGAAGGGGTAAACGACAGTTCCCATCATTTCTCTGGGGAAAGCCACATGCTTTAACAGTGCAGATGCAATCTATGATTCATCAAGAACTTCACATCTATTCATTTGGATCTGTACAGAGGCAATGGTTTCCTTTCCCACTACAACTGTTAATTCAATACTGCCCAGTTGCTATGGCAGAGTCACTCAGCTTATTTTGCATATAATTCTTAAGTGAATTTAAGACACTTCATTGTTTTTCCCCATTAAACATATTTTCCATTTGAAATTTTTAAAACAGAAAGCTGGTAAAGCTTGCCTCCCATTCCACATCTGTGCAAATCTGCAAAAGTAATACAAACTGCCATGTATAAGTTATTGTTAAACTGGGAAGTCAGGCCCTCAAACATGCAAGGTCTGGGTGATTTAAGAAATGAAGTCTTCTGGGTTTTCAATACCAACAAATGCTAATAGTAAGATTCAAAATGAAATTAAATTAAGAGTTTGGGAGTTTAAAGGTCAGCCTGCAAACCACCTAGGGAGAAAAGAGGGTGTTAAATAAGGCAGGGTCATTTGCTGTTGCAGCAAAACCCCATCTTCTATGCCTGAGTCTCCAAAGAAGTCTGATAAAATGCTGCACTCATATTCTAGGAAATTTGAGCTGTTACTGCAGCGGGAACCATCTCACTGCAGCATTGCTACAGGTGTGCTTTCACCAGATATAGCAGGACTCTTGCCTCAAGGTGTAGTACAGGCAATGTATTATATTACACACAGAGAGACTGTCGTGTCACATTAAGCCACAGTTTTAAAACAACCTATGGTTTATCGAGAATGAGCAGGGTACCAGCACTCACTTCTCAAAAAAATTCAACCTTGTTCCCGTTTATCAAAGACAAAACAAGTCAGAGTTGGCCTTGAAGGGCTGTCCATATCTGGACTCTTGTTTTTGCTTCCTCCGAACAAACCACAAGTGGTAAGCCAAAAACAAACCTTGGTTATTGCTGTGGCTTGTTTGAAGGAAACACACCACAAGCTGAGGTTCAGAAGACACAGGAATACAGAAAGCTGTCCTAAACAAAGTCAAATGAACCCTTGTGTTCATCTAGTCCACTAATGTCTGCACTAACTGGCAGCAGCTCTCTAAGGTTTCAAACAGGGAGTCTCTCCCACAGAAGGTGGGCAGGAAGAGGAGCCACTAGGAAAGGAGGGATGATAGACTAGGTGGGCCTAGTAACATGGATCTCCTTAAGGTCTTACTGCTACTGCGGGTGCAGGTAATGATGGATGGTATGGAGGAGGAGAAAGAGCATTAGCACTACTGCTGGCACTGCTTTAATACCAACATTAAATAATTCAATAGACAGGGGTAGTAACATTACTAGGAGCATTATCACTACCACAAACAATAATCGCAACAATTAGTAGCAGAATTATTACTAAGAGCGTTATTGCTACACTAATACAGCCGCGCGCACACACACACACACATGCCCCACCTTACGCATGACCAACTCGACCGCGTATATGCACAACGCTAGGAAATAAACAAAAAGATGGTGGGACAGAACTGGAGTATTTTTGTGGCTTGCAACAAGACCCTCTCTAGAGCTCAAAGAGGACTTCAGTGAGGGCAGAGAAGTGCAGCGGCCGCCGCTTTTTCACGTGTCCTCCAGCCTCCAGACAGCCCGAAAGCTTCAACTCTAGTTGAAGAGAGTATTGTGTGGAGAGTGTGTGGGAGAAAGAACTGGAGAGCAGGGGGGGGGAGGCAATTAGAGGCTTTTTAGAGGGTGCTCTCCCCTTACGTGATTTTTTTTCCCGCTTATGCACACAGGGGCCCAGAACCTAATCTTTGTTTAAATTTTTTGTTGGGGGGGGGGAGGATGCCTGTAATACAAACAGCTGTAGGCATACCACAGAAATATTTGGGTTCTGTTCAAGATTACCGCAATAAAGCAAACATCACAATAAAGCAAGTTACACAAATTTGTTGTTTTCTCAGTGCATATAAAAGTTATACTTACTCTTGGGAAATGATATATAATGAATTTTAAGAAATGTTGAAGATAACATTTGTTAAAAAAACCAGAAGCTTTTCTGTTCTGTATTTTAGGACAAGAATTGCCAAAAGAAAAACAGAACCTATTCATGTATGCTACAACAGCGGCAAGAATCTTAATAGCGCAAAACTGGAAGACCGGAGAAGTACCATCAAAAGCACAATGGCAAGAAAAGTTGATGAGCTATGCAGAAATAGCAAAGTTAATGGACAAATTGTGTGAAAAGGACAATAGTGACTTTGAAAAAGAATGGGAACCTTTTACAATATATTTGCAGAAACAACAAGAAGAAATTATTATTTATTTATTTATTTATTTATTTATTATTTTTATTAATATACCGCCCTATACCTGGAGGTCTCAGGGTGGTTCACAAAAAAGATCAGAATATATTTAATCAAAATAAAATAACCCAATAATAACCCCCATCGATCACTATGTCATCGTTTATGTATTATTATTCTTTTTCATCTGGTATTTTAGTTGGTTAGTCTTAGTCACACACACCAACACACACACCTACATTCTGTTTCTGTTTCTTACATTTCTATACTGCCCTTCACCTGGCAGATCTCAGGGTGGTTCACAACATAAAAACACAAAATACACAATGAGAATGAGAATAAAACCAAGCAACCAAGCAACCGCTCCCCTTCCCTCAGGTAGACTGCCTCTGCCCAGGGAGGCTCCCTCCCTCCCTCATTCTGACGTAACTCAACAGACCTTCAGTTTCTGAGCAGCACAATTCAATGGCTGGATTTAAATAAACATTTACAACTTTATTTACAGAGAATAAGAAGTTTAACAATGTGACAACATACTACAGTATACAAACAGCAGAATGTATCATTTGATGTAACAAACCAGAAATGGTAGTTGAGTAAAGTCAACAGGGAGGGGAGAAATCGGAAAATGTATGTTTATGGGGATTCCCCGTTCTACCCTGGCCACATTCAGTCCCACCCTCTTTTGGCACCGTTGCTGCTAATATTACCCAAGTATAGGCTCTGGAGTAAACTAAGTGCCTTACAGATGCCCCCATCTCTGCCCCATTTTGATGAGCTGAAAAAACTGAGGTAAAGGAATAATGATCAAACCTACCAAGACAGCTGGGGCAACTTCAGAGCTTCAAATTCTCCACTCGACTATGAAGCTCACTGGTTGCGACCTTGAGGACCAATCACTGCCTCTCAGCCTGACCTACGTTTCACAAGGTTGCTGTGCAGATAGAACAGGGAGGTGGGCAGAACTTAGGAGCTCCCTGTAGAAAAGATGGGATATCATTGTGATGGCACACACAATAGTCCTAAACACAACCGAGCTGGAAGTTTTCCTGCACATTCCCCTTCAAATCAACAGGAACCCAGGCAACGCTACTGCTCTGCAAAGTGCAATAAAACTGATGTATACCAGTACTAGTAGTTCCTTAGCAGTCTCATTATGAAAATTAGGTATTATTCAACAGTAGTTCTACCCAAGAGTAGGACCACTGGGATTAATGGACACAGAATCCTAGAACTGTAGTTGGAAGGGACACCAAGGGTCATCTAGTCCAATTCTCCGCAATGCAGAAACCACAGCTCACAAATCCCAGGCAGATAAGTCATCAGCAGTGTGATCCTATGTATATGCAGTCCAAAGTAAGCTTCATGTACCATCAAAAAAAAAAATATGGCAAGAAAGGTTGATGAATTATGCAGAGTTAGCAAAGTTAACAAACTCTGTGAAAAGGACAATAGTGATTTTTTAAAAGAATGAGAACCTTTTACAGTATATTTGCAGAAACAACAACAATAAATGGACTTGTTGGCAGGATTTAAATAAACATGTACAATCTTATTTACAGAGAACAAGAAGTATTATGTTCAAACAGCAGAATGTATCATTTTATGTAATAAACCAGAAATGGAAGCTGAGGGAAGTCAATAGGGAAGGGGAAAATTGGAAAATGAATGTTTAGTAAGGATATTGGATATTTGTTATGAGAAAAGAAATCAATAAAAATTATTTTAAAAACAAAGTAAGCTTCATGGTGTGAAACAGACTACCTGGGAAGGTGGTGGACTCTCCTTTGTTGGAGGTTTTTAAACAGAAGTTGGATGGCCTTCCAACTCTGATTCCAATTTTATGATTCTATGATTTCCTCTCAGCCTAACCTACCTTACATTACTGTTGTGAGAATTAAAGGAGGGGAGGACAACATAGACCTCAGCATGAAAGGACCCAGTAGGTCTCCATGATTCTGTTTCCACACGGTCCGACTTTTCTTCCTAACTGTCCAATATTCAATTGGGTGCACGGTTAGAATTCTCTAATTTCCCTCTCTCTTTTAGGGTCCCTCAGGGATTCATTATCAGTCCTCACCTCTCCACAACCTGTCCCTGTGCGACTTCATCAAACCCTACCCAGGGAACACCCCTCCACGCTGCTGAATCCCCTTCCTCCGCAAGGAAAGGGCAGGGGCGCCACTGCGCACTCTGCATAGGATTAACTTAGGCCCATTCACGGCAATGGGTCTGCTCTGAGCAGATCCTCGTGGGATGCAACCCATTATTACTATTGGGGGCTCTACTTAACCGTCCCCTCTTCAAGCATCCCGGCACCCATTACCTCATCGCCATACCTGTGCCACCACCGGCAGCCTTATTACTTCTGGTGGCACTAAGCAGCAACCTCACCGGGAGCATGGCCACGACTGTGGTGGCACTCACTACCCAGGATTCCCGCGAGGGGCATCACCGCGATCGGTGGCACTACTTAGAAGAGTAGCCCGAGCATCGTGGCCGCCGGGAAGCCTAACCGTGGTGGCCCATAAGTAGCAGCGGCAGGAAGGACGGCGGGAGAAGCGTGCATGGGCGCCAGCGTGCATTTCACCACCCCGAAGGAATCGCTACTGGGCTTCAGCAGGAGCAGCTCTCTCCCCTCCGCGCGTGCGCTTTTCCCGCGAGGAAGCGAGGGATGGGCGGATGGTGCGGGCCCAGACTCTCCCCCCCTTCCCCGGCCCCCTTCCCTCCCCCCCCCCTCAGCGATCCGGTTCCCCTCTCCGGGAACGAGGCGGAGGTGCCGCCGCCGCTTTTCTCCTCCACAGTCGAACTCACCTCAAGGCGCGGCTAGAGGCGCCGCTTTCGCCGCTGCTGCCGCCGCCTTCACCTCAGCGCTCGGCGGGAGAAGCAGCAGCAGCAGTAACAGAAGCGGCGGAAGCTCTCTCTTGAGGAGGAGGGGATACCCAGGGCCTCGCGCAGGCGCACTAAACGGACCCGGCTGGGAAAAAGCGACGCACCGCTGACGGAACCCGCGCTCGCTGCAGCTCGAGGAAAAGCGACGGTAGCAGCAGCGGCGGCGGCCCAAGCGCATGCGCTGTACGCACGGGCCGGCTTCGCCGCGATGACGTTATCAGACTACAATTCCCATCGACCCGCCCCTTAAGCGCAGAGACCAAGGCGTGAAGGGAGTTGCAGTCCAGGGAGAGAGGCCCCACCCTTAAAGGTATAGTGTCCGCAAAGGGACAATGGTCTTTTTCTTTTCCAAAAACGGACGAGGCCCACCTTAAAAAGGGGCGGGGATTAGAGGGGTCAGGAGAGCAGGCTGACCTGAGCGCGCTGCTACGGAGCGCCCAGAGGAACCAAAAAAGGCAGGCGGCGTGGATAAGAACGCGGACGCCAAACGCCTTGAAAGAGAGCGACGTCTTTGTTCGCAGCCTGAATGTGCGAATGGGTTGGAAGCAGGCAAAAAAAAAGAAAAGAAAAAAAGAAAGACACGTGTCGGTCCTTCTCAGGGCAGGGGCCGAATTAGAAGCGACGAGGCTTGTATAACTGAGCGAGACAGAAGAAGCTTTCCTTACCTTTATACATTGCATAAAGTATTAATTATTTTGCATCAGTGATATAGTTAAAATTTCACACCCGCACCCAACCATTTGTATGCTATGAATGAGTGAGTGAGTGGATAAATAAATAAATGCATTCCTGCACCTCAAGATAATAGTTCATGCATGTGATGTAGTAGTAGACTGTAGCCCACATAATACAGTATTTAGCTTCAATGAAATACCCTGGGTAAGCGCCTGGAATCCCTCACACTGCTTAGAGATCGGGATGATGTGCATGCCAGAATATTATCCTGCTTTGCAGACAATTATTGTCTTCCAGAATGACTCACATCAATTAAAGACACAGGGAGATCAGGTTTTTTACACATGTATAGAACCTGAGCTTACGATGGAGGGACTCATAGCATTAGCATCCAAAGACGGTCTTGCTTCTCCCATAGCCACAAACTGGGATACCCAGGCAGAGATCAGGCTGTATCTCCCACATGGCTTATTTGGTTCTAGCTTCTGGCTCACACACCTCAGCTCAGGCTTTTCTCTTTCTAAGTACCTCTGGCACAGAGCCACTTCCTTTGTAACCTTAATGACCCATACTTTGAGGGCATTACATACCAAGAAACTTGACAGCTATTGAATCCTTGTTGGATCCAGGAATTAGAAAGGGACTCAGGCATACAACCTACCCTCTCACAAACTAACATTATGATCGTTTGAGCTGTCCAGTGTTGCTTTTGCTATCTGTCAGAACATCAGATTCACACAACCAAAGGAAATTATAAGCCAGGTATCCCCAAACTTTGGCCCTCCAGATGTTTTGGAATACAATTCCCATCATCCCTGACCACTGGTCCTGTTAGCTAGGGATCATGGGAGTTGTAGGCCAAAACATCTGGAGGGCCACAGTTTGGGGATGCCTTTTCTAAGCCCTATCTTTTTTAAATTGTATGGCAACCTTATTTTGTTATATGCATCAAGCAGATCATGTTTATAATTCCCTTCAATCTTGTGGTAATACTGTATATGGAAAGTTGTTTTTTAGTGAAGAATTTGATTTGATATTTTCAAGCAACGTAGTGATGCGTTGTGAGTTACGTTGCTCCTGGCTGCTGTAGGAAAAGGGACGCTGGACTATATGGCCTTTAGGTCTACTCTGGTCAGGTAGATCTGAAGTAACATACTACTGCTTGAAGCATTGCAGTGCTACAGAGACATAGTAGTGATGGTTGTGCAAACAGAAAATGGTCAAATGGCAGATGAAGACGACAACAAAGCCACATACACAACAGGCAACAGCTGTTTATCTCTCTTCATTCACTGTCCCAGACTTCTTGGGATCCTCCTGATTAGCCTCCCTGGTCCTTTTCTCAACAGGAACCCACATTTATGCAATTAAGTGTCTCATTAATTTTCCAGACACCTGCAGTTATTTCCTCCAGGCACCACTAGACCTTGAGTTTTTTATGCTCCCCTGGGAAACATCCCTCTCTCTGCTTTGGCATCAAGACTCAGAAAGGATGATCTGTATGTATGCTGCAACATCCCTGACCAATAACATCTTCCCTGCAACATGGAGCAAGCTTGTTTTCTGCTCCTCTGGAGGAGAGGACCTGTACCCATGGATTCAAATGATAAAAAAGGAGATTCCGAGTAAACATTAGGAAGAACTTTTCTGTTGGTAAGATTTCCTCTGGTGGGAAGAGCTGCTTGACATTGTAATGGACTACAGTACCTTGGAAGGTGGTGCACTCCTCTTCACTGGTTTGTAAGCAGAGGTTGGATGGGCATCTGCCAGAGATTCTCTGGCTGTGATTCCTGCATTGAAGGGGGTTGGACTACTAGATTATTCTCTGGGAATCCCATCCAATGCTACAGTTCTATGAGTTTATAAATTCATCCTTCCCAAAACAAGTCATGAACCAAAATATAGATGTCCCTCAAAAATTTACACTTCCCCATGTTTTGCAATGCAATTCTCTGGCTATATCGTGTGCCTGCCCCCCCCAGGTGCATACACACACACACACACACACACACACACACACTAGTGAAAATAACATATGCAAATATTAAAGTAACTTACTTGCAAAAAAATTGCACATTAGGTGTATGCATGAACATGCATCTGATTTTTTGCAAAGACACTTTTTTAATGCAAGTTGATGTGGAAATGTGCAAACTGGAAAAATTAGGGAGAAGAACTGAAATTGACAGGGCTATCCATCTCTTACAGAATAACATAAGGAAGACCTGGTCAGAGGAATTTCTCATACAATTTTTACCGTAAGTCTAATTAATGCATAAATTGGTTGATGCTAGAGAGTAAGCTGTCCTGCCAGGCTTAGCTATGTCACTTTCTTTACCTTGGGAACAAACAGGTAATCAATCCTATTGTCCCCCACTCCCAGTCTACCTGAGAAACCCAGCATGTGAAGTTTCAGCTGATTGCTCTAGCTCAGGGGTAGGCAACTTAAGGTCCGTGGGCCACAAGCGGCCCACGGGGGTTGTTTAACCAGCCCACAAGCCGCCCCTGAACTGAGCTACCCACTTGGCGAGTTGCCGCGTGCTGAGCTAAACTGGTGCAGTGCAGCGCGGGGACTCCCTTCCGCGGCACTGGAAATCACATCAACCACATGGCTCTCACCAGCCACTCTTGTGTTCTGACCTATACCAATAATTTAAAAATGTTTACTAATTTGTAACAAAGCTAAGTTTTGCAGTTTCTGCAACTTTTCTGACAGGTGTATGCTGTGCTATTTTTATAGAAAAAGAGGTGCCAGAATTCACCATGAATGGCAATGGCGCCTACCTGAGAGGTGCCGGAACTGAGCACTTTCATCAAAATAAAATAAAGAATTCTAACAGTTGGAACACCCCTTAGCCATTTCTTGGAACCTTTCTTAGTCACAAACAATTGAAATGTGCCATTTGTTTTGCTTTCAGTTTTTAATGATAATTTCTTCTTAATCAAGAAGTTTACTCACACTCCAGATGCATATCACCACAGTCATGATTTATAACAGTCTCAAACGTAATTAAAGAAAGGAAGGCTTTGTTGACCATATACCCTAAGGGCTGACATTAAGGACTATAATGTGTTTGAGCAAGAGGAATGTCCCTTGGCTCTATGTCACTCGCCCCTGTTGGGTTCCCCGAAGCTTCTTGGTCTTCCAGCATGGAAAACCATTTTTTCAGAGCATCAGAGCTTGATCCCTTGTTCCTTCTGCTTTTCCAGAGCAAATATGATAGCCAATGTTTATGGCTTGGCTATCATTAATTATGACATAATTATCTCTGTCAACAAGTTGTCGACAAGTGTTTAGCCCGCCATCTTTCTTTCCAAATGTCTGTAAGGAACTTTGAATGGGGAAATATTGGAACTCACTTAGAAGGGCATATTGTAAAGCCCTAAGAGTTTATAATTCCATGCTTTGCTTTGCTGCATATTTTGACTCTTTCATTCTCTGCTGGGGTTCTCTCACCAAAAAGCACTTGCCCAAGACTTGGACCTTGGCACCTGGGAATTCACACCCACCCACCCACCCACCCCTATTTCATAACATGGCGCTATAGAATAATATAGCACTACAGAAATACTTTAATAATAATATAAAATGAGTAGTCTGAGAAATAAATGAAAATGGCTGGTCTTATTCAGGTAAGAGAGTGCAAACAGAACTGATTGCTTTGAGGAAAATAAAAACGACCTTTTCCTTTATATATTGATACAATAAAGCCCAAGAACGCTTAACTTCATGTACTTTGATGGGAATACTTTGTTATTTATTTTATTTAGTTTCATTTTAACAAACTTTTCTTTATTCTTCTTATGGATATTATTGTCTGTTTAGTTTTTGTTTGTTTTTGTATGATTGAAAAATCCAGCAAAACACACTTAATAAATAAATAAATAAAACAAGCACACAGTGTTCTGCATTTATAATATTTCTGGCCTATCGGGAATGCACATACCCTTTGGAAATCATTCAAATGCAAATTGTTGTTGTTGTCAATAAAAAAACTTTAGTAATAACAACTGGTAATGATAATATCAATCAGTTTGTAAGTTTTTTGGAGAAATTTTTTTTTTGCTGTCTTCTGCATTTACAGTATGTATGATCGAGCCTCGAATGCAGACTCATTTGGACATGATTCAAATGCAAATCAGTAATAATAATATCAGTAATAATAATAGTACTATTAACAATATTTTCTACCAGCCTTAAATCTTCAGGAATCAATAAATATTATGTGTTTTGCATTCAAGATATCGTCAGCCAGCCAGGAATGTGCCAGATACCTTTGGAAATGATTCAAATGCAAATCCGTGACGATAATTAAGTCAGGAATAATAACAGCACTACTACTACAAATTATCACCGGTTGGTAAGTCTTTAGGAGGCAAAAACGAGAAAGTCTGAGTCTGAAAGAGACGAGATGTATCACGCCCCTCGCGCCTTTTCCTAGTCTAAAAAAGCGAAATGAGGCGGGAGAGATGTATTTGCATGGAGGAAGACCTGGGCGGCAGACTTTCTCCTCTTGGAAATGCCCGCCCTCCTGGACACCCCCTCCTCAAAAAAGAAATACTGTAATGGGGAAACACATTTTTGCAAACCCCCCCCCCCATGTTGCTCCTGTGTTTGCGTGTACGCATACAGACGCATGTGAAACCTTCGCAAGCTTGATCCTCCTCCGCTTTCTGGTCCATACCGGGGGGGGGGAGAAAAGGAGGGCGCAAAGAAAGAAAGGAGCCTGTGCTCCAGGCTGGGATTTGTAGTCTTGGCCGGGGCGGAGCACCTTTCCCAAGCTGGGTCGCCAAACTACGTTACCCACCGGCCCCCGCGGCGGGGACGCATGAGCAGTGCGCCTGGCTAGCTCTGAAAAGACTCTCTCTCTGTGTAGCTCGTAGCACATCAATTCTTTACTTGCTTTGGAGAGAACTAGAAAAAAAAAGGTGGTGGTAGTGGAAGGAGGGGGGAATCAGTCGAGCCCTACCGGCAGCAGCCAGAGGAGGTGGTGGTGGAGGAGGAGGAGGAGGAGAAGGAAGAAAAAGCCCGGCCGGCCCGAGTAAGCAAGCTAGACGCGCTTCTGGGGGGGCTTCTTTGGTTTGGTGGTGGTGGAGAAGGAGAAGAAGAAGAAGAGAGCAGGCCGCGGAGGGCGGAGGCGAAATCGCGCACACAAAGGCTCCTTTCCCTTCTCCAAGCGCGCCGCTCCGGCGTTTCCTTTTTGCGCTTCCTCTGCTGGCAACAGTATAACAAAAGGGCGAGCGCGCGGCTGCCCTGCCGCAGACGCAAGGAGGGCTCCGTGCGCCCTCGTTCTGCGCCGGACTCCCTCCCTCCTTGCCCGCCATCTTTCGAAGCGGGGAGAAAGGCGAGCGATCCCGCTTTCCTCCGGCCGCGCTCGCACAAAGGAACGGCGGGCGGGGAGAAGCTCGCCTCCCCACCAGCCCAGGCCCCCGTGCGCCAGCCGCTTGCCTTGCTGCCGCTGCTGCGCGCCTGGCTCCGCTCGGCTACAAGCAGCGCCGCTTCCTCGTCCAGGCGTCTTCAGCGAGCGCCTTGGTTTGTCTCCTGTCGCGTCGCGCTCTGTTTCCTCGCTTTTCTCTCGGGGTGTGTTGTTTTTTTATTTTCCTGTGTGGTCGTCACTTTAGAAAACTCAGAAAAGATTGCGGGGGGGGCACTTTTCTCTTCTTCCTTAAAAACCCTGTTGCATATGGAGATCTCTTTTAGGGGCGATCGCAGTTGGTTGTTTGGTTTGTTTATCGCATGTATATCCCATCTCTCCTCCAAGGAGCTCATGGTGGCTTACATACTCGTGATCCCATCTCCAAATTTTATCCCCACAACAGCAGCAAACCTGTGAGATAGGTTGAGTTGAGAGTGGTTGGCCCCAAGGTCATGCCCACCCGGTGAGCTTTATGGCTGAGTGGGGAATTTGAACCCCGATTTTCACATGCCCGAACCCAACACTCTAACCACTATGCCAGACTAGCTCTTAATGTGGCTCCATTACTCCCCATCTCCAGCTTGGGCTTTGCACTCTCAATTCTGCGATTTTTGTCCCTAGAGTTAACTGATCTGTCTATCTGATGTGTCTGTTGTAGCTGCTGATTTAGACCTGTTTACCTGGAAGGTAATCAGCTGATTTTATTGGGACCCCCAATCCTAACTATGTTTATATTATAGAAGTCTGCTCTCTTGCCTTCAGTGTGGCTTATTACAATGGAATTGTGTTTAGGATTGCAGGCCAACTCCTTAAAAAAAGAGACATGGACAGGGATGCTGCCTCAAGCACTCTGCACATGTTCTGGGGCAGCATCAAGGAGACTTAAGACTTGTTGGATTTACTTGGTTGTTGTTTATAATCACTTCCAAAACGAAAATTTCAAACTGAGGAGCAGGGTGCCTCTGAACATATTCAGATCCCAAGGATTTGTTTTCTGTACCGTGTTTCTCATATTATAAGACATGTCTTATATTTATTTTTTCCTCAAAAAAACACACTATGGCTTATTTTCAAGGGATGTCTTATTTTTTTCCTCCTCCTCTTGCTGCGGCCGGCATTGCTGCTGCGCCTATCACTATGTCTTATTTTCGGGGTATGGCTTATATTCCTTGAATGCTTAAAAATCCTGCTATGGCTTATTTTATGGGTATGTCTTAAAATATGAGAAACAGGGTACTAGTGCTGAACTGATTTTGCAATCCTTTCGCATTTTAAAAAATAACCACTCCTGGCTCTTCATTTCATTTCAGTAGCCTATTTTTTTGGGGGGGGTCCTTGTTTTGTTGCTATTGTAAAATAACTAGGAGTTGGAAACTCTCCTCAGTCCACTGAAGATTGCCTGGATATCTAACAGTAGATCCCAATTGACTTTGGATCCTGTGGCTCAGTTTGTAGATCACCTGCTTTGCTTGCAGAAATTCTCAGCTTCAGTCTCTCATGGAATCTCTGGGTAGAGCTGGGAGAGCCTCCCTGTCTGAAACTCTGGAGTCACTGCCAGTCAGTGTAGGCAGTATTGAGATAGACTATCTCTTTATTAGAAGCAGGAGGTCTGGAATCTTGTTTTATTTTGGGGGAAAGGCTGCATCTGCTTTGCATGCACAGAATAATAGAATTACAAAGTTGGAAGTCCCAGGTCAGGCTAGGAAATACTCCTATCCCTACCTGGAAAGCCTATGCCAGTTAGTGTAGAAAATACTAAGTTAAATGGGACCATACTAAGGTATTCCTGTTTAATTCTGCCCTTTATTCAGAACCACAAGGACTAGATATTTTTAGGAAAAGGACCATGGTTCAGTGGTAGAGCATCTGTCTTGCACATAGAAGGTTGCAGGTGCAGTCCCCCACAGCTTCTCCAGGAAGAGCTGGGAGAGTCTCACTGTCTGTAACCCTGGACAATGGCTGCCAGTCACTGTGGGCACTATTGAGCTAGATGGACCAATGACCTGACACTGTGTATAAAGCAGCTTTCATATTTCCCTCCCTCTGCCCACTCCAGCTGTATTCAACTTTTCCAGACCCACAACCCACCATGAACACAATTCTGCACTGGGGGACCCATTTCTTAGTTTATTCCACATATATCACTGTGGTGGTAGTGCAACGGTGTTGCAAGCCACCGTTGATCAAGGTGCAAGGTGGAAGTTGCCCATGACTTGCCAGTTGAAGCCTGATGCCCTAGAGCAGTGTTGTTTTGTTTTGTTTTTTTGTTTAACACATATTGTTCCAGAGTTTAGGTATGGCAAATGTTGAGTCCTCTTCCTTAGATAAGGAGAGCCCATCTGGCGCACTTGTAACATTGTTGTAGAAGCCTGGTTGTGACATATCATTGGGGTGTCATCTCTGCCCAGAGTCTCTATTGCCTTAATCTGAAGGGTTGTGCTTATTAATTGTGTGACACATTGCTGGAAGCCAAAGGATGGGAAAGTGCTCTTGTGCTTGGGTTCTGCTTGCGGGCTTTCTATTGGGGCATCTGGTTGGCCTCTGTGAGAACAGAATGCTGAACTAGGTGGGCCCTCTTTGGCACATTCTTATGTTCTTCCTTATTCCTGGAGGCAGGATGCCTCTGGATGTCACTTGCTGGGATCACAAGTGAGGAGAGTTGCTCTTGTGCTAGGGTCCTGCTTATGTGCTTCCAGATCTGGTTGGCCAACCTGAGAAGAGGAAGCTGGACTTTGATGAGCCCCCTTTGGCCTGATCCAGCATCCAGGCTCTTTTCAAGGAGGCCTGTTGTGATAGACTGTCTTGGGCATGCAGGTTCTGCTGTCTCTGTATGCAAGATGATGGGGAACAGCGTTTGGAAAGTGCCATTGTATTTATGTCCTCCTCGTGACCATCCCATTTTGGGAATCTGGTTGGCCACAGTGGAAACAGGGTGCTCAACTAGATTAGCTCCTTCGGCCTGATCCAGAAGGCTCTTCTTATGTTCTTACTTTCACCTTTGCATCTAAGCAAGTGTGTTTAGGATTGCAGGCTTATTGGGGGTGAGAATCCCCTGCACAAATCCATTAATGACACATTCAACAACTCTGTGTCAGAACTGGGGGTCTATGAGAGGGGAGGTGGTGGTCATGATGAGGGGGTATGGAGACAGTGGTCAATAATATTAGGAACAGTTCATTATCCTTAGAATCATAGAATTGTAGAGTTGGAAGGGATCATAAGGGCCATCTAGTCCAACCACCTGCAATGTGGGGCTTGAAACCAGAACCTTGAGATTAATAATCTCATGCTCTACTGACTGAGCTATCCCTTCCAAGCCAAGCTTATAGCACTTGGTACGGTATTCCTAGGCGATCTTCCACCCAAGTACTAACCAGACCTGACCCTGCTTAGCTTCAGAGATCAGATGAGATTGGGCGTGTTCAGGGTAGTATCCATATAAAAATCAGTGGGGGTCCTCTTTTGTATATCCCAACCAGACAGTGTTCAAAATCAGCCAGGCGCCAGGCACAATTTGCACTTAACTATTTCCCACTTGCAACCAAGTGAGATTGCCTGGGTGCTTGACATCTCCACCATCTGGAGGTGCATGTCTGAGGATCATTGGATCTTGACTGTTTTCACACATTAATACCACATCCTGTGGAATTCTATCAGTTATATTTTATCTGCACAATCAGAATAAATTTCTGGAACCAAAATGCTTTTTTCTGTGCATCCTGAGCAGGAGCAGTGAACAATTATAGCTAATTGTTGAAGCTTGTCTTCACTCCACTGCCCTGCTCACAGTTGTGAAAAATATTCATATGTTATGAATGGACTGTGTCATCATTAAGAAAAAGAGCTAGGAATGGGCCAGTAAAAATGTGAAATATCCCTGGATAATGTGACTTTTCTTTAAGTTCTCAAAGTTTTTAGCCTAGCTCAGGGTTGTCATCTGAACTAGCTAGATGTTTAACTGATAATCAAACATGTTAGAGCATCATTTGAAAAGTAAGACTTTAGAGTCCTCTTGCCCAAAAATGGCAACTAGACATTCTGTTTTGGCGTCTGAAACTTTGGTTTAAGGAGACATTTGGCCCCTAGGTTATACATATGAGTTTCTAACACTGCAAGCAGGCATTGGGAAACAAACTGCCAGAAGGAGTCATTTCTAAAAGAAGTACCAGTTCTTGGGTACCACAGGAGGGGAGAGAACTCTTGTGCTCAAATCCCATTTGTGGGTTTCCCATAATGAGCATCTGGTCTGCTACTGTGAGGACAGGATGCTGGACTAAGATGGGCCATTGTTTTGATCCAGCAGGCTCTTCTTATGCTCTTAAGCAGGTTGAAACTTTGTGTTGGGTCTAAATCAGCCTTTCCCAAGCTGTCACCATTCCAGATGTTTGGGACCACAATTGCAATCAGCCCCAGCCTGTACAGCTCTTTAATGCTGGGGCTGATGGAAGCATGGCTGTTCCAGTTAAGGGAATTGATGGGGATTGCCAGGGAGGGCACTAGGCACTGATTGAACATAAGAAGAGCCTTATTGAATCAGGCCAATGGCCATCTAGTCCAGGGTGGATAAAAATCAATGATTTTTTTAAAAAAATAAAAAAAATCGGATTTTTTTGATTTAAATCGGATTTTTTTGATTTAAATCGGATTTTTTTGCTTTAAATCGATTTTTTTGCTTTAAATTGGATTTTTTTAAATAAAATGCTTTTTGAGGAAAGAATATTACCATCCAAAGGTTATTCCATCATGAAATAAAGATTAGTTTTTTTAATTATGTAGTATAAGGTTGTATATGTTTAATTTATGGGGTAAATAAATTCCATTAATCCATTCACCTCTTCCAGAGGTTTTTGTAAGATTATTGGGCAGTTTCTCTGCCTGCAAGATATTATCACAGGTGCTTGGTTTACTTTTGCAGTTCTCAAAACTGAATTTGACTCAACAGAGATCACATGCCTATTCTTCACAGCAAAAATGTTATAACATGAACAGAGTTGAGAAAAAGACCTTAATCCTATTGTTCTACAAACCTATGAATACAGAAGCAACCCCTTCAGTGCTAAGTTTCAAGAAGTTCAGTGAATAGAATAGAAACAATATTTTTCTGATTGTTTGGACAGTATTTAAGTTTTTCATGTGTAGGCTGGGCTGACAGTCTAAGTTTCTTAAAATATATATATTTTGTTTTTGTTTAGCCAAATTAGTTAACAAACATGGATGTTTGTTTAAGCAAATAACATTTGCTGAAATGTTATTGTTTCAGTTGAATAAATCTATTTAAATTGTTATTATTAAGGTAATGATTATTTTTCTCCTTCCTAAGTACAACAGTAAAGTTGTCCAAATATGAATGATTAACCTATTAAACTGGGGATAAAAAAACTAATATGAAAAGTTGTTATTCTAAAAATCTTCATCTACTTGCATAATAAAGTTATACCAGCAAGAATTAGTCTTTATGATTTAAATCAACTATGATTTAAATCAAGCCTTACTGACTAGTGATTTAAATCGTGATTTAAATCGTGATTTAAATCACTTTGATTTAAATCAAATCCACCCTGATCTAGTCTAATATGCCTTTTGCAGTAAGGTGACCAGAATTGCTCACAATTCCTGGGCTAAGTTAGCTGAGTTTAAACTAAGGGTTTAAATTAAGTCACTGCTAGCTTGCTTTTGACCACTTCAGCCTTGTCTATTTCAGTGGGATCTGAGTTCTACTCTTAGTCTGAATCTTAGTCTGCTAGCATATGTTCTTAGTGTTTACTGGGAAGCTTATTTCGCTGATTGATGGTTCCCCAAGACTTGCACCCAAATAAGGCTACAGTTCTATGCTCACATAGAATTAAGTTCCATTTAATTTAGAGGCATGTACTTGCAAGTAAATATGCACTGTGCCAGGCTCTTGGTGAACAGGTGGCCTCAGCTTCCCCTGATACCTTCCTGCCTTCCTCTTTTCAAAGAGAACAAATGCACGGTGGATATCAAGGGGTACCATTACTGGCCATGATGGCCAGGCTCTGGCTCCATGATTGGTGGCAGTAATGCTTCTGAATACCTGTTTGTGGAAACTGCAGAATGGGAGAGTGCTCTTGTACTCTGGTCCTGATTGAGGGTTTAGGGCACCTGGTTGGCCACTGTGAGGACAGGATGCTGGAGGAGATGGGTCCCTTTTGGCTAGATCTAGCAGATTCTGCTTAGGTTCTTAGAACATAATAAGAGCCTGGCTGCTGGATTGGACCAAAAGCTTAATAATAATAATAATAATAATAATAATAATAATAATACAATTTATGAATTCCCTTTTATATGCATTTCAATGCAATTTGCAAACACATCATAAAAACCATAAAGAGCTACCGTGTTTCTCTGATAAGACACTGTCTTATATTTATTTTTCCTCAAAAAACACACACACTATGGCTTATTTTCAGGGAATGTCTTATTTTTTTCCCTCCTCCTCCTGCCACGGCCAGCATTGCTGCTGCGTCTATCACTATGTCTTATTTTCGGGGTATGGCTTATATTCCTTGAATGCTTAAAAATCCCGCTACGGCTTATTTTATGGCTGCGGCTTATTTTCGGAGAAACAGGGTAGTTTTTAAAACAGCACCAAAGAAAACCCAACTAAAGAAAACCCAATCGCAGCTACCGATGTTGCCAAGCCAGGGTCAGCCTTCCCAAGTCCTTAGCACATGCAAGAGCACAAGACCAACCAGATGGTTCTATGGGATGTGAGCTCAAGAGCTTCTTGGCCAAGTGGGGATTTGAACCCTGCTACTGGCATTTGCTACTTTGTTTATGTGAGATGCTTGGGTGAAGGGTAGCTTCTGATAAATACTTTTAATTACAACATAATGTTAGTCATACTTGCAGTAGACAACACAAAAATGTCCACGAGTAACTTGTTTCCATTAACTTCAGTTGGTCTACTCTGAGTAGAATTTATTTGGGCTCCACCCAAGTAAATCCAATTTGCTCTACACTTAAGATTTAGATGTGATCTTAGTTGGGTTGCTCACCATTACAAATAAGTAATTAGTTGATATGATTGAGCAGATTTCGCTTTCCCCATTGCCTTATTCCACATGAGCTCTCTCAGTTGCTTTGATCTCTGGAACTGGAACTGTTAAAGATGCCATGTAATACCCATTCCATGTCATTAAGAAATTGTTCTTCTAGTGTGATGGCGCCTACACTTTGGAACTCCCTGCCTAATGACAGGTGCCTTCACTGTACACTTTTTGGTGCCTGCTCAAAACAGTTTTGTATAGACAAGCCTACACAAGTATCTAGAAGGCTGGTGCATTTTTAGGTTATTGCTGGTTTTATTATTATTGTTATTATTGCATGCTTTACATTTTTTATTGTTTTAGTATTTTTGCAAACTGCTTTGAGGTTTTTTTAAAAAAAACAGGTAAGCAGTATATAAAATTGTATGAAATAAACAATAATACATTGTTGGCATGTTCTTACTTTTAGCTGTTAGTAGTCTAGCAGTTATATTGGCATGTTCCAAGTATGTTCCATGTTCCAAGTCTCATTTATTGCTTATGTTAATGGCTTGCCCAATATATCTATCTATCTATCTAGTTTTCCTTCTTCCTTTCAAAGTTGTGAATTTGTGCTGGCTGTGCTCAGTATGTGTTTCAGGATGGTAAGAAAAACGTAGTAGGTTGGATTCTTTCTCTAGACTTGGGTGGTTAGAACACATTTTTTAAAACATCTTTGTAGTGTAGTAAATACAGAAGGTTGATGCAGTGTTAGAAACTCAGAAATATAAGCTTGGCACCAATATAGCTCCTTAAACCAGTGTAATAGTCACCAAAACGGAATGCCTACCGGTAGTTGCCATTTTTGGGCCAGATGGATCGAAAGTCCAGTTCTTCAATAGGATGTATTGGCTCCTGAAATTCATCCTAATTGTGCAGATAAAATATAATGGATAGAATTTTATAGGATGTATTGCTAGTGTGTGAAAACAGTCAAGATCCCACAATCCCCAGACATGCACCTCCAGATGGTAGAGCCACCAGGTGCCATCCTGGCACTCAGGCATCTTCACTTGATCGCAAGTGGCCGAAAGCCAGGTGCAAAATGCGCCCGACAACTTTTGAACGCTGGGTTGATGTCTGATTTTGCAGAAGTCACAGAGGAGCTCATTCCCCACTCTTGTTCCTGCCACTGCATCATCATTATAAGGAGTTAAGATGTAATTCCAGTCTCTGAGCAAAGCAGATTCCCTCCCAGTCCTTCTCCAGAAATAGGCTCTTGTACCATCAGTTGTTATGAGCAAGGCCAGTTCTAAGGATTGCCCCATAAATGTGATTGCCCTGCCAGTTGTGCTCTTGTATGTATGAAGGACTTGGGGTGGGGTGGCGTAGGCTGCAGCCTTGGGCTGGCCCTGGCTTTGCAGGCTTAGTAGTCAGCTGCTATTTGTGATTGCCCTGCAAGCTTCTTCCTTGTATTCAAGAAAAGACTCATGGTGGGGAACCGTCCTCCTTCTCCTCCTCCTCCTTCTCCTTCCATGTCATAGAACTGGAGGGCCTAATGAGAGTTGGCTCCTTGTGATCAAAAGATCAAGCCCTCCACGATGTGTCTTCCCTCCGCCCTTTTCTAGAAATCATCGACTGATGTTTTGCTGTCCTCTCCCTGCTCTCCAGGCTGCATGGCTGGTCCCTGGGAATGGGATGCCCATCCCATCCAGGGATCGTAGAAAGACAACGATTCCTTCCCGAGGACCTGCTGCGGCTGCCTTGAACGCCAGCAAGTCGAGGAGGAGGAGGCAGGAGAAAGATGTCTGCTGCCACCTCAGCCATCCAGGCTCCCCAAGGCCCTGCGAACCCACCTCCCCCAGAGGTCACCAACTCAGCCAAGCCTGGGCGGAAGACCAACCAACTTCAGTACATGCAGAATGTGGTGGTGAAGACTCTGTGGAAACACCAGTTCGCCTGGCCTTTCTACCAACCTGTTGATGCAATTAAATTGAATTTACCAGTGAGTAATGTTTCTTATTTTTGAGGTGTTCCCCCACTTATTTAAAGGCTCCAACAAGGCGTCATCTGTGGTCATTAGGAATCATAGAACCCAAAATGCAATGCAGAAATCACAGCTATAGAATTCCCAATAGATGGTCTTCTGACTTCTGTTTAAAAACCTCCAACAAGCAAGAGTCCACCATCTTCCAAGTTCCATTGCCAAGCAGTTCTTACTGTCAGAAAGTTCTTCATACTGTTTAGTCAGAATCTCCTTTCTTATCATTTGAATCCTTTGGTTCAGGTCCTCCCCTCCCGGAGCAGCAGAAAACAAGCTTGCTCCATCTTCCATGGGACAGCTCCTTAGATAAAGGAGTTTCGGAGCAAGGTGTCACCAGTAGGCTGATGACACACACAGCTCTACTTCTCCCTGACATCTGAATCAGGAGAGAATGTGAAAGCTTTGGACCTGTGTCTGGATGTAGTGGTGGACTGGATGAGGGCCAGTAAACTTTGTTAGATTCCTGAGAAGGCAGAGGCTCTTAAGGTGGGTGGGTCCCATGTCTGTAGATAGGGCAACCCCACCCAGATCAGGTAACTTGCCTATCTCTGAAGGAGCAAGTGTGTAGTTTGGGGGTACTCCTGGATACATGGTTTTCACTAGAGGCCCAGGTGTTCTCTGTGGCTAGGAGTGCCTTCTAACAGCTTCATCTGGTTTGCTAATCACAGCCATTCCTGGACACTTGGACAGGGATACCCTGGCCACTGTATTCCATGCATAATCTTGAGCCTGGATCGCTGTAATGTGCTCTGTGTGGAGCGGCCTTGGGCCTGGTTTGCAAGCTCCACCTGGTGAAGAATGCAGCATCCAGATTACTAAGGAGAGAGTCTGGTTGAGAACACGGGACACCCTGCTCTGGCTGCCCATCTCCTACCAACCCCGGTTCAAGGTCCTTCTATTAACTTACAAAGCCCTGAACAACTGAGGTCCAGGGTACCTCAGGGAGTGCCTGAACCCTTGTGTCCCCCAAGGATCACTGAGATCCTCTGCAAGAGCATCATTTCCTGAGTTGGTAAGGCTCATTTGGCAGCAAGAAGAAACTAAGTCTTTAGCGTCATCGGCCCAGTCCTGTGGAACTGCCTGCCACTTCCATCTCAACCTTTAAATGCCTCCTGAAAACTTTTCTATTCCCTCAGATTTACACAGGAAATCAATACATCTTTTCCACAATAGTTAGCTGATTTTTTTTTTTAATCTTAACTTTTTATATGGCTTTATGTATAATGGTTGTAAACTGCTCTGATTTTTGTTGTTGTCTTAAAATTGGGATATATAAATATGCTTATAAATAAAATATGCCATCATCCCTGGTCATTGGCCACGCTTGCTGTGGATTACAGGAGATGGAGATATGTTTACTTAAATAAAATTACACCTCCAATTCCTGTAATTTCATAATGTAATGTAATTTTATTTCATAAAATTTATACCCTACTGGATTGTAAAAAAAAAGGAAAGAAAATGCCTCAACACGGTTTACAAAGAGAATTAAAAATAATAATTCTGTAATGAACAACATCTGGAGGGCCATGGATTTTCCATCCCCCACATTACAGTACACTTAACCATGGTTATGCTGCATATGATTACCTTAAACAGCGGTGGGAAACTTCCTTCAGCATGTGGGCTGCATTCCTGTGTGATCTGCCTTTCGGGGGCCACAAACCTTCACCCTGGGTGGCTTTCTGCCACTGGTGTGTGACTCCCCAAAAGGTTCCCTATAGGTCCCTCTAGCTGAAACGGTCCCGCACCCTCCCCAAATAATTAATAAACAATGAGATTTCCCTCCTCTCAACAGGATTACCACAGAATAATTAAAAACCCGATGGATATGGGGACTATCAAGAAACGGCTAGAGCACAACTATTACTGGAGTGCCAGTGAATGTATGCAGGATTTCAACACCATGTTTACAAATTGCTACATCTACAATAAGGTAACGGATCTGAACCCCAGGGGCTGAGATGTATGTTGTCGGGCATTGTGTCCTTTTCGTATTCTGAGGAAGTCGGGGCTATGAAACAAACCAGACGAGAACTGTAGTGCTCTGTAGTACTCTGAAGAACTGTAGTACTCTGAAGATGACCAGACACTGTTAAAAACACCTAACTCTGCCTATAATGTGGCAGTGTGGGCCTGCAAAAATGGCTCATTTTGCAGCTCACATTGTGTCCTCTTGTAACCAGCTGGTGGAGTTATTCTGGAGGGTCTGAGGGTTACTGACTCCCACTGTAGGGGAGGGAGCCCTTGAAGACCTGCTGTGATCAACTGGCTACACACTTTTGAGGATAAACTCGCTCAGCTTTGGAGGGATCATGACTCTGTGCTTGTTGCAGCTCTGGTTGAAGAACCCATTGCTGCCATGAAGGGTGTGTTGTGGGATCAGTTTCTCCTCATGCAATCAGCTGATGTGGATGAGATGCTGGTGGCAATGCGTCCGGACTGCATGCAACCTTGACCCCTAACTCCTGGCTTATTAGATCTAGCATAGTGGGACTGACTGGTTGGGTTCAGAGTGTGATTAATGCTTTGCTGCATGAGTGGTTTCCTACTGACATCAGTCAGGCACCTTTGATCAGCCGCCTTAGTGCTGTTACAGGTGCCACGTAATACTTGTTCCATGTTTGTAAGAACTCAATATTTTGAAACTTCTTGCCTATTGATATCGGACGGACACTTTCACTGTACTTGTTTCAGCACCTGCTGAAAGCAATTTTGTTTAGATAAGTTTACCCAGATGTTTTAGAAGATTTTGATCTGTTTTTTAAATTTTTTGAAAGTTTTAAATCCTTGCTGTTAATTTTTCTAAGTGATGATCTTAATTGTCTTTTTCTTTCTTTGCAAACCATTTGAGGTCTTTCCCCACCACACCTAAGTGGTGTACAGTATGAATGTTATGAAGCAAACAAATAAATAGATGTGAGGCGTTGAGCCTTCCTGTGTGTCCTCCCCATGACTTCATGCTTTCTCCCACCCCGTCTCCAGCCCACCGATGACATCGTTCTAATGGCCCAAGCCTTGGAGAAGATCTTCCTTCAAAAAGTCGCTCAGATGCCACAGGAAGAGGTTGAGCTCTTGCCTCCGGTTCCGAAAGGCAAAGCGCGGAAGATGGCTGGCAGCGGGCACAGCACAGGTTGGGATGGCATCTGTCATAGAACCATAGAATTGTAGAATTGGGTGCATCCTCTAGCATCATTTAGTCCAACCCCCTGAAATGCAAGTGGATTATTTATGAATGAAACAAATGGGGAAAGGGGTGTAGCTCAGAGGCAGAGTGTCTGCTTTGCATTCAGAAGGTCCCAAGTTCAGTCTCTGACAGCAGCTTGTAGGACTGCAGAAGTGTCCCTCTTCGAAACCCTGGAGAGTGGCTGCCAGTCAGTGTGGACACTATTGAGTTGGATGGACCAAATGTCAGACTTGTATAAGGCATCTTCCTGTGCTCCTGTTGAACACAGCTCTTTATTCAGAACCATGAGGACTAGAATCTTAATCTTTAGGGGGAGGGTCGTAGCTCAGGGATGGAGTGTTTGCTTGGCATGCAGGAAGACCCAGGTTAAGCTGCCAATGGCATCTCCAGGTGCTTGAGGAGAGCTTTGCCTAGAGAGCTGCTGCCTGTCAGTGTAGACAGTGCTGCACAAGATGGACCAGTGGTCTGGCTATGTGGAACGCAGCTTCCTATGTTCCTATCTAATGAAGCCCTGTATTCAGAACCATGAGGACTAGAATCTTGTTCTCAGAAACATTAAGGGCTAGCAATTTTCCCCCAAGTTACAGAGAAGGAGCTGAGGTTCAGGTAGAGGATTTTAATTATTTAGAACTTTCCTATGGCTCTCTTCACTCAAAAAGGATCACAGGAGTGGCTTAAAACAAGACAAGTCCCTCCCCATAGGCTTAGGGTTTTTTTTTTATTAAAACAACAACAACAACAACCATAAAAACAACAGATGAGGGAAAAGGGAGATGGATGGGAAGAGGAACAGTAAACTTAAATAATATTATTCTTAAATAATAGCTGTTTTCATGATTCAGAAATAGTTCAGAGGTAGGGCTGTGTGATATCTGGTTTTCAATATGACAATATATCACCAGCTAAACATTACAATATTTCAGTATATCATGATGCTTGAAATAAAGCTGGAACTATGTAGAGGTGAATGTGGTAATGCCCTGGTAATGCTCCTACTTATGGGTCTAACTCTAAAATTGATAGATTTTTATTTACCTTTAACATACAATATTGTTCAACTGTTATATTATAGTACTACTGTACTAATAATGTTTAAATTAGCACATTTTCTCTAACATTAAAGCTGTAGAAGTATTTCAGTAGCATAGATATCAAAGGTAAGGTGAGAGAATGTTTCCTTAAAAAATAAATTACATTACGAAACAAGAAAAAAGCCGGTTCACAATCACTGTCACACTTTTAGATATTCAAATATTTATCACTATTGAGTCTTCATTGAAAGTCATCCCACAACACCAGTTATTAGAATGTTTGTTAATTTTATTTTCTAAACCAGGCCAAAATAGGGAAAATGAAATGGATAAATTTTAACAGAACAACAAAAAAATGCTAAACAAAATTTATATTTTTAGTGCCAGTGGAATCTGCATTTCTTTTATAATCCAGGCCAAACCAGAAAGAATGGATAGAATTTTACAGAATAACAAAGATTAAAAATTCTCTCTCTCTCTCTGTATATATGTACAAGGAAAATTTGATGCATTATACGAAAATTTACTCATTGATAGAGTGCTTCAACAGTAACGTTACAGATTTCTGGAGAATATATTAATGTTAATATATTAATAATAACAAATGTGTGAGAAAGCAAATGGGCAAGGGGAGATTTGAGAATTGAGTCCTAGGGTAGGGAGGAGGGTCTGGAGGAGAAAATGAGGCGCACAATGAGGGAGACACAGAGACAATTTTGCGTGCACGTGTGCGTACACACACACACACACACACACACACACACACCACATATAGATGAGGAAAAGAGGGAAGTGGCCAGAGCAGTGTGTTTTTCTTTCTTTTAATCTGAAACAACTATGGAGCATGTTCCTCTGCAGTTTCTTTGGGACTGGGGTGGTGGTGGAGGGGCGGGGGGCGGGAGAGCTAATTTAAAGTTAAGAAGAGGAGCTGCTGCCTGCTAGCAGAGAGAGGCTAAGTTAATTTATATATATAACTGCTCTGTGTATTCACAAAAACAAAACGCGCACAAACACGGGAGGTGGGGAGGGAGGGACACACACAGACACAGAGGCCACACCCACAACCAATAAGCACAGCAGGGGGAAGAAGGAAACTGCTCTAATGCCACAGCAGTGTGTTTTTCTTCCTTCTAATCTGAAGCATGTTTCTCTGCAGCTTGCTTGGGATAGGGGAAGCGGAGGGGTGGGAGGGGAGGGGAAGAGCTACTTTAGAGTAAAGTTAAGGCGACCTGCCAACAGAGAGAGGCTGGGTTAATTAAAACAGCAGCAGCAGCAGCAGCATCAACAACAACAACACAAGGTGTTCTCCTTCTTCACAGAAACAAAACGCACACACAAACACAAAAATGGGAGTGGGGAAGGAGGGAGACATACACACAGACCACCGCACACCCACAACAAGCACAACAAGGGAAAGAGGGAAGCGGCTCTTATGCTAGAGCAGTGTGTTTTGCTTTTTACTACTCCCCCAGTTTATATTTTTATGTGGGAACAGGAGGAGGAAGGAGGCTCCAGTTTCAGCAAGAGCCTGGCGTCTCTGAGGGAGGGAAGTTCCCGCTCGCAGGTTGTTGAGCTCCGCCTGCTCAGGAGACAGAGCGCTCAGGCCGGAGTTAGAGTTAGGAGCGGTCAGAGTTTGGCTGTATGCATGCGTGCACACACACACACACGATATCTCCAAGAACTATTTTTGCCTGCCGCTGAGGAGGCAGGCAGGGGGGACGGAGAGCTTAGGCAGAGAGGACACACAAAGTTTCTAAGTGAGCGATTTTTGTGTTCGCCTGCTGCTGCTGCTGCTGTGACAGGAAGCACAGACGATCAGTTGAAGCAGAGTTAGCAACAGCAATGGCTGCGACAGGACAGGAAGCAGCACTGGCTTCCCGATTTTTGCAATATCATGCTTTTTTAGTATTGCACACAAGCACACACATGACTCACGATATATTGCCAGGTAATTTTTAAAAAAATGGTTATCACAATTTGCTCTTAATATTGATATAAGACACTATATTGATATATCGCCCAACTCTATTCAGGGGTAGAAAACGCCTGTTGGAGCTTGCTTATCGGCAAAGCTAATGGAACAAGAAGTTGCAGACCTTGCAGTCATGAAAGAGGTGGCACACAAGGAAGAAGGGACAGGGAGGGAAGAGGGGAAAGAAGAAGAAAACAGCAAACTTGGGCACCGTTTCTTAAACAGTAGTTATCATCATGACCAGCTGGGTTAGAATGTTTCTGATTGAGCTGGCCTTCATCCCCAAAAGAACCAGGAGGGGTTTGCTACTTTGACCCTTTTCTCTCTTGTTTTTCTTTTTTAAAAAAACAACAACAACCAGGAGCTCAGCACCCAGCAGCCTTATCTTCCGTGTCTCCATCAGCCCCCTTCCAGAATGTCCCTCCCTCCGTGTCGCAGACGCCAGTCATCGCTGCTACACCCGTGCCAACCATCACCGCGAACATCTCCCCCATTGCTGCGGCCCCTGCTGCTGCGCCCCCACTGCCTCCCCCTCCTGCTGCCACTCCCATCATGCCTGTGGTAACTGCTATGTCACCTATTGTCAAGGTAAGCAAAAGAAAATAAATCCAAACCACAGGAATCATAGAGTAGGAAGTACCTTTTATCATACAGTATGTGGTGGACATGTAAAATGGCTAAGAGCTTCTGGGAGATGATACATAATGAATTGAAAAGAAAAATGTTTAAAGGGAAATTTGTAAAAAGACCGGAGGTTTTCTTTTAGGAATAATTGATGCAGATATACCTAGAGATCAGAAAAATCTCGTATGCAACCACAGCAGCCTGAATGGTATATGCTCAGAAATGGAAGCAGGGCGTAATACCAACAAAGGAATGGCAGATAATATTGATAGAATATTTAGTAATGGCTAATTTGACTAGTAGACTAAGAGACCAGGTTGAAAACATTTTTAAGAAAGACTGGAAAAGATTTGCAGCATACTTGAAAAATTACTGTAAACTAAAATGTTAGCAGGGTTTGAATAAATTCAGCAGTATGAAGTATATTGAATAAAACTGAAAAAGAGAGATTCAGGTAGGTAGTCGTGTTGGTCTGACGCAGTCGAAATAAGCAAATTAAAAAATTGTCCAGTAGCACCTTAGACACCAACTAAGTTTGCTCTGGGTATAAGCTGAAGAAGTGTGCATGCACACGAAAGCTTATACCCAGAACAAACTTAGTTGGTTTCTAAGGTGCTAGTGGGCAATTTTTAATTTTTTAAAATTAATTTTGAAAAGGAGAGAATACAGAATAATTAGAATTTGGAGTGGCAATGGGTTCATAAAATGAAGCATGGAAGGTGGCGGAAAGGAAAATTGATGATAAATGTATGATTTGTATTTTGGTAAAATGTCATTGTGCAAACTACGTAAAATTGAAAATGATAATAAAGTCTTTTTAATTATTAAAAAGAAAAAAGAAAGAAAATGATAAATAATTTAAAAAGAAAAAGAAAAAAGAGGTGCAATTGGGGATTGAACCCGGGACCCTCCTACATACGCTACCAGTGATCTATGGCCCATCCAAAGCAAGATTCTAGACTTCATAGTTGTGAATAAAAGGCCCATGCATTCATCATTTATTATTTGTAGCCTCTCCTTTTAAAAGAAAATTAATTAAAAAATAATTGTGGTTGTGTGTGTGTATTCCTTTGGATTTCAGAAAAAGGGAGTGAAGCGGAAAGCGGACACAACTACCCCGACCACATCAGCCATCACAGCCAGTCGGAGTGAGTCGCCCACCCCGCTGTTGGACTCCAAGCAGGCCAAGGTGGTGGCCCGGCGGGAGAGCGGTGGCCGGCCCATCAAGCCGCCCAAGAAGGACCTGGAGGATGGGGAGGTGCCCCAGCACGCGGGGAAGAAGGGGAAGCTCTCCGAACACCTCAAGTACTGTGACAGCATCCTCAAGGAGATGCTCTCCAAGAAGCATGCAGCATACGCTTGGCCCTTCTACAAGCCAGTGGACGCTGAGGCTCTGGAGCTGCACGACTACCATGACATCATCAAGCACCCAATGGATCTCAGTACTGTGAAAGTATGTCCCCTGTTAATCTTGATTCATTGTGTTGATAGCCCACCTTTTCCTGCTCCCTTTTCACAGCACAGGTAGGTTAGGTCAGGCCAGGCTGAGAGAGGCAGTGACTGTGAGCCAAGGTCACACCCATTGAGCTTTGTGACGGAGTGGGAGGATTTGAAGTTCCTAGGCCAACACTCTTAACTGCTATATCACTTTTTTAAAAAGGCCTATTAACATTTTCATAATGAAAAATAAGGGCAAGCTAAAAGGAGACTAGGAAATTTTTGCATGCCTGGATAGGCTTGCCCAAACAAAAAGGTTTTAAGCAAGCACCAGATAGGGTGTAGTGTACTGTCAATAGGCAGGGAGTTCTACAGGCAGGGAGTTTTGAGTACTTAAAAGCGCAGAGTAGGCATTATGTGGCACATGTAACAGTGCCAGTTCTATGGACTGAAGCAGTCAAGTGCTTATACAGGGTGAGTCTTTTAAAAGAGGCCCCGTGGAACATGTGTATATGAGCAAGGCAATCTCACTGGTAAACTGGTCCCAAGTTAAGGGCTTAATACACTAACCTTAACAGCTTGAACTTGTCCCAGTTGCAAATCCTACCGGTATGTTTATTATTTAATTCATGCCCAGCCCTCCCTCCCCAAGGAGCTCAGGGCAGTAAACAGGTACAGTGGTGCCTCGCTTAACAAATGCCCTGCTTAACGAAATTTCCGCTTAACAAAAGGATTTTTCGAGCGAAGGTTGCCTCGCTAGACGAATCCGTTTTACGAAAAAATCGTCTAGCGAATCGCAGTTTCCCATAGGAATGCATTGAAATTCAATTAATGCGTTCCTATGGGCAAAAAAAAAATCCAAAAAAATTCAATGCATTCCTATGGGATTCGCTAGACAAATTTTTCGTTATAAGAAAAGACCCGTGGAACGAATTAAATTCGTCTAGCGAGGCACCACTGTATACCGTTTAAAAGAAAAACAGCGCTGGAGCATTTAAAAACCATTATAATTAAAAGCATGTAAAATGCAGTCACAATTTAAAATGTTTTAAATCCAATGATTCTGGGGTTGCCAGGAACTGTCTTCTTCAGCCACCACAAGCTTGGGTTAAGAGGGTCATACGTCAATGTTTTCAAACCCCTCCTGAAAGTTAATAATGTTGGGACAAGTGCTTCTCACCAGAGTGGGCTTTCCTCAACTAAGAAGCCACCACAGAGAAGACCCTGTCACGGGTCAAAACTAACCAGGCAGCACCCAGGGACTACCATCAGAGGCAGCTGCCAGGCAGATGCTGGCATTGGAAGAGGGGGAGTCGTGGCCTAACCCATCAACAGTGGGCTTATTTTTGCTGCTCCTCCAATGCTTGCTGGCAGATTTCCAATATATAATCATATAATTTTAGGGTTCTGGGGTCAAGGGTAATCTAGTCCAACCCCCTGAATTGCAGGAATCACAGCTCAAGAATCCCTGATGGATGACCATCCAACTTCTGCTTTAAAATCTCAAATGAAGGAGAGTCCACCACCTTCACAGCATGCATGACCAAAATTCAAATTCCACATAACATACTCTCAGTTGTATCATTTGATTCCTGTAGCATTTCTAAGCATTAAAGGTGCTTGTAAATAATTTCTCTCTCTCTCTGCAGTGACCATAGTAGTTTGTCAATGGTTTCCTGCCCTGCTCCACATTAAACTCAGCCTTAAAAATAAAAAAGCTTCCTCCATCTGTGATTCCAAGTTGATTAGGGCTTTTTTGACCTGTTACCCAACTTTCTCCCTCTCCATTCTTCCTTCCCTCACGACTTTCTTGTATTTGCAGAAAAAAATGGATGTTCGGGACTATCAAGATGCCCAGAGCTTTGCGGCGGACATCCGGTTAATGTTCTCTAATTGTTATAAGTACAACCCTCCAGACCATGAAGTCGTGGCTATGGCCAGGAAGCTTCAGGTAAAGTGATGGACAAAATGGAACCAGAACAGCGACTCAAAAACTGATATGAGAAATAAAATAATTTCCTTGTTAAAGGTCCTATGAGGCTTTGGATTGTGCCTAATTCCCCTTGCCTGCCTCTGAAATAATGCACTTCTGTCCCTGATTTGGCCTATCCCAGGGAAGTGACTCAGGCAGAGAAGCGACAAGCAGCCTCCTCATAGGAGCAGAGTGGATCATTTCTGCCCATCTGCATTGGGGACACTTTTAGAGCAGAGGTGGTCAAGTAAGTCCAGCTGGTGGGCCAGAACTTTTTCTCCTCTCCTCCCACTGGGCAAAATTATGACAGGTGAGTGAGGATTCCAGCCTGTCAGTCACCTGATGTCATGGTGATATTGGGTGACCTGGGGTTTTTTTGCCTGAGCAGTTGGGGGGGGGGGGTAAAGTCATGCAGGCAGAGGGAGGTCTTTGTAAGCGCTGATAATTAAGTGGATGACTCTGGTTAGCTGACAGGTGAGGCATTTTTAGACAAGCTGGGTGAAAGTCAAGTGAGCTTGGTTTGGTTGGCATAATTGGGCCCATGGACAGGAGTGTCCCTTTGGGGGGGGAGCTATCATTTTTTGTAATGAGATTTTTATTAAAGTTTCTTAATAACACAATAAAATAGCTGCTACAAAAAAATGCAAACAGAATAAGTAGAATATGGAGTCCTCGCTTAAAAGTACTTCTTAGCCCTTACCACCTAAAGGGGACAGTAGTTCATTCCCAGCTCTCACCTGGAATCTTTCCTTTCTTCTCCCAGCATTTTGCCCTGAAAGACTGACATTTCCATGTACAGTACTTTAAAAAATATGATTATTTAAAACATTCAGTCCATGCTAACAACCATCTTCTCTATTTTCTGTTAAACAATATTTCTTTTAAGTCAAGAATCAATCATTTCTTTTCCCCACAAAAAGCTTAAGATGGGTTCCTGAATTGTTATAATTGGTACCTGTCAACCATATTTTTTCTTTAACATTAACTTTATCTCCATTAATTCCCACCAGCATTATTCCATATTGACTGACAGTAAATTCTTCTCTCTGTGTCCATTTTAAATCTATCCAGTGTGGTCACATATTGGGATCATATTATATATTTTTCTTATTATATATCCATTAGTCCATGTCCTATGTCTTCAAATTCCATTTCCTGTTGTGTTTTCATTTCCTGTTGTATTTATGACAGCATCCCAATCTGCTCTTCTAGGACCTTTGATTTTTTTTGTTTTCCCCAGTCTTTTTCCATAGAGAATAGCATAAATTTAGCAGCAGTATTCTCTGAATTCACTCCAAATTGACTGCAGAATAGACTTTCTGTCTGCTAGAACTGAAGAAAGGGCAGGAATGAAGTATTTCCCAGTGCTTCCCCTCTCTCAACTCCATCAATGCCATATCCAGATAATTCTCCATATCACTATTCATGATTTTATCTTCTCCTCCAAATCCTTGTATGGAAGGCATTTCAGTTTCAGCATCTGCTTCCTTTAATTTAGCTATTTATCATCCAGTCCTGCTAGCTTTTCATCAATTTGGTTTGAAGCACAGAATTGGAAAGTTGGAAGGAACCCTCAAGGGGTATCTAGTCTAATCTCCTGCAGTGTAGAAATAACAGCTAAATGTGAGAGGGTTCTGGAACTGGACTGCATCAAAGCAGATTATGGCCATGATCTCTTTGAGCAACCAATATCTGTCCCATCTTTTTTTGGGGGGGGGAGTGACTCAGCAATGATGCTCTTGTGTTTCACATCCTTGCCTTTGTTCCAAATAGTTTATGTTTTTGAATGGGGGGTTGGGGAGAAAGGAGAAAGTGGGTGGGTGGGTGGGTGGGGGACTTGCTGCCATGGAAAGTGGTGATGGCCACCAATCTGAAACAACAACTACTACTACTACTTATTATTATTATTATTTATACCCCGCCCATCTGGCTGGGTTTCCCCAGCCACTCTGGGCGGCTTCCAACAGAATATTAAAATACAATAATCTATTAAACATTAAAAGCTTCCCTAAACAGATGTCTCCTAAAAGTCTGGTAGTTGTTTTTCTCTTTGACACCTGGTGGGAGGGTGTTCCACAGGGCGGGTGCCACTACCAAGAAGGCCCTCTGCCTGGTTCCCTGTAACTTGGCTTCTCGCAGCGAGGGAACCGCCAGAAGGCCCTCGGCACTGGACCTCAGTGTCCGGGCAGAATGATGGGGGTGGAGACGCTCCTTCAGGTATACTAGACCGAGGCCGTTTAGGGCCTTAAATGGCTTTAAAAGAGGAATAGACAAATTCACGGAAGGGATAAGGCTATCAATGGCTGCTAGCTATGGATGCTTTAGCTGAGATTCTAGCATTGTAGTGGGTTGGACTTGGATGATCCTTGGGGTACCTTCCAACTCTACAGTTCTGTGATTATTTGATTCTATGGCTGTGCTCTTTCTCTATGGTCAGAGGCAATGATATTTTGAATACCAGTTGCTGGGAACCACAGAAGGAAAGAGGGCTCTTGTGCTTGGATGCTACTTGCGTGCTTCCTTTTGGGGCACCTGGGTGGCCATTGTAAGAACAGGATGCTGGACTGGATGTGGCCAGTGGCTTATCTTATGTCCTTAGAAGGGTTGTGGACTCTTTCTGCCCCCTCTACAAACCTCTCTCTTTCATATGCTCTCTCTCCACACGCAGGACGTCTTTGAGATGAGGTTTGCCAAGATGCCGGATGAGCCGGCAGAGCCCCTGGCCCAGCCCCCGCAGACGGCACCGGTTGTCAGCAAAAGCATGGAAAGCAGCCATAGCAGCGAGGAGAGCTCCTCCGACTCGGACAGCTCAGACTCGGAAGAGGAAAGAGCCACACGGCTGGCTGAGCTGCAGGAGCAGGTGAGAGGTGGCCCCATGCCAGAAGCCCTCTTCCACACAATACACAGTTAACCTGTGGAACTCAGTCCTGCAAGAGGCAGTGATGGCCACTAACATGGAAGGCTTTGGAAGACGATTGGACAGGTTAAGGGAGGAGAAGGCTATCAATGGCTTTTAGGCATGATGGCTTTGTCCTACGTCCACTATCGGAGGCAGTGATGCTTCTGAATGCTAGTTGCTAGGAATCGCAGGTCTTGCCTGTGGGCTTCCCTTTGGGGCATCTGGTTGGCCACTGTCAGAACAGGATGCTGTTCTGGGCCACTAGCCTGATCCAGATTCTTATGTTCTTATGGCCCTTAAAAAAAACAACATTGAGATCTCATTCCCAGTGGGTTCCAGGCCAAGCTCCAATTAAAGCCCCTCTACACATGAGCTTGCTTGACATTTTGGTACCTATGAATATGTCTGTGAAAAAATCTATAGTGTTCAGCCAGCACACATATGGTTCTGGAAGTCTTCAGCTTGAGAACCACCTCGGCAAAATAACTTATTTTGGAGTATAGGTCACTTAGCCTCAGTTGGGCTGATCTGTAATATGAGAGCTAAGACTTGCCTCTGAAGAATTATAATGATCATTTACTGGTTTGAAACAAGGTTCTGCTTTTTTGTGTTTATAAAGTAAACTGCAACAAATGCAAGATTCTTTCTTTTTTTAAAAAAAAAAATTGGTGCCTGAAGGCATACATTGCGTGGTTCTTATAATGCAAAAAAATACATTATGAAAAAAGAATTGCAAGTGGGGGAAATGGCTGCTGGCCCTTGCACTTTGAGTGGCCTGGAGGGCTAGAAAGTTGGCCCTTTTAAAAGGAAAGAGAGGAAAAAATGAAAAGATTCTCAGGATTCCTTGGGAGACCAGAGTGTAATTTTTGTGTGTGTTCATGTGGCAAATTCAGATTGCGGGATCCCCTACCCTTCCCCCCCCTCCCTTCCCACCGAATGGATTCGCACTCAGGATGCACGATTAGCTTCCTCGCCTGTCTTCTTGTTCACACAGGACTGTTCCCGATCATTGAGGCAGTGCTACAAGGTCAATGACTCCCGAGACTGGAATGGATGGAATGTATTTGTTTATTTTAATTTTAATTTTAAAATTTTCGTTTTCTTATTGCTGTCCGGATATGTCAAGTTGTGTAGCATTAGCATAGCTATATATATATATATATATAATATCCTATCTATAAGCTGTGTTGCATGTGAGATAATTTTTCCGTCCTGCTGATCCAGTAAAGCTCTGGGCTTCAGCGGGCAGGGGGGGGGGGATTCTGCAGGTGTTTTGATAATAAATTTGTTTTAAAATAAATTGGGAATGAAAGGGGGAAAGAGAGAGGGTGACAAGAGGTCAAGAGCTTTGAGTTCTGATCCTTTTAACAGTCATGTAATTTTAAAAGCACCTGGATCTGGTCAATGATTAGAGAATGCTTAAAGCAAGACTGGAGAACATCAGTGGCCCATCAGCTGTTTGCTGGACTAAACTCCCATCAACCCCTGACTATTGCCCAAAATGGCTGGGGTGATAGTAGTTGAAGTCCAACAAGATACAGAGGGGCATGGGTTCCCCACCCTCTATCCAATGAGAGGGATTCCACTCTCACATGAGGGAATGGAATGTCTCTTCTAAATAGAGGCATCCTTCCATCTCTTGCATGCAGTGGTGGAATACTCCTCCTTAGATCAGGGGTGGGGGCCTGGGGGCCCTCTGGATGTTGTTGGACCACGATTCCCATCTGACCATTGTCAATGCTTGCTGGCTGGGGCGGATGGGAGCTGGGAGTCCAGTGTCATCTAGAGGGCATCACATATTTCTTACACCCGGTGTAGATAGGAATTGAGCTAGGTGGCCCGCTATAGACTATTTTGTTACAACAGTTTATATTCTAGAGGGCTTTTTTGAGTTTTGTTGCTCTTGGCATGGCAGGAGAGTAGGAAAAAAAACGAGATTGTGAGCCCCCAAGGGCAGGGCCTCATCACTGCTTTTAACTGATGCTTATCTTAGGAGTTTTGTTAAAGGATCTGATGATGATTTAGACAAAGTCCCATATTTCAGACTTCCTCCATTGGGCGGGGTGAACCTATTGGCGGAACATTCTCTTCTACAGCCAGTGCTGCTGAGTCCATAGAGTGTTTGCAATCCAAAGCGATAACCCAGTGCTCCCACCAGATTTCCTGAGAATCCCACTTTTTCTTTTTTTAAAATGATGGGCAAATTTCTAGTCCTCATAATAATTCTTTTAAAGGTGATGTCTCTGCTTCTTCCTGGGGTGGAGGTGGGACACACAGTGATATTGTTGACCCAAGTCTGTTGTGCTTGAACACTTTTAAAAAGGGACCCCTTGCTCTGTTTTTGTTCCATTTTTATTTTAGGACTGCCACATTCCATTCTCACTCAATCCTTAGTGCTTGGGGCAAGTTAAAAATGCAGGGATAGAAAGAGCAAAATGACATTAGATGGGACCCTATTCTGAATGTTGATGTGTTCATCCACCAGTTGACAGCCAAGCAAGGAAACGTTCAGGATTGGATGTTCACAGACCTCTGGGGGAAAAGACAGCCCCACAAGTGGGTAGGGGAGGCTACCAGCAAGGGCATCTCTTCTGCTGTTGAAGATTGGGGTTCCCAAACCTTGGTCTGTGGACCACAAGTAGACCACAAGCTTTATTCAGGTGGTCTGTGGTGTGTTTGTAAGCTTGTGGTTGAACATGGGAAAAGAGCCCATCAGTCATTGTACTGAGAGAGGCTTTTATTTCTTTAGAAGCAAGGATGGCCAATCAAACCTTCCTGCCTCCTACACCCAGAATAAAATAGGAATTAAAAAAGATACTGTATAGAGCAGGCATCTCCAAACTTCGGCCCTCCAGATGTTTTGTACTACAATTCCCATCATCCCTGACCACTGGTCCTGTTAGCTAGGGATCATGGGAGTTGTAGGCCAAAACATCTGGAGGGCCGCAGTTTGGGGATGCCTGGTATAGAGAAATGCAAGGTGCCGTCATGCTCTGCAGATTGCATGGCCGCCAGTAGGGGGCAGTGTCAACTACAGCATGAAGAACAGTCCACCTGTGCAGGTGAGCTGTTCAACAGGGAAGGGAAGCACTGCAAAGCACCTACTCCCTACACTAAAACGGCTTAGGGGGAGGGAAGGCTCTTCACACAAAAGTTGAAGCAGCACCCCCCCCCCAATTAAACACAGCTAGAGTGAGGTTTAATGGAAGGCGGAGTAGTCCTTCATAAAGTGGTTTAACAAGCTGCTTTGTGTAACACCTCCCCCTCCATTAAATGTGCCTGCAGTGAGGCTTAACATAGGAGGGTGAGGAGCTGTTTAGCAAGCCACTCTGTGAAGTGCCACCCCCCTCCTTTAAAAGGGGTGGCTCTTGGGGCAAGCTGTGGGGGGGGGGGTGGAATAGGGAGGAGAGGTTGGTCAGGTGTGGTGGAAAGCCAAAAGGGGTAGATGGGGTTAGCAAGTAAAGTGAACATGCGCAGTAGCCCCGTGTGTGGCATTTTCATTGGAAGACAGCTGACGAGGCAAGGCCTAGCACATTATAAAACGAAATTACAAGTTACAAAAAAAGCTTGACTAAACAATTTTTAGCAGGCAACAGAAGCCATGTATCTTCTTCACTCCCCTGGTGTCTGTGCCTTGGGAATATATCAGACGGGCAAAGCTTGCCCACCCTACCTCTGCAGGGATGTGTGAGAACTGACACCTCCATGGGGAAGTGCCTCTGAGGGTTGTTTTTTTTAACAGTCAAGTGGTATACAAATATTATGCAGACAGTCAATTGGGAGAGGGGGGTATGAAGCCACTGCTATTCATGCAGTTGTAGCCCAGATCATGGCAGGCACATATAGAGCCACCACACATGGTGTGGTAGCAGGAGCTAGTTGTTGGATTCTCGCCGATGGCATTTTGCCAGAAGCACTGCTTGGTGGTGGCCCCTGTAAGACCCTGCAGAAGGTGCAGCCAGCCCCAACCAGGGGGGGGGCATATGGGCCACTTGGCCCAGGCCTCCGAATCCAAAGGGGGTCTCGGTCAGCATATTCACAATCAGTAAAATGAAAAAAAAGTAACAAAAGGGATTTAAAAAGGGCCACATTATCTACCTGGCCCGGGCCTCTGCCTGGCTCTGCAAGGGCCTGGGTGCAGCCAGTGGTGAGATGATTTGTAGAATGAGAGAACATTGGCAAATATCCTTCAGCCACCAGGAAAGTAAGATAAAGGTAAAAGAGAGAGAATTTCGCCCAAATTTGATAGTTGTTGAATGTGATTTCTTTTCTCATTAATTGATGGAGAATGATCAAGGTGGGGTGGGAAATGCAGGAGGAATATTTTTTTCCCCTGGCACAATGCTAGAGTGGCTCATTCCCTCCAAGGGGGCTGGCTCTGGAGCAATATGGTCACCTTAAGCTTTTACTCTTCCATCTTCCCCTGCCAGTTGAAGGCTGTCCACGAGCAACTTGCTGCTCTCTCGCAAGCCCCCGTGAACAAGCCAAAGAAGAAGAAGGAGAAGAAGGAAAAAGAGAAAAAGAAGAAAGACAAGGAGAAAGAGAAGGAAAAAGAGAAGCACAAGGCAAAGGCTGAGGAGGAGAAGAAGGTGAAGGTCACTCAGCCAGTGAAGCAGGCCCAGCAGAAAAAGCCACCGGCCAAGAAGGCCAACAGCACCACCACTGCAAACAGGTAAAGGAGAGAGGTGTAGTGGTCTGGGGTCACTATTTCTGCAGCGCTGTCCCTGTCTCTGGTGTCCTAAAGCCACCCAATTGGCATTGAAGGGGGGCTACTTAAGTCACTGAAAAGTGTGGGAATTAAACTCTAGTTCCCATTTACTGAGTTACGCAGAAGAGAGCCCGGGTCGTCTGACCCTTTCATTAGTTCCCTTTCCCTCCTCTAAAAAAATATATGCAAGACACTCCTTGTTTAAAGCTCAAATAACAAATAACTTTTGCTCAGTGTGCTTGCACTTGTTAGATTAAATATACAAGGCAGGCAGATGTTACTTCCGTTACTAATACATATTACACCTAAGACAACAAAAGACTGTTGCACACTGACGTAACTCTGAGGCAGACAGCAGCATAACGGAACATACTGTATCTGCTGCTCTGACTTGTGAAGGCTGTTAATAACTGCCATAACTGAACGAACGGAAAATAACTGCCTCGGGCCTCTGACACCACAGAGTTCTGTAGCCCTTTGTGAGTGTTAAACCCTTTTACTTAGCAATTTGGATGCTTTCATCCTGCAAAAAAGGAAGCCTCTTGCTCTGTGCTGCCTGGAACTAATCAGTAGGAAAGGAGGAGTTGGTCACAGAGGATCGGCTCCCAAGGTTCCTCTAGAGAAGGTGCATGGGAAAGCCCCCCCCAAGGAGGAGGTGGTTTTTTGTTTTATAAATAATTTTTATTAAAGGTTTTCTTGGGTTACAAAAGTACAGGCGTTGTCTCTATTGTCTTTTTTACAAATCATTTATGTTCAGCGTGAGACACTGGTGTTGTTGTACACAGTAGAAAGTTGGGAGGAGAAGAGAGAGGAGGGGAGGGGATGGTAAACATAACATTATTTTACTTAAGTGTATGTGTGAGGTTTCTGTATCAGCATCGCTTGGGCCACCTGCTCCTTATAGCACTTCAGCTCCAGCCTTTTGGAATTGGTTGCCACATGAAATGAGACAGGTGCCCATCATATATATATATATATATATATAGAGAGAGAGAGAGAGAGAGAGAGAGAGAGAGAAAGAAAGCTTCCCCAAAGTGTGACCCAGTTGTTTTATGGAATATTAATAGCACATTTGCAGAAATTGTTTAAGGGGGCTGAACCCAATTCTAGCCCTACTCTGTGTCGATTCACTAAAATTGATGGCCGTGATGGACTTGGATACATTAATTTCAGTGTGTCTACTCTGAGTAGAACTTAGCTGGGTACTGCTCCCCATGTTTGGTGCTTGTAGAAATGCTTCCACTAGGAGTGGAAAAAGAGAGGGTTTGGTGAGCAACACAAGCAGGGAAGGCAGCCCCTAGTTATTCCCTGCTCGTGTTGCTCACTTTCCACTTTGCCACAAACCTCCCTCCCCTCACAATGGGGAGCAAATTAACTTTGCAGGCAGTAATAGCAAATTAACTTTGCAGGCAGCCAAAAAAAGGCGGGAAGCAGGTGCCTGTGGCCTACGATTCGGATGAGGAGGAGGAGGGACTCCCAATGACCTACGATGAGAAGCGCCAGCTCAGCTTGGATATCAACCGCTTGCCGGGGGAGAAGCTGGGCCGGGTGGTACACATCATCCAGTCAAGGGAGCCCTCACTTCGGGACTCCAACCCCGATGAAATTGAGATAGATTTCGAAACCTTGAAGCCTACCACGTTACGGGAGCTGGAGAGATACGTCAAGTCCTGTTTGCAGAAGAAGCAACGGAAGCCGTTTTGTAAGTGGGAGGAGCCTCCCGGGACCCATCCTGAAATGAGCAGTGCCATATCTTAATTCTTTTTATCTACCTATACATTGCATTCATATCCCACCTTTTCCTCCAAGGAGTTCAAAAAGGCATACATGAGTCTCTTCCCCCTCCTCATTTAATCCCCACAACAACCCAGTGAGGTTCGACTAAGCAACAACTGGTCCCAAAGGTTGTAAACAATGAACTTCTTTTATTTTTAGTGGATGCCCCACTTCTCAGTGCCAGAGCCATGCTTGGCTGTAGAAGGTCCTGGGTTCATTAGAGATGCCATTGAGGTTTAAACCTGGGACCCTCTGCATGCAAAGCAAATGCCCTGCCACTCAGCTATGGCTCCTCCTCTAAACATAGCATAATTCTAATCCTCGTAGTTCTGAGGAAAGGGCTGGATTATTTAATAGGAACATAGGAAGCTGCTTTATACCAAGTCAGACCCTTGGTCCATCCAGCTGAGGGACGTCTATGCTGTCTGTCAGCAGCTCTCCAGGGTTTCAGGCTTGAAGCTCTTTCCCCAGCCTTACGTTGAGATGTCACTGGGCATTCAACAAAGCAGGTGCTCTACCATCTAAGGCCCTTCCCTCACAGTGGCATAACGTGGGTTGCCAGCACCCAGGACAAGGTGCAAAACCCATCTCTCTTCCTCGGTCGTCTCTGTGTTTGCCTTGACCTGCCCCACCAGCCTGTCAAAAGCAGCTTCCGCCAAGGCTGTTCCCCCAATTGTCCCCCACACTACTCCCACTTCTCAGGTTTTGGAGTTGGAGAGGTGCTATTGCATAACCCACAAGAGGCCATCTGATCTGGACCCCCCCCCCATCCAGCATCTCTCGGGAGTCATTAGTATGAGGATGCAAAAGACAGTGGTGCTGACTCTTCCTTCTCTCTCCACATGTCACCAATTGTGCCTTTCTCCCCCGCAGCTGCGAGTGGGAAGAAGCAGGTGGCGAAGTCGAAGGAGGAGATTGCTCAGGAAAAGAAGAAGGAGCTCGAGAAGAGGCTTCAGGACGTCAGCGGGCAGCTGAACAACAACAAGAAGCCTGCGAAAAAAGGTGAACAAAACCTCCTCCCTTCCTGTATGCATTTACTAACTGCATTCCCTGTTTTGTCCTCCCAACTTTGTGAGGTAGGTTAGGCTGAGAAGTAGGGGCAGGGGAGTGTGACCGCCCCAGTAGGCTTCATGGCCAAATGGAGGATTTGAACCCATGCCTTCTTGGTCCTACCCTCTGACATTCCTGATTCGTGCATGGCAGAGGGTTGGACAAGATGATCCATTGGGGCTTGCAGTTCTGTGATTCTAACCACTATACTGTGTTGGCCATTGTGAACCTACAACCTTCCCTATGCAAAGCTTTGCATGCAGGACCACCTCTCCTAATATCAACCATTCTGGGCATTGCACACATTATATGAGGCCTTTCTTCACGTGCCTCCTCTACAAGCGGACGGAGGGTGGCAACACAAGAACAGACCTTTTCTGTGGTGGCTGCCCATTTGTGTGATGCTCTTCCCAGAGGCGCTTGTCTGGCACCTTCACTGCCTATATTTAGGCACCAGATTAAAGCATTCTTCTTCTCCCATACCTTTGGCTAATGAAACAATCTATGGACTTTTAAACTGGGGAGGGGGGTGTTCTTGTTTGTAACTATGGGTTTTTGTTCATTTGTTTTTATATTTTAAACCACCCTGTGATACTTGGATGAAGGGCTATATAGAAATGCTAATAATAATAATAATAATAATAATAATAATAATAATAATAATAAATAATAAATAATGCAAATGTCCAAGTAACATAGGAAGAGGTTCCTAGTAACATAGGAAGAGGCTGTTGGATCATGCCAAAGGGAGCCCATCTAGTTTTGCATGCTGTACAGTGGCCACCCAGATGCTCCATCTGGAAGCCAATAAGTAGGATCTGAGCAACAGCAACTCTCTCCACTTGTGATTCCAAATAATTGGCATTCCAAGTCATAACTGACAGTGGTGGAAGAGCATAGCCATCTTGGCTGGTTGCCATTGATAGCCTTCTCCTCCATGAATTTGTCCAACCCTCTTTTGAAGTCATTGAGGTTGGTGGCCATTACTGCCTCCTGTTGGAGTGAGTTAACTATGTACAGAATTAGAATTCATCACTCCTGGGGTTTTTATTTAAGGACTTAACGGGGAAGGAGGATTTGTTTTGGCTGCATTCGCACAACAGTTTATTCCACTTTCATGATGTTCCCCAGCCAATTTCTGTGTTATAGTTGAGCTTCCACATGGTGTAAGAGCCAATTCCGTAAATCTGGAGGAACATAGTACATATTTAGCACTCATTTCCGTGATGCCAGGAAAAAACCCATCTGCAGCCTCCTTAACCCAGAAAATCATGAGAGCAAAGTGATGAAATGTGGAGCAGTAATGCCAACTATATGGTTCTCTTATGCCGTTTTCAGGGGAGGGATCATGGGGGAACAGAAGTGTGCATGTGCAGAAAGGGTGGAGGAGTAGCACTGATGCCCAGTGACATTTGTCGTTCCACAAACTGGTACGAATGAAATTTAGGACAACATTCCAGTATATTGGTTTAAAAAGCCACAATGTCATAACTCGGAGGAGGGTAGCTGGAGGTTTTAAAGCAGAGGTTTGATAGCCATCTGTCATGGGTGCTTTAGTTGGTATTCCTGCATTGCAGGGGGTTGGACTAGATGACCCTTGTGGACCCTTCCAATTCTACAATTCTTTGAGTCTATGATCCTTCTAATGCAACAGGTACTGCAATGTGAAACAAGTGTTGGAATACAGGACAGAAGCACTAGTGTTCTCATCTAGGAACCTAATTCAACGTTCCACACATCTGAATGCACTATTTTTAGCCTAGAGAAGTCGAATCTTAAATATCCAGGATGAAGATTGCTTTCACCTAAAATGCTGTTTCTTTTCTCATTTCTTTTGCTAGAAAAATCTGGCTCCACCCTTTCTGGAGGCCCCTCTCGCCTGAGCAGTAGCAGCTCCTCGGAATCGGGGAGTAGCAGCTCAAGCTCCACTTCGGACAGTAGCGATTCAGAATAAAGCAACAGACCCTTAAACGCTCCCGGACAACGAATGGACGTCTCACAGGCACTTGCCCCGGAAAGTTCTGCAGCGTCCCCTTTTGCTTCCTCCTTGTTACTATTTTTTTAAAAACAAACAAACCAGCCTGCTTTCTTGCAACAGGACCAGCTCTGCATCTCATTCCACCCCTCTACTTTTAATTTTTCTTTTAATTCAGTGTTATAAAACCTTCCAGAATTTAATTTCCTCCCCCTACTTTCCCCACCCGGCTTTTATTAGGTTGCAAGATCTTTTTGGGGTGTGTGTGTGGCTAGACTTTTTAAGGCAAGAACTTTCCCTTGCATATAAGGTCTCTAAACTATTTTTAAAAATCAAATCATTGAGACGTCTTTTGGTGACCAACAGCAAGAGATGTGGGAACTGGAGAGATGAGTAAAAAAAAAATGTTTGCGAGATGTAATATTAAAAAAGGGGGGGGTGTTTTTTGGTAACTTTTCTCTCTTACTCTTCCCTTCTCCCCCATGGAAATTCCTTTTTAATACAGCCCAAGACTCAGCTCAGTGCTGCTGCTGATATGGAGTGGGGAACTTTTTAAATGGGGTGGGGTGGTGGGGAGGAGAACCTCTCTGTAAAACGGTACTGTATCTGAAAGACGTTAGCTTTTGAAGTAGTTGATTGTATTTGTTGCTAGCACTAGTATTCCTAACCTCCAAGGGGCCCAGTCCACCATGGAATGCTCCTGGGCATGCCCCCTTCTCTCAAATGAGAGGGAGGTGTACAAAATGCACCTCTCCCGTTTGTTTTGGTGGGGTGGGAGTACAGAGACCATGAGCAGACCTTCCTTGTGGATTGGGCCCTGCGTCTACATGTGTGCTGAAGAGCATCATTTTATATATATATATATATAAATATATTATATATATATGAGGGAAGGAGGAGAAGAAAGCTCATGTACTGTGGATTGTTTTTAAAATGTACCTTTTTAGATATTTCTTTTAAACTTTTTTTAAGTAAAAAAAATTGATACTAGAGATTTGTGCTTCTGTTATGAGAGGTTGGCTGACCTATTAAAGCTAGCAGTTGAAATTGTTGAAACTCAAAAAAACAAAAAACTGATTTGGCTACAGGACGGAAAAAGGAGAGGTTGTTATCACTCTGGGTTTGTGCATGGAGGAGGTTGAGAGGCATATGATCACAAGCATTAGCTTTTTTAAAAAAAAAGTCTGGGAATGGTCCAATTCCATTGTGCACACCTAGAGCGTACCCCTTGGTTGGTGCTGGTGCTGGGGGGTGGGTAGTAGTTCTTTCCAGTTTTGCCTGCTGTTGTTAAGGGACTGTGAAATCTTGGGTTGCATCCTACTAAATTCCCCTCAAAAGTAGATCCACAGAAATGAATGTATCTAAGTTGGTTGGGTATCCCTTACTTTCCCTTGGTCTGAGCAGGGCCCACATTCACACCATACATTTAAAGTTCTATGAGACCACTTTAAACAGTCATAGCTTCCCACAAAACATCCTGGAAACTGTGGTTTGTTCAGGTTGCTAAGAGTTGTTAGGAGACCTCTTCCCCTTCCAGAGCTGCAATTTTCAGAGTGGTTTAACAATCAATCCCTCTTCATTGTAACTCTGCAAACCGTAGTTTTGGGGAGGGAATTAGGGGCTTGGGGTATCAGCACCATGAACAAACTAGTTCCCAGAATTCTTTGAGGGAAGCCATAGTGGTGGAAAGTAGCACTAAAATAAGGTAAAGGTAAAGGGACCCCTGACCATTAGGTCCAGTCGTGACCGACTCTGGGGTTGCGCGCTCATCTCGCATTATTGGCCGAGGGAGCCGGCATATAGCTTCCAGGTCATGTGGCCAGCATGACAAAGCCGCTTTCTGGCAAACCAGAGCAGTACATGGAAACGCTTTTTACCTTCCCGCTGTAGCGGTTCCTATTTATCTACTTGCATTTTAATGTGCTTTCAAACTGCTAGGTTGGCAGGAGCTGGGACCAAGCAACGGGAGCTCACCCCGTCACAGGGATTCGAACCGCCGACCTTCTGGTCAGCAAGCCCTAGGCTCAGTGGTTTAACCCACAGAGCCACCTGGGTCCCACGAAAGTAGCACTATAGTGCTTTAAATGTATGGTGTGAATGTGGCCTAGGACTAGCAATTTAATACACCCCTTGATTAACATTTGTACAATATTCTGTAGTGATGGCTTTAAAAAACGAAACCCTCTCACCCTGGTCAGTCTGTTACTTGGGACCTTTTCTATGTGATGTCATTCAGTTTCTTTGCCCAAGCTCCACATCATCCTTTTGTTGAGGTAGGAAGTATTCACATTAGCCAGTGAAGCATGTGGCACCACTGTCCAGTTTTTGTGAGGTCCAGACAACATATGGCAGTCAACTGCATCCCGAGTAGCTGTTGTGTTCCTCCATGAGGAATGTTTGGAGAGCTAACAACACAAACCCTGCTGGATCAGACCAATGGCCCATCTAGTACAGCATCCGGTCCTCATGGTGGCCAACCAATCTCCAAAAGACACGGCACCTGGGCTGAGGTGATGTGATGCCTTCTGGAGGTGGCTGGACTCCAAACTCCCATGACCTCCAGCTAGTGTGACCAACAGCCAAGGATGCTGGGAGCTGCTGTTCACCAACCATTTGAAGGGCACCATGTTGGCTGCAGTAGGCAGTCCTTGGGTGCTGAGAAGTTGTTAAGAGCTACAATTCCCAGGGTGCTTAAACTATCAGTACCTCTTCTTGGGGATGCCCATATGCTACTAGGCTAAGTTCAAGGTTATTGCATTAATTTACAAGGCCGTTAATAATCTGGGCCAGGATAACTTGACCACCTTGAATCCCTTATATCCCTGCCCAATTACTGAGCTCTTCAAGGGAGTTGGTAATCCCCTGTGGCTTGGATACAGGAGCCATGTTGCGTTCAGTGTTGTGGCCCCAAATTTGTGGAACTCCATTCCAGTTGAGGTCAGACAGGCCCTCTCTCCCTGTTGAACTTTCAGCACCTAATGAAAACTTTTTATTATTATTATTCCAGCAGCTATTTCAATTGATGTCTGATTTTATAGTTTTAACTGATATTTTTTTAAGAAAATATATTGTATCTTTGTTAAGAGACATTGTAGTGAAGTGGTATATAAATTGTTTAAATAAACAAAAATTGTGATATTGTGATAGGAATAGGGGGTTTCCTAACAACTCCCAGCACCCTCAACAAAGAACAGTGTCCACGATTCTTTGGGGAAAGCTATGCCTGCTTAAAGCGGTATCTTAGTGCTATAAATTTATGTGGCCTGTGTTAGGTCCTATCTACACCATACGCTTAAAGCATTATGATACGACAATAAACAGTCATGGCTTCTTCCTACAAAGAATCCTGGGAACTGTGGCTTGTTCAGGGTGCTGAGAATTTATGGAGACCCCCTATTCCCCTTGCAGAGCTACAATTTCCAGAATTCCCTGTGAAGAGGGATTGATTGTTAAACCACTCTGGGCATTGTATGTCTGGGGGGATGAGGAGCAGAAGGATTTCCTAACAACTCTCAGCACCCTTAGCAAACTACAGTTCCTGGGATTTGTGGAAGCTATGCCTGTTTAAAATGGTTATATAAGGGTGTGCTGTAAATGTATAGTGAGCCTTTGGTTAACCGTAGAGCCAATTGCTTAACTTAAGGGCACATTCTTGGCTTTCGGGGGTCACTGAGGTGCATAGTTGAGACCCAAGCAAAGCCCCCCAAATAGGAAATGAAGTGGGGGAGGGTGAATTTCTCTTGATTCCTTTTTTTCCTAACAGTGGAAAGCTCTTAAGACTGGAAAGCTACTTCTGTGTTGTGAAAGTGCAGGTTCCCAAATAAACCTTTTACCTCAAAGGAAGGGGGGAGGGGGGATACACTGGGGTGCGTGTGGGGGTGGGGAGAGATAACAACACTTTTGTAAGATTCATCAATTTTTCTAGAAACTATTTTCTCCAGTCTGGATCCCTGCACTTTTTTCAAAAGACACACTCCATAATTAATCGTCCCTTGTTTTGTTTTTGTCTTCCTGTATATACAAGTAACTTTATTTATTAACACCATTGGTCACTTAAAAAACAACAACTACCACCCTGCATTTTGAAGAGTGACAGAAGAAGAAGAAGAAAAATGCAGATTTGTCTTGGTATTTTTTTTTAAAGAAAACAACAACAAAGTTCTAAAGAATTGGGAGTACTTTTAATTTAAATGTATTTGACTTTAACCAACAGGTGCTATGGCTCTTTGATAGTTTCCTGTGCTGGGTGCTTAATTCCTTATTTGTGTATTCAGGGGTTGTTTTTTCCCCCCCCAGGGATGGGTTTAGGGTGGGGATTTGTTTGCTTTCTTTTTTTGTACAGACTTTGGACTTGACAGGTATTAGTACCTTCCAGATAAAAGCATGATTTATTTGTATATTCCTAGTTACCCCCCTTTCCAGGTCAGTCTCTGTATCTTTAATTGTTTTAAAAGTAGAACAGTTTGGAAAAAAATAATAATAAAGGAACAAAGACCTGATTTATTTATGTATTTTTTGAAGCAAATGCCACTTCTGTAATACACAGGTTTGTAAAGCCCGGGGTGGGGTGGGGGTGTTGGACAAATGTGTGATGATCACAACTCTGTTTTCAATTTATTGTGCAGCAGAGTTAATAAAAGTTGTAGAGTTGGAAGTTCAACTAAAGAAACCTTGACAGATGGTCATCCAACCGTTGCTTAAATTCCTCAAAGGAAGGAGAGTCCATCGCCTTCCAAGGGAGCCTGTTTCACTGTCAAAACAGCTCTTACTGTCAGAAATCTCCTTGTAACTTGAAGCTATTGGTTTGGGTCCTAACCTCCAGAGCAGGAAAAAACAAGCTTGCTCCATATTCCATCATTTCTCCTCTCAGTCTCCTCTTCTTTGGGCTAAAAACACCCAACTCCTGTAACCATTCCTCATAACTTAACATAAGGTTTCATTGGGGTTGCCAGACCAATCCTCTTTTAAAGCCATTGAAGTTGGTCACCATCACTGCCTACTGTGCGTGTGAATTCCATAATTTAACCAAGTGCTGCATGAAGGAGGACTTTTTAAAAAATCTGTCCTGAATCTACAGAGGGACCACATCTTACAGCACAGCAAAGGTCCCAAGCTGTCCCCATCTTTACCAAGGTCTACAGAGGAAGGAGGATGCTTGGGAGAGGAATCAAATCAAATTGGGGCAGATGAGATTTTGCCATTTTTCATGCCAAGTTTCCACTCTGGACCACCCGAGGCAACCAAGATCTTGCTTGCTCTTCACAAGCCTACCCCCACCGCACCATGGCAATGCTAAGCTCCAACCCATCTCACTAGGCTTCGCTCCTCAGTTCTTCACATCTCGGTGGCTTGGATCTAAAAGGGTTTAGGTGATACTTCCAGTTCCCACATCTCAGCAGTAGGGTCCAAGAAGCTGCCTCTGCAGGGTTGCCAGACCTCCAGCTCTCATCTGAAGCCTCCTTGTTCTGGGCCCTAGGTGGCAGGTGGAGGTATTGAATATCCAGGTGGCCATGAGAGCCTAGTAGGAGCTGGCTACAAATTATAGCAGAGACACTATACAGTGTGTGCCCACCTCCCCACACCTCTCCCAATTTACCTTCATCTGCAGGACCTGCTCTCGTGGCATCAGCCGGGGCTGCCCCTAGGCTTCAGGTTGGGGCCTTGAAATCTCAGGGTCTGGGGTTCTCCAGACCTGGCAGCTGTAGGTTTAAATGACTGTTGGGAGCAATGCTTCTGAACACCGGTTTCTGGAAACCAGAAGGATAGGGGACCGCTCTTGTGCTCAAATCCTGCTTGTAGACTTCCCATGGGTTGGCCACTGTGGGAACAGGATGTTGGAATAGATGGGGCACTGGCCTGATCCAGCAGGCTCTTATATTCTTATGATGGTATTCAAGTCCTGTGGTTCATTTTATCCTGTTCCTCAAAGAAGCTCAGAATGGTGTAGGTAGCTGTATTCCCCGCCCCCCCCCACCAGTTCTCTCAACAACCCTATGAGGTAGGTTGCATCCCGCAGAGCTACATCTTTTCCCCTAAAATAAAGTAATATTCTAGTCCTTGTAGTTCTAAAGAACTAGTCTGAATTAAATAGGAGCATAGGAAGCTGCTTTATGCAGAGCTCAGACCCTTGGTCCATTTAGGTCAATACTGTCTACACTGACTGGCAGCAGTGGCTCTCTTGAGATTTTAGGCAAGGGGCATTCCCAGCTATCCTTGGAAATGGCATTTGGGATTGAGCCTGGGACATTCTCCATGCAAAGCAGGTGCTCTGCCACTGAGCTGCATCCTCTCCCCTAAATTTAAGTCGGGGTCTGCAGGAGGGTGGAGGCCTAGAGAACCTAATTAACCTATGTGTGTGACGTGGAGCATTTGAAAGCTGTAGATCTGGAAAGAACCTCAAGGGTCACTACAGCTGCTCCTCTTGCACCCTACCCAAGAGGCAATGGGAACTCCCAGAATGCCACAAGCCCAGTGCCTGTCCAAGCTATATTGAACTGACAATCTCTGCACAACAGACTTTGCATCTGGCAGTCGGGGTGTGTCCACACAGAGAAGCAATAATTTGCTGCAGCCACTGACACAGGTATCCCTTGTTCATTTTTAATACTGCAAGTGATGAACAAAAGGCATCTGGTCGCAGAGAGAAGTGTACATCTTTAACTGAACTGTTCCCAGCCACTTCCATCCCCAAGACCTAGCGTAGTTCTGTCAACACATCAACAAGTTAACACAGCAGCAATTTGACAGTCCAGGCCCTAGAAAACAAAGTCCAAGCTTGCATTCATGGCTACTTCAGAGTGAGAGGATGAATGGGGCAAACTCCTGTCCATGAGAGAGAACCTATTCACTTCAATGACCTGCTGCATCCCTTAGCAAAAGAGAAGTGCTCATGCAGGTGGGTTATCACATTATTTTCCAGATCCTGCTTGTTTTAGAGGGAAACAGCTATGTGGACATTTAGCAGGCGAAGCTGGCATGGAAAGGGGGGTGGAATGCCTCCTGTGTGTAAGCAGTCAGGGGTAAAGGTGTGTTACAGCAGGTGTTTTGAACTGCACTTCCTACCTCCCCTATGTGGCCCTTATGTGACTCCTCTCCCTATTTGACTCCTCTCCAGAAGAGATGATTGGGAAAAATCTTTGCCTCCATCAGTACCACTTAAAACAGATGGGGAGCTTGTGGTGATGTCAGGTGAATGGTACTGGGTAAAATCTGGAAGGCCCCCGGCTCTCCACCTTCAAATTCCATCTATAATGGAGAGTCGTGGGTGGGGTGGGTGGGTGAGGACGAGGCATTCAGTGTTGTCTATCAGGAACAGCCTTCCATAGATTAGCAGCAAACGAAGTTTCAAAATTAATTTGGATGGATTCAACGAATGTAGGCAAACCTGTTGGACAGCCACTTGAGGACCCTGAAAATCCATTTCCCAAATTGCTTCGGGAGCACTGTCCAAAAGTGCAGTAGAAGATAAATAGAGCTACAACATAAAAAATAAAACTTTTTTTTTAAAGGAAAACCACTTTCTGGATCCATTTTTGTTAGCGTAGAGGTTGGGCTCACTTGCTCACTCTTAGCTCTTGAAATCACATCACGCTGCAAAACCTGGATTGTCCGGTATCCCTGGGGATGTCCGCTTTCCTCTTATCCCGCACCAAGATCGCCTGGTTGCCATATTGTGAGTACCACATGCTGTGGCTCCTGTTCAAGTACGATCCTGGTGGCAGAGACTCAAGTTTCTGCTGCTCCTGCTGCCAGATCAGCAAAGATGCATCCCTGTACCGGAGGCGAGCATAAGTCTCGGACAAAGCTTTCTCTGCCAGGGGTGGCCGTCCGCTCATCCCCACGGCTACCGCCTGTTCACAAAAGATGAAGGAAGCCTTGTTGCCGTTGTCTTCCAGCCCCTGTGGCTCAGGGCTCACAGGGGAGGTGTTCTGGGCTAGGAGAAAAACCCTGCCAGACCCAGCAAGTGCGGGAGGCGTAAGGGCGGCCTGTGGTCACAACAGGAAACACTCCAGCTATGGACACATCACCAGAAGGCGCTTGATTCAAAGGGCAAAAAACAGGCTCCACACGAGTCTATTAGGCTCCTCCAATCCAGTTCTGGCCTGGAAATTCTCACGAGTCCATATAACACAGGAGAGCTAAGGGTTATTCAGAACCATGAGGACCATCATCTTACTCCTAAGGAGAGGCCTGTATCAAGATGGTAGAGTCCTGATACAAGAGACAGCCCATTCTCAAGAGCCAGTCCTTTGCATCTCTACCTCTGCTTCCTAATCTTGTCTACCTTTTGAACTCACCTGCCCCAGTTTATTGCTTCTTCAGGGACTGGAGAACATGGAGCCATCAGGACTATGCTGGGAAATAGAGGAGTATGGGTGACATTCTTTTTCAAGTCAAATGGGGAAGGATTTGATGATCGATTCTTGAGCTTGACTAAAGGACAGTTTGGTGATTCTCTTGCTTGCTCAGAGGATGGAAGCCACACTGAGTGTAGACGACACATCTGTTTCCATGGAGAGAGAGTGTCAGGATGCTGGATGCTGCTGGGACCATCTCCAGAACTGGTTGTGGACTTTTTCTACTCATTGCCAACTAGGCTGGGATCAAATCCAAGTCACTTCTCTTTGATAAGGAAGAATCTGCAGAACAATCAGAGTTACAGTAGTTAGGATACGAGAATGCAGGAGCGTAGCAGAGATTGATAAAAGCATTCCAGGTTTTTGGCATATGAACATAACAAGCTGCCTCTTAATGAGTCAAACCACAGGTCCATCTAGCTCAGTACTGACAACACTGACTGGTAGCAGCTCACCATAGTTTTAGGCAGGGGACATTTCCAGGGCAAAACTGGATTGTAGAAGCCTCAGTGCTAATAGACTCAGATGGTCCTGGTTGTTTTGCTCTTTGAGTCAGACTACTGGTTCCTCTAGCTCAGTATTGTCTACGCAGGCTGGGGGTAGCTCCTCAGGTTTCAGGGGCAGGCCTTTTTGGAGGTGCTAGGGACTGAACCTAGTACAGTTTCCATGGAGAACAAGTGCTCTACCACGGAGCCACAGGCTTCCCTCCAAGCACAGCTATAGCCTAGCAGTAGAGCACAAGCTTTGTACATGAAAGGTCCTGGGTTCAGTCCCCAGAGGCATCTCCATGTAGGTCTGGGGCAGAAAAGACTGCCAGTACTGAGTTGTTTGTTTTTGCTTAATTAACAGACTTGCTTATTCAGCCAATCGATAAATCTCTCAAGTGGTTTACACGCAGCAGTCTAAAATATTTATAAGAAACACAGATAAAACTAACAAACTTTAAGAACAACGAGACAACAACAAATTATCAAAACATAGATAAAAGTCAACAGATTTCAAAAACAAATGCAAATTATCAAAACATACCGGTAGATAAAGTCAACAGATTTTAAAAATGAACACTCATGACAAAACAATATGTTTGGCTTGACTCAGCTAAGCAAAAAGCTTGGGGGAAAGTGCCTTGTTTTAAGACACCTGGGTTTCTGTCCTACAGGACTTACGAGGAGGATGCTTTTTTAACATGTACTTTGATAAGAACATAAGAAGCTCTTGCAGGATGAAGGCAAAGGGGGTCCCACTGTAAGAACAGCATCCTGTTCTCACAGTGGCCAACCTGATGTCCCAATGGGAAGCCCTCAAGCAGGACCTGAGAAGAACAACAGCAATTCTCCATAAACTGGTGTACAGAAGCATCCTGCCTCTGATACTGGAAGAAAGACCACAAGAAAAGCCTTGCCGTTGGATCGGACCAATGGCCCATCTACTCCACCATCCTGTTCCCACAACAGCCAACCAGATTCCTTAATGGGAAAACCACCAGCAGCACCCAAGTGGAACAGCAACTTTCCCCATTTTTACCAATCCTTCTCCTTTATTGGCATCCAGAGCATACAAAAATACAGTGGAACCTCGGTTTACGAACTTAATCTGTTCTGGAAGTCTGTTCTTAAACTGAATCCATTCTTAAACCAAGGTGCACTTTCCCTAATGAGGCCTCCCGCCGCCAGTACCCTTCCACCATTTGGATTCCGTTCTTAGACCGAGGTAAAGTTTGCAAACTGGGACACTACTTCCGGTTTTGCAGAGTTCGTAAACTGAGTAGTTCGTAAACAGGGCTGTTCTTAAACTGAGGTACCACTGTATAGAAGTCAAAGCATAAAACTGGAGTCTGTTCATAAAAGGAGATACTTTAAGAGAAAACTAATACAAGCATAATAAGGTTAAATATGTGCTTCAAAAGGCTTATAGCGACTTAGTTTCATAGCATCTCTCAAAAACTTTGCCGCAATCTCCATAATATCAAGCCTACAACTGTTCAGCAGAAACGAAACCCCAGAGAAGTCAGAAGATTTAAATATTTGCCGTGGATTTTTGCGTAAAATGGGCAGTAAAATGAAACGTGTTTTATACAACAAGGACATTGCCTTTCTGAATATGGTATCTTCAAGAATCTTCCTTGCAGGATCACAGATGGCATTATGGTACATTAAATCTTGCAAGGGATCACATAGGTGATATAAATATGGAGTGGCTGGCCAAACGAAGGTGGGATCCCTAACCCCAATGGAGAGCAAGATTTATTGGCTGCACTGCTGAGAATTTGGAATTCAATCTGTGTTTAATTGTTTGAAATACTGCTAACAATGGAAGCATAAGCAGTGAGCATAAGCAGTGATATTTAATTACTGTAAAGGCCAATGTTTTTAATTCTATTCTCAATATAAGCTACTGTAACTATTTGGAATGGTGGAATTCCAACAGCATGTGAAAAATTAGAGAAGAGAGGTCAGACTTGAAATGGAGGTGTAGCCAGAATTACTTTCCATGAGCCCTTGTCCTGTTTCCAGGCACATGGCTGCATACAGGAAACAGTTTGGATAACCGGGATTTTACTAAGGAATTTTGATTGGTGCATTCCAGTGAGTGGTCAATTGCACAACATGCCATACAGTCGTTTTGGTTTTACTTTGGCATTAAAAACCTTTAGTGTAACAGAAACAGATTGGTTCCCTCTACTGAAGAAATAATGGGCGATAGCCAAAGCAATGGAGGCAGGTTGAATCTTGTGCGAGACAAAATGAGTGCATCGTCAGCATATAAAAGAATGGGAATGGGAATGGAGCTAAGCTTTGCGCAATGGCCATCAACTGACATAAACGGGGAGCAAGGTCATTTAGAAAAAAGACTGAATATGTAAGGGTTGAAGATGCAACTGTGTTTCATCCCTTTGTTGGCGATAATTTTTAGAGTTGGCCTGCCTAATAGGGAGCATTTCACCTGACACCTCATAGAGGGGTAAGGTAAAGGTACCCCTGACTGTTAGGTCCAGTTGCAGACGACTCTGGGGTTGCGTGCTCATCTTGCTGTATAGGCTGAGGGAGCCGACGTTTGTCCACAGACAGCTTCCGGGTCATGTGGCCAGCATGACTAAGCCACTTCTGGCGAACCAGAGCAGCGCACAGAAACACCATTTGCCTTACCATCGGAGTGCTACCTATTTATCTACTTGCACTTTGACGTGCTTTCGAACTGCTAGGGGGGCAGGAGCTGGGACCGAACAATGGGAGCTCACCCTGTCATGGGGATTCGAACCACTGACCTTCTGATTGGCAAGCCCTAGGCTCTGGTTTTAGACCACAGTGCCACCCGCGTAGAGGGGTATAATCTCCTAATAAGAAAAAGTGACTTTTCATCACTTCTAGGATGCCCTAGAAAAACAGGCACCCCAAACTCAGCCCTCCAGCTATTTTGGGACTACAATTCCCATAATCCCTGACTGGTCTTGTTAGCTAGGGATGATCAGAGTTGTAGTCCCAAAACAGCTGGAGGGTCGACTTTGGGACAAAACCCCACCTGCTCTGGGCCTAGTATCACAAGCTGGGATATCCAAAGTGTAAGTTTACCAAACAGAAGTTTGCATATAATTTCCCTGTGATAGAAATAAGGCTTATTGGAGCTCCCTTTCTAATATATTGGGACTTGTGATCCCCAGAAACTAGTCTTCTTCTCTAGACTGCCACTGGAGATGGAGAAGAAGATATGGAGAGCCTGGCTGCAGAATCAGGCCAAAGGGTCTAGCCCAGCATCCTGTTCTCATAGTGGCAGTCCAGATGCCCATTATGGGAAGCCCCCAAGCAGGACATTAGACCAATGCTAGTCCTGCTGAGAGCAGAGACCCTCGCTGCAATGGGTGGATTTTGATGGTTTTGCTGTCGACCACAGCAAACTATGGCAAGTTCTTAAAGAAATGGGAGTGCCTGATCACCTAATCTGTCTCCTGAGAAATCTCTATGTGAGGCAAGAAGCTATAGTTAGAATTGGATATGGAACAACTGATTGGTTCAAAATTGGGAAAGGAGTACGACAAGGCTGTATATTGTCTCTCTGCTTATTTAACTTTTTTGCAGAATTAATCATGTGAAAGGCTGGACTGGGTGAATCTCAAGCCCGAAGATTGCCAGAAGAAATATCAACAACCTCAGATATGCAGATGACACAACTTTGATGGCAGAAAGTGAGGAGGAATTAAAGAACCTCTTAATGAGAGTGAAAGAGGAGAACACAAAATATGGTCTGAAGTTCACATCAAAAAAACTAAGATCATGGCCACTGGTCCCATCACCTCCTGGCAAATAGAAGGGGAAGAAATGGAGGCAGTGAGAGATTTTACTTTTTTGGGCATGCACACAAAAGCTCATACCAATAACAAACTTAGTTGGTCTCTAAGGTGCTACTGGAAGGAATTTTTTTTTATTTTGTTTCAATTGCAGGTGGTGACAGCAGTCACAAAATTAAAAGATGCCTGCTTCTTGGGAGAAAAATGATGCCCTACATGGGAGAAAAATGATGCCCTTGGGAGAAAAATGATGCATCTTAAAAAGCAGAGACATCACCTTGTCAACAAAGGTCTGTATAGTTAAAGCTATGGTTTTCCCAGTAGTGATGTATGGAAGTGAGAGCTGGACCATAAAGAAGGCTGATCGCCGAAGAATGGATACTTTTGAATTATGGTGCTGGAGGAGACTCTTGAGAGTCCCATGGACTGCAAGAAGATCAAACCTATCCATTCTGAAGGAACTCAGCCCTGAGTGCTCACTGGAAGGACAGATCCTGAAGCTGAGGCTCTGATACTTTGGCCACCTCATGAGAAGAGAAGGCTCCCTGGAAAAGACCCTGATGTTGGGAAAGATGGAGGGCACAAGGAGAAGGGGACGACAGAGGACGAGATGGTTGGACAGTGTTCTCGAAGCTACGAACATGAGTCTGACCAAACTGCGGGAGGCAGTGCAAGACAGGAGTGCCTGGCGTGCTCTCTCTGGTCCATGGGGTCACGAAGAGTCGGACACGACTAAACAACAACAAGAAAGGACGTCCCTACAAACAACCCAAAAGCTGGGAAGAGGCGGGTGGCGGGGCGGCCAGGGGTACAGAAAGAGAGACGTCGTTCAGCCCCCTTCTTCCATCTTCCTGTCCTTGCTGATGCGCTTAAGGGCCCCCGACTGCGGTCACTCACCTACCTCCCTGCCTCCGTCGGGGCTTACAGCCGCGGCCAGGCTGCAGGGCCCGGGTCCTCTTTCTCCTGCTCCTCCTGCGCGCTCTTGGCGTCCCCGTTTGTCTCTACGCTACGGAGGCGGCGGCAGCGTCGACGGGCGGCGCTCCGAGTCTCTCCGCCCACTCCTGGCAGCGGGATGAGGAGGGAGAGGCTGGCTGGCAGAGCCGCCTGAGCCCGCCCCCGTTTACCGCGGCTTCGGAACCAGTTCCGCCCGCGTGCGCTAGCCCACCCTGGCCAGGAGCCCTGGGGGGCGCACTGCAGGCCCCGGAGGGCCACAAGGAACGGGGCGCGGCCAGAGGAGGAGTTGGGCACCTACGTCTTGCGCGGGGGCGGCAAGGGGGGCGGGAAATATATTTTAGTATTGTCGCTTTGCAATGCTAAAATCTGCAACGAATAACTCAGCTCCCCAGCTCAAACCGCAGTTTCCCCCGATCCGGTGGGGAAGAAGGCCTGACAGTTCAACCGTTGCGATGCCGCCCATTAAGCTTTGCAGGGTAGAGTTGCCGGGAAGGTTCCACCCCTTATGTAAGAGGCTGTAGCGCTGCTGAGTTCTCGTCGCTTTCACCGAATGAGGATGCTGTCAAGTCAAGACCCCCTGGGAAAGATCCAGTTTTATTAAGAGGTCTCATGCACCGAATAAGTGCCAAACAAGGTTGGGACACCATAGATTTTTTTGTGAACATGCCCTTGAAGACTGCTTAAAACATTTCTCCAATGCTTTTGTGCTGTGAAAAAGTAAAAATAGAAACCCAGGATGTCAATAAAAAAAGAGAGTGTAACAAGTCAAGAAAACCCGGAGGCAATCTAAGGAGATATAAACTTGAAGGAGGGGGGTGGGGAGTGCAGCCACAGCTGCCCCATTAAAAGCCCCATATATATATAAAGAACTTGTTTCAGCTGAATCCATGCAGGAAGTTTCTTCCATGACCAAACTCACTCAGTATTGTCCACACAGCTCTCCTGGATTTCAGGCAGAGAGAGAGAGAGAGAGAGAGAGAGAGAGAGAGAGAGAGAGAGAGAGAGAGAGAGAGAGAGTCTTTTGCCTGCCCCACTGGATATGCTGCTGGGGACTTCTGCATGCAAAGCGCAGAATCATAGAATTGGGACCCCAACTGTCACCTAGCCCAACCCCCTACCATACAGGAATCACAGCTAAGGAACCTCTGACATGTGGCCACCCAACTTCTGCTTAAAAACTTCCAATGAAGGAGCATCCAACACCTCTTATCGTCGGAAAGTTATCAGACTCTCCTTTCTTGCGGTTTGTATCAATCGGTTCAGGTCCTTCTCTCCAGAGCAGCAGGAAACAAGCTTCCTCCATCTTCCATGTGATTGTGACAGCCCTTTAGATATATGAAGATGGCTCTTCTCCCAGTTTCCTCTTCTTTGGCTCGATGGCACGAGGATGCCAAAAGTATCTTAATAACAGCAACAATTTCCTCTAGCAAGAGTGTTACAAATAACGAGAGATAGAAAAATACCGAGAAGATGGAACAATTCCTCCTAGCCACCAACAAGGGGCAGCAGATCTGTTCCCTACACAAATCTACACAGGAGCCCACCTTGGCCAGCCTGGTGCCTTCAGGGGGAGCCAATAGGATGTGAAGTCCAAAACATCGGGAAAACCACCAGCTTGGCAAAGTCTGCTACAATTTATTAAAGACAAAGTGGCTTCTCCCAAATAATTCTGGAGTGTGGTTTCTTGAGTGTGCTGAGAGTTGTTAGGAGACAGTCCCCTCCCCATCTCCTCCCAGTTCTACAATTCCAAAGTAGTTGAACAATCAATCGCTCTTTCCAGATAACTCAGGGAATTGTAGCTCTGGGAGGGGAGAAGAAGATGAAGAAGAAAAGGGGGGGGGAGTGGGAGTTTGGATTTGATATCCCGCTTTATCACTACCCTAAGGAGTCTCAAAGCGGCTAACATTCTCCTTTCCCTTCCTCCCCCACAACAAACACTCTGTGAGGTGAGTGAGGCTGAGGGACTTCAGAGAAGTGTGACTAGCCCAAGGTCACCCAGCAGCTGCATGTGGAGGTGCAGAGACGTGAACCCGGTTCACCAGATTACAAATCCACCGCTCTTAACCACTACACCATGCTGGCTCCCATGGTGTCGTAGAGGGGTGTCCTAACAACTCTAGCACCATTAACCAATTATTGCTCCCAGAATTATTGGGGGGAAGAAGCTATGGCTGTTTAAAGCTGGTTTTCACCTATAAAAGCATTAAACAGCTCAGGATTGCAATACCTCAAAGACTGCCTCTCCCCATATGAAATGACCTGGATCCTGAAACTACCATTTGAGGCCCTTCTTCATATGTGAGAGGTCCAGAGGGTGGCAACACAGGAAAGGGTCTTTTCTGTGGTGGCTCTCAGGGAAGCTCACCTGGCACCTTCATTATATATCAATAGGCACCAGGCAAAAGCTTTCCTCTATAACCAGGCCTTTGGCATTTAACTATAACCTTTTAAAAGTATGCAGGATTTTAAAATGTATTTATTTTTCCATTTGGTTTTAAAGTACCTCTGTGTGGTTTATTGCCATCTGTTTGTTTGGTTGTAAGTCCCTTTGGGTTGCCCCGGCCAAGGTAAAGTGACTAACAAATTAAATAAAACAACAACAGCAACTGCAACAACAGTGTGGTATCCAATGCTATTTTTCTAGAAAAAGATGTGCTGGAACTCATCATGAATGCCTCCCTTATTCTATTATAATGGCAATGGCATGCACCTGAGAGGTGTGAGAACAGAGTTTTCCGGCAGAAAAAAAAGCCCTGGTGGTATAAAAGCTTTGTGTAGGTTATGGGAGTTATTTATACCATATAACACATAATTATTTATGCTTTAAATGTGCTGTACATTGCTTGGAGACCTTTGGGTAACAAGCAGTTAAGAAGTCTAATAAATAATATGTAATAATAATCAGTGCTATTTTTCTAGAAAAATAGGTGCCGGAACTCATCCTTAAATGACTCCCTCTTTCTTTTAAAATGACAATGGCACTCACCTGAGAGGTGCCGGAACCCACCTGAAAGGTGCTGGAACTGAGTTCCAGCACATTCCCCTTAAAAAAAGCTCTGGTAATAATAATAATAATAATAATAATAATAATAATAATAATAATAATAATCCAAGTGCCACAGTTAGGTACCTTCAGGAGTTTGCTAATGATGGGAGGTGTGAGAAGGAAAAGCAGGTGGAACTTATATTTGCACAGGAAGCTACATTTCAACCATGCAAATTTCAGAACATTCTGAACACCTGCCCACTTCTCTCTGTTTTCCATCCATCCCACAGCAGTGTGTTATCAACAGCTACTAACCATCATATGGTAGTTATGGTCTACCTCCACAGCTCCTGAATCCCAGTTGTTGGAAACCGCAGGAGGGAAAAGAACTCTTGTGCTCCTGCTTTGCAGGTTTCCCATAATGGGCATCTGGCTGGCCACTGTGAGAACAGGAGGCTAGACTAGATGGGCCACTGGCCTGATTCAGCAGGACTCTTCTTAATATCTTACATTTAAATTTAAAGCCCTAAACGGCCTTGGCCCAGTATACCTGAAGCAGTGTTTCCACCCCCATCGTTCTGCCCGGACACTGAGGTCCAGCGCCAAGGGCCTTCTGGCGGTTCCCTCACTGCGAGAAGCAAAGCTACAGGGAACCAGGCAGAGGGCCTTCTCGGTAGTGGCACCCGCCCTGTGGAACGCCCTCCCATCAGAGAGATAAACAACTACCTGACATTTAGAAAATACCTAAAGGCAGCCCTGATTAGGGAAGTTTTAAATCTGTGATATTTGATGTATTTTTATGTTTGTTGGAAGCTGCCCAGAGTGGCAGGGGAAGCCCAGCCAGATGGGCAGGGTATAAATAATATATTATTATTATTATTATTATTATTATTATTATTATTATTATTATTATTACATTCAAGCAAGCAAGTGGCAGGATCACATTTCCAGGCAAGAATGGGGCCAGTAAAAGTTGTGGTCTGGGGAGATTCTAGAGAGCCAGAAAACGAGGCCTGGGGGGGGTTGCACCTGGCCCCTGAACCTGAGAATCTGCACACCTGAGGAAGGGATTCCCACAGCATTGTGTGAATTCACCCATGGGAATAGCTTGTTGGTCTCTCTTTAATGTGATGCTGGAAGATCCAGCAGGGAAAGACTTGAGACAATCTTGAGAGGAAATCAATATGTTGAGGCTGCTGGTGCCAATACAGCCTGAGTTTGGATGAGAAGAGAGAGAGAGAGAGAGAGAGAGAGAGAGAGAGAGAGAGAGAGAGAGAGAGAGAGACTTTGCCAGAGCCTCATCCAGTTGCTTTAGAAAGCTTTTTATAAACAGTCATTATGTCTACAGCGCAGCAGGGAGATATTCACAGTTTGCTTCCTTACCTGTATGTGAACACAAATATGCCGAATCAATTGGCAGGGACTGAAAAGCTTCAAACATCCCTTTTCAAGGCAGAACCAGGGAAATGCAGCTGTAGCAATCATTGTTCCTTTAGTAATAGAATTGTAGAGTTGGAGGGGACCCCAAGGGTCATCTAGTCCAACCCCTTGCAATGCAGGAATCTCAACTAAAGCATCCATTATAGGTGATCATCCAACCTCTGCTTAAAAAACCCCAATGAAGGAGAGTCCACCACCTCTCATGCGAGTTCATTCCACTGTCAAACAGCTCTTACCCGAGAACATTCCTCCTGAGTCTTAGTCAGAATCTCCCTGCTTGCAACTTGAATCCATTTGTTCATGTCCTATCCTTCAGAGCAGGAGAAAACCAGCTTGCTCTGTCTTCCATGTGGAGCCTTTTATATATTTGAAGGCGGCTATCATATCTTCTCTCAGTTTCCTCTTTACGGTACCAGCCTAAGCATATCCAATTCCCTCAACCAGTCCTCATAAGGCTTGGTTTCCAGACCCTTCATCATTTGGGTTGCCTCCTCTGCACTTGTTCCAGCTTGTCAATACAGTGATAACTTGGGTTACAGACGCTTCAGGTTACAGACACTTCAGGTTACAGACGCTTCAGGTTACAGACTCCGCTAATCCAGAAATAGTACCTCAGGTTAAGAACTTCAAGATGAGAACAGAAATCATGTGGCAGCAGTACAGTGGCAGCGGGAGGCCCCATTAGCTAAAGTGGTACCTCAGGTTAAGAACAGTTTCAGGTTAAGAATGAACCTCCAGAATGAATTGAGTTCTTAACCCGAGGTACCCCTGTATCCTCCTTAAATCGTGGCACCCATAACTGGATATACCGGTAGTACTCCAGCTGTGGTCTGACCAAAGCAGAATAGAGAGGTACTTTTACTTCCCTTGATCACCACACTATACTTTTGTTGATGCAGCCTAGAATAGCATTTGTGGGTTGTTGTTGTTGTTTTTTGCAGCTGCTGCTGCTGCTGCTGCGTCACATTGTTGACTCATGTTAAGCTTGTGGCCTACTACCGTGTTTCTCCGAAAAAAAGCCATACCCCAAAAATAAGCCATACCCCCAAAATAAGCCATGGTGATAGGCAGTTTAACCTTGTAGGTTAAACTGTACCATACTTAATATATATATATATATATAAAAGACATCCCCTGAAAATAAGCCACCTTTTTTTTTGAGGAAAAATAAATATAAGACGGTGTCTTATTTTTAGAGAAACACGGTAAGACCCCTATGTCCTTTTCACAAGTACCAATCTTATATTGGTGCAGCTGGTTCTTCCTGCCTAACACTGTAAAAAAACAAAAACAAATGAGATTTGTCTGGCATAACTAGTTTTTTATAAACCCATTCTGGGTTGTTGTTGTTTAGTCGTTCAGTCGTGTCCGACTCTTCGTGACCCCATGGACCATAGCACGCCAGGCACTCCTGTCTGGGTATTAATTGTCAAATATTATAGACAGGGGTTCTGAGATTACATCTGCAAGCTTCTTTAGTAGCCCTGGTTGCAGCTCATCAGGCTCTGGAGATTTGAATTCATTTAAAGTAGCTAGATGTATCAGACCAGCAATGCACAGACTTTTAATAACAATACTGTAATAATAAATCTGTTGCTTTTCAGCTCCAAAGGGTCTTGGCACAGATTAGAGCTATAAGTGATAAAACATAGTGTCACAACATAGAGATGGTACACAAAAGGGAAAACTGACTGGGAGGGAGGGTAAAGGGCTGGAAACATTATTAGTTACAAAGAGAGCTAAGGCACTCCTTTCCTGAATTAAAACTGGAGACGTACTGCCAGAGCATGCCAAGTAAGAATTGCAGCTCACACATGACCAGGATTGCTGATCTAGGGGTGCCTCATGACTGGAAGAAATTTGCTTAGAAGAGCAGACACTCATGAATAGACACAATGGGAAGTCTCTTCTGCAGGTGCATAATTCTACACATCTGGAAGGGGACTGAGTGAACCAGGCAGATGCACACAATGCACAGGTGTGGTGATGGAGTGACCTAACTGACTAGAAAGAGGCAAAGCCAGAGGCATGGCAAGCGGCCTTACAGCGCCCAGGAGCTTTCATGGGGAATTTATGCCACTGGAGAAGCAATATTCAGGTTTGAGCACACCAACGGGATGCTCTTTGAGTCTTTGTGATAACCTCTGTAACTCCTTGCCAGGTGATGGTATGTGGAGGGAGAGATGGAGGTGAAGTTTCAGATGTAGTGATTGTCACTGTGATGTTTTTACGCTGTTTGTTGTAGCTTTATCAACCCGACCCATCAAGGGTTAACTCAGACTCCGTGTTGACTGACTGGACATTCCATGAGGCAGGGCCTGCTCTAGGTAGAGTCCCAGTGGTGCAGGGCGCCGGACCGGTAGGCCGGGCACTGCACAGCAAAGCCGCGCGAAAGCCATGCTGTACCCTGGTGCGAGGGCGGGGGCGCCAGAGCGATCTCCACCCCTCAGCGCCAGGGCGTGCGACCTGCTTGAGACTGCCCTGCCATGAGGGGAGGGGAATGGTTGAATATTTAAAGGGAAGGGACAGCCGTTTTGTCAGTTGAGAGGGTGCTGGGGGAGCGGGAGTGTGAGGGCGGTTGTAAAGAAGATCTAGGAGAGTAGGTTTAGGTTAGGTAGTCGTTAGGTTATCTAGTACATGAGTAACAAGGTTATTACCATTGAAACTAAGCTTGTATAACAGCAACCATTACGTTCTTGAGAAATAAAATTTCCAGAGTTAAAGTGCCAATCAGAAAATCGTCTGTGTTATTTACCAGCCAAGGTACATGAAACTCATTCATGAGGACACCCATTAAAAAGACAACATTTCCTTCAAGAGTGGAACTGTTAGTTTGTATCTTTGGGGTGCACCAAGAGGGCGAGCCAGACAGACAGACCCAGGGTGTCATAAAGTTACCTCAGGAAAGGGGCAAACTTTTACAGAAAGGGATTGTTAGAGGCAGAACCACCTATACTGTGGACACAAGGGATAGTCTCAGATACAGCCCTGAACTTTAATGGGTACCTGGTTGTGCTGGAAGAGGACTCTCTTTTGTATAAAAGAAGATGAAATAGAATAAAACCCTCGAGTGCATGAGGGAATACAGAAAGGCTAAGGGGAGCAATAGGGGGGAGGCTCGGTTTACCCCAGACCATCCCTGTTAGTTCTTGCAATAAGTGAGAGGTAGAATAAATAAGACGGAAGCAAGGGTCTTTTGTCGCAGTCACCATTCCGGATTACTTTAAAAGGGGCTATGAACCTGTGGAGAGTAAGGCTGCCAATGGCCACTAGCCACAATGGCTTTGTTCTGCTTTTCACAGTTGGAGGTAGTATGCCTCTGAATATCAGTTTCCGGGAATCACAAGTAGGGAGGATGGAGCTGGAAAGGAGGAGCGAACAGGATGCAGGATGGTAGCCAGTGTGGTGTAGTGATTAAGAGCGGTAGACTCGTAATCTGGGGAACCGGCTCGCGTCTCCGCTCCTCCACATGCAGCTGCTGGGTGACCTTGGGCTAGTCACACTTCTTTGAAGTCTCTCAGCCCCACTCACCTCACAGAGTGTTTGTTGTGGGGGAGGAAGGGAAAGGAGAATGTTAGCCTCTTTGAGACTCCTTTGGGCAGTGATAAAGCGGGATATCAAATCCAAACTCTTCTTCTCCCCCCCCCCCCTCTGTGCTGGGGGAGAAACAAGCTACGAGAGTGCAAGTGGATTCCCATGGGGCTGGAGCCAGGTTGGGTAGTACTTACCGCCGTGTTTATACCCTGGAAGAAAATGAGCGAGTATTTAAGAAAAGAAAGAAAAATGTTGTTATATCTTTCTCTTCTTTTCCTTTATTGGTACGGCATGAGGTGCGTGTGAAGGCGTCATAGTCATACCTGCCAGATCGTACTGTACTGTATTCCGCTGGTGGAGACTGTTCGTTTTCCGAAAAGCGCCTACACTACAAAGTCAACCCACACAGGAATAAAGTTGTCCTTCTTGCTCTGCCTACGCACCATTCTCAGTTTATTTGGCAGTGTGTCCCTAACCACATTTTGATATAGTATAACTGACCTGTTTTGAGAACCGTAAGAAACTTGATACATAATGAGTTTCAGTATTTAAACCAAAAACATGCATTCTTTAATTTTTATGGTTCTTCCATTTGTTATTTCTTTTTTAAAAAATTGTTGAAAGAAAAGAAAGAGAAAGGAAAAGAAAGCTGTGCTCTGGAAACAGGGGAGAGAGTAGCAAAAATCTGAAAGCGCCCAGGCGCGCTTTCCTCGGCAGTCAACCCGGATCCTCAAAGCGCTAACTGATCCGAGACACGTTAGCCGGGAAGGAAAAAAGTCTTCCTGGAAGTTTACAAAAAAGGGGTTCCTCTTCCCCACTGTATACCCAGGGCGAGCTTGCAAAGGGTGCCTCTCTCCGCCGTCGGGACCAAAATTGGAACGCGCCGCCATGCAGGAGAGAGAACCGGACGCCGCCCCATCTATCTCATCCGGGAAAAGTTCTTGCCTGTGGAGGAGAAAGCAACCCTGGGAGAGAGGCAGCGAAGGCAGGCAGACAGGAAGGAGGAGTCGCGCTTGGCCCCGCCGTCTCTGCTGCGCCCTCCCCCGGCGGCAGGAGTAGGAGGAGCCGTGGCCGTAGCGAGCCGAGAGCCGGGCAGCGCCTCTCCACAAAAGAGGCAGGCGAGGCAAGGGCAAGAGGTGCGCTCCGCGAAGCTCTCTTTGTTCCCTGGACGGCGAAGGAAGGAAGCGAAGCGGAGGAGCCTGGATCTCCCCATTCCGGAGAAGAACACGCTGCCCGGTTCCAGGTTGGAAGGCGGCCGGATCAGTTTCCTGCCCCAGAGGAGGAGGCAGCCAGCCATCCCGGAGAGCCGCGAAGGCTTGGCCCTTATTCCCAAGGCGCCGGAGCGGAGCATGCGAGCCACGGGAGGCGCACCCTGGCCGGACTCCCGGCTCTGAAGCCCCTCCGGGGCGGCTCCCTGGAGCGGCGCTGCCCCATGGCCAAGGCGGCGTCCTGGCCAAGGCGCTGGGAATAGCGGAGACGAAGCGACTGTCCCGTCTTCTCCTTCGCGGGCCTGCCGCTGCGGTTCTTTTTTGCGCTCTCTCTGCCCGGCGCCATGGAGGAGTGGCGGCAGTGCGGGCGCTGGCTGATCGACTGCAAGGTCCTGCCGGCCAACCACCGCGTGGTTTGGCCCTCGGCCGTGGTTTTTGAGCTGGCCCAAGCTCTCCGCGACGGCGTCCTCCTCTGCCAGCTGCTCCACAACCTCTCGCCGGGGTCTATCGACCTCAAAGACATCAATTTCCGGCCCCAGATGTCCCAGGTGAGCGAAAGAGGAAACTCCCTCGGGATTGGGGAGCCGGGAGGGTTCGACCCTCGACGGGTGGGGAGAAGAAAGGTGGGAGATCCCCAACGTGGAGGGCAGTTGTCCGGGCACTCGTGTGGTGTGGCAATCACACCTCAGAGGGCTGTCTCGTAGCTGGGAATAAAAGGTTGTGCGTCTCAGTTACGCTCGTAGTAGACCCCTTGCAATGAATGAACATGACTAACTTATGTCTATTGATGTCAAGGGGTTTGCTCTGAGAGGGAATTAATTGAAAGCAACCCAAATGCTGACACACCCACCCACACCCTTTTTATGGGCTCATCCTATTTATGTGTCTTGACTGCTGCAAGCCTTAGTTCCCACCCTTGGGGAAACTTCTTCTTGAAATGACTTGTTTTTGAAATGTCCCCTGGTTAAAGCCCCAGAAAGTCTGGAGGATAGCAGGGAGAGGGGGAGTGAGGCAGGAGTGCTGTTTGACTCAGCCAATGCTACACTGTGGACATTACCCCCCAAAGGCAGACAGTTGTGGGGGGGGGGCGAAGGAAGCCATGGGTGAGTGAAGTGGGGTGCAGCCTCCTTACATCTGAGGAGTCTGTTTGGTGTAAACACCCTCTTTAAAATGTATTATGTTCTTGGAGTAAGAAAGCAATAAATAAGGGAACTATGAAACGGGGGCAAGGAACCCCAAAGCTATACGAAACTTTGTGAATGGAAACGCAAAGTTAAGTAAATCTGATGGCCAACTCAAGTGACTTCAATTAATTGGGCAGCCGTTTTGTTTGAAAACAACTTATTTTTAAGCACTTGTATTAAAGATACAAGGGCGCTCTCTCTCTCTCTCTGTCTCAGGTAAAGGGGCCCCTGACCATTAGGTCCAGTCGCGAATGACTCTGGGGTTGCGGCGCTCATCTCGCTTTATTGGCCAAGGGGGCTGGCATACAGCTTCCAGGTCATGACTAAACCGCTTCTGGCGAACCAGAGCAGTGCACGGAAATGCCATTTACCTTCCTGCCGGTGCGGTACCTATTTATCTACTTGCACTTTGACATGCTTTCAAACTGCTAGGTTGGCAGGAGCAGGGACCGAGCAACGGAAGCTCACCCCATGGTGGGGATTCAAATCGCTGACCTGATCGGCAAGCCCTAGGCTCTGTGGTTTAGACCACAGTGTCACCCGCGTCCCTCTTAATATATATATATATATATATATATATATATATATATATATGCATGCAAACTTTCACCAGTCTAATCAATCTGTTACTCGACTATTGCTCTCCTGCAATACCTGAAAGTCTGCCCCATAGAGCAGGGGAAGGTGCTTGCTCTCTGCTGCCCCAAGGTGCCATGGGACTTAAGTTACAGGAGGGCAGATTTTGGTTGGTCATTGGGACTGGCTTCTGAATGATGACAGAATTTTGATGGAGGGTCTCATTTTGCCTTACCATAAGTCCGCGAACAAATGTTGGCTCCCTTGGCCAGTAAAGCGAGATGAGCGCTGCAACTCCAGAGTCGTTCGTGACTGGACTTAACTGTCAGAGGCGTCTTTACCTTTACCTTTTTAAAGTCTTCAAGCACAAGCCAGAAAGTATATGTTGGGGATGCCATACCTGTATCAAGCACAAGGCTGGACTGGATGCCCTTAAAGAACCCCTACAAAACTCTGAAATTCTGTTTAGTAAGAGTTGTTCAGTCCATTGACTGGCCTATGTACACGGGGCAGATCTTTTATTTAGCTTGGATGCTCTGTGTTTGTTTTTTTTAAAACTTAAAAACAACCTGGTGCTGATTGTACTGATCTGTGGGCTAACCTACAGTTTGTTTCCAGATAAAAATATTTACAAGCTTGATTAACACACTGATGATAGAATTTCTATGGAAATCAGCACTCTGTTTTATGAGCCCTTACCATAGGATCTGTAACATAACTAATATAACTTGCAGATTTTTTAATGGGGGGGGGTTGGTTAAGAGGTAAGACTGAGAGTAGTGTTTGAGAGATGTGTCTGTGGAGCTTGCCTACCTGAGGTGAGATTTGAACCCAGGGCATCATGGTTCTGACATGCTGTGCTAGTTCAGGAGTGGGCAGTTATCAAACTTAGTGCTACAACCTCAAGATCTTCCAACCACAGGCAGATGCAAAAGACATACAGTCAGAGAACAGGGTGTCTCAGCACATTCTGGGCCCCTCCAACTTATTCTAAGCATTCTTATTATTAATTGCATTTCTATCCCACCTTTTTCTCCAGGCAATGCAAGGTAGTGTACATGGCTCATTTAATCCCCACAACAACCCTGTGAGGTAGGTTAGGCTGGAGGGCCATAGGTTCCCCAATAGGGCAATAGAGTGCTTTGATGAGCTTTAAATGTGAAAATCTAGAGTTCCTGATGGATTTTTGTGAGGAGGAACCGGACGTAGGACTGGAAAGGTAGGAAACTGAAATTGACCCAACTAGAAATTGACGATCCAAAAATTAACAGCTGAGTTGGAAGGAGTTTTCTCCACACCGTTGAGGCATTTTTGTGTGTGCAAACAGACCGTCCTGTTTTTAAGAAATATATTAAAACTAGGACAGCATTATCTCATTGCATTCACGTCTCTGCCACTAAGAGAAAGTGTCTTGTCTCTTTTGGGATGCTGATCTTGTATTTTTTTTTTCCTGGAGGGGTTGGGACTCCGTGTTGCCTGGATACTGCTTTGTGCGCAAATTCCCACTGAAGAATTCGAGCTGCAGAGCTCCAAAGCACAGCTGCCCATTGTGTTCACCCTCTTCCCTCCTTGCAGCCCCAAACCACTGCAGAAGGTTGAATCCCTGACTTAAAATCCACAGAACAGGGTTTATGATTAGCTTCTTTGTTTGTTTCAGATGCTTGGCATGGTTTCAGAATATCCTTGCATTCTTGCGATTAAGCTAGTCACCTCTGGTGAGTTGGAGCTCACAGGTGATTAGGCAAGGCATCTATTGCAAAGTGGCAGAATTGTCGAAACAAAATAAAAAAATTCCTTCCAGCAGCACCTTAAAGACCAACTAAGTTTTTATTTTGGTCTGAGCTTTCGTGTGCATGCACACTTCTTCAGATACACAGAAGCAGAAGTCCCCAGGCGCTTATGTAGGGAAAGGGTGGGGGTGGGGTATCAGAATTGTGTTACTTCCCTTTATTGTTACTTTTACCTCCAGCTTCAAAAGCAGCCTAGAGCCTACCTACCCCTGAGTACCAGTTCCTAGGGAATCAAAGAACCGGGAAGTGCACCGCAGCCGTCATTGTTTAGCTGTTTAGATTATTTAGATGTGATTTCTGCATTGCAGGGGCCTGGACTAGATGACCCTTTGGGACCCTTCCAACTCCACAGTTCTATGATTCAATCTATGATACCGTAGTTTACAAAGCGGGGCACTGCCTTGGATAAAATCCCTTAAGCAAATAAACACTGGACCTTTGCTCAGCTGGAGGGAAGCTGTTCTGTCCTCTGGATTGGTGCTGCAAACTTAAAAATTAATCAAAGCAGGGGGTGGGAGCTTTTTTGAGCCAAGATCCTCATTTCCCTCGTGGACAACATTTCAGGGACTGCTTGCCAGTGATGGTCAGGGTCAGAGGCAGAAGTGGGGAGAGCAGTTTATTAATTTTTTAAAAAAGGTGTCTGACTGCTTCCTCTCTTGTGGGTTGTAAGGATTGCACCTTCTGTCAGAGAATCATCTGTGAGGGATTCTTTAGCCGTGATTCCTGCACTGCTAGGGGTTGGACTTGATGACCTTTTGGGTCCCTTCCAACTATTCAGTTCTATGTTTTTCTGTCTCTGAGGTCTAAATGGTGCCCAGCCCTGGAAAATATGAAGCTGAATGCTGGAAGATTCAGAATAGATAAAGGAAAACACTGCAAAACTATGCAACTCAGGAGGCAGTGATGACCACCAACTTTGGAGGCTTTAAAAGAGGGACAAAGTCATGGAGGACGAGAGGCCTGGCAGGGAAGACTTCTTTGTGCCAACAGGCTTTTGAAAACTGAATGCTTTTAATGAAAGGGCTGGTGCTGTGCTGTGTTTTTTTTTATTGTATTATGTGTGCATAGTTTTACTTTTCACAACATTTAATTTATATATATTTCTATGTCTTTAGTAGTTCTCATTTTTATATGCAAGCAGCTTTGAGTGAGTCCCAGCAGGAAAAAAGGTAGGGAATGGATGAATGAATGAATGAATGAATAGAATATGCCTGTCAATGGCTTCTAGCCACGATGGCTATGCTCAGTGTCCACAACTGAAGGTACTCAATGCTTCTGAATATTGCATGTTGGAAATGGGAGAAAGGGAGAGAGAGTGGTTGTTTTTGGGTCCTGCTTGTGGATTTCCTATTGGGACGCCGTGTTGGTCACAGGATGCCAGACGAGATGGGTCTCATCCAGCAGCAGGGCTTTTATGTTCTCCTTCCACTGTGAGAGGCAGTCAATGACTCTGAATGCTGGGAATCACAAGTGGGGAGAGTTGCTGCTGTTCTTCTCAGGTCCTGCTTGTGGGCTTCTCATTGGGGCACCTGGTTGGCCACTCTAAGAAGAGGATGTGGGACTCTGATAGACCTTCCAGCTCTTGTTAGGTCTTCTGATTGTGTCACAGACTGCATATATTTCATTCCGATGAAAGATGTCTCTCCTTAGGTCTTCTTGTGGTCCTGTCTGGTGATAGCCCATAGTATGACTGTTCTGTTCTTTACAAGGATCCATGTATGTATGTATGCATGTATGTATTTCTGGAAGCATTAGCAGGCACATCCTTTCCAAGCCTGTTTAGCCCACATCAGCACATCAAGGTCAGTCTTCTTCGCTTCTTCATTATTACTATAGTACTTCACTTCCACTCTCCACAATGCTTTCCCAGAATAAAGTAAGTGCAAGAGCCAGGTATGTGCTTCATGGAGCTTACTATCTCTGTTTCAGTGGTGGGTGGCTTGTTTTTGAAATTCCAGAGCTGGTAAAATTGGTGTGTGTGTGCATGCATTCCCTTTTTTATGTGTGCGGGTGTTTATGGAAATTGGCAAATAATGGCATGTTAGCAGTAGACACACATTATCCCTCCATCTTGTTTAAATTTTGTTTAACCAGAAGTGTGGGTCCCCCCCCTCTCTGTGTCTCTTCCCCATAACAGATGGCTCTTTCTGTGGCTGCCGTTTTTAAAAAATATACACATGCAGAGAATCAAAGGGTCAGTTTGCTCTTTAGGATTACTGCACAGCATTTTCAGGGAGGAAATTGTATTTATTACCTGTTCTGTCATCTATATTGGCTACCCCCAGACTTGACCTGCCCAGATGCCATTGGATGACAACTCCCACTGGCCCCCAGCTGCACCCCCCCCCCCAGATCTCTGCATATTTGGGTTGAATGAATGCTTGTTCCTGTGTAGACCCAAGGGATCACCTGTGGGGGTCCTCTGGTCTGCAGGTCAAACCTGGCCTGGCAGGCTTTCCCCCATTTGGCCCACAAGGCCATTTTTCTGCCAGGAATTCTCTTTCATGCACAAATCGGAAACTGCTCAGTTTGGCTGTGCTTTGAAGTCCCAAAGTTGGCTGCTAAATGGAAGATCATTTCCTGCTTCATCTTAACCACTGGTTCAGTATAGAATATGTCAGGGGGACTCTCTACAGGGAGCCTCCCCCCCCGTCATCCTGACCAGCACTTCGCCCAGCGATAGTACGAGCAGCGAGTCAGGAGGAGGGAATGAGGAATGGAGGGGAATGGAGGGAGGGCTCAGTGAGGCATCCGAGCCCTGGCTACGCTCTGGTCGAGGGACAGTGGATGAGGGGCTCAGCAAGACGCTGGAGCCCAGGCGCCACCCCAGCCAGCAAGAGGGGAGACCTCTCCTTCTGGCGCCCGAATTGAGGTGCATGCCCACACGTAGGGCTAAGGGGCGGCATTTTGGGGTGCCCAGACTTTTATGCTGGCCCCGAAGCAGACGGAAGCCATTGCTGGGTTCTGAAAGTGACTAGGTGGTCATGTTTTCTGCTATCTCTGCACTGTAAATAGTAGGCACAATAAAACTCTTAAAGACAGCGCGGACTGGAGCGTCTTTACTCGAGAGTAGCCACAACAACCCCCTGACAGAATCCATTGAAGGGCTTGAAAGCCCAACCTGCCCTGACTTGGTTCAGCTTCTTGCCATTTTTTTCTCTTCTCCCTTCTCTTTCTGTTTCAGATCTAATCCTGCTTCATATATTCTGTCTCTTTCATCTGGGATTTGCACCCCTTGCCCCACTGATCCCACTCCTTTTTGCATCTTGCCGGGCCTCTTCCTGTTCTAATTGCATTCTGGCAGTTGCTGAAAGCTGCAGGAGGGGGACAGTTGTTTGTGCACTTACTGCTTGCAGGCTTCCCATAATGGGTATCTGGTTGGCTACTGTGAGAACAGGAGGCTGGGCTAGATGGGCCATATGGAGGTTCACTGTGATAGCAGAGCCTCTATGTCCAGGGGCAATCAACTACAGTGGTGCCTCGCTTAACAAACGCCCCGTAAGACAAAATTTTCGCTTAAAGAAAGGATTTTTCTAGCAGAGGTTGCCTCGCTAGACAAATTCGTTTTACGAAAAATTCGTCTAGCGAATCGTGGTTTCCCATAGGAATGCATTGAAATTCAATTAATGCGTTCCTATGGGCAATTTTTTTTAAAAAAAAATCAATGCATTCCTATGGGATTCGCTAGACAAATTTTTCGTTATAAGAATAGACCCGTGGAACGAATTAAATTCGTCTAGTGAGGCACCACTGTACTCAATACCTGGCGGTGGAGAACTGAAGTGGAGTGTTGCTGTTGTGCTCAAGTCTTGGTTGTGGATGATTTCCATTGGGGCATCTGGTTGTCCACTGTGGGAACAGGATGCTGTACTAGATGGGCCAATGCCATGATCCAGTGGGGGCTCTTCTGATGTTTTTATGTGACCCTATGGTTGAGACTAAACCAGCACCACCTATTATATTCATTTTACAGATGGAGAAGCAAAGGCTGAGTGGGAAGCCACAGGCCTGATTTCATGCAAATCAGCAGCAGTGTTTTGGAAATGCTGACAGTTTCTGCTCTTAAAAGAGCCAAGTCCGTGGTTGAATGATTCAGGACAATTGGGGGGAAGCGTCTGTTGCAAAATACAATATGAGAGCATCAGAAGAACCCAGCTGGGTTACAGCAGTGGCCCTTCTAATCCAGCACCCTTAGTTTTGCAATAACCCTCCCCACTTCTTCCTTGCATTGGGGGTTGGACTAGATGATCCCAGGACCCTTCCAGCTCTACAGCTCTGTGATTCCCAGCAACTTCTATTCAGAGGTATATCTCCTCTGAAACTGGAGGTAGTTCATTGACAAGATAAACTGCAAGCCCCACAAATTTGAAGAGTACCTCAAGAATGAAGCAGTAAAACAGATGTCTCATTTGCAGCAGATGCAAACTTTGGAGAAATATGATGAGAAGCTCTGGTGTGGTGCTCCTTCAGACCCTGCCTACCTTGTTCAAAGAGAATGAGTGCAGGCACTCAGGGGTGTCTTAAGGCTATCTGGCACCGTGGTGCAGGGATCCCTCAGGTGCCCCCACCCCCCACATTTCCGTCCAGGCGGGCAGCACCTCGCCCTCGGGCCCCTCTGCAGCCCACCTCGCTCCCCCCCCACCGCCATGGTGCGCCTTCTGCTTCTTGCCTGCTGTGGGCAGGACCGACGCCGGCGATGCTGGACTCGCACTCCGCCGGGCAGGGCCAGGCACAGCAGGCAGACGGAGGGGGCGTCCCAATGGGTGGGGGTGCTCCCAGCTGTGGGCTGCCGCGCCAACAGGAGGCTCGTGGCGTGCTTCCCCACAATGGCGCCCGCAGCCCCAGAACCGGCAGGCGAGGGCGGTGCTGCCGGCGGGGCTTGAGGTGGCTCCTCAGGCAGGCAGGAGGCTCTGGGCGCGGCATGGCATGGCTGAGGTGCCCCCCAGAACTTGCACCTTGCGCCAATAGCCTCTAGGACTAAGACGCCCCTGCGGGCACTATGGGCACCAACCTTCCAAACTTTCTTTGATCCACGCACTCTCTCTCTGGAAAAGTGACAATCTGTCTTCAGCATGACTCTGATTAGGTTTGTTGCTGATGCAGGGAAAAGGTCCACCGGAAGGAAGGGAGAGTTAGGTGGTTTTTTTTGTTTTGTTTTTTGCGATCCTGGGAGCTGTTCCACTTGCAACACCAGCAATAAAAATTAAGCCCTGCTGTAAAAGTTTCCCAAGACAAGCAGCCTAAACAGCTGAGATTTATTAGCTAAGCAACAATGCTCTCAGCCTCCCACTCCAGCGGAGAAGCAGGGGCTGCCTAGAATTCAGCACCGCACACCAACCTGGTGCTATAAATGCATTAAGGGTGAGGAGAAACAGCCTCATCAAACAGCCTGACCCCAGACTCACTTCTCCCCCCATTGCCAGTTATTTATTTATTTCATTCATAAGAGAGGACCCTACTGTAGCAGGGCCATGGCCCATCAAGTCCAGCACCCTGTTCTCACAGTGGCAAACCAGGTGCCCATTGTGGCATGCCCATAAGCAGGACCCAAGTGCAATTGTAACTCTCTTCACTGACTGGCAGGGGGTCTCCAGTGTTTCAGGCAGAGTCTTTCCCAGCCCTACCTAGAGATCCCAGTGATGTGGACCTGGGACCTTCTGCATGCCAAGCAATGCTCTACCACTGAACTGTAGTCCAACATGAATCTGCAGGTGAAAGAATGAACCCCCCCCCAATGAATGCGAGCAAACACAGTTATTCCTTTTGATATGTATTCTTCCTTGCCTGAATAATTTTTAACAATGAGAGAGTTAATCCCAGCTTCTCTTCTGCCCTCCCCATCCCTCCCTCCCCCTCCACTTTTAAATTATATTTGCTAATGCGTTTAGCAGCTTTGGCTGTCAAAAAGAATGGCTTATTCAAAAGGTCATAAACAGATTGTGGCGTTAATTACCGCACGAGCAGATTTGTGTTGCCTTGTTGCAGCCGATTCTGTTGGGAAACTTAAATCCCTCCCTGCCAATAGGCAAATAGCAAAGCTAGTAGCATTGTTGAGCACGTCTGAAAGACCCCAACAGTTTCCCGAGTGTAATTTTGAACCCCCCCTTTTTTTGCTGCCGTTGATAGACAGGAGCTTTCAGTTGAGAAATGGCATTGTGCTCTTTGCTGACATCTCCACCGTTAATCACAAGGTTGTGGGTTCAAGCTCCACATTATTAAAAACAGTTTTAAACAGCTTAAAATCATAAAAAATAAGGTAAGTCCTAGAAACATACACCTCATGTATAAAAAGTCTAGGATAATGAGGTGCATCTTCAGCATTATCCGGAAGCTGTGCAATGAAGGTGCCAGGCACGTTATGTGGGGAGGGAGTTCCACTGCTTAGAAGCCACCACAGAAAAGACTCTGAGCCACCCTCACTCCACAAGCCTCCAAGGGCAGAGGAATCATGAAGTGGGCCCCTCTGCTGATCTCAGCACCTGAGAAGGAGGCGGCCTTTCAGATGTTTGGAGCTGGAGTCATTTAAGATTTTAAATGCCAATGTGAGCACTTTGAATTGGGCCTAGAAATGAACTGGCAACTAGTGCAGCTGTTTTAAAACAGGGGCTATATGAGATCTAAATGGAAACCCAGCCTGGCTGCTGCAGTTTGGACCAACTGAAGTTTCTGAGTTGTCTTCAAGGGCAGCCCCACATTGCAATAATCCAATCTGGAACTTAGCAGACCAGATGAAGAACTGAAAGCATCCTTAGTGCGCTCCTGTTTTCTTCATATTGAATTATGCACCTTTCCCTCCCAGGCTGATTTTGGAAGTGGCCTGATGTACGCTGGAGCGCTTGGGAGCACCCAAGTGCACCTGATTCCTACTGAAAGCAGCACGACAGGGTGAGCTGCCAAACTCAAGCAGCACTGAATTCAAAGGACGCTGTTTTGCAGTTGTGCCTTGAATTCGGGAGGGCTTGAAGCAATGGCTTTGCCTGTCCTTCCTCTGATGTCATGTGACCATTAGCTCAGTGGGTAGATCATCTACTTTGCATGCAGAACATCCCAGGTTCAATCCCTGGCATTTCCTGGCAGGGATGTGAAATTTCTACTGAAACTTGGTTGAGAACCACTACCATGTATTGAGCTACATGGACCAAATGGCCTGAATCAGTATAAGGCTGCATCCTAACTTTGGGTGTGTGCGTGCGTCCCCCACAATTCTGGAAGAACCAACCACTTCAAAATATCTTCAAGCAGATAAGCTTGCAAGTCATGGAAAGCTGTGAATGGAAGCTCCATAACTCAAGTGCCATGCACATTTTTCACTCCTGTTTGGAACAAGCTAAGCATTCTGTGAATTTAGGGGGGGGGGAATGATATCTGAAATCCGTCCCTGGTAGTCTTACAGGGGATGAACGTGCTATTCTGAACAGTTAAACAAAGCTACATTTTTAGAGATGTGAAGAATGTTTTGTAGAGGTTACTGAGCTAGATGAAACAGTGGCCTGGCCTGGTACTAAAGAGCCTCATAATTCATATTCAATTCTGAATGATGAGAATTAGAATTTGTAGAGGAAGGACCATTAGCTTAGTAGTAAAGCATCTGCCTTGCTTGCAGAAAGTCCTGTATTCAGCCCCTGGCATCTCCAGGTTGGGCTGGGAGAGACTCCCTGCCTGAATCCCTGGAGATCCATTACCAGTCAGCGTAGACAATACTGAGCTAGATTTACGGGTGGTCTGACTCAATATGAGACTGCTTCAGTATAAGACAGTCACCTAGTGCCTATTTAATTCAGAACGAAAAGGACTAGAATCTGACAAAGTGTAAGCCCCCTTCCTTTGTTCCAATTTAATTTAGTCCTTTATTCACAACCATGAGCACTAGAATCTTACTTTATTTTTAAAGAGGATTTTTGGTATTTTTAAAGAGAGGGCAATAGCTCAGGGGTAGGGTAACTGCTTTGTGTGTGGACGATCCCACATTCAGTTCCTAATGGCATCTCAGAGCTGCTGCCAGTCAGCGTACACCACCCTTTCTCAACCTTTGGTCCCGAATATGTTGTTGCACTACAACTCCCATCATCCCTAGCTAGCAAGACCAGTGGTCAAGGATGGTGGGAGTTGTAGTCCAACAACATTTGGGGAACCCAAGGTTGAGAAATGCTTGTATAGGCATTATTGAGATAGAAGGACGATTGAGTCTGACTCAGTATAAGGCAGCTTCTTTTGTTACTATATAATACTAAATTGGTTATGTTGTATTTATTCATTTTTAAAATAGTGCACCCCGCCTTAGGGTCATTTTAATGATGAGTGGGTTAAACATTCTGGAAATATAGAAATTAAATAGTGGATGAACTATTTTAAGCAAAGCTATAATCAGTAAGATTATGAGGAGTGTTGGGTTGGGAGAAAGAGAGGATGTTTGGCTACAGTAATTAGCAAGGCCTTATGGCTGGCACCGACCGCTTCATCATCTCTCTGGTTCATGGATTCTTGGATCTCTTAGCTTAATTGCTAGTCCGCAAAGCACCCGTCTGTTCATTATCCTTCCCCCTCTTCCCTCTGCTCTGCTTACTACAATTGACTTGGGAAACCAGTTTGCTCCCTGAGCTAGCCTTTCTTAAATTGTTCTAGAGGTTTCTTTCTTTCTTTCTATGCTCTGCAAACAAAAATAAGAGCGCAGATTTCCCAAATCCTGCAATTTCTCATCAATGCAGAATCTTGGCATTGTGCAGGGAGTTTGCGATAGAGAGATACTGTACTGCTTTCTTCCTATATACTGTACAGTACATAGAAACGAAAGGTGTTTTTACATGCTGTAGTTTACATGATCACCTATAGGCAGATGCGTGAACTGCAGCATGGCAAACGGCAGGCCGGCCCAGATGAGTGGTTTAATGGAGAGGGGAGGTGCTGTGAAGCAAGCCACTGGTGGAGTGCCTCCCCACTCCTTTAAAAGAGGGACGGGCTTGGGGTAATAGGCAAGGTGGGTGGAGGTGTAAAGGGAGGGGGTAGTTGGTCAGGTGTGGGGAAAGGGTAGGCAAGGTTAGTGAGCAGAGTGAGCAGGTGTGGCAGCCTCCTAGTAAGAGAGAAAGAGAAATTCTAGCCCTTATGATTATTACAAAGATGAACCTAAAAGGGTCTGGGCAATGTTACCCATCTGATGTTACAGCAAGCACTGCCCATCTTCATATTCTTAGGTTCTAGAAACTTATTTCTTATTTTAAATAAGACCAGAAAGCTGTTTTTGTGTGTATGTTTTATTTATTTTTTAAGGAAGCTGTCTTCTTAATAATGCAGTAATAATAATGAAAAGCAAATCAGCAAAAACTGTTCAATGGGCTTTGTTGAGTGAGAGTTACTCTGGGATGGTGGACTGGGGGCATACTTTTGCTCGCTGCAGACAATGACTTTCACTCTCTTGGTCCACTTGTGAACATTTTGCTGGGATCTGAATTGTCATCCCTGGCCAAAATGCACAACAGGAAGTATAAAATTGCTCTCTCTCGTGTGTGTGTGTGTGTGTGTGTGTGTGTGTGTGTGTGTGCGCCTGACACACTGGAAAATAAAATGAGGTGATATTCTTGAGGCAGAAGCCAAGAGATCTTGACCCTCTTTGAGCTGGACTTGGGTTTGTAGGATCTGTGAATGGTGAGGTGGATGATGATCATATTTTGATCACCAGTTTTGCTTAAACAAGCTTATCCCAGTGTAGAAGGTGATATTAAAACACGTTTCCTTTCAGTCTGTTGTATACAAGAACATTCAAAGGATAATTAAAATTGACATGCTTATAAACAGTCTTTTGTTGAATATTTTAATTTTTTTTGTAAACGTCTTGAAAGTTTGACCATTAGGTCCAGTCGTGACTGACTCTGGGGTTGCGGCGCTCATCTTGCATTATTGGCCGAGGGAGCCGGCGTACAGCTTCCAAGTCATGTGGCCAGCATGACAAAACCGCTTCTGGCGAACCAGAGCAGCACACGGAAACACCGTTTACCTTCCTGCTGTAGCGGTACCTATTTATCTACTTGCACTTTGACGTGCTTTTGAACTGCTAAGTTGGCAGGAGCTGGGACCGAGCAACGGGAGCTCACCCCGTCGCGGGGATTCAAACCGCCGACATTCTGATTGGCAAGCCCTAGACTCTGTGGTTTAACCCACAGCGCCACTTATATATAAGTGGTATATAAACGCTGTTAAATAAAATAATCATTATTGGGTAGCATCCAAAGTTGATCTTACTCAGAGTAGAACTGTTGAAATGGATTGGTACCACTCAGTGGGTCTACTCTTAGTTGGACTTAGTTGGAGACAATCAATTATCGTGATCATTGTGTAAAACAAAACAAGCGTTTGTGTCCAGCTAAGTTCTAGTCAGAATAGACCCACTGAAATGAATGGATATGTTAGCCATGCCCATTATGTTCAGTTGCTTTACTCTTGAGAGAAGGGAGTCCAAGATGGATGGGAGTTTCTTGAAGGTGAAAAATTGAAGGCCCAAATGCAGAACAGGTATGGCTGTATAAGGAGCTTAAAGATGAACTGAGGTTTAAGGAGGACATGTATAGGGTGAGTCCTTTAAAAGAGGCCCCGTGAATACAGAGTACACATGTTCCACGGGGATTCTTTTCAAAGACTCACCCTGTATAAGAAATGAATTAAAGGGGACATCAGAAATGAGTAGTATGCACAACGAGTACCCAACAGATGCAGGGCGAATGTCAGGCAGGCTAAGGCTCAGAATGAGTTCAGCCTTGCAAGAGAGGTTAAAATGAATAAAAACGGTTTCTTCAGCTATGTTTGAAGCAAGAGGAAGAACAAGCAAGTGGTGGGTTCTTTGCATGGAGAAGACAGAGAAATGCTCTTGGGTGACAGAGAGAAGGCAGAATTGCTCAACACCTACTTTGCAATGCCCAACCTGGTGATAACATAATCAATGATGTAAGGAAAGCACTGAAGCCCAAGATAGGAAAAGAGGTGGTAAGGGAACACCCACTTTTAAATGAATTCAGATCTCCAGGGCCATATGAGCTGCACCCAAGGGTTTTAAAGGAGCTGGTGGATGTAATCTTGGAGTCCCTGTCCATAATCTTTGAGAATTCTTTGGAGAACAGGTGAGATCCCAGTAGACTAGAGGTGGGCAAATGTCCCCATCTTCAGAAAGGGAAAAAAGAAAACCAAGTTCAGCCTGATGTTGATAACAGGAAAGGTCCTAGAACAGATAATTAAGCAGTTGGTTTGTGAGCACTTAGAAGAGACCCAGCATGCGTTTTTCAATAACAAGTTATGCCAGATGAATCACATTCCTTTTTTTGATAGTTACAAGCTTGGTGGATCAGGGGAATGCTGTGGACATACTGTATATTGATATTAGTAAGGCTTTTGACAAAGTCCCCCATGATATTCTTGTGGAGAAGCTGGTAAAATGTTAGCTGGTAATTACAAGGTAATTATTAGGTAATAAGAATTGCAAGGTAATTATTAGGTGGATTTGTAGTTGGTTGATTTACCAAACCCAAAGAATGCTTATTAATGGTTCCTCGTCATCCTGGGAAAAAGTAACAAGTGGGGTGCTGCAGGGTTCTGTCCTGGGCCCATTGTTCAACCTCTTTATAAAACAACTTGGGTGAAGGAATTTAGGGGATTCTCTTCTAATTTGCAGATGACACCAAACTGGGAGGGGTAGCTAATGTCACAGAAGACAGAACTGGAATTCAAGATGGCCCTAACAGATTGGAGAACTGGGCTCAAACTAACAAAATGAATTTCAATAGGGACAAATGCCAGGTTCTACCCTTAGGCAGGAATAACCAACTGCACAAAGATGAGATGGGGAACACTTGACTTGCCAGTGGTACATGCAAAAAGACTCATGAGGTCTTTGTATATAGCAAGCTTAACATGAGTCAACAGTGTGATGCAGCAGCAAAAAAGTGAATGCTTTTCTAGGCTGCATCATAAAAAGTATAGTGTGCTGATCAAGGAAAGTAAGAGTACCTCATAATTTGCCTTGGGAAAACCACATCTGGAATACTGTGTCCCGTTTGGGTGCCACAACTGATGAAGAATATTGATTAGCTGGAACATGGCCATAGAATCAGAGGAAGAGGAGTGTAACCTAACCAATGTGATCAGAGGCTCTGGAAACAAAGTCTTATGAGGAATAGTTGAGGGAAGTTGGTGTGTTTAGCCTGGAAAAGAGGATATCATAGCCGCCTTCAAATATATAAAGGGCTGCTACATAGAAGATGAAGCAAGATTGTTTTCTTGTGCTCTGGAGGCTAGGACATGAATCAACGGATTCAAGTTACAAAAAAGGAGATTCTGATGAAACATTAGGAAGAAATTTCTGACAGTAAGAGCTGCTTGATAGTGGAACAGTCTCCACCAGGAGGTGGTGGACTCTCCTTCATTGGAGGTTTTTAACCAGAGGTAGGATGGCTGCCTGCCAAGGTTTATTTAGCTGTGATTCCTGCGTTGCAGGGGGTTGGACTAGATGACCGTTGGGTTCCCTTCCAATTCTATGATTCTGTGGTTCTATGTGTAGGGCTAGCAATTGATATAACCTGCTGGCTTTGAATATTATGGAATTTTGGGTTATATTTGTTCTTGTTATGCTAGTGGAAGTATTGACTTCATTGGGTTGATAACTCTTCACACGGGAGCCTCCAGCCCCAGGGCCTAAACCACCCTCCGGTCCTCTCTATTTTGCCCACAACCCTCACTGGTCCTAGGTTGGACTAGGCAACCTTACAAAGCCCCTTCTCCAACCCCCCCCCAAAAAACCCTCTGGTGATTCTATCATGAGTGAGATGCCACAACTCAATTCAGCAACCTGCTTTTCCTTTCTAGAGCCCCAGCTGCTGTTACCAGCAGGGGGTGATGAATGGTTCAGGATAAAAGAACAGGAAGAAGGTGATGGAGGAACATGAAAGTGACTTGTGGAATTCATTGACTCAGGGTAGGGATGGTGCCTGCCAGTTTAAATACGCTTTAAAAAGAGAGAAATGAATCAGATTCAGGGAGGACATGTCTAGATGTTTTAAGAAGATAAGTGGGCTGGACCAGGCCAGTGGCCCATCTAGTCCAGCTTCCTGTACTCACAAATGCCTGTGGAAAACCCCCCAAGTTGGGCCCAAGTGCAAGAGTCCCCTTTCTCATCCTGTGGTCCCAGCAGCTGGGACTCAGAAGCATCGCTGCCCCAGACTGTGGAGGCAGAGCATAGCCATTGTGGCTAGCAGCCAGCAATAGCCTCCTCCTCCTCCTCCTCCTCCTCCTCCTCCTCCTCCTCCTCCTCCTCCTCCTCCTCCCTCCTCCTCCATGTGTCTCATCCTCTCTCCAATCCATCTGGGTTGGTGGCCACTACTGCCTCCTGTGGGAGAGAGTTCCATAGCTTACCTTTGCACTACGTGAAGAAGGACATCATTTCATTTGTTTGGAATCTTTCAAGGTGAGATTTAAAAAGCAATAATAAAAAAATATATGCTAAAAGTAGTCACCCACAAATATAAAAATAAATTTCATCATCATCATCATCAAATGCGCTTATGACCACAGCCAACACCATCAGAACATCCAGGAACAAAGTCACATTAGAACTGTGGACCTGACATTTCAGAGTGACTCCTAAGGGGGGAATACCAACCAGAATATCAGGTTCCTTACTAGCCAGAGGCACCCCTTATTTCCTCTGGATTAAGTTTTAGTTTGCTCAGGCTATCAATGGCTTCTAGACACAATGGCTACACTCCGGCGCCATGGCTGGAGGCAATGATGGTTCTCAATACCAGTTGCTGGAGGTTACTACCGGTAGAGGATGGGTCCTGCTTGCAGGCTTTGCACTGGGGCATCTGGTTGACCACTGTGAGAACAGGATGCTGGACTAGGTGGGCTATGGGCCTGATTCAGCAGGCTCTTCTTATGTTCTTATTTGGAGCTATATCCTCCAGCCTGGCACCTTTGCCCATCCTGAAATCCCAGGATGGGCTGAGGAAATCAGAAAGGGAGAGAGAAAGAGTTCTGCAGCCAGCCCATGGCAAACCCAGACAGTGCTCCCCAGAGAGAAAGAGACGCTTGGGCGGAATTCCCGGCAACAGATTCCTGCCCTACGTTTTCTCTCCAGAGGCGGCTGCAAACCGGGGGCGGGGAGGGTGGGGGAGATTGTTCAGGAGGTCAGCCCTAAAACACAGCTGAATCATTCAGAGAAAGCACCCGGCCCTGTCATTGGGCCATTTATAGCCTTCTGAAAAAAGCAAAAAGCAAATGCATGAAACCAAGTATTATGCAGCTGGGCTGCCAGATTATCTATCAAGCTAAAGAGACTTTGCTTGTCTTAAAGTGATCGTTCCTAAGAGGCTCCCATTTCCAGATGTTTCAGGCAATGATTTCTGCATTTTAGGGGGTTGGACTACATGACCCTTTGGGTCCCCTTGCAACCCTTCTATTCTTTGATTCTACAACTCTAACCAGCCCTAACCAGAATGACCCAGGTTTGGTTGAGGCTGGTAGGAGTCATAGTGCAAAACATCTGAATGGTGCCAGGTTGGTGCAAGGCTGCATTTGAGAAATATGTCTCTTCCCTCCATGTACAAAGAGCTTGGCTGTTGGATCAGACCAGTGCCCCACCGTGTCTAGCTTCCTGCCCTCACAGAGGTCAATTAGGTGCCCCAATGGGAAGCATCCTCTAGCAGGTGTTGAGAGTGACAGTGCACTCCAGTTGTTGTTCCACATCATTTGTTATTCAGAGGTAGACTGCCTCTGGAGATGGAGGTTCTGCTAAGAAAGCTTTTATAAGAAAAGGTTTGCTGCTGTTCTCACAGTGACCAACCAGATGCTTAAAGGGGGAGCTTTCACAAGCAGGCCCTGAGCACAGCAGCACTGGAGAGACCACAGAATTGGAGCTAGCCTGCTTAGAATTTTGTACCAACCCAAATAATCCAATAGAGCATGCAGAAATAAGGCTGAGGAGTACCATCTTTTCCCTTAACAGAGGCCAGCCAAATGCCTCCAGCAATAGCCTGACTACGATCCCTGACCAAGATCCCCCTGATTGTTTGCCCCTGGTCATCGAAGATAGAGTGCCTCTGAAGATGAAGGCTTTCCTGCAGCCACCTGGTTGTATAAAACAGGAATTTAGGAACTGGATACAGATAAAAACAAGGACTGATCTTATAGGTCATAGAATCATAGAATCATAGAGTTGGAAGAGACCACAAGGGCCATCCAGTCCAACCCCCTGCCAAGCAGGAAACACCATCAAAGCATTCTTGACATATGCCTGTCAAGCCTCTGCTTAAAGACCTCCAAAGAAGGAGACTCCACCACACTCCTTGGTAGCAAATTCCACTGCCGAACAGCTCTTACTGTCAGGAAGTTCTTTCTAATGTTTAGGTGGAATCTTCTTTCTTGTAGTTTGAATCCATTGCTCCGTGTCCGCTTCTCTGGAGCAGCAGAAAACAATCTTTCTCCCTCCTCCATATGACATCCTTTCATATATTTGAACATGGCTATCATATCACCCCTTAACCTTCTCTTCTCCAGGCTAAACATACCCAGCTCCCTCAACGAAAGCCTTTGCCATGAGGGTGCCTACTCTGAATAGGGGTGGTTGCAGGGCCTGGAAATGCACAAATTCACCTACCAGAGGAACATAGGGTGCCTTCATTATCTTTTGCATGGTGGCTGAATCCTGCCAGCTGGCCATCATATTAGCATCGACCAAAGAAAGCTTGATAACTGTGTGACCTGGGCTTTGAACCATTTTGTGCCCCCTCTCTTGCTACTCCCCACCCCCAATAGCTGCATTATCCCTTTTCCAATAACAACCTTCCAGAAAAGTTCCTTGGGGATTTGTAGCAAATTTGTCACGTACTGCTGAATATAATCTGTTATTGGGCAGTTCGGAAGTAATGAGAAATCTATCCCCTGGAGCCCATGGACTGGGAATTAAACAATGCCACTCTGTTAAATTCAGTAAAATTCCAGAGATCCTCTAATAATGAATTCAAATGTTGTTTTTACCCCCTACTCTGGTGTATTGAAATAAAATGAAGACACCCCCCTCCTCAGTATTTTAATAACCTAAAGTACTTTCCCTGTCATTTAGTAATCTCCTGCCGAATCCAGCCACAAAAAAACCCAGATGTTAATACTAGTTCCATGGAAACTGCAAACCAGTTCTGATGAGGATGGAGCATAGTTTTTCCTCCGTCTTTCATAACACTACAACTCGTGGACATCCAATGAACCTGAATATTGGAAGATTCAGGATGGATAAAAGAAGACTTCTGCACACAGTGCATAGTTAGACTGTGGAAACTCCCTCCCACAGGAGGCAGCAATGACTGCCCACTTGGATGTCTTTAAAAGAAGCTTGGACACGTTAATAGAAGAGAGAACTATCAATGGATATTAGGCACAATGGCTCTGCTCTACCTCCAGAGTTGGGGGCAGTAAGGCTTCCAAATATCAATTGCTGGAAACTGCAGGAGGGGAGTTACAGGTAGGTAGCCGTGTTGGTCTGCCGTAGTCGAAACAAAATAAAAAAATTCCTTCCAGTAGCACCTTAGAGACCAACTATGGTAAGTTTGTCATTGGTATGAGCCTTCGTGAGCTTTGGTATCTGAAGAAGTGTGCATGCACACGAAAGCTCATACCAATGACAAACACAGTTGGTCTCTAAGGTGCTACTGGAAGGATTTTTTTTTTATTTTGCAGGAGGGGAGAGCGTTCTTGTGCTTGAATCTGGTTGGCCTCATCCAGCCGGGCTCTTCTTATGTTCATACATACAAAAGCTGATCGCTTCAGATGTTACAGGTAGGTAGCCGTGTTGGTCTGAGTCGAAGCAAAATAAAAAAATTCCTTCAGTAGCACCTTAAAGACCAACTAAGTTTATATTTTGGTATGAGCTTTCGTGTGCATGCACACTTCAGTGTATCTGAAGAATTGTGCATGCACACGAAAGCTCATACCAAAATATAAACTTAGTTGGTCTTTAAGGTGCTACTGAAGGAATTTTTTAATTTCGCTTCAGATGTTCTGTTTGTTCTTCCAAAAGACAGGTTAAATTCCTCATTGTTTCCTTCCTTCCTTTTTAAATATTAAAAAAAACCCCACAAATTACCTTAAACTTTGCATAATTGCTTATTTCTATTGCACTAGGGAATGGTTGGAGAATTCCCTGGCATGGAAAGTGCAAGAGTGATAATTATGGTTCTAATGGCGATAGCAGGCAGGTAATTATCGAACAAAGCTCTCAGTCACTGAGACACAGAGCCCTTCTCCTGCTTACCTCCTTCTGCCAGGAAGAGGAGTATTTAAGAAGATTATTCTCCAAAGAAATGGTAGGACAGTTTAATTCTAGTTCAGCTGAAGCTGAAACTCCCCCTGCCAAAAAAAGAAAAAGAAAAAAATGGACCCCACTAGGCTGGCAAGGAAGACTTCTCTGCAAAACACGCTCCCCCCCCACGCCCTTTCAAAGATTTCTGAAGCCACATCTTTGAAAGAAAAGCTGTAAAACTTTCCACTGAAATATTTATGCCGCTCTTTGCTGTAAAGGAGGGAAAAAAGATTTCTCGTGGCAAAGTCCAACCAGCGTAGCGGAACAGGAAGGGCTGGGGGTTGTAATCGGTTCTGGAAGGGTGAGCAGCAAACTTGCATACTGAGGAGAGCTGTTGGGAGGACAAAGATCGATGCATGGGAGATTCCGATTGCACAGTAGCTTTGACTGACAGGCTTCTGCTGCATCCACATGGCAGTTTATTCTGTTTCCCTAACTGTTAATTTCCACATTATCTCTGAGCTTCCGTGGGATGCAAAGCCACTTCTGGGAACATACTCAGTATAGTGCGAAGTTCAGCAGTCACTTATCTTTTTTAAATAGAAGCAAATAATATGGAAACGAGCTCCAAACTTGTGCTATATTTGAGCTTTCACACGGTGCAAAAGCCACTTCCGAACCTAGTGGAATATAGATCATTTTTTCATGTTATTTGCGTCTGGGGAAGAAAAATCCATTGGGACTAACATGGAAATGTACAATAAACGTGCTCTGTGTTCTGCAGTATTTCCAGAACAGGCTTATATGTTTTGTGAAAGCTCAAATATAGATTATTTTAGGACAAGGGTGGGGTGGGGGACATTCTTTTTCAGTCCAGGGGCTGCATTCCCTTCTGGGCAACTTTCTGGGGGCCACATGCCAAGGGTGTGCAGGGCCAGAGGCAGAAGTGACACACACACTTCTCTATCCCCAATCCAGGCAAGCAAGAGGCATTATCAGAGTTCAAAGACACATCCCAGCTAGTCAAAAACAGTCAAGGAGGCTATGAAGCAGGACCAGTGAGGGGTGTGTCCTGGGGAGAGTTCCACGGGCTGGTGAAAGTGGCCAGGAGGGCCACGTTCAGTCCATAGGCCTGAGGTTCTACGTCCCTCCCTTGTGTGATTGGTAATGATAACATTTCGCCCTGCAACTTTATCCCACTGCTACCCGAGTTAAAATATACCAGGTGCACAAAACCAGTTTTGTTTTTGCTCCAACTCAAGATGACTCTTCCGTTTGAGTTGTGGCGCCTCCCTGTTTTGGAAACTGCACTGTAGATCTGGCTGCTGTATTTTCTCTCTGATGTTTTATAGCCTCATCTAAAATACAGCACGACCTGGAAAACAAAAACAAAAAAAAGGTTTTTGTCAGAGTGTGCTATGCGGCAAGTGCAATTTACTGGAAGGTGGAAGAATCTGTTTTTCCAGGGTGCTTCTTTGCTGTCTTATAACCTGGTTTATGTTTTCTTAAGAAAGAAGGTGGGTTGGCTCATACAGAGATGGCCTCATTAACCTCGTGATTTAGGGGGTCGGAAGCAGAATGTGTTCTTCATCCTGGCAAGAGCCTGTGTGCTGCTTCTTTCCCATTTGTTTCCTGTTTCCTTGATGCTTGCAGCTTGTTTAAAAGAAGTAGGCACTTGCTATGGATACAGTGGTTCCCCCAACATATTTAATTCACTGCTAGGTGAAACCTTTCCCATTGTGCTACTGTGGTATTGGCCGCCAACCAGAGGCAGTGATGGCCACCAACTTGGGCAGCTTCAAAGGAGGATTCCACAAGTTCATAACGCTGTCAGTGGCTTCTAGGCACGATGGCTGCATTCCACTTCAGCTGTGGGAGGCAGGATGCCACTGAATGCCAGCTGCTGGGAATTGCAAGTGGTCTTACTTGTGAGCTTTGCATTGGGGCATCTGGTTGGCCACTGTGGGAACATCATTCTGGACTAGATGGAATCCCTCTGGAAGAGCCAGGCTCTTCTTAGATTTGGATACCAGTTGCTGGGAATCACTTGTGGAGAGTGCTATTGCACTCAGTTCCTTCTTGCAAACTTCCCAGAGGATGCTACACTAGATCCAGTGCTAGACTGCGGGGACAGGATGCTAGAGTAGATCTAGAAAGGCTTTAAAGTTATTATATGTTTCTCCACAGTGGTAATATTTACAATCTTCGACAGTGAACCCAGCCTTTTTTTAAAAAAATCAATCAAACAAACAAAAAATACCTGCACAAAATGTGATCAAAGAAGTCCATAACAGACCTCCAGCAAGACTGAAATGGGATGGAATTAGTAGCTTAGCCCATCCCTAAGACAAACCTTCTGTGTGACTCCCTGTTCTGAGCATTACTAACATGGGAAAGCCCAGAACAGTGACTCAAAAAGAGACAGGCAGACTCTTCTGCTGCAGGGCAAGCGGTCAAGTCTCCCGAGTCTTTGCAAAGTGACAAAGTGATCCAGTGTTTCAGAAATACTTCCCTGCGGAATTACCCAGCTTGAAAACAGCAAGAAGCCTCTTCTGTGGATTGAATGTTCTGGGCAGGCTGCAGCCTTTAATGGCTTTATTTGTTTCTCTCACCCCACACCCTGCCCCCAACTACAACACACCAGCTGTTCTCTCACTGCACACATTCTGTGAATTACTTGATCTAGTTTGTTTGCCATGATCTGTTTTGCACTCTGGTCTTGCTTCAGGGTGTTTAGGGAAAAAAACCCGGCATGTCATCGGCAATGCTGTTTTAGATGGTGAATGAGTCCTTTTGGGGTGCATAAAGCAATGACCTTGCTGGAATGGTGAGAGACAGAATCAGGGTACCTTCTGCCTCCCTGTTGCTGGATCAGCAGCCTTTCCATTTCATTGGAGCCATCTTGGCCTTGAGGAGAGTGTTGCTCTTGTGCTCAGGTCCTGCTTGAAGGTTTCCCATTGGGGCATCTGGTTAGCCATCATGAGAACAGGATGTTAGACTGGATGTGCCTTCGCTCATATTCTCCAGGGCCTTTCTTAGCCATGGAATGGAGCATCCTTGTTGAAATGCAGTCTATCTCTGCATACCAGTTGTCGGGGAGCAACAGTGATTGTACTCAGACTCTGCTTGCAGGCTTCAAATTGGGGCATTTGGCTGGCCAGATATAGTTGGGGAGCATTATGAACATATCCATTAATTGTGGTTGTGTTCTGCCAAAATGCCTAGTGCTCTGCAGTTAGGGTGGTCTCAATTTATCTCCCCCACAATCCATGGAAGTCCTTTAGGGGGAGAGCGACCACCCACTGAACTTCATGGCTGAGAAGGGATTGGAACCCAGAACTGCTGTAGTGGGAGGTGTGAGTTTTTAAATGTTGTGTGATGCACCACACAGGGTTGGGTTAGTTGCCCCGGATCCCAATTCCTGCAATAAACCAATTGTGAATTGTTTCACTGTTGCCCTAAATGCTTAATCCAGTGTAGGAAAAATGATAATAATTGGGGGGGAGGATAAGCATGTTTTCCTGTCCTCCCCCCCGTAAGAGATTAAATTTGCTTAAATTCCCTGTTACAGGAATGACCAGATGCAGGTCTGAAAATCTTAAAGAGCTATCTAGGCAATATATCTGAAGTATCCGCCCTGCCGTGGGCCCCTGTGCTTCTATCACAAATAATTTAATAAAGTGTAAAAATGAAGGGTAATAAAAATTTACCAGCATGGAAACCTCACTCCCACCCCCTCAAGCAAAGTCCTCATTTCCAAAACTGCTTTGGCTAATTTCCTCTCGGCCAAGGCTGCTCCAACGACGGAAACCAGCTGCTGTTGTCAGTCTGATAATATTGGGGGCTATCTAAGCCCTGCTTACGTTTAATACAGTACACTAATTTGTAGTCCTGGGTTGGCAAGATAAACATTTTTCTCCTTCTCCCCCCCCCCCAAAAAAAACTCCCATGGGCAACTATTTTCTCTTCAATGAATAGTGAAATCTTACCTCTCCATTTGGAATTGAGGAACTGGATTCCTGTTAATTCTGACATATGCTGATCTAGATCAGCATCTCCTGGGCCAATGTGAGAATAACTGGAACATGATTTATCCTTGGATTCCACACTTCTCCCAATTGCATGATGTCCTTTTTGCCTTTTTTTTAAAAAAAAGAAAGCTCCCTTCCCAAAATGTTTATTTCAAAACTAGCATCCTCTCAGAGATGCATATATTGAGATATAGGGTTTTATCCCAACAAATGTCAACTCATCGTAGAGCCATTGAACTTAATGAACCTAAGTTAGTCACACCCATCAGTTTTTGTTGGTCCACTAATATTGGATTCTAAATACTTAAATGCACATTTTGTGATCAGTGGTGTCTATGATGAATGCAAATTTAGCAATTAATTTTTGTGTAGATTACACACACACACACACACAGCAGATGAACTTGGAAATGGAATGGATTTGCAAATGCTCACAAGGATCTAATCATCCATCTAGCAGCAGTGACTAGGCTGGAACTGGTCTAGCACTGGAGATAGTACCGTATTCCCATTGTACTCTAAAGGGATGGTCGAACAAGGTATGGCTGCTGGCAGTTGGGGGAAAACTTACAGAACATAACAGGCAGCTTAGAGAGCTTAAATCCAAAACACAATTCTCAGTTATTTGCTCTCCATTTGTCATATTGGTTTTGTGACAACGGGGAGCACCCCCCCACCCCCGGCAGATCTCCATTGTCTATTGTGGACCCGTGTTACACCTATACACTTTTGGCCTTTGGATTAAAATCTAAAAAAATATATTTCTTGGCAAACCAGATTGCGGTATCTACATCTTTTCCATGATTGTTTGGGTACCCCCCCTTTTTTCCTGTGCATTTACAAGTGGCATCTAAGTTCTTATTCAAACCTTTGTTGTGTGCGTCTTGTTATATATTTTATATCTATCTGAAAAAGTCAATATAAATAAATTGAATAGTCAATATAAATATTCAATATAAATAAATTCCACATGGGGAATTGACATGGATAGGGAATAACTATTTGGACATCACAAAAACATCTCTAGTTTGGACATCATAAAAAAAAAAACCAGTATTTGGTTGGTGGGTTGGATAATGCCAATGTTGGGTTGGGAGGAGGAGGGGGGGTGTCTGTTTTCAGTTATCCCTGATCTAGTGTAAAGCCCAGTCATCCCAAGCCAAATGGTTGAATAACTATTGGGAAGCACTCCCTCCTTACCTCCAATCTCAGAGGTGTTTTAACATCATTGACAAGAAGAAGTTGCCATTTGATTCTTGGACCGTTCCATTTCTCGTCTCATGCCAGTGGGCGTAATATAAACCGTGTGCAGTTCAGGTGAGGGGGTCATCTGATGCTTTTCCAAATGTTATGAAACGGGAGATGTCCAGGTGTTCTTGCTAAGATGTTTTTGTTTTTGATCCCCCAAGAACTGCTTGGCTTTGCTGAGCTCTGGTGATGGTTGATTTCTGGGGTACCACTTGGCTCTGCTGATTTGCTTTTCAGCACACTATGAGGGCTGGGCTGACAGCTGTGTGTATTGGGACAGGCAAATCTACCTACTAGATAGGGCCCCCTTTGGCCTGATCCAGCAGGCTCCTCTTCTGGAGGTCTGCTGTGAGAACTGAACCTCCACTCCCAGGAGCAGTCTACCTCTGAATTCAAGATGGCTCTCCTTATGTTCATTTCAGTTTCTTCTGGGCTCTTGCTTTGACTCCATCTGTAACCCTCCAACAACTCCCATCTTTGAATGCCTTAAAGTTCTACAGGAGGGTGAGGGTCCGTCCCCTCCACTTTCAGTGCTGTTCCTTTGAGGCACTTTTATAAAGGTGCTCAGCTTGGCCAGTTCCCTGTTAAGCTTTCCCAGCGATTAAAGGCATTACTCTTCCTGAAGCGTGTATTAGCACTGTGCTGAACTGTGTCCAGACAGGACTTCTGGGAGTTGCTCTTTGATCTCCCTTTCTGTTTTGTGTTGGTTTTTGAAATGGAAATGGTCTTGGGCTTTTAAAAAGGAATTGTTTGCAAGAGAGAGTGTGAGAGAGGGAACTGTTCTAGATTAGGCCAAAGGCCCATCTAGTCCAGCCTCCAGTTCTCACAGTGAGCAACCAGATTCCCAAATGGGATGCCTACAAGCAAGACCTGATCTCAACAGCAGCACTCTCTATGTGCGATTTCCAGAAACTAGTGTTTGAAAGCAGTCACTGCTTCCAGTGGTGGAGGGACAGCACCAACATTGTGGATGGTAACCACTGATCACCTCTCTGCCGTGAATTTATTTAATGCCTTTTCGAAACTCTAGTGAGCTCTAGTGCTCACTGGAAGGACAGATCGTGAAGCTGAGGCTCCAATACTTTGGCCACCTCATGAGAAGAGAAGACTCCCTTGAAAAGACCCTGTTGAGAAAGATGGAGGGCACTAGGAGAAGGGGACGACAGAGGATGAGATTGTTGGACAGTGTTCTCGAAGCTACGAACATGAGTTTGACCAAACTGCGGGAGGCAGTGGAAGACAGGAGTGCCTGGCGTGCTCTGGTCCATGGGGTCACGAAGAGTCGGACACGACTAAACAACAACAACAACACGAAGCTCTACAAGTCAGGCACAGCCAACATGTTGCCCTCTGAATGTTTAGAACTTGCAACTCCCATCAGCCCCAGTCTTAAGTGATGCCTATGTGCCAAACCATTTGGGAACAGGCTGCTAGTTGGGAAAAGGGTCAGCCTTCTGTACATACTTAGAGGCACTTAGCTTAGGTATCTATCTGTCTCTCTGTGTGTGTTTATAAAAGGGAAATGCATAGAAGAAGGAAGACGGAGTACAGTGGTACCTCGGTTTAAGTACACAATTGGTTCCGGAAGTCTGTACTTAACCTGAAGCGAACTTTCCCATTGAAAGTAATGGAAAGTGGATTAATCCGTTCCAGATGGGTCCACGAAGTACTCAACCTGAAGCGTACTTAAACCAAGGTATGACTGTAGTTCCTTTTTTTTTTAAAAAAAGAATCTTTATTGATTATTACAAATCGCTTCACAAAATCTACAGATATACAAAACAGAAAAAAAAACTACGCAGAAAAAACAAGACACGCACACACACACGCGCACACACACACAGAAAAAAAAAACTGACACAACAGCTACCAAAAAGCAAACAAATATCCATGTATATCCATTTAGTTAATCATTATTTAAAAATACATCCACTCATTTTATCTACTTCATTACTTTCCCCCCCTCCCTCCACCCCTTCCCCTTCTTCTCAACCTTCGCTAAACTGTCTTGTCAATTTTCTTTCTAAGCTACATCTGCACCTTTTCTAACAACATACCGTTTATTTTATTATTCTTTTAACATCTTCTTATACATTCTTTCATTCCTGTTTTCCTATTTCTTTCCTTTTATATCCTATTCTTTTCCCTTCTCTTTTCTCTCTTTCTCTTACCATGTTTTCATTTGAGCGTTTAACAATCCTGCAATAGATTTGGTTTTTCCGCCTGGCACTTGATATAATCCATAAATGATTTCCAATTTTTCGCACTATCCTCTTTCTTTATTCCCTTTACTTCCTCATATTTCTTAGCCAAATTACAGTAATTCATTACCTTGATTTGCCATTCCTCCTTAGGTGGTACCTTTTGAGATTTCCAATCTTTTGCAATCAATAATCTAGCTGCCGCTGTGGCATAGCTTATCAAGCATCTATCCTGTGGCCTAATATCTTCCCCTAACATGCCTAGTAGGAAGATCTCTGGTTTTTTCTTAAATGAATATTTCACTATTTTTTTCAATTCTCTGTAGATTTCCTCCCAGAACACCCTAATATGTTTGCATCCCCACCACATGTGAATATAGGAGCCTGTCTCGTTTAGACATCTCCAACATTGGTTACTAACGCCCGGATACATCTTTGCCAATTTCTCCGGTGTTAGGTGCCATCTATTCTGCATTTTTACCAGATTTTCTTTTATATCATAATTGGGTGTGAATTTAGAATCTCTGTCCCATAAATTTTCCCATTTATTCATCATTATTGTCTTCCCCAAATCTTGGCCCCATCTAATCAATGAATTTTTTGTTAATTCTTCTTCCGTTTCCCATGTCAATAAAATTTGGTATAAATTTTTTATATGATTCTCCTTGGACCCCAATAATATGACTGTAGTTCCAAACGAGCAGGGGGGGCGGGGGGGAGCAGTGAGGCTGCAAGACCAAATAACCTCTCTAGTGTCTAAATTATATTATACCACTGAAAGCAAAGTAGAAGGTGCAATATGTAGTAAGAACGAGACCTAGCGCCTCTCATGCATGGGGAAGTGTTTTCTGAGCATTGTCTTATTTCCAACCCCCCACTTCTTCCCTTTTTCCTCCATGCACACTTTAAAGTCGGCTCTTTCACCAGGAAGGCCTCTGGAAGGGTGGGGGCGGGGGGCGGGGGAGAGAAGCACAGGTTCAGCCTCTTCAAGATGAGATAATAGCCTAGGGGAACCCAGGGGACTCGCTGCAGCAGGACGCAAAAAGGCACATTGCAGGGCGGAAGGTGGGAGCTCTGCCTTTCATCCTGGAAGCCTTGTGTTGCTGCTTTACAACCCAGCTCAGTGCCTTTTTCTGTGTCATCTGGAAATCGAATCTCGCTCTGCATAGTGAAGCAGGATGTAGCTGGGAGGTGGGGTGTGTCGCCTGCTCTTCTACTTCTGGATCAATCTCCATCTCAGTGCTGTGATAGTCCCAGTGCCTGAGGCAGAGTCTGTGCTTCCTCTCCTGCACTGGAAACAGAGAAAGGATCTGATGCTAAGTCAAACCTTTCATTCCGCTAGCTCTATATTATCTACAATGGTTGGCAGTGGCTCTTTAGCATTTTAGGCAAGGGCCATTGGGGGTTAAACTTGGGACCTTCTGCATACCAAGCAGGTGCCCTGCCACTGAGTTATGACCCTTCTTCTAAACTAAGATCCCAGCCCTCATAGTTCTAAATAATAATAAAAAATCCTATCTTATATGAGTCAGCCCATTGGTCCACAGATAGAGGCAGCAATACTTCTGAATACCAGTTTCTGGAAACCATAGGTGGGGAGAGTGCTGTGGAGGCAGAGCACAGCTATCAGGGGCTAGTATGGTAGCCATCAGTAGCCATCTCCTCAATGGATTTGTCTTATTCTCTTTTAAAGCCATCTAGGTTGGTGGCCATTATCGCCTGCTGTAGGAATGAGTTCCATAGTTCAACTTGGTGCTGCATGAAGAAGTCCTTTATTTTATCTGTTTGGAATCTTCAGACATTCAGCTTCATTGCATGTCCACCAGTTCCAGTGTTACAGGAATGTAGGGAGGGGCCTTTGACAAGTGTGGTCAAAGAAGGATGCCTGGTGGCAATTATTTTAATTCTTAAATATGAAATTAGAAAGACACCAGCATGGACTTGTGTCCAGGTTACCCTAGCTCAGTATTGGGCAACAGCTTTGCCCTTACCGGGTCCAATGGACGAAGCATTTCCTGTGATGCTGATAGTCAAGATCTAGGCATACATGCATTTAAGTGTAGTTGGGTTCTCTGAATTAGGTTGGCTGGGAATGGAAAGGTGGAGGAGGGCAGCATCATAGTCTGGTGTGCCAGCCATGACCATCCCTGAACAAAAGTAGTCTGGTTGCAGTTAAGCCCACATGGTCACCTTCAGGTTTGACTACTGCAATGCGGTGTGTGTGGGACTGCCTTTGAAGGCTATCCTGAAACTATATGCCAACAACATGATCCTTTCCTTAGTGGGTCTGACGAAAAAAGCGTTGTTCGTGATGCTCCTGTTCAAAAACTGGGCCTGTAGAACTGGATTCTGCAAGTTAGGTTGGCTGAAAATGGATAGATTGTGCCTGATCCTGATGGAACCAAAGTGCCCACGGCAGGTTGCTATTAAACAGTTTCAATCCAGAGTCACACCCGTTGGCTGCCCAATTCCACCACAGTACCCCTCCTGCGCCACTCAGGACTGTGGCCTGAACTTTGTTTCACCTCTCATTCCTAACCCACACAGCCTTGACTGTTGCTGTCAGTGAAGCGTGAGCTGGCTCAAACATGCCAGGGGCAACGACGATGATGATTAAGATCTGGGTTGGGTTGGTGGAAATTCTGACATGACAAAAACCTTCTTTGTTCTCAGCTTCTTCAGGCCAGAGGAGGAGATTTTGTTTTTGAGGCTCTTCTGCAGGAAGAAAGTGGAGTCAGCTACAAATATATGGGCCTTGGGTTGACATGGAAAAACCTAGCACCCTCCAAATATTCTGCAGCTTTGGCTTGTGGCACAACTGCACCCCTATTTGGAAAGGAATAGCCTAACAGCTTTTATCTGTGCTCTGGTAACCTCTAGCTTAGATTACTGCAAAGTGTTATACACAGGGCTGCCTCTGAAGATGGTTCAGAAACTAGCTGTTGCAGAATTCCATGGCCGGGTTCCTCACTTGTGGAAGGCAGTTTGAACATATAACACTGATCCTGGCCCAGCTGCACTTGCTGCCAATTAGTTTCCAGTCCCAATTCTTACTGCTGGGTTTGACCCATAAAGTCTTAAAAGGCTCAGGACCGCAATACCTCAAGGACCGCCTCTCCCCATATGAACCAACATGGGCCTTCTGAAAATCATCTGAGGCAATTCTTTGTGTGCTTCCTCCATGAGAGGTCTGGAGGGCCGAGTGTGGGCGTTTTCTGAAGTAGCCCCCTGCTTGTGGAATGTTCTCCCCAGGGATGTTCCTCTGGCACCTTCATCACATATCTTTAGGCACCAGGTGAAAATGTTTCTCTTTAACCAGGCCTTTGGCGGATTAACATTCTATCTCCTTTTAAACATGTTTGTGGAAGAGGAGCTATTGGTTTGTTTTTCTTTTTTTTATGTCCTCGTTTTGTGTTTTTAGGTTGTGAACTGCCCTAGGATCTTCAGGTGAAGGGCAGTATATAAATAATAATAATAATAATAATAATAATAATAATAATAATAAATCTGCAGGGGGTTGGACTAGATGATCCTTGGGGGTATCTTTCAACTTGCTTCTATGATCATGTGCATGGCAGGGACCCCCCCCCCAATCACACTGGAGGCCCTCTGTGTCCTGCCCTCTCTTGCCTTGTGTGCTTGATGGCAACTTCCATCCCAGTCCTTTCCGGCTCCTTCCCCCACCCCCACCCCAATTGTGCCAGCTGCTCCCTTTTCCCTTTCTTCTTTTTGCAGCAACACATACATGGATGGGCTCCCACCAGAGAGATTTTCTTTGGCTCAGCGAGTCCGCGGCTTGTGCCTGCAGCGAGATAAGCAGCCGGCTGTACATCACCGTCAGAAAGCGCCGAGCAGAGTTACGCTCCGCATCCATCACTGGCTTTTATCTCAGAGAGGCAAAAGCTGCCGCATCTCCAGTCCCCGTATCTGAGTGCTGGAGCCGGGCCATTTGGCGTCTGCATTGATGCCCCTTCACAGCACAGTTTGATGGGGCTGGTATACTTCCTTCGCATGCAGCACCCGCCCTTGGTGCGATTCCACAAGGATCTGCCTCTTCCGAAAGCCTCGGCACCCGAGGCTCTTGATCCACAGCCAGCACCTTTGTGAAATCCCGACCCGTCCATTAGGGCATTCCCCTGATGTGCCATTTTCCTCTGGTTTCCTGTGCTCTTTCATTACATTTTTTTTTCCTTGGAAGGCCTCTGACACCCCCGTTAAAAGCAATTAGGATAATGGAGCCATTGGAACCCAGGCGTTCTCTACGCACGGCTCAGAGGCCGTTCATTTATCATGCCTTCACTAGCTTGAGCAGATTTATCAGACAATGTCTTCCCCTTGAATAGCTCCCTAGGAAAAATGGTGATGGGAACCAGCTCTCTCTACTTCATCTCCAACCGCAGGAGAACCTATTTTAAAAATGCAGACTGAGGGATACTGGACAGTGAAAAGTTACAAGAGAATGACTATAATTTTGAAAGATTCATATGTTGATTTTTCCCCTACTTCAGTTGGTTTGGGGGATGGCTGCAGCTCAGTAGGTAGAGCATCTGCTTTGCATTCAGAGGTTCCAGGTTCAGTCCCCAATGGCATCTCCAGGTAGGGCTGTGAAAGCCCCTTGCCCTAAAACCTTGGAGAGCCACTGCTGCCATGAGTGTAGACAGTACTGTTATATATTGTACATCAATCAATAACCAGCAGAGAAGGTAGGGGAAAAAAACCCAGAGCACATTAAAACACAGAATAATGCACTGAACTAGACGGACTTGCTTGAGGTGAACTGGCTTCTCTTAAATATCTCAGTTGTGTTTTGCTGCCTGTGGAGTTCCTTAACTCTTTCATCATCCACCCACCTCCTGTACTGCTGAGGTTCAGTTGCAGCCTTTGTTCAGCTACACACTTTTTTCTTAGAATCATAGAATTGTAGAGTTGGAAATGATCCCAAGGGTCATCTAGCACAGCCCCCTTGCAATAAAGGAATTTCAACTAAAGCATCCATGGCAGATCGTTAAACAGTTATTCATAAGGCTTGGTTTTCAGACCTTTTATAATCTTCCTTGCCCTCCTCTGTACACATTCCAGCTTGTCAATTATCCTTAAATTGTGGTACCCAGAATTGGACACTGTATTCCAGGTGTGGTCTGACCAAGGCAGAATAGAGAAGTATTGTTGAAACTGGCCTTCTTAAAGGCCAGAGTGCATGTTGGACTACACTCAGCTTTCCCTTTCCTTGGTATCATGAAACCCAGGAGGACATGATCACTTCCTCCCAAATTTTCCAGTACTTCCACTTTGTCAATTAATTTTTTTCCTGTTGGTGAAGATCAGGTCCAAGATTGTTGCTTCTTCCATCTTCTGGGAAATGAAATTGGCTAGAGAGGCAATGGAAGAATTGGTTGGACCTTACATTATTGGCAGAGTTTGTGTTCCAGTACATACTGGAATAGTTGAAGTCTCCCGTGACTACTATATCTACCTTTTTCAGTGTTTGCTAATCTGCTCTAAGAAGGCACCACCCAAGTCTGTGGTCTGGTTTGGAGGTCTATAGCAGACACCCACAGTAAGCTCACTGCTGTTTCCCTCTCCTACAATTTTTACCCAAGTACAGTACTCAATCTACATTCCATGCTCCAGGTCATGAATCTCTTCACAAGTGTACATATCCTTTACATATAATTCTCCTCCTCCTTTCCTGTTGGCCCTATTCCTTTGGAATAAGTTGTACCCCTCAATTTCTACATTCCAGCCATGAGTCTCATCCCACCAGGTTTCAGTAATGCCTATTATATTGTATTTGCCACCATGTATTAATACTTAATGTATTAATACAGGCTTCCTCAACCTCGGCCCTCCAGATGTTTTGAGACTACAATTTCCATCATCCCTGACCAGTGGTCCTGCTAGCTAGGGATCATGGGAGTTGTAGCCCCAAAACATCTGGAGGGCCGAGGTTGAGGAAGCCTGGATTAATACATGTATACTTAATATGTACTTAAGGTGTCGTCGTCCCGTCGTCCCCCCGGCCCTGGAAGTTGTGGTTCCCTTGAAGTTCCATTGTGCATAACAGAACTTGCTCACCATTGCCTTGGAACCGAAGCTCCTTGTTTATCTGTGCTCTTAAGTGCTGAGCTTTGGAGCAGACAGAACTCCACCTCGTGGTTCTTCCCATTCACCTTCTCCAGAGGGACCCTGGGAGCCCATCCGCAGTGGCCGACTCAACTCCTTTTGCTCTGATTGGCTGCAATCACCACAAAGGTTGAGAAGGGTGAGGAGAGTCAGTAGTTAAATATCTCCCCATTCTTGCTGACTGGGCAGGATGCTGGAGGCAAGGACCCTGCTGCAGAATTAGTAATGGGTTTTGATCCCCCGGCAACCCTGGACCACCACACCACGGATTCCAACCCTGTAACCACTGGCAGCATCCATAGGAATGGTCCCGGGCTCATTTTGCGACCATTGCTGGCTCATGTCCCAGAACTGTGTTGAAGCAGACTCCTACGTGTCAATGGCATTTGCTTGTTTGCTGCTCCTTTGGTCAAAGTTTGGGGAGGCTTGCTGCATACACATGTGGTTTGCAGAGAGCAGGAGGCACAACAGCAGCAGCAGCTCACATCTAGGTCTATGAACCAAGAGCCAGCCTAAGTCTCAAGGCTCTGTGTCATTATGGTCACAAGCTAAACCATTCATTTTTGAAAATGGGAGGTTTAAAGGGAAGCCAGCTACGTATGTGTTGGGAATTTGAGACCCGCTGTGATGCTGAAATGCCAAGCGCCAGGAAGGAAATTCTACCTGGTCAAGAAAACCAGCTGTACAGTAACTCTCTATCCTCTGCAGAATTGCGCTTGTGTGGAAGGAACAGTCTGCTGCCTATCAAAGGCCCGACCACAGAAAACAAGTTAACTTATTTGGAGAGGGAGTGTGGTGTAGCAGATAGAGTGCTGTGCTTGGAACAGGGAGGTTGGAGTCCAAATCCCTGCTCTGCCATGAGACTTGCTGGGAGCAACTGGGCCAGTTGCTCTATCACTTTGCAGGGTGATATAGCAAACATACATCACAGGGTTGTTGTGGGGATCAAATGAGGAGGGTAAGAAGATCAGTGCATGCTGTCTTGACTTCCTTGAAGGATCCACCCGGGTTGGTGGTTACAACTGCCTCTTGTGGGAGTGAATTCCAAGCTTGACTATGTGTTGTGTGAATCTTTGTGTGTCCTGAATTTTCAGTTCAGCTTCGTTCAATGTCCTCTGTTGAGTTCCAGCATTCTGAGAGATGGAGGGAGGAAAACTTGTCTCCATTCACTTTCTCCATGCTATGCATAATGTTCTATCTTACTTGCCTTTTCTCCAATCTAATTTTTTTTGAAGATTGCAGCTTTTCATTATAGGGGAGTTGCTCCAGCCCACTGAATGTTTTGGTTGCCCTTTTATGAACCTTTCCCAGTTCTACAAATCCCCCCTTTTTAATAAACATTTTTTATTAGATTTTCCAATTTAAATATCTAATCCATTTTCAAATTATACAAATATCAATTAAACAATTAATCCAAATCTTCTGCCAAATTATACAAATTTAAATTTGACTTCCCATGCTTCAGACTAAAAAAAGCCTAGTCCTCTTATAGTCACTGCATTTCTAAGCAATAAAGCCCTGATCTTATCCAATAGTCTATTAAAATCCTTCTATCTTCTTTCAAGCCCCTGAGTTTTTTCGAGCAAGCAAGTTTGGCCAAACTGTATATGTTTCTGTGTGAATTTATGCCTATGATAAATTCCCTTTTTGAGATAAGATGGCTGGAACTGTACATAGTACTCCCAGTGCAGTTGTTTCATAGATTTCCATGGAGGAATTATAATGGAACCACAGTGTGGCCATTTTCAGTTGGGGCGGGGGAAGGATGTTCTCTGCCTCTGGTCCCCAGTCAGCAATCAGGACCATCTGATCACAAAACAGTCTGGAAGCACAGAACAGAGTTTCAACCTGTACCTGAAAGTTGGCCAAGGTGATATTTTAATCCTAGGCAGAAACTAGCTTTGTGTGGGAGAGGACTCCGGGGGGGGGGGGTGCTTGGGCAATTTCACAGCAAGTGGGAGCAGAGATTCCTGCAGTCTGTCTGGTGTCAGGAATGGAAAGCATGCAAGTGAATCCATTCAGTATTTGCATGTAAATTATTACTATATTTGTATATGTGTTTTTTTGGCACTTCCCTTCCATTTAAATACACTGAAATTAATTACAATAAAAAATTCCTTCAGTAGCACCTTAAAGACCAACTAAGTTTTTATTTCGGTATGAGCATGCACACTTCTTCAGATACACTTGAAAAAGAAGAGTCAGGTGTATCTGAAGAAGTGTGCATGCACACGAAAGCTCATACCAAAATAAAAACTTAGTTGGTCTTTAAGGTGCTACTGAAGGAATTTTTTTTTATTTTGCTTCGACTCAGACCAACACGGCTACCTACCTGTAACTGAAATTAATTACGTAAGCTTCAGCCACAGCAGCTGGCGAGACAAATAACAAATTTCGCAGAAGCCAAACTGTAGCAGAATAGAAACAGCACTCATTGCGGCTGATATTGGATGGGACAGAAATGACTGCCTCCTTATTTATTATTAATTTGTAAAAATATTTACAAGTGTGGCTGTCTGGCAGGCGCGGTGCGCAGCATGGCGCCCCCTGGCGGCCCGGTGCCCTGCGCCACCCAGCCTTGCCTTAGGGCCGGCCCTGTGAACAAATCAACAATGTATCCTGCACACATCTATCCTGCAAAGCAGAGCACCCTCCATTGGCCCTGCTGCAGCAGGCCAGCTCCATCAGGCTTCCTCTCCCTCACCTCTCAGCATGAGGGCAGCCATCCCACCAGACTGCCTCAGCAGGAGAATTAGGAGCAGAATGACTCAGTCCATCAGCTTTGCTGGAGACTCACAGTTCCATCAGGCCCTATCTGCCCCTGAACTGTGCCAGCTGGTCATTATAGGAGCAACTGTTTAGAAATTGCTGCCTGAGCTTTGGTTTTCCTCTTCCCTCCCTGTCCCATTAACCTTGTGTGTCATAGTCTTTTAGATTGTTAGCCTGTGGGTAGGGATTGTCTTGGTTTCACTGATTGTATGTAAGCTGCTTTGTGAGACTTTTTGGCTGAAGAGTGGGGTACAAATGCTCTAAATAAATCTCAACCCCCCCCCAACCTGACAATGGCAATCTCTTTTTCCCTGTGGTCACTTAGGGGCTCTTCTATGAGGGGTCTTTGCAGACCCCCCACCCAGCACCCTGATCTCCCCCGTCGCCTTGTGCAAGTTGGTCATCCATTTATTGTAGGAGACCCTTTCTTTCGCTTGATTTCAGCACATTAAAACGTTTTTTGGGTGCTTCTTGCAGGGACCCAGGAGAGAGCGAGAGGGATGCTGTCTTGCAAAATGGTCACACTCTATCAGTCCATTACTGCCCTTGTCAGAGAGGCAGCCTCCCACTTTCTAGGAAAAAAGAGGGATTGCATTAGCTCTCAGAAGTGATCTGGATGCTTGGCTGAGCTTTGACCGTGTGCCAAGCCTTTGGGGAGCTGCCCCACAGTCCATCCCCGCTCTGCCGGTTCCTTTTTGTATATATGAAAAAGAAGAAGATGATACATTCAGCTGACCTAAAAAAATAAAATAATACAAGACTTCTGGCCGTCTTCATCTCAGTTAGGAATATTGCAGAGCTGGAAAAAGCCGATTGAAAAGGAAAATGCTTCACCAACAAGGACATGCTAATGTTTGGTTTTTGAATCCGTCCACAATTCTTTTTTTAAAATTGGCACATATAACAGGGGAAAAGAGAAAATCAATAATAAGAATCAAAAATAAAACAAACCCCCTTATTGTTAGCTGACATTAACACTATGAATATCCCACAAATCCTGCTGCCTTGCTTACTCAGGATGAAAAATGTTTCTTACTCCTGGTTCAGGTGTTGTAGGGGCAAGGTGGTTTGTGTGCATGGGAATGCTTTTTGTGTGCTTTATTGCATTTCATTGATTTAGTTGTACAGTCAAACCTCGGTTCCCAAAAGGCTCAGTTTTGGAATGCTTCAGCTCCCGAACACTGAAAACCTGGAAGTAAATGCTCCTGTTGTCGAACATTTTTCGGAAGCCAAACATCCGATGCAGCTTCCGCTTGAGTGCAGGAAGCTCTTGCAACCAATTGGAAGCCGCGCTTCAGTTGTTGAACATTTTGGAAGCCTAACGGGCTTCCAGAACAGATTATGTTTGACAACCAAGGTTTGACTGTATAGATTTCTTTTGCTGTACAGGCACCCCCACACTCACATGTGTTCTACTTATACAGTCATACCTCGGTTTAAGTACGTTTCAGTTTGAGTACTTCCAGTTTAAGTACTCCGCGGAACCATCTGGAACGGATTAATCCACTTTCCATTACTTTCAATGGGAAAGTTTGCTTCAGGTTAAGTACACTTCAGTTTATGAACAGACTTCCGGAACCAACTACCCCCATGCTTCGGGTTAAGTACACTTCAGGTTGAGTACTCCGCGGACCCGTCTGGAACGGATTAATCCACTTTCCATTACTTTCAATGGGAAAGTTCGCTTCGGGTTAATTACGCTTCAATTTAAGTACTCTGCGGACCGTCTGGAACGGATTAATCCATTTTCCATTACTTTCAGTGGGAAAGTTTGCTTCAGGTTAAGTACGCTTCAGGTTAAGTACGGACTTCCGGAACCAATTGTGAACTTAAACCGAGGTACCACTGTACACACGTAAATAGAACCATACCAGGAAATGGCAACAGAGAGCTGGAGAGTCCTCATGGCTAGCAAAGAGACCCTCCTGTGAGGCCGAAAAGGACATCAGTGAGAGTGGAGGAAGCATAGCTGCCAAGTTATCCCTTTTTTAAAGGGATTTTCCCTCATGCTGAATAGGCTTCCTCGTGAGAAAAGGGAAAACTTGGCAGCTATGGGAGGAAGCCCCAAAGAGACTGGAGGCACAGGGCTTTGTTCATGTTGCTTAGCCTCCCTGCCTAGCATCTGATGCAGGCAGTAACACAGCAGCAGCAGCAGCAGCAGCAGCAGCAGCAGCAGCAGCAGCAGCAGCAGCAGCAGCAGCAGCAGCAGCAGCCAGTTTCCTCTGTGTCCTGCAGCCAACCCCAGAGCTTCGACTTGAAGAGAGAACTGTGTGAAGAGAGAGCAGGAGAGAGAGTTGAGGAGCAGGAGAAAATAGTCATTTAGAGACTTTTTAGAGGGTGCTCCCCACTTTACGTGATGTCGCTTATGTGCACGGGGGCCCGGGACATAACCCCTGCATAAGTCGGGGGACGTCTTCATTTTGATTCATGCTGGAGAATGTTTTGCTGTAAAAAAGGAGCAATGATCAAATCCTTAAACAGCAACGTCTTTTCTTATTTTTTTCCCCTGCAAGTCAAAATAAAAAGAAGTGCCATAATTCAGATCTGTAGCTTCTTAACAAGCACACATGTACACACACGAGTGGGAAAATGTCTAAAGTCAGCTGTTTCCTCTTCCGTAGATGCATTAAGAGGCAGGGGAATCTCTGTTGCACACAATCCTCAGTGGGGAGGTGGCAATCATGGAATAGCTGTGAAGATGTACTAACATGACTAGCGTAAATCTGTTTTAGTGCATTTTCCTTTGTGAAGCAGGTAAATATGAACTTGATTTTTTTCCCCTCTCTTCTCTTGGCTCAAGTTTCTCTGCCTGAAGAACATCCGGACGTTCCTCAAAGTGTGCCATGACAAATTTGGCCTGCGGAACAGCGAGCTGTTTGACCCTTTTGATCTCTTCGATGTGCGGGATTTTGGCAAGGTAAGAACATGTGTTTGCCTTTTTGTAAATGCAAGTCAATTGCAAGAAACAATATTATGAAGTGACTAATAAGTATAAAATAATGGGCCCCAGGAGTATGGGTCCACAAGGCTACTTTGCTGAGGCTGAGCAAGGCAGGGCTTGGTCCTTGCTTGGATGGGAGACCTCCTTGTAACCACCCCTGTACACTGTCTCTGTTCTGTGGCTGATTTTTTTTTCCTTTAAGAAAATAAATATATAATAAATATATTTTCATGTAATCCAAGGGGACCCATGCAAAAGAATGGTTGATTTCCCCCTCATTGCTTTTGGTGTCTTTCTTTCCAGAATCAGAGGTTCATGCTGCGCTGTGTGTCAAATGAGAATCTAGAGCAGGTATCCCCAAACTCCGGCCCTCCAGGTGTTTTGGACTACAATTCCCATCTTCCCCAATCACTGGTCCTGTTAGCTAGGGATCATGGGAGTTGTAGGCCAAAACATCTGGAGGGCCGCAGTTTGGGGATGCCTGGTCTAGAGAAACCATTTCTAAATGGATTCTGAGCCAAATATGTACAGCGACGCCACTCTCAGCATTTGAAATCCTTGGCATGTGTCTGTCAGGAGTGTAGTATAGTGGTGCCCCGCTTAACGAATGCCCTGCTTAACGAAATTTCCGCTTAACGAAAGGTTTTTTTCTAGTGGAGGTTGCCTCGCTAGACGAATTTGTTTTACGAAAAATTCGTCTAGCGAATCGTGGTTTCCCATAGGAATGCATTGAAATTCAATTAATGCGTTCCTATGGGCAAATTTTTTTTTAAAAAAATCAATGCATTCCTATGGGATTCGCTAGACGAATTTTTCGTTATAAGAAAAGACCCGTGGAACGAATTAAACTTGTCTAGCGAGGCACCACTGTACCTCTGTGTTTTCTTCCTGAGTGGAAACCTTTTCAGCTGTTTTCTTTGCCTGTGAGGAAAATAAAAGAAGATTCTTGGCCATGTTATCTTATCGTAGATGATAGCAGGATTCAGTTGGGTTGGTGGTAGTGATGAGATACCTATGAGAACAGAGCCTTTTGCTGGTCGACTTTCTTTGAGCATGCACAACATTAGCCCCAATCCATATTGATCCCGTAGTTTCTTGGGAAATTTGATGTGTCTTCCCTCAAACCAGCTTCTATTCAATATGAAAACATAAGCCTCATTGGTTTTGCAGTTCATCTGAGGTGTGTCCATTTGAGACAGTTATTGCACATGCTCAGAAGACAGTTTCATGAATAGGAATTTGGGGGCGACTGCAGGTGCAGGGAAACCAAACTGGTAATGTGCATCCCTGCCTCGTCTCTGTGTGCACAGCAATGTATAAACTTGCAGCCCAATGGGCAGAAACGACCTCCCTGCATTTTAAGCCACTATTGTCTGCAAAGCCTTTCATTCAGATGCTGGAAGGCCAAAAGCAAGGCGATGTATTTCTGTGTATGTCACACAACCAGCTACTTGCACTTTGATGTGCTTTCCAACTGCTAGGTGGGCAGGAGCTGGGACCAAACAACAGGAGCTCACTGATTGTTAAACCACCCAGGAAATTCAGAGAATCATAGAACTGTAGAGTGGGATGGAGCCAAAAGTGTCATCTAGGCCAATCTCCTGCAGTTGCAGCCCTGTGAGAGGAATAGGGCTTTCTGAACAACTTTCTGTGCCCTTAACAAACTAACAAACTACAACTTCCAGGATTTTGGGAGGAAAGAAGCCATGGCCCTTTAAAATAGCATCACAGTCCTTATATAATGAACAAGAGCTTTGGTTCATCTGGGTTCGTATTGCCTGCACTGATTGGCAGCAACTCTCAACTGGAACAAAGAAAAATGCCCCCTATTTCAAGTAAACCTTGGACCTTCTGCCTATTCATTCCTTGTAGCGCAAGACAAATACATCCCCCCCGGCTGCCCATCTAGCATTAGCTGTGGCCAAAGAATGACTCCCAGCCTCCAGGGTTTGGCATATTAACCTCTCAGTGAATTATGCAAAATTGCAATGTAGGCCAAAGCCTTTGGCTAACAGTAGTAGCAACATAAAAGCCAGTTCCTCGTCGGCTCTTTAATTTTCCGGAGCATGGTGTAATGAGATGTGCCTAGATAAATATAGATTGAGCTCTCCAGGGCGGTTGGTGGCCAGGATGATCTGGAAAGGGAGCCAACCATGTTTTCTGAGCAAATCTTCCAGTTATACACACACACACACTCTCTCTCCTCTTTCAAGGGACTATAATTCAAAGCACTCATGAACTTAGCAGTCACCCCTCTCTCATCCCTTTGACTCTTCTTTTCAGCTTGCCAGGGATGGTTTTAAAAGAGGGAGTATTTAATGACTCTGCAGTTCTGAATTAATGGGTCATGTGTGTGGGATCTTGCTATGAAAAAAATCTTGGCAGGGGGATATTGAGTCACAAGTCAACTTAAGAAAAATGAAGGCGCTTGTTTGGGTTAGCAACTGAGTGACTGAGCCATGTCTTTTGATGGGTGTGTTCGTTGCTTCTGCAAGCAATTCCTTTCTTTTTAAGTTTTCCTTTAGGTTTTCTGTAGTGTACACACACACACACACACACACAGAATTAACAACCATAATTCAAAACTTTCAAAAAAGTTAAAATAACAATAAACTAAAAACAGATTAAAACTCACACCATCTTTCCATATATCTAAAATGTTTTTAGCAGGCACCAAAAAGGGTATATAGCGAAGGTCCCTGCCTGATGTCAACAGGCAGGGAGTTCCAAAGTGTAGATACTTCTGCTCCATGGCACAAACCACCCTGCAGTACCAGAGAGAAAAGACAACATGATCCCAGCATGTTTGGGGTTGGCCAAGGCAGGGGGCCAACCAGGAGGTGGTTTTAATTTCCACCAAAGCCCACAAAACAGGCAACTGGGCTGGACTGATTGGAAAGCTTCGATCTGGCACCCCTTGACCATCGCCTAACAATTGACTACATTCAGCACTGGGCCATCTCCCCACCCCCAAAAAACCTGCCTTGTGGAGAACATGCTTGCCATGGTGGTGTTTCTGGCAGTGGAAGGACGGGGAAAGAGAACTTGCTGGATTTCAGGGTCCTCAGCTGCTGCTGAAAGCAATGTCTCAAAGGGAACCCCCACAGAGCTGTTTGGTGGGCAGCTGGCTTTGTTTGCCCTGGCTCCACCCTCCATCCGGTTCTTTCGCCATTTCTAATTAGCAACACATTGCCACTTTACTCCACCTGCATTTACCCAAACACACAAATACACACAAGCAAACTAGGGGTTCCTAGCTTTAGCAGGCTATAATGTGTGCAGATGCAGGTTAATTGGTCACAGCAAAGCCTGAGCAATTAGCAAATATATTGGGTGCTTTCCCTTCATTTCCCTCCATGCTTAAAAAGATGATGCTCTTGCAAAAAGAACTTTGTTCCTTGATTATGTTCATGCTCAAGGCAGATCGACTATATAATGACAAGCTGGAAGGTGTGCAGAGGAGGGTGGCCTATAAGGGTCTAGAAATCAAGACTTAAAAGGGGAACTGGGTATGTTTAGCCTGGATTAGAGGAGACTGAGAGGAGCCACCTTCAGGTATCTAAAGGGTTGTCACATGGAAGGTGGAACAAGCTTGCTTTCTCCTTCTACAGAGGGTAGGACCTGAATCAATGGCTTCAGTTTACAAGACAGGAGAGTCCAACTAAACATCAGGAAGAACTTTATGATAGTAAGAGCTGCTTGGCAATAGAATAGACTCCCTTGAGAAGTAGTGGACTTTCCTTCCTTGGAGGTTTTCAAGCAGAGGTTGCATGGCCATCTGTCATGGATTACTGTATTTTGCTGGTTTCTGCATTGCATGGCGTTGGACTAGATGCCTCTAGGGGTCACTTCCAACTCTGGCTCCAACCTTTTTCTTCTGCCGTGGGCAGGGCCACAGCTCAGTGGTAGAACATCTGCTTTGCATTCAGAAGAGCCCAAAGTTCAATCGTCAATTGCATCTCCAGGTGGGGTTGGGTGAGACTCCTTGTCTAGAACCCTGGAGAGTTGCTGCCAGTCAGTGTAGACAACTAGATGGACCACATCTGACTTGGCATAAGGCAGCTTTCTGTGTTTCTGTAAGACTGGCCCAGAACAACAACTCATGCAGAGGTATGACAGACAGCTCCCTGGCAAGGCAAATGATGCCACTGTAGTGAGAGTATGATTCATGTGGAAATGTGGCACAGTTGATGCACCTGCAGCAAAGGCTGAGTGGAAGGAGGCACAGTCATCACACAGAGACAGTAGGCAGCCTCCTTGACAGCAGATGGGTGCTTTGGGCTCCCTGAGCCTCTTAACGACTTAATTTATTTGGAAGTGGCTGATCCGCACATGAACATAAGCTCCCCAGTTTGCAAAACACGACATGCTACAGTATGCAATTTGGGTTACCTTGATGGCAAATGTAAACAGCCTTGCCTTTGTGAGCTTCCCTAAATTAGCTGGTGTGAGGCTGTCCACAGCTGCCAGTGGGAAGGCAGAATAACAGATACCTTTAAAATGAAAAACACAGGGCCTTGCAATAATGCTGGGGCATTTTGCAGTGCAATGAAACTGAGAGCTCATGCTGTTGCACAGTTGAACAAACACAGGAATCTGTAATTGATTCATTTTTTAAAAAATGGGGGAGTCCTTCCTGTGCAGACTTTCTGAGTATTTTAAGCTGGAAACATCTGTTCCACAGGCTGCACCTGCCGACAGCAGCCTGGCTGTTTTGACTGAGTGAGTCTTTCTTGAAAACAGGAGGGTGGTGAAAGCAGGCAAGCCAAGGAACTGAGAAGCCCTTAATGTTCATCAGGGGTTGGACTTCTTGGCTACGTTCTTAAAGCAGCCACTGTCCAGCATCCTAAATACCGGTAGATTAAGTTCTGTGATCGCAGGATTACCTATAGTCTCTTGACTTAATTCATATGCTTGCCAGACAGGCTGTAAACTCAAAGCCTCTTGATTTGAGTTTGTGCGTTTCCAACAAAAATATTCTCTGTCCCTAATTTTTATTTCATTCCTTCTTTCCTTGGGACAATAGGTGTCTGTGTGTGTGTGTGTGTGTGTGTTAGGGTTGCCAGACTCAATAGAGGACAGGACTTCTGTGCCTTTAATTGCCCTGCTCTCTTTTGAGTCTGGAAGCCGTAAAGAGAAACCAGCAGACCCTTTGCTTGGAAATTAAACAAAGGGTTTCTCTTTAAGGTTTCCAGACTCAAAAGAGAGCAGGGCAATTAAAGGCACAGAAGTCCTGTCCTCTATTAAGTCTGACAACCCGTGTGTGTGTGTGTGTGTGTGTGTGTGTGTGTGTGAGAGAGAGAGAGAGAGAGAGAGAGAGAGAGATTGCACATTTTTGGGGAAGACAACCACAACTTTTAAATGGCAAAAGAGCCTAAGACCCTGGATCAGGCCAGTGGCTCATTTAGTCCAGCATCCTGTCCTCACAGTGGCTGCCAGAAGATGCCTGTGGGAAATCTGCAAGCAGGATTTGAGCACAACAGCAAACTGTCCCCTCTGTGGGTTAAACCACAGAGTCTGGGACTTGCTGATCAGAAGGTCGGCGGTTCAAATCCCTGCAACGGGGTGAGCTCCCGTTGCTCAGTCCCTGCTCCTGCCAACCTAGCAGTTCGAAAGCACGTCAAAGTGCAAGTAGATAAATAGGTACCGCTACAGCGGGAAGGTAAACGGCGTGTGCTGCTCTGGTTTGCCAGAAGCGGCTTTGTCATGCTGGCCACATGACTTGGAAGCTGTACGCCGGCTCCCTCGGCCATTAATGCAAGATGAGCGCCGCAACCCCAGAGTCAGTCACGACTGGACCTAATGGTCAAACTTCCAAGACGAACCTAGCAGTTCGAAAGCACGTCAAAGTGCAAGTAGATAAATAGGTACCGCTACAGCGGGAAGGTAAACAGCGTTTCCGTGCGCTGCTCTGGTTCGCCAGAAGCAGCTTTGTCATGCTGGCCACATGACCCGGAAGCTGTCTGCGGACAAACGCCAGCTCCCTCGGCCTATAGAGTGAGATGATCGCAGCAACCCCAGAGTTGGACACGACTGGACCTGATGGTCAGGGGCCCCTTTATCTTATGGCTTCCAGCAACTGGTACTCAGAAGCATTACTGCCTCCAACTGTGGAGGCAGAGCAGAGCCATCTAATAGCGCTGTCCTATGCAGACGTACGCTGAATTGCCTTGGGGAGACACTTGTCTTGTGAATCATGCCTCTGGGCAGGATGCCGCATCCTTTTGCCTCCAGTCATCCCAATGGCAAAACACAAAATGAGAAGATGGAAAGCCAAACTGAGGAAATCTGCTTTGGGTAGTTGGAGTGCAACCTGGATCTATCAGCGCTTGAGCAACTTCATTTGTTTGTTTGTTTTCTTAATGTTTATATACCACTTGCTCACTTAGTCTAGTACAGCATAGACCTTTCTATTGCTTTAAAAGGTGTGTGTTTATACTAGTGTGCAAATAAGAGCCTGCTGAATCAGACCAATGCCCTATCTAGTATGGCATCCTGTGCTTACAGTGGCCAACTGGATGCCCATGACCTGTTATCCTCAAGGAGGATCCAAACATAACTGTATTTTCTCCTCCCGTGGCTTCCAGCAACTTGTATTCAGAAGCATTGCTGCCTTCAGCTGTGGAGGCTATCTTGGCTAGTAGCCATTGATGACCCTCTCCTCCATGAATTTGTCCAATCCTCTTTTAAAGCCATCTAGATTTGTTTTATCTGTCCTGAATCTTCTAACATTCAGCTTCACTGGGTGTCCTCGAGTTCTAGCATTAGGAGAGAGGGAGGAAAAGTTTTCTCCATCCACTTTCTCCATGCCAGGCATTATTTTATAAAATTTCTATCATGCCACCTCTTTGACAACAAGGTTAAAAGATGTGCCACGGCTTCTTGCCTGCTACTGGGCCAGGTTCAAAGTTCTTGTTACTAGTGAACAAAGCCTTGAATAGCTTGGACGCAGTAGACCTTAAGAATTGCCTTATCTACATCCCTTCGATCACTGAGATGATCTGGGGGAGCACTATTCATGGTATCTGTGAAAAGGGGTTGATTCTTAAACTGCTCTGGGAATGCTTCTACTAGGGGTCTCCTTAAGAATTCTTTGGAGAAAGCCATGGCTTTTAAAAGTGGTATTACAGTGCTTTAAATGCATGGTGCAAATGTGGCCTTAAGAGAACCCGGGTTCAAATCCCAGCTAAAAGGGACTCTTGGTGACCCTGATCCAGTCATTTGCTCTAAGCTGCCATTAGCTTGTAAAGCTGTGGATGAAACAAGGCAACCCAGCAGAGGAATGTAAAGCAGGTAATGGGAGTTGGTTATGACAAAATGTCATGGCTGCCTGACCAGATCCATTCCCAACATGGACATCTAGCTGTGATTCCTGCATTGTAGAAGGGTCAACTAGATGACTCATTGGGACCTGTCCAATTCTACAGTTCTCGGGTTCTGTTATCTCCCCCCCCATCTAGTCAACAACCTCCCTTAAATCTGATTCTATTTGATTGACTTTCCCAGGCTTGGGGTGGAGGGAAGGAGGCAAACTAAGGAGCAGGTTTTGCACCATCATGTCTTGAGTGATGGTTTAGGATGGGGCAGCCAGGAAGCACCATGATGCAAAGACATGTGAATTTTTTTTAAGACAGGAGTTCTGCGGAAGGCCTCCTGACAGCAAGGGGAGGAGAAGTCTCTGCTTGCGAGGCAGCAAAAGCTCTTTTGTTGGTATACAATGTGCAAATTAGTCATGACAAAAGTGCCGGAATCTTTCTGCATTAGAGAGAACATGCCTGCAGAGTTCCCTGGAGACTGGGGGAAAGCAGCAACCTAAAGGCTCTCTTCTTGTTCCTAATGGATACAGTTTTCTGGAGAATGTTTTCATTAAGGGACAGGTGGTCTCCTATAGTTATCTGGGTATAGGGGAAACAAAGAATCTATGTCGAGTGTTTTGGGTGGGGGACATGATTGGCCAGGCATCCTCAGATGAGAGGCCTGGGGCATTGTTGATGTTCTGTGGATCGTTTGTGCTGCACTTTACTAGAGTACCCCAGATCAAAGCTCTGAATTCCACACAACACACTGATTTCCAAGATTTCTTATTTTGCAGTTTTGTGTTTGTGCAATTGCATATGCTTAATGTGATGAAAGGCAGGGAGTTGTGGGAGAACTTTAGGGATCCTCATCATGGGTGTGTGTGGGGGGAGATGCTGTTGCACCTTAGTCTTGGTTGGCCACTGTGAGGACAGGATGTTAGAGGCTCCCTTTAGCCTGATCCAACAGCCAGGCTTTTCTGATGTTCTGCCTCTCCTATTGAAGGCAATATGTCTCCGAATACCAGTTGCTGGAAACAGCTGGAGGGAACAGTGCTGTTGTGCTTGGGTCCTGCTTGTGGAGTTCACATAATGGGCATCTGGTTGGCCGCAGTGAGAACAGTATGATGGACTTGATTGGCTTGATCCAGCTTCTTAAATTATTAAACTGGTGTCTCTCCAAATGTTACTAGACTCCAGCTTCCATTAACCCCAGTCAACATGAAAAATGGCTGTGGGTGATAGCAGTTGGTTCCCTCAGCATTTGGAGGGGCAGCATTAGAGAAAGCAGCTGTGAAGTGTTCCTTAAATGTCAAGAATAACAATAATGCATAAGAACAACCTCTTAGATGGTCCTTCTAGTCCATCTTACCATTGCCACAGTGGCCAAACAGATGCCCCTTGTGGAAAGCCTGCAAGCAAGACCTGAGCACAAGAGCAACTCTCACCTCCTGTGGTTTCCAGCAACTGGTGTTCAGAAGCATTGCTGCTTACAACAGTGAAGGCAGAGCAGAGCCATGCTGGCTTGTAGGGCTAGGCGACATCTGGTTTTCAACATCATGATATATCACCAGCTAAGTATCACAGTATATCACAATGTCTGAAATAAGGGTGGAACTATGTAGAGGCAAGGGACGCAGGTGGCGCTGTGGGTTAAACCACAGAGCCTAGGGCTTGCTGGTCAGAAGGTTGGTGGTTCGAATCCCTGTGATGGGGTGAGCTCCCGTTGTTCGGTCCCAACTCCTGCCAACCTAGCAGTTTGAAAGCATGTCAAAGTGCAAGTGGATAAATAGGTACCGCTCCAAGTTGGAAGGTAAACAGCATTTCCATGTGCTGCTCTGGTTCGCCAGAAGTGGCTTTGTCATGCTGGCCACATCACCTGGAAGCTGTACGCCGGCTCCCTTGGCCAATAACACGAGATGAGCGCCGCAACCCCAGAGTCAGTCATGACTGGATCTAATGGTCAGGGGTCCCTTTACCTTTTATGTAGAGGCAAACTAGTAGCCACCAATAGCCCCTTGTCCATGAATTTGTCCAGTTCTTGTTTAAAGCTACCCAAGTTGGTGGCCATCATTGCCTCCTCTGGGACTCCCAAACACTGCATCCTTTCTTTGTAGGGGAGTTTTTCCATCTCATTCTCTGAACCTGTTCCAACATGACAATATGATGAGTATTCACGGGGGGTTATGGGTGGTATCATCTAGTAAGGAGGATTATGGCAATGATGTTGAGACCACCAAACAAAACTCTAGAATCCATCTTGTCAACTTTGCCAGAGGTAAATCTTTGGCTACAATTTCAACTTGCTTGGCTCGTTCATACAAGGAGAGCCAGTGCGGTGTAGTGGTTAGAATGCTGGACTAGGACCTGGGGGACCAGGGTTCAAATCCCCACTAGGCCATGAAGCTCACCAGCTGACCTTGGGCCAGTCACTGCCTCTCAGACTAACCTTCCTCGCAGGGTTGTTGTGAGGGTCACATGAGGAGACTCAGGGAAGAACTGTGTGTGCCACCTTGAGCTTCCTAGAGAAAGAGGTGGGATATAAATACCATGAATAAAAATAATAAAGAAATTGTAGAAAGACCTACAACCAGATTATGGCTTGACTCTGAAATTCTTGCAGTTAGTGGTGGTGGGAAACCACCCCCCCCAGGCTGAAGGGAGATAAACTCTTAGCAACTTTTCCCTGAATCATTAATTTTTTTCCTGGGCTGTCTTAATGACTCTCTCCTGCTACTGGGGTTTCTTTTTAATCTATAATTAGCAGGAAGTGAGTGGTTCTGAGGAGAGGGGGGAGGGGATGCTTTACTTATGTGTCACACCATTAAGACTGAGAGAGTGAATGAACTTAGCAGTGGTGTCATTTTTGCTAGAGCATGAGATCATTTGGCCAAAACAAAAGGAACGCCAATTGCACTCCAGAGGAATACACACACAAAGAGGTGTGTGCACATGGCACCAAATAGCTCCCATTTTCAAAGGGGATACTTGCTGGACAGGATTGTAGGGTTGTTGTTGTTTTTTGCTAAGACTGCAGGTTTATATCATTTTATTTTATATTGATTAATCCTCTGCCTTTGAACTGCTGGATAGATTTAATTTGCACATTGCCTAAACCTCAATAAAGAGGAGGCTTATGAGATACTCAAAAAAGAGTGAATTACTCACAGTTTTAATTTAATTTAATTTTTTTTTACTTCATGAAATTTATACGTTGAGCGATTTGGCCCTTCCAACTTTACAGTGCTATGATTAGTTCTATGAATAGTTGGAGCCTTAGCTCCATACTGTATACATCCCCAAGGCTCCAATAAAAAAACCCACTTACCTGAGAGAAAGCTCCATTGAAATCAGTGGAACCTCTGAGTAAACATTGTTAGGATGCAACATAAAATAATACATTGTGAAGTGGCATAAGAAAAGGACAGGTTTGTTTTTTAAAAAAATTCCTTTGGAGGACAATTAGGGTCCCAGATATATAAGGGCTGATCAAAGCAAAGCCTGTCTTCAGATCAGCATACCAATCCCCCCACCCCCTCCCCGCCATTCATTACAACAATCATTGTACAGTCATTACAACAACTTTCCAGCAAAGGCAAATCAAGAAGGACAGGAAAGAACTCTGTAGTTGGTGGCAGCAATTAGATCAGTAGCAGTTTATCTGCTACAAATTTCAAGCCTTGCAGTCAATTGTTTTTTTTATTCTCCCCCTCTCCCTCCATCCTAGCTGAATTCCAGCTCTGCTATGGCAAGGAGAGCTGGAGAAAAGAAAGAAGGGTGATGATTGGGGAGGGGAAAGGGTTCTTGCAAGGAATCTGCATAATGAATTGTGGAGATTCTGCCTCCTTCTCACCAGTTCTTAATTTACACAAGGGGGTTCTCTCTCTCTCTCTCTCTCTCTCTCTCTCTCTCTGTAACAAGTTATAGGTAGGTAGCCGTGATGGTCTGCTGTAGTTGAAACAAAATTTTAAAAATCCTTCCAGTGAACCTGTTGATGACTGTTGACTGCAATTGGTATTACAGGAAAAAGCAAGGGGTGAGATGATAAAGCTATTTTTAGCCATCTCACCCCTTGCTTTTTCCTATGGTAGTAGTAGTAGTGACAACAACAACAACAACAACAACAATTTATTATTTGTACCCCACCCATCTGGCTAGGTTTCCCCAGCCACTTTGGGCGGCTTCCAACAAAGATTTAAATTACATTAAATACATTGTAAGACAAGTTGCAGTCGTTTACAGTCATCAACAGGTTTACCACACCTATCAGCCAATCACCCATTCCCACCACCCTTCTGAGTAATACCCCTCCCCACCCTCTCACTATATATAAGGGTCTGGTGACTTCTGTTTCAGTGTATCTGAAGAAGTGTGCATGCACACGAAAGCACATACAAATGACAAACTTAGTTGGTCTCTAAGGTGCTACTGGAAGAAATTTTTTTATTCTCTTTAACAAGGTGAGTTTTTGTAACTGTTTCCTAGCAAGGTCGGCAACTGCAGGCCTTCAAGTCTAACCTACCCATAACACTGGACAAAGCCCACAGGCCTCTCTTGCTGTTGACACCCTTGTGATAAAACAGATGCAAGAAAAACATTTGTTAAATAGCAAGTGGAGATGGAGGAATTTGTTGATTTTCATTTCTCCTGCAGTTTCACCCTTCTCCCAGGTCTCCACATCTACTATGCATTTTGGAATGTGGTCAGTCAGTCAATTTGTTTCCTATATGTTTGGATGCCTCTTGAGATGCCATTCCAAACTCAGCACGAGGATTCTCAAGGAAGTTTTTGTCAATGTTTGGATTTGGCTGCCATTTTGAATCAAGATGACAGAACAAAACATCATTTTGGTGTGATTTTGCCAATTTGGTTCAGCCACCTGTGGGAATGTAGTTGCCAAACTCAGCATGAGGGTTCCTGAAGTGGGGGTCTGCATAGACGTTTGGGTGCCAGACACCATTTTGAATTAAGACGGTGGACTGAAACTTGGCCTTGGTATGACTTCACTTGGTTTTTGGCATGGGTTTGGCCGCCTCCCAAGATATTGTCACTCCTTGGAGGAAAAGGTGGGATATAAATGTGAACAGAATTGAACCTTCCTTGGCAGTTCCATACAAGCCCCTTTATGTAATCTGCCCTAAGAAATAACTTTGGGTGCATCCCACTCTGCTTGGCCATTTGCACATATAAAACATGACATTGCCCTACTCCCCTGCCAGATTTGCTGCTGTCGTTTGTCAAGAATCCAAAGATCATAACCCCTTTCCTTCAGAGCTTGGGATAGTGTGCGCATATGATTGGTTCTCCCTAGAAGTGCCACTCTTGGCAGGCTATTCTGCTTGATTGATGCCCTGAGTCAAGGTTCTGGCAGCTCATATAGGCTGAGATAGATTGTTTATTTTTATTTTTTAACCCCCAAATGCCATCAATACAAGTTCCTGAGTTGTGATGGCTGCTTTGATGTGATCTAGAAAGGCATCATTCAGCTTGCAACAGAGTGGTGTTAATATTACATTTGTAGAATCATATAATCGTAGAGTTGGAAGAAACTCCAAAGGTCATCCAACCCCCTGCAATGCAGGAATCTCAGCTAAAGCATCCATGACAGATGGTCATCCAACCTCTGCTTAAAAACCTGCAAGGAAGGAGAGTCCACCACTTTCCAAGGGAGTCTGTTCCACTGTAGAACAGCTCTTACCATCAGAAAGTTCTTCCTGATGCTTAGTCGGAATCTCTTTTCTTGTAACGTGAAGCCATTGGTTTGGAGCAGGAGAAAACAAGCTTCCTCCATCTTCCACGTGACAGCCTTTTAGATATTTGAAGATGGCTATCGTATCTCAGCCTCCTCTTTTCCAGGCTAGACATACCCAGCTCCTTCAACCGTTCCTCATAAGGCTTGGTTTCCAGACCCTTCATCATCTTGGTCATTCTCCTCTGTACACATTCCATCTTGTCAATACACTTCTTAAATTGTGGTGCCGAGAACTGGACACGGGACCCTGGGTGTGTTCTGATCAAGGCAGAATAGAGTGGAACTATTACTTCCCTAAATTATTTATTTATTTAAAATTATAACCTGCCCTTCCTCCCAGTGGAGCCCAGGGCAACAAAGTGCAAGCAATAAAAAGCAATAAAACATGTAAAAGCAATTCTGGGGTACCGAAAGATCTCTGCTTAATTCTATTCTACTTCTTCATGTAGCAGCACATAAATGATGGAACTCCCTCCCGCAGGAGGCAGTGATGGCCACTGTCAGGGGACCTCCGTACAGGGAGCCTCCTCCCCTCTTGCTGACCAGCAGTTCGCCCAGTGAGAGCAGCAGCAGTGGGTCAGGTGAGGGGAATCAGGAAGTGAGTGGGGCGGAGGTGTCAGGGCTCAGCAATGTGGGAGACCCCTTGCGCCGCCAGGACCAAGAGGTGGAGGGCAACAGGCAGCCCCTTCTGGCGCCTGAATTAAGGCGTGCCACCAAACGTAAGGTTTGGAGGAGGCGTTTTGGGGTGCCCAAACTCTTATGCTGATCCCGTAGCTGGAAACGTCCACTGCCGGATTCTGTGAGTGACTGAGAGGTCAGGTTTTCTGCTATCTCCGCACTGTAAATACTATGCACAATAAAACTCTTAAAGACAGAGCAGACTTGGGCATCTTTACTCAGTAGTAGCCGCAACAACACCCTTACAGCCACCAACTTGGATTCGCTTTTAAGAATGATTGGGCAAATTCATGGCCGAGAAGGCTACTTACGGCCATTAAGCATTGTGGCTCTACTCTGCCTCCACAACTAGAGGCAAGAATGCCTCTGAATTTCAGTCGCTGAAAACCGCTGGAGGGGAGGAATCTCTTGTGCTTGGGTCTTGCCTGGGGGCTTTCCATAAGGGGCATCTGGTTGGCTGCTGTGAGAACAGGATGCTGGACTAGATAGGTCTTTGGTTCAGTTCAGAAGGGCTTTCTCTATGGAGGTCTACTGTCAGAACAGAACCTCCATACCCAGGGGCAGTCTGGTTCGGAACACCAGCTTCTGGGAACCACAAGTGGTACGAACACAGCTGTTGAACTCGAAGTCCTGCTTTCTGTCTTCTTCTGTAACCCTCCACAGTTACTCTAAACTGTTGCTATTTGAGCCACCTCTCAGTAAAATAAAATAAAATAAAATACTCTCTTCCCGTAATCACTCATTTGGCCCACTGCTTCATCAGCTCCCAGGTGATTAGGATCTTAAAATCATCAAACCTTATTTAATTTCTGGCTCCCTGAGGTTTTCACTCTTCAAATCCACCCACATTAGGTCATCTTTCCCTTTACTTGCTCACAAGGCATCCTTCAGCCGGTCAATAGCAATGGAATTAGAGAGAGAGAGTGCAATCGTTACAAACCCAAAGTCTTAGCGTGGCTCCTGACTGCGGAAGATTGTATTTTAAAGAGATGAAATTAATTGAGCAATTGGCTTCCGTATCAGAGAAGGGGGAGGAAGCAACATTTTTTCAAAAGTCAGGAAAATCCCCAAATGGGTTATTAACTGTGAATCTGCATGTAGCAACATTCGATTCTTCTATGTTTGGTGGGAATGCCCTCTGGTTTCTCAAGCATATCAAGAAATATCTAACACAATTAAATCCCCTGTTAAGGCTTCCTTGCAACTGTCATTACTTCAGTTTAGCTTTATTACAGCAGAAGCCAGCAATACAAAATACCATAATTCCAAACAAAGAATCAGCAATAACATCACTGGAAGTAAAACAATTACACAGAAGGAATTTGCAATATATTATTCAATAGAAGAGATTTACGTTTCTTAATAGCTAAAGTGCAGAATTTGGCCACATCATATGATACTGGACTTGAGGAATCTTCCAGAAGGAATTTTCGTAAAATTTCGGGGGAGAATTCCAAATAATATTTTAAGGGTTTAAATTTTGACAAAAGGGGTAAAGTAAGTCGAGCTCGTTCTTCACTGTAAAATTCACAAAATAAAAGAATGTGAGTGACAGATTCTACCTTATTGGACATGCAAGGGTCATTACTGAATATGTGGGTGGACGACCTGAAAGCTTGTCACTCCAAAGACATTTTGACATGGATGTTAGCTGCAGCCAGGATTTCAACAGCCCATCAATGCATTTGGCTGTGTCGTATAAGAATTTACAGAGTTTGGCTATTGCAGAAACTATAAGACATAAACCGTGTGTCTACAGACGGATGGAGGATCTAGAACGTTTTTATGTCATATGGTGGGAATTTTTTTCTTATGCGAGGAGGTAAAATCTGCTCTGTAACACTGGGGAGTTAAGGCAAGGCTCTGTGTATGTTAAGGAGGTTACCTACAGCAGAAAGATGTGTCTGCAGGGGAATAGTCCCTCTTTCCTAACATTAAAAAGAGATGATGTGACAGCGAAGAGATAGTGCAGGACTTGTATCAAGGATCCATGCAGGTGGTTAGCTGACTTTTTGCCCCGAACCCTGGTGTACTTTGAGGTAAGTCCCTATAGATTATGCTGCTGACTGTGTGCACTAAGCAGAAAGTTCTGTTGACCACAGTCCTCTAAGATGCAGCGAGAAAAGGTTCAAAGTAAGGCCAGGTTCCCATCTCTGAAGAAGTTCCAGGGTTGTAACTTTAGGGTCAGTTCTGGTCTGGTGTAAATCATGGTCTGGTGTAGTTCCCAAAACAGTTGCCCTCACTCTGTCTAGCCTATCTCACAGGGTTGTTGTGAGGATGAAAGGGGGGGTACCTGGGGGCTCCTTGAAGGGTGGGTGGGATAGAAATGCATCATCTAGCAAGACTTGGGAATTTCCATAGGCCACTCTCCCTGCACCAACTTCCCTCAAGTTCCTCAAGTGTGGTGTAGTGATTAAGAGTGGTAGTCTCGTAATCTGGTGAACCGGGTTCGCTTCCCTGCTCCTCCACATGCAGCTGCTGGGTGACCTTGGGCAAGTCACACTTCTCTGAAGTCTCTCAGCCTCACTCACCTCACAGAGTGTTTGTTGTGGGGGAGGAGGGGAAAGGAGATTGTTAGCCGCTTTGAGACTCCTTCGGGTAGTGATAAAGTGGGATATAAAATCCAAACTCCTCCTCCTCCTCCTCCTCTTTTTCTTTTGCCTGGCTGGAATGTGCCTTCAAAATGAGAAAATGCCTCACACTTGCCTAGATCTCCATCCATTGTGTGTCTGTGTGATATCTTCTTATGTACATAAAAAGCATGGTGCCGTCATGCTCTGCAGAGAGGTTTAACAGAGGTGGGGGAGAAGCTCTTCACACAGTGGTTTAGCAAGCTGCTGTGTGAAGCAGTGTGCCCTTGCCTTAAAAGGGGGTGGGGCTTGGAGCGAGCTGGGCAGGGAGGGGAAGAACCTTGGGGCAACTCGTGGGAAGATAGGCAAGGAGGGGAGATAAGGTATAAAGGCAGGGAGTTGGTAAGGTGTGGAGGAAAGGTATTTGTCAAAGGAGTCGGTGAGCAGGGAGGAAGCCCCTGGTGTGTGGTGCAATGGTTAGAGTGCTGGTCTATGACTTGGGTGATCAGGGTTCGAATCCCTAACCAACCATGATGCTCACCAGGGGACCTAGAGCCGATCACTCACTCTCAGCCTAACCTAGCTTGCAGGATTGTTGTGGGGGGTTAAATAGGAAGGGGCAGAACCATGTAAGCCTGCCATTCAAAGGCATGAGTCCCATCCATTCCCCAACCATTCTTCCCTGCCACCAGTCCCACTGCTGGAATGTGGCCCCTTGAAGGCTTTCCCTTAGGGGTGTGTGGCCCTCAGGCTGAATAAGCTTCTCTACCCAGCTCTATAACTGGGTGCAGAGATGCAGAATGAAGCTACCCCCTCTCTCTTGCTCCTTCCTTCTGCAGGATTTTAATCCCTCAATACCACCAGCAACACCAACACCTTAAAAGAAAAGCGTACTGCAAATGAACACAATTTTCAAAGCCAAACCTTCAGATACTGTTTTGCAGCATTTTCACTCCCCTCCCCAGCACTGGAATGTGAGATACATATGATTAAGTCCCAGCGCTAGGCCGTAATAAAACTTGATAGAGCGAAACGCAAATAAAATGACGCAGGCTAGAATGGAACGATTTGTAAAACTGTGAGGAGGCAGAGCCTGCATGGAAAGACGATTAATTGAACTATCATAGAGGTGCATGTACTTATTAGAAAATCAGCAATAGTCACTGCATAAAGCTTAGGGCTGCCAGACATCCGGAATTTTCAATAATTGCTTGAAATGTCCAGGAAACCTGGGTGTATGCCAGCCCATTTCAGAAGTGTTGGTTGTTTTATTTGTTGTTGTTGTTGTTGTTGTTGTTGTTGTTGTTGTTGTTGTTGTTGTTGTTAATTCCTTTAAAAAGAGAGAGAGCAACTCTACTAAAACTGCCAGTTCATAGGACATTTTATGTGCCTCCCCCCGCCCCCAGTACCACATAAGAACTTCAGAAGTGGCTGGATGCTGGACAAGGCTGTTTTTGACTATGTAACTTCTATTTCAAACAAAATTCGACATATACCGTAATATCTCACAGTGTGTAATTCCATAGACCAACATACCATGCAATCAGAACATATCCTGAGAAATTAAAGTCCAATGGATTGTCAGGAGATAAAGTCCATTCAGTTCCTAATCTGGCATATTGGGAATAACCACAATATGGTATACTTATCTTATGGTGTTCCACGCGTCACTAACGTTCCTTATATATAGATAACGGATCAGGTGGGAAATTTGAAGGTATAGCACAACATAGTCAAAACCAGCCTGCTACGTTGTGTGTGTTGTTACTAGGATTGTATTTATGTAACCTAAGGTTTAGTAGTGTTTTGCATGTGGATGCAGGACCAAGTCTTAGTACAAAACTCTAACCGCTGCAGAACACTACCTACCCACCCCTCAGTTTACAGTACTGTAATCACCTAATTGAAACTGAGGCTTTGAATATGGATGATCATCAAATAACCAGGCTGTAGAATTCAACTTTCTTTGATGCTTTTTTTTAAAATAAAGTGGACAGTACTGGTAGACTCCATTGATCGATCAATCTAATCTTAGAGGACTCTCAATTGATTTTAAAATTAGGAAGCACCACCTACTTTTGCTTTTCTCCACTTGCTAAAATGCTTTTACTCATCTTCCACATGGTAGCATGGGAAGCATTAAAAATAATAATCACGTACCCGATTTTTAGACAAGACAGAATAGGGTCACCGCTAGAGCAAAACAGGGTGGGATGTTAAAAGATTGGCTCCTTTGGGAAGAATTTGGGAAACAAACTGGTGCTTTGAAGTCTTGCATGACCTCATTTTCTTTCAAGGGAAATGAAAGCAAATGGAGCAATGTTTCTCGTTGCATACTGAGAAAAGAAATGAAGGACAAGAAGCTGCGCCTTCTACTGTGTCAGACTGTTGCTCCATCTTACCCCAGTGTTGTCTACACTGGCTGGCAGCAGCGGCTTTCCAGTTTCAGTCAGGGCATCTCTCACAGCCCTACCTGAAGATGCAGTTGCATGCAAAGCACGTGCTCTACCGCTGAACTAAGGTTCTTCCCATAAAAATAAAAAATAAAATAAAAATAAAAATAATAAAAATATAATTATAGATCTCATGTTTCTGAATAAAAGGCTGAATTAAACAGGAAAATGGGTCTTCAGTTTAATTGTTTCACTTAAACTTCCCAGCTCCTACAGATTAGGGTGATGCTTTTCATTCTTATGGCGAAGAGCTTTATCAACAAGGTTTCATGGAGGAAACCTCTTTCCTGGAGCATTGCAGATATAATAATCCTATTAATATTGGAAATGCAAGAAGGGGAAAATAAATGCCTGCAACTGAAATGTTTACACATAGCTTTTCCTTCTGTATGCCAAGGGTGGCAGCGGCTATGGAGTTCCTGGTCTGTTTCACTGATAGACTTCACAAGTGAGCCCATTTATCTAGCAAGTGTGCTGGAAAAGGGTCCCCACTCCCCACCCCTTCAAGCCTTTGCTGTGGGGCAGGGGCAAACTAGATGGCTTGACTTTTCATGGAGGCAGGAGCAACCTTCATCTTGGAAAGGGCTGCAGCTCAGTTGCACAACATCTGCTTTGCAGGCAGGTTCAGTCCCCAGCACCTCCAGGTTGGGCTTGGGAGGGAAAACCTTGACTGAAACCCTGGAGAATTGCTGCCAGTCAGTGTAGACAACACTTAGCTAGATGGAGTAGCTTCCTGTGCTGCTGTTTATCTCATTCCTTTAATCAGGATGATGAGGACTAGAATCTTATTCATTTTTAGCAGGTCGGTCATGGCTCAGTGGCAGACTTCTCTGCTCTGGCATGCAAAAAGTTCCCAGTTTCAGTCCCCGCTGGCATCTCCAGTTCTCAGCAAAGCAGCTTACCTAGCAGAGACCAGCAACCTTTCCCATTGGTAGCATCCAGGACAGATGTCTGCTTGGCCTAATTGATGAACTGGCCCTGGAGGAAGGACAGACCCTGACACAGGCCACAGCTGAAATACAGTAATGCCTTCCCCCCCTCACCATTGTTAACATCTCCCTTTCAGTTTCAATTTTAATCTCTCAGTTGTTATGAGATCTGATGATGGTGGAGCTAAAGGCGATGGTAAAATATGCATGAGGCTCTCCGAGAAAAGGAAGCAAAACGCAAAGGAGCTAAGAAAGACAGCAGATGCACGACAGTTTTCACAGCTGTGGCATGAGACATGCTGTTCCTTCTGGTGCTCTAGATCCCTGGCATTTGCATGGTGGGGTTGGGGTGAATTAGGGTATTTCTTAGATTTCCCTCTGTTTTTTCAGATGTTGCGATTTGCCAAGAAAGGGGTCAGGGTGGGGACTGAAGCCGGGGGAATGGCTGTGGAGCACGGAGACTGTAAACCAGAGGACATGGCTTCCTCTCTTTCTGTGCATCTCCATGCAAACACCCCTCTAGATTGGGCAAGGTGGCCCCAGAGGGACTTGGTTAATAATGCATCTGAGGTAGGATTGTATGAAAGGTCATTATTGCCAAAACACCCACGTACCCAGTCCAGCTATTATCCCATCTCAGTTAATCAGCCTCCCCATTGTTCCTGAGTAAACATTCTCACTCTGACCCCTCTGTTTACACAACACCACAATCGGGCTTGCATCGGGGTACATCCGACCTCAATACGTATGTCCTGGACACCCACGCGCCAGATCCCAGCCTTTAAATAAAAATAAATCACCACCTCCCCAGTTGATGCTGCAAATATTGTTGATTGCAGGCCAGTGCTGGTTTCTGCAAGAAGCTTCCTATGCTGTGTGGTATTTTCCCTATGCAATCCCCTCCCCTCCCCTCCAGCACTTCATAGAATTGTAGATGGAAGAGCCCCAAAAGTTAATCTGGTTCAGCTCCCCCCCCCCTGCAATGCAGGAACTTGCTGATTGGATATCATGGTGATGTGTTGCATGTCTCTTTGCAGTGGGAGATATAGGAGACCACTGGCCCCTTTAAAAGTGGTTGGATGCAACTCAGGCAAAAAAGTAAAGTCTATAATAGCAAATAAATAGGGGCAATTGTAATCTGTGCTATCTGCATTCTTTGGGGGGCTGGGGATGCCGAGACTGTTCATCACCAGGCAGGGCACCCCTTTATGTGAACAGTGTTTATTGCCTAGGGGTCTGTCCATCAGATCACAGTTGATCAGCCTGTTGTCTTCGTGCTCTTTGCAAGCCTGTCTGGATCTTGATTTCTGTTATGAAAAATGTACCCCAAAATGCGTTGCCTTTTAAGAAGGACAGACGCGGGTCGGAAGCTCCAAAATTTGCACTAAGTTCAGCTCCGCCGGGAAAATGACAGAGACCACACGATGCTGTCAGGAAAAACAAACTGATCCCTTTATTGCAGAATGCAAAGCTACAGCTGTAGGGTCCCTGCCTCTGGAAAGAAGGAAGGAACCCCGGGAAATGGTGAAGTCCCCCTATATACCCTCCTGTTCATGCATGGAAATCTCTGGACTAGGAGGGAGGGGGAGACAAGGGCGACGGGTGGGAGATCGGATTAGCTGGGTGCGGAGATGACTTCTCCTTTCAGATGGAGAGATGTCAATCTCTCTTCTCCTGTCGTTGATGGTGCTCCCTGTTGTTTGGCAGGAAGGGCAATCAGTCGAGATGGGTGCAGAGGTGGGGCAGTTCCTGGCGATTTCCATGGGGTGGAAGTCCGCCCGGCAGTGTTTTCCTCCAGGCCATGGAAGGGTGGGCTACGTTGAGGATGGCAATTTATTTGAATAAAGTTGTTCCAGCTAATCCCTCTATTGTCCGTGTGTCCTTGAATGGGTATAGGGTGGTAGTAGGGCAAGGTTCAGGTGGGTTGGGATCATACAGGGTTCATACAGAAAATATACCTGGAAAACATACCTAATGCAGGGATTTCTAATTAAAAGGTAGCAGTCCTGACATATACAGTTCTAAGATATAAAACAGCAATTCTAATACAGAGGCAGCGGATAGAGATTTCATGGTAAGAGAACATATAATAGGCTGTATTATTAACTTGAGTAGAAAAGTTTAACTTTGGATTTGGGCGGTTTTCCCCCCCCCCTTCTTCTGGAAACATTGTTTTGTTCTGGGCGGAGGGGAGGTGGAGAGGGGAAATGTGTGAGTTTTTGCTAACTGTTGTGCATATGCAGATCCTTAAGCCTTCCTTCAGGCAGGGTCGAGTCCTAGCTGGAGGGGTGGGGAGACAGGGAAGATGGCATTGAACAGGATTCTGGGTATTGCAGCTGTCAAATTCTGTCACCCCTCTCTGTTCATTAATAATGGTGTCCTGCAAACCCCCCCCCCCAAATATGATTTTATAACAATTTTATAACATTTCCATCATCAGACGTGGGCAGCCATCAATCCTAGACCCACCAGACTTGCCTGGACCTGGGGCCAGGTTGTCTGCCCACTTGGCGATAAGGACAAATGAGATTCAGCTGCCATTCTCTGTCAGAACTGTTCTGTTTTGGCAGGCCCAGCCTAATTACCTTGTTTGGAAATATATATGCAGCACTTCCTGTTCAGGAAAAAAAAAGTAAAACCAGGAAGCCACTTTAATATCAAATTGTGTTTATTGTGTGGTCATTGGATTTAGAGTGGGCAGAAACGGGATTAAACAAGGCCGAAGAGGTAGGAGATGGTGGTCTCTAAATATAGACAGGCTTGTAGATCCCCACTCAACCAACAACAACAATAATAATAATAATAGTAATTTATCATTTATATCCCACCCATCCGGCTGGGTTTCCCCAGCCACTCTGGGCGGCTTCCAACCTAGTCACCTGTGGTGAGTAAACATCTTCTCTAGGTGAACAAAGTGGCTATGCCCGGGAAATTCCTGACGTATGGCAACCCTAGTGGGCAGTTACTTCAGCAAACTGCTCCATTTTCTGTTATGTACTATTGTGAGAAATGGCTGTTCTCTTGAGATTAACTTAAATTGAAATCAGATTTTTTAAATAATGGGTATACACACACACACACACACACACACACACACACACACACACACACACACACAATCCCACTGCTGTAGCATATGCAAGCCCCATCCATCAGCTTTCCCCCTTTCTTCCTGAGACTAATCTTGTTTTTGGAGGCCTACAGTTTGACAAGAAACCCGATAACAGTCCCTACTCTGCCTCCAGATTGAATTTGCGGTAGTGCAAAAAACAAAACCCAAACTATAGTAAAACAAATTACCTGTCACGAGTTGAGCAAAGATGGAAGGATCAGAAAAAGGAGGCTTTGAGATGTGCCAGCTTTAAAACCGCACATTTTCCCAGGCTCATGACCTTTGTGCAGCTTATCTGCTGTCGAGTTTAGATTTGGCTGGAGCTTAATTGTATTTAGTGGTGCCTGGCAGAGAATGTGTGAAGCTTAATAATAATAATAATAATAATAATAATCGTGGAATTGGAAGGGACCCAAATAACCATCTAGCCATCCCCCTGAAGTGCAGGAATCACAACTTGAAAGCAGTTTGTGCAGAGAGCCTGGAGGTTGTCAGAATGATCCTGGGGTGCACACTTTATTTCCGGTGCCATGTGGATGTCGGCTCAGTTGCTGAAAGCACATCCACACCATGCTAAATTGGTTAGGATCCACTGTGTGGCTGAAGGCTGAGAAACTGAATGAGAGGTCCCTTCTGCACTTTACATTGAAAGCAGTATTGTGCTACTTTAAAGAGTCATGGCTTCCAGCAAAAAATAAAAAATGTAGGGACTGCATTTGGTTAAGGTTGTTGAGACTTGCAAGGAGACTCCCTGTTCACCTCCCAGAGGTGCAATTTCCAGGGTTTCCTAGAAAAAGGGATTTGATGGTTAAATCACTCTGGGAAAGTTCCCCCGACCCAGGACTAGACTAATGTATTAGAAATTCAGGCTCTCTGCTTGGAAATTCAGAATAAAAGTGTGATTGGCTGAAGAAATTGATAGCATTGGTAGATTTCACCCTGCACAGCACTTATTATTCATTATTGATTTTATTATTTGAGTGCTTCTCATCAGTTTCTCTTCCTCTCTCATAACATTAGAACTGACGGAGATTCAGTGATAATGGATATTGAAAAATTCAGTATAGACCAAAAAAAAAGCCCTTCTTCCTCCAGTGAATAGTTGGACTGTGGAACTTACTCCCCCAGGAAGCAGTGATGGTCACCAACTAGGATGGCTTTAAAAGAGGATTGGACACATTCATGGAGGAGGAGAGAGCACTATTGATGGTTACTAGACACAGTGGCTATGCTCTCTGGCTCCGTGGTCAGAGGAAGCAATGAATGCCAGTTGCTGGAAATTGCTGGAGGGGAGGACGGTTCTTGTGCTCAGGTCCTGCTTGTGGGTTTCCCATGGGGGCATTTGGCTGGCCATTGTGAGAACAGGTTGCTGCACTAGATAATCCCCCTTTGGCCTGATCCAGCAGGCTCTTCTTAAATTCTTATGCCTGTGAAGATTGGAATGCAAAAATCTAACTTGGGCACGTGGTTAAAATTGACAGGGCAACTAGTGAAATATCATTTCCTTTTTATCCACCTGCGTGCACCCTCCCTCCTTTCATCTCTCATTCATAACACATTTTATGTGGCTGTTCTACAAGTTGATTTGAAATGGCTCATGCAGCCTTTGTATCATGTTGCTGTTTGATGTATGCCAGAACAGGGCAGTAATATACTCACTCTTGTTCCTGCGGCACTATCTATTTAAACACATGCTTTTAATGCACTCTGGTCCAAAGGCTGGAGAAAAATAGTCACTCTGAAATAAAATGCTGGTGTAACTACCCCCCACTAGTCAATTAAAACTAGATTAAAAGAGAAAAAAGGGATAACAGGTTTTCTTAAATCCAGGGGGTACAACCCCCCTGGATTGTACCCAAAGCGAGTCCTGTTCAGTGTTAGAGCCACTGAAATAAATAAATGTAACTACCTTAGACTGGTAAGGGATGCGGGTGGTGCTGTGGTTTAAACCACTGAGCCTAGGGCTTGCTGATCAGAAGGTCGGCAGTTTGAATCCCCGCGACAGGGTGAGCTCCCATTGCTCAGTCCCTGCTCCTGCCAACCTAGCAGTTTGAAAGCACATCAAAGTGCAAGTAGATAAATAGGTACCGCTCCAGCGGGAAGGTAAACGGCATTTCCGTGTGCTGTGCTGTTCTGGTTCGCCAGAAGTGGCTTAGTCATGCTGGCCACATGACCTGGAAGCTGTACGCTGGCTCCCTCAGCCAGTAAAGCGAGATGAGCGCCACAACCCCAGAGTTGTCTGCGGCTGGACCTAACGGTCAGAGGTCCCTTTACCTTTACCTTAGACTGGTGTGTGAAATGAGAGCTTCACTATGAACAGTATCTGCCCCCACCTCCAAGAGCTGGACATTGTTTAGTTTCCAGGCCCAATTTAAGACATTCATATTGAAAGGGCCCCAAACTACCCGAAAGGCCTCCTCTTTCCATACAGACCCTCTTGGGCATTGTTGATTGGCAGTGGGAGCTCTCTTGGTAGTTCTCCAGCCTCAGAGGCTGGTGGGTGGAATGGCCTGGGAAAGGGCCTTCTCTGTGGCAGCCCCTAAGTTGTAGAACTCCCTCCCATCAGAGGTGCACCTGGCAGCTTCATTACACAGCTTCTGGGCAAATGCTGGAATGAAGATGCCCCTCTTTGACCAGGCTTTCGACACTTGTATGGTGTACAGTTTTAAGGCCCACCTTATTTATGTGAAGGTCAGTTATTTTAATCTGTTTTTAATATTGCACTGTAATGCTCAGTGTTCAAAATTTGCCAGGCATCAGGTGCATTTTTCATCTGGCTATCAACTGCTTGCAACCAGGTGAAGATACCTGGGGTCTCCACCATCTGGAGATGCATGCTTGGGGGGTCCTTGGATATTCTTGACTGTTTTCACACACTAGCAACACATCCTGTAGAAGTATATCTGTTATATTTTACCTGCACAATCAGAATGACTTTCAAGAACCAAAAAGTCATATTGAAAAATACAACTTTTGAGCCGTCTGCCCCAGGAACGGGAATTAGGCATTTCGTTTTGGCAACCGTAATGCTGGTTAAAGGAATCATTTCGCACCTAGCTTATATTTCTGAGTTTTTAACACTGGAAATGCTGCAACTCACCCTGGGACCTTAGGGTGAAGGGCAGCTTGGCTGTAAGGGAATCCTTTCTTTGGGAGATGCTTTTCAGCCTCTCATCAATTTTCTCTGAGTCCTCTGAGGCTCTTCCAAGGGGTTCCCTGGAAGTGCTAGGAAGAAGGCACATATTTTTTGCCAGCTGCGTAGGGAAGCCACCAGCTCCGTGAACTGGAGCAAGTTGCAATCCATCTGTTATTTGAGCGAGAGAGAGAGAGAGAGAGAGAGAGAGAGAGAGAGAGAGAGAGAGAGAGAGAGAGAGAGAGATGAACCGAGGGCAGAGGAGGCTCCAGGAGGGAGGCTTGGAGCGTCCTCATCATCCCATGCTGTCAGCCTTTCCCGGCAGCGTCACATGGCTCTCAGTAATCATTTTAAGTGACGCCCGGGATTGCCTGCAAAGTACCATCATTTTTCAGCAAGGCTGTCATTTTCTTTGTTACTTTCAGGCGACTTGTTTCAAAACTCATTATGCCTGGCATTTATTTACAAGGGCTGGAAGCACCTTGAGCTCTATGCGGAAAAATGAAAATTGATCTATGGGGTCCGTGGATGTTGAGGGAAGGAGGACAATCTGGGCAGGGGGAGGGGAAATGTCAATTTTCCATTCCAGAGTCTATTAACTAGTTTTGATTCCACCAACCAAGTTATTATTTTTTTTACAAACCTTTAAGAAGAAGAAAAAGGGAGAGTCAGAATGGAGAGATCTGCAGGAGATAAAAGTCCTGCGGAGAGCAAACTGGGAGGCTCGTAGAGCTGAAAAGCCTTTATTTAATGGTGTCACATCTCTGGAGAAGTCAAATGGATGCTCCACTGGAGAGTACTGAGCTAATTGGAGGAGAGGGGAGAGGCAGTGTGGCATAGTGGTTAGAGTATCAGTCTAGGACCTGGGAGACCTGCTGCACTCATGTCCTGCTTATGGGCTGCCTTTTGGGGCATCTGCTTGGCCATCGTGAGAACAGGATGCTGGACTAGATCGGCCATTGGCCTGCTCCAGCACCCATGCTCTTATATTCTACCTCCACTGTTGAAGGCAGCATGGGTACCCCTGACTACCAGTCATCAGGAATCGCAAGCATTGCACTGAGGCCTCTCAGCGGAAAGGTGCACCTCTTTCACATTGGATAATGCAGGTGACGAGGAAAGCAACGTGATGCATGATTGATGCATGATTTGCCCTGAGGCAACCAGCCAATCCAATAATATGGATTTTTCCTTTCCTGGATGGGTCTGTGAAGTGCCTAATTTTAGCTTTTTAACCAACTGGTCAGTTTGTTATTCTGACCCAGATTCAACTCAGAGATGGCAAAAGAACCTCCTCCAAGCCCACCCCATTTTGCAAAGTGATGATATCTGTTTTAGGCCAATGCGAAATGTCTGCACCTACCCTGGAGGAAGAGCATCTCTCACATCAACATTTCAGCCTTTATAAAGAGAGCTCGTCCCAGTGATGCAGAACAAGAGTTGGGAGAGGCAGAAATCTCAGCTGGATTTGGGCAAAGGAAAGATATACTGCCCTCCACCCAAAGATCACAGAGTTTTTACAGTATAAAAACACAACAATACAATAAAAACACAATAATGTGAAACCCCCGTTTAAAAGGCATAGATTGTTTAAATTAACCAAAAGCTAGGGAGAAGAGGAATTTTTTGTTTGGCGTGGCATGTACCTCACAGGGGTTTTGTGGGAATTAAAAGAGGACTGGGACCTGGAGACCAGGGTTCGAATCCCCACTCAGCCATCAAGCTGACTGGGTGTTTACCTTAGGGGCCAATCACTGCCTCTCAGTCTGGCCAACCTTACAGGTGGTTGTGGGGATAAAATGGAGGAGTAGAACCAAGTGCACCACTGCGAGCTCCTTGGAGGAAAAAAAGGTGGTATATAATTGTAATTAATGAAAATAGAAGTAGCAGTGGTGGTAGTAGTAGTAGTACGGTAATTCATTTTTTCTCTCTTTTTATATTCTAAGCCAGGAGCCACCAACCATTTTAAGCCCATGGTTGGTGCTGCCCCTTCAGTCAGTTCTTTCCTGTTTCCCCTGGACCCGCCCCCCCCACCCCCACCCCTGCACAAGAGAGGAAGAGTAGGCACACTTCAGACTTCCCTGCCCCCAAGGGATCTAGTTTAAGGTTACCAGATTTTTTTCAATGAATCCGGGGGCACTTTTCAACTTCAATTGATTTTGTATGGGGACTGATCTGTCAGTCCGGGTACTGTCCCCGGGAAACAGGGGTGACTGGTAAACTTAATCTAGTTAAAAGGCACAGAGTTAATCTGAGCCCTAGAAAGCATATAGAGCTGAGAAGAGTAAGAGGGGGAGGAATGCATCACTCTTCCAACTTCCTGCCTCGAAAGAGTGCTGAAGGAAAAAGTAACCACTCTTGCAAGCGTGTACAGGGCTCCAAGGTGTTTTGGAACCCAGGGGGAAACTTCAAGGGCACAATTCCTCCTATGGTTGGTGACCTCTGCTGAGTATGGTAGCCGTACCCTGGAAGTTGAATGGAATCCATTTCAGAAGTTCGTTCGGCTTCCAAAACGTTCGGAAACCAAAGCACGGCTTCTGATTGGCTGCTGGAAGCTCCTTCAGCCAAGCCGTGGAAGCCCCTTCGGACCCGGGTTTGCGGCGTTTGGGAGCCAAAACGTCTTGAGTACCAAGGCATTTCGGATCCAAGGTACGACTGTATAAGCTTTACTTTTTAGCTGTCTTATTTCCTGCCTGGTATCATATGGATTGGATAAATAGCAACATCACAGAATTCTACAATTATTACTGGGGACCCAGCAGGGAGAGATGGAGGATGGTTTAGGATGCATAGCTGTCTACTTGGCAGTAAACAGGCGTTTAGCTTAACATTTATTTTAGCTCTTAAATACTGTTGTCAATAAGCAGCCTTGGCTTCAATTACTGAGTTTGTAGAAAAGTGCCTTTAATGATTACTTGCATGGAAGTCTTGCTGATTTAAATATTTTCAGGGAGATCCCCCCCCCCACTGCTTGGATGAATATCATAACGCTGTTGTACAGATTTGCCTCACTTCCAGAAGGATATTGCAGAAATGGAAAAGGTTCAGAAAAGGGCAACCAAAATGACCAAGGGGATGGAGGAAGTCCTCTCTAAAGAAACGTTGCACCGTTTAGGGCTTTAAGGATTTTTTTTTTGTAGAAAAGGCAAGTAGAAGCTGAAATGATAGAAGTTCATAAAATTACGCGTGGCATGGAGAAAGTGGAGAACGAGAAGCTTTCCCTCCTCTCTCATAACTCTAGAACTTGTGGAACGTCCACTGAAACTGAATGTTGGAAGCTCCAGAACATATAAAAGGAAGTCCTCCTTTATGCAGTGCAGAGTTAAACCATAGAACTCGTTCCTGCAGGAGGCAGTGATGGCCACCAACTTAGAGGGCTTTAAAAGAGGACTGGGCAAATTCATGGAGGAGGCTATCAGCACTGTCAGATAGATTGTGCCTTTGAATGCCAGCTGCTGGAAACTACCAGGTGGTGTGGGGAGAGGACTCTTGTGTTCCAGTCCTGCTAACCAATTTCCCACAGGCACCTATTCATTGACTGTGAGAACAGGATGCTGGACTTTTACCGGTATATGTTTTAAATAACATTATGAATTTTTCTTGATGTTGTTGCTTTATCAAAGCTAAAACTGCTTTGAGTGTGTGTGTGTGTTTACAGTCAAGCAGCGTATAAATTTTTATTAAGCAAACAAGCAAACCAACAAACAAGATGGGACATCTGTCTGATCTAGCAGGCTCTTCTTAGGGTCTTATGGCAAACATGCCCCATTAAATTTATTAAAGGCCATCCCAACAGCTTATTTAGTTGTGTCCGACTCTCACGAACAGTCGGACATGACTAAACAACAACAGCTTATTGCAGTAGATAGTTCCGTTTGGTTAAGAAAAGTTAAGCAAGCCATCAGTCTTCAATCCTTGATTGTGGTTGGTTATTAGGCATGATGGCTTACATCAGCCTCCCCAAAACTTGTGCCCTCCAGAAGTTTGGAAGTGCAACTTCCAGCAGCTTCAGCCAGTGTAGCTGTGTATTGCAGGAAAATTACACAACCTGTGCTCCTAAGCATGGCCATATGATGCTGGGGCTGATGGATAGCTCAGTTGGTAGAGCGTGAGACTCTCAATCTCAAGTATCGTGGGTTTGAGTCCCATGTTGGGCAAAAGAGTCCTGCATGGCAGGGGGTTGTATTAGTTGACCCTTGTGATCCCTTCCAACTCCATGATTCTGTGGGAGCATGGCCGTGCTGGCTGGGGTTGATTGGAGTTGCGGAACAAAACATCTGGAGTGGTTCACCAGATTTGGGGAAGACTGCTTAAATGACACCACTCTGCATTCAGAGATGGTATTCTTTGGTTTGTAAGGATGGACAAGAGCCATTGCCTTTCCCCTCCCCCTCGAGGGGAGGGGAAAGGCAGTGTTGCTCCCATTGAATTCTGAAGGAGTTATATGCATTGAATTCATGGGGCATTAGATAATGTGAGTGTAAGATCTTATCTTCGTTCCCTTTGTCACTTGGAGACAAGGCAAGCCAGTGTGAGCTCTAGCTAACAAAGGAGGGATCTAAAGCTGTGATCTCCATCCTGGTCTAATAAATTATTTGCCAGCCTGGAGTCTTAGCATACCTCTCTTTCATTCTTTGAGAGCTCAGTCATACGCAACCTTTAGGGTCAAAGGTGTCACACCTGTACAGAGCAGAGGTGATGGTTAATGTTCTGCCTCTGAATTCCAGTTGCTGAATATTGCAGGAGGAGAGAGTGCTGCTCTTGTGTTCAAATCTTGCTTGCAGGCATCTCACGGACATTTAACTGGCCATCATGAGAACAGGTTTCTGGCCATTGGCCTAATCCAGGAGGACTCTTCTTATATTCTACCTCCATTGTTGGAGTTAGCAATGCATCTGAATACCAGTTGCTAGAAGCCACTGGAGGAGAGAGAGGTCGTCCTCAGGTCCAGCTTGTGGGTTTCCCAATGGGGCATCTGGTTGGTCACTGTGAGAACAGGATGCTGGAATAGATGGGCTATTGCCCTGATCCAGCAGGGCTCTTCTGATGTTCTTATGTGGGGTGCTGCAAAAGGTTTGAAACCCAGTAGCCTCTTCTTTCCTGTTGCCTCATGCTTATTGCCCTCCAGGAAATAATGTCACCAATGGAGTTTTGTATTTCTAGCCAATAGGAAGTGTGTGTGCTTTGATTAATTACGGACTTTAGATAAGGAAGCAGACACTGTGTGTGTGTGTGTGTGTGTGTGTGTGTGTGTGTGTGTGTGTGGTGATTCTTTCAGCTGGCTGAACAAAGCCTGCTCAATTTATTTTTTAATTAGTTGCATCCCTGCTCTGGAACAACTGAGAGACCAGATGGGGCAATTTATGTGACCTTTAGCATTATTCCAATTAGTGTGTGGAATTAGTGTGTGGAATAGTGTGTACAAGCACGCATGCGCGCGCGCACACACACACACACACTTCTGTGGCTTGCAGCAGCTAGTATTCAGATGGGCCATTGTATTCAGTATTCATTGTATTGCATTGGCCAATCCCCCTTTCAAGCCATCTAATTTGGTTACCACCATTGCTCGTTGTGGGAGGGAGTTCAATAGGCACTGCATGAAGATTCCTTCCTTTTATTCTGTCCTGAATGTTGGGTCATTCAGCTTGTTTGGACGTCCATGAGTTCTAATGTTAGGAGAGAGGGATAATTTTTTTCTCTATCCACATTCTCCATAGAATGCCTAATAGCATACACTTCTATCAAAAGTCTCAAATGCTGCTTCTTTTCCTTCATAGGGGAGTTGCCCCATCCCCTTGATCATTTCGATTGTCCTTTTCTGAACCTTTTCCAACTCCACCCTAACCCTATCTCCCTGAACCATCCACCATGAGCCCTCTCTCCTCCTGCTGTTTCCAGCAACAGGTATTCAGAAGCCTGTGACTGTGGAGGCAGAGCATAGCCATTGTGGCCAGCAGCCATTGATAGCCTTCTCCTGAATGAATTTGTCCAATCCTCTTATAAAGCCAACCAAGAGTGCACATGTCTGCTTCCTGGCAGCACTTGAAACCCTTTGGCCATAGGACATGTTTACCCTCATCTTAGCTTCGGCAGAAAGAAGGGTCTGGGTGTGGGATCAAGGGTGTGGGGATTGGGTTGGGTTGAGTTATTCCTGGGCGACTCAAGTTTATTTTGTTGAAAATCAAAGCTTTGGAAGCGAGAGGGGGGAGACAGCAGGGGGTTTGTCCTGCTTTTGTAGTCATCTCCTTGAAGATTTCTGCCTGTCTTCTCCAAGAACAATATCTTTTCTGGATTCCCCATTGTGAAGATGGCACAGACTTTTCAAAACAGCCTCCCCACTCCCCTACATCCGTTTGACATGCATTGGATTTGCACACTTTTGGCAATCTTTTACCCCATGAGTGTCCTTCTTGTGGTTGTGTTCTGGGAGTTGGGTCTGTTTAGCCTGGAAAAGAGGAGACAGAAGAGGAGATATGATAGCCATCTTCTAATATCTAAAGGAAGTTGGAGCACGCTTGTTTTCTCCTGCTCTGGATGGTAGGGCTCGAACCAATGGATTCAAGTTACAAGAAAGGAGATTCTGACTAAACACCAGGAAGAACTTTCTGACAGTAAGAGCTGTTAGTCTGTGGAACAGACTGTCCTGAAAGGTGGGGATTCTCCTTTCCTGGAGGTTTTGGGATGGCCAGTCTTCATGTATGATCTAGTTGAGATTCCAGCATTGCGGGGGGTTAGACTCAATGCCCCCCAGGAGCTCCTTTCAACCATATAATTCTGTGATTCTAGATATCATAGTAACCTTATACAGCCAGACTATTGGTCTATCAAGTTCAGTGTTGTTGACACTGACCGGCAGCATCTCTCCAGGGTTTCCCCAGCCCTAACTGGAGATGCCACTGGGGATGGAAACTGGGACCTTTCCCCCCTAAGAATAAAACAAGATTTCAGTACCCGTGGTTCTGAAGAAAGGGCTGCTTTAACATGGAATGTAGGAAGCTGTCTTACATGAGTGGAACCATTACCCATCTAGCTTGGTATTGTCTGCTCTGACTGGCAGCGCCTGTCCAACATTTCGGGCAGGGGACTTTCCCAGCCTTACCCTGGAGCGGTTAGCAGGGATAGAACCTGGGACTTTCTGCAGGTGCTCTGCTGAGACAAAGAGAGACAAAGGGAGAGATGGACGGGTATTGTATTGACCATGAATTAGAGCTGTTACTGGGGCAGTCACCAACTTGCTACCGGTAGATGGCCCACAGCCAACCTCTCTCTCCTTTTGGGTCATGCTGAGATTATCTCCACCGACCTTTATTTAGAAATGTGAAACCCCAAAGTGAAGTGAAACAACCCACCTTCCCCCAGCCCATGTTCGTTTCCTGGAAGGAAATCATCACATTGCAGCATTGACAGGAACAGCAGGGCACGCCCGCAGGACCAAGCTTTTTGCTCTACTGGCTTCTGCAGCACTGGCATCCCTCCCTGCAGACCCAGTTTGGGCTGTCCAAGTCAGATCTCCTTTCTCTGGGGTTTTCCCTCTGGAGGTTCCGCCTCATTAAAGCACCCAGAAGATCAGTGGTTCTGAAACTTATCCGGGGGCCCTTTCCTCTCGGTTCCCATAAGCTCACCCCCAGGGACCCCTACCCCACCGTATTTTTTTTTTATATAAAAAAGCCTCTTTCAGAATAGTGGTTTCCACAATCCACCAGGGAAGATAACAACACAAAATAATTCAAAAGAGTCACAATTACTGTAAATAATAGTAAGTAAAAAAAAGTAATCAAAAATCTTTTCAATGAAATAATAAAAAAAATGCAATGCACGAAATTGATATGTTTGACCGTCCTTGCAAGAGACCGAATGGCAGAATGAAAAGATCACAGGAAAACAAGTTAGGGAGGGGAAGGGGGGACTGACCCAACCGTGCCATTGTAAAAGTGTGGAACTCTAAAAAACTCTCTTTTTAAAAAAATAAAAAAAATGTGCCGTTTTCACAGAGCGTTGTTTTCATTTGAAGTACAAATACCTAAGTGAGGCTGTGATTTCCTGCAAGGGTTTGTTGTTTATGGGGGGGGTGAGGGGGGGTGGACTTGGCTGAGCTAACAGCCTGGTGGGGGTCTTCCCTCCTCTCTCTTTTAATTAGTATTGTTAGGAAAGCTGTTGGGGGGGGGGGAGAAGGGGACTTGACTCTGTGACCCTTGGCAGTGGCTCATGTCTGGAGGGATTAGCTCAATCCAGTGTTGCATCTTTTGAAATCTGAACACACACAAACACAGTGAGTGAGTGAGAGAGAGAGATTTCTTTGCATGAAAGATGTCAGAACCAGTCTTTACACACAAACTGGCAAAATTACTCGTCCACAAATGTGCTTTATTGCATGGGCGTACCCAGGATCAAAACTAGGGGGGGCAAGGGGAGGGGCCAAGGCACGGAAGGGGAGGGGCCACAAAGTGGGCGGGAACGGCGAACTCGCGCTCCACCGGGCTGTGCCCCTCCCTAGAAGCAGGGCTGGTGGGCGGAGGCGGAGCCCAGCCCAGCGGAGCGCGAGTTCAGCGTTCCCGCCCGCCGCGCCGCGCTCTCTGGTTCCCCGCCGCGCTTGGCCTTGCCAGAGGGCGCGGCGGGGAGCTGGAGGGAGGGCGCAGCGCGGCGGGCGGGAACGGCGAACTCGCGCTCCGCCGGGCTGTGCCCCTCCCTAGAAGCAGGGCTGGTGGGCGGAGGCGGAGCCCAGCCCAGCGGAGCGCGAGTTCAGCGTTCCCGCCCGCCACGCCGCGCTCTCTGGTTCCCCGCCACGCTTGGCCTTGCCAGAGGGCGCGATGGGGAGCTGGAGGGAGGGCGCAGCGCGGCGGGCGGGAACGGCGAACTCGCGCTCCGCCGGGCTGTGCCCCTCCCTAGAAGCAGGGCTGGTGGGCAGAGGCGGAGCCCAGCCCAGCGGAGCGCGAGTTCAGCGTTCCTGCCCGCCACGCCGCGCTCTCTGGTTCCCCGCCGCGCTTGGCCTTGCCAGAGGGCGCGACGGGGAGCTGGAGGGAGGGTGCGGCGCGGCGCGGCGGGAATGGCGAACTCACGCTCCGCCGGGCTGTGCTCCGCCTCTGCCCACCAGCCCTGCTTCTAGAGTAGGGCAGCTGCCCTAACTTGCCCCGTGGTGGGTACGCCCTTGCTTTATTGCATATCCACATGTCTCAAGGTTAGTAATTTGTGGCCACCTCCTTCTACCCCACCCACAAGATCCCCACATTGTTCATTTTCATTCCTGATGAGCCTGAATTATATCTCAAACCCTTTAAGAACAGATGCTGAATTTTCATCTTCCCCAAAAGGAGTGTGTGGTAGGTGAACCACAGCCCGCATCATCCATGGGACAGGAAATTTAAAGGCTCCCTGCACACCTCTGTCTTGCTAAGATCCCTCAGAGAGCAGGCATGGAGGAGTGGCTTCTGTCTAGCATTGCCTAAACAGCATTTTACCAAACCAGCGTGTGACCAAACAGCATTTCTCTGCCTCAACAAGTGTGTTTTCAGTGTAGAGTGCAGCTCTGGGCCCCTTAATGGGTGGGGTGACCTTTTTCAGCTGTAGGGCCATTTTCCTTTGTGGGTAACCTTATGGGGGCTGCATGCCAGTGGTGGGTGGGCAATAGGCAACAGAGGCAACTCTCTTATTACATTCTTAGAAGTCCAGGGACTTGCCCCTTTCAGCTAAGAACGTCAGAAAAGCCTGCTGGATCAGGCCATTGGCCCAACTAGTCCAGCATCCTGTTCTCACAGCAGCCACCCAGATGCTGTCAGTGCAAAACCCTCCAGCAGGACCCAGACACAAGAGCCCTCTCCCCTACTGCAGTTTCTGGTATTCAGAAGCATTTACTGCCTCTGACCCCGAAGGCAGAGCCATCCTGATTAGTAGCCATTGAACTAGAGGAGCTGTCATAGCAAAAGCAAATGGGCAAACGTTATAGTCCTTGGCTGAGACGGAGGAAATGTTTCAATGAACATCTTTTCCATCTGACCCTCCTCTCCGCACCAGGTTGAAAAGAGCAGCAGCATTAGTAACTGATCAAAATGATGCAGGAGACGTTGATGAAGTTTGAATAAATGAGGCTTTGCCCAACTAAGGCAATGTTTTGGATTTGCCTTAATTGATGAACATCGGGGACATGACCTCATTTGCATTCAGCAGGGACGGCTGAATAACTGAGGAAAAGCTTTTGCTGGGTCCACCAGCCACAGATGCCTTTGACTTGTGTGCCGGAGCCTAGAAACAGTGGGCCTCTTCATCTTGCTCAAATCAGATCAGTTTTGTGTATGCTAACCAAGACATGTGGATTTTTGTCACAGTCTGAAAACAGGGGGCACTAATATCTCCTCCCTAATGGGGACATGAAGTGTCTCCTTAAATCAAGGTGGGGAGCCTGTAGTCCTGCAGATGTTGACTCCAATTAGTTTCCACCACCCCTGGCCATTGGCCAAAGGCCACACTGACTTGGCCTGATGGGAGATGCTGGAGGGCCAGAAATGCACTCCCCTCTAAAAAAAAAAACCTTTGCGCAATAATTTAGTTATTTTTGGTCTTACCTTTTTTTTATTGCATGGCTTATGGAGCTGCAGCCTTTGGGCTGAAATTCACTTGGAAAAAGGTTCCCTGCCCCTAACATCACATGTGAAGAAGGCCTTTTTTCCCTGCCATTATGATGTGACCAGAATGGATCTTCTGATGTGACCAGAATGAATCTTCTGAATAAATAGATTTTGAGATGCACATCTTCTGAGGACTTTTACATCCAGGTTTTTTAAAAAAGCAATTCAGTTTAGCACCATCTCTTTTTACCCTCCGTGTGTTCTGAAAGGAAGAGCTACAGAATCCATGAGCTTACCGCTCGCCTTCCTTCCGCATGATATTTTCTTATTTGCTTCCCCACCACCTTTCACAAAAACATTTATATGGCAAATGCATCAGAAGTGCTGGATAAACACTATAAAGTGCTGATCCACTTCTCTTGTTTCAATAAGCCTAAATGTGATTACACTGCCTTGAAAATTCACTTGGGAGATGGGGGAGGGACCTGAGTGTGCAGCCCCCACCCCCATAGCATAGTGGCAAATTCACAAGTGCATGGTCCTTTCATGACAGTCACATCCCCTCATGGCCATGCCCCCTTTTAAGATTATATAATAATTTTACAGTTATATCATAATAATTTGAAGGGACGCGGGTGGCTCTGTGGGTTAAACCATAGAGCCTAGGGCTTGCCAATCAGAAGGTTGGTGGTTCAAATCCCCGCGACAGGGTAAGCTCCCGTTGCTCGGTCCCAGCTCCTGCCAACCTAGCAGTTCAAATGCACCTCAAAGTTCAAGTAGATAAATAGGTACTACTCCGACAGGAAGGTAAACGGTGTTTCCGTGTGCTGCTCTGGTTCGCCAGAAGTGGCTTAGTCATGCTGGCCATAGAATCATAGAGTTGGAAGAGACCACAAGGGCTATCCAGTCCAACCTCCTGCCAAGCAGAAAACACCATCAAAGCATTCTTGACATATGCCTGCCAAGCCTTTGCTTAAAGACCCCCAAAGAAGGAGACTCCACCACACTCCTTGGTAGCAAAATCCACTGCCGAACAGCTCTTACTGTCAGGAAGTTCTTCCTAATGTTTAGGTGGAATCTTCTTTCTTGTAGTTTGAATTCATTGCTCTGTGTCCGCTTCTCTGGAGCAGCAGAAAACAACCTTTCTCCCTCCTCTATATGACATCCTTTTATATATTTGAACATGTCTATCATATCACCCCTTAACCTTCTCTTCTCCAGGCTAAACATACCCAGCTCCCTAAGCCGTTCCTCATAAGGCATCGTTTCCAGGCCTTTGACCATTTTGGTTGCCTTCTTCTGGACACTTTCCAGCTTGTCAGTATCCTTCTTGAACTTTGGTGCCCAGAACTGGCCACATGACCTGGAAGCTGTACCAGTAGCTCCCTCTGCCAGTAAAGTGAGATGAGCGCCGCAACCCCAGAGTCGTCCGTGACTGGACCTAACGGTCAGGGGCCCCTTTACCTTTATCTTTACCATAATAATTATGGATGCATTGTAACAGTCAGTGCAGATCTCCCTGGGTTGCATTCCAGCTAAATCTGCTATCTTCTGTGCCCGGGTGTCAAGGACTGGCAGGAAGGACTCTGACAAATGTGGTCCGGAGGCAGGGATCCGGAGGCTGAGCTAAGAGAGGGCGTCACCCGCAAGGCAGGAGCCAGGGCTAGAGAAAGGGGAAGAGTTGGAGCAGAGAGAGAGAGAGGAGGGGGCATGGGGGAGGGGGTGCGGGATGTGTCAGAAGCAGAGGAAGAGGCAGAAAAGATGTATCAGAGCTACATCATCTCTCCCGCTACCTAACGAGGGAATAGAATGCTTTTTGCATCTATGTCATTGTTGAATTTGCTGACATGTGGCCAAATATCTGCATGCAGAAAGTATTTATTGGTAAGGCGTATCAGCCTTGAGGCAGAGTGGAGGGTCTTTCTTAAGACACCATGAGCCTACTTTTTCAGATTCCACTGTGGGCATCTGGTCTAACTATTTGATTTGAGATGCTGTTTATTTCAGCAGCCTCGAGTTAATAATTAGCATGCTCTCCCATGCCTCCAAATTCTTTTAATTGGCAGGAGAAATGTGCTTCTTCCTTCGTGCTGGGACTTTGCCGGTTTAATTTTTCTAATGGCATTCACCTTTGATCTTGAAATGAAATGTCAACCGATTTTCAAGGGAGGCCTTGCGATTTAGACCCTTAAAAATGAGTGAGATCCATGAGTGAATTCAAGGACCCTTATTATTCTAATTGGCACACTTTTTAAAAATAATAATAATAAAGCCATTCCTTGTTGTGCTTTCAATTTACTACTTTTGGACGTGCAGTGTAGAGACTTAGCCTGTTTTTGTTGGCATCAACCTGTCTCAGGAGGCAATGCAGGAGTGTGCCTTTGGGGGATGAAGTCAAACTGTTGGAAGGTTGCAGTGCCTTCTGTAGCTAAGAGCAGGGGTAGGCAACCTAAGGCCCGTGGGCCGGATGCGGCCCAATCACCTTCTCAATCCGCCTCGCAGACGGTCCGGGAATCAGTGTGTTTTTACATGAGTAGAATAGGAATTTGTTCATATTTTTTTCCAAAATATAGTCCAGCGCATCACATGGTCTGAGGGACGGTGGACTGGCCCACAGCTGAAAAAGGTTGCTGACCCCTGTGCTTGGAGATCCCCAGTTCCCCTCGCAGAGCTGCAGTTCTCAGAGCTTTCTGTGGAAGAGGAATTGCTTGTTAAACCATTTTGGGAGTTATAGCTCTGTGTGGGGACTAGGGGGTCTCTTAACAACTCTCCGTACTCATAAGAAAACTACAGTTCCCATGATTCTTTGGGGGAAGTCATGGCTGTTCAAAGTGTCATCATAGTGTTTTAAATGTTTAGTGCCAGTGGGACACTAATCTGATCTGGAGGCCTAAACCAGATGTGATGTGTAAAACAGGTACACTCCAAGATTCCATCTGCATTTAAAACACTACCATACCATTATAATAGTCAGGGCTGCTTTCCCCAAAGAATTCTGGGAACTGTGGTTTGCAGTGCTGGGTGTTTGGAGATCCCCAGTTCCCCTCACTGAACTACAATTCCTAGAATTCCTTGGGGAATAAGCATTGTAGGACACTAGACTAGATGACAATTCTTTGATTCTATGAACATTAAACCGTTATGGGCGTTGCAGAAGAACTGAGGGTGGACCGACGCAGTGGAGAGTTTTTAAGGAAAGGAAAGGTCAACTTGCTAAATCCTATACACGCCTATAGTAACAGAGCAATTTCAGTTCCGTAGACCAGATCTTAAATGCAGGAAGGTGTTGAAAGTCAAGAGATTTTGTCCCTGAGGATGATCCTAATTGGCTCACAGCCCTTCCAGCTCCTTTGTATCTCCAAACAGCCTCCAAGCCGTACGGATAATATTTCTGCTTTTCACACACAAGGGCCATAATGTTTCTGTGCTTGGAGAAATCCATCTTCCAAGCTGTCCTATTTGGTATTAAAAACTGGTTTCCATAGAAACAGCTAGGTAGCGAGCACAGCAGCTAAATCTTATTTACCCGCTTTAAAAAAATGAAAAAAGAATGAGCCTTGATTTTCTATCTCTTGCTATATTTTAGGGGTTAGGCCTAGTAAGCTGGAAAGTCAGGGCCATGTCTACGACTCATGGAAGACAGCTATCATTGACTGTGAGCTGAAAATGCTCAACATTGACATTGCCACTCTACTGGAAACCAGGCTCGCTTCAAATGGCTGCCTCTGAGATGGTGTGTACTTTCATTCGAGGAGTGGTGGGGGTCTGTTGAACCTGGCACGTCTCCACTACTTAATGGAAGTGAGTTGTGGGCAACTTACAACTGCCAGGATTCCAGGAACAATGCCTCAACGCCTTCCACATGCACTGTGTCAGGAAGATTTTGGGCACCACATGTCAGGACAGAGTCTCAAACAAAAATGTATTCTCCCAAGCCCACATTCCAGGCATTTTCACACCCCTGTCTCAGGGACGTCTGCACTGGCTTGGTCATGTCCACAGAATGGAAGATGGCAGGGATCCCCAAGGATGCGTTCTATGGGACGCTGGCTTCAGGCAACAGGCCCATTGGCAGACCATCTGTGTGCTATAAAGATGTCTGCAAATGTGACATGAAGGCTGGCAACATCAACACTGCCATGTGGGAATCCCTTGCAGACAACCACAGTTCCCAGAGACAGACAGTCAGGTCATGCATCAGTACCACTGCCCAGAGGAGGAATGACCACTGGGAGGAGTGTAGAGAGAAGAAACACCCTGGCACATCTGCAGCAGCACAACCAGACACATTCATCCGCCCCAGCTGCAACAAAACATGTCTCTCCCATTTCAGTCTCTTAGTCCAGGGGTCAGCAACCTTTTTCAGCTGTGGGCCAGTCCACTGTTCCTCAAACCATGTGGTGGGCTGGACTATACAGTGGTACCTCTACATCCGAACGACTCGACTTCCGAAGGTTTCGACTTCCGAAGTCGACAAACCCGGAAGTCTTTTTGCCGCGAGTGCATTCTGCGCCTGCGCAGAAGTGGCGTGCGCAGTCGGCGCATGCGCAGAAGCCCAAAATTGCGCTTTGTGCATGCGCAAAGTGGGCGCTTCGACAACCGAAGACTTCGACTTACGAAGAGCGCCGCGGAACGGATTGCCTTCATAAGTCGAGGTACCAATGTATTTTGAAAAAAAAACAAAACGAATTCCTATGCCCCACAAATAACTCAGAGATGCATTTTAAATAAAAGCACACATTCTACTCATGTAAAAACACCAGGCAGGCCCCACAAATAACCCAGAGATGCATTTTAAATAAAAGGACATATTCTCGTCATGTAAAAACATGCTGATTCCTGGACTGTCCACGGGACGGATTGAGAAGGCGATTGGGCTGCATCCGGCCCCCAGGCCTTAGGTTGCCTACTGTCCTAGCACATCTTGCCACACTTAGCAAACTATCATTTCCAGGATTCTTTGGGAGGAGAAGCCATGACTATTAAAATGGTATTAGAGTGTTTTAAATGTATGGTGTGAATGTGGTTTCAGAGAAAACTTGTTAGATCCCACAAACAGCAGAATAGAGACAGGAGAATCAAAACAAATAGTAGAGACCTTTTGAGACCTGTCTAGTATTACTCTGGCAAGTGCCATGTATGGTCCAGCTGTAAATGATGAGCAGTTTAGTAGCCTCTGACATCATGCTAGAGGTCAGTCCCAGCTGGGTATTTAGTGGTTTTGCAAGAGGATAGTGTGGCATTCGATGCTCAATTGAACACACTGAGGATCTCTGCTTCCATTTGGGAATATGCAGTAACAAGTACCTAGCCCTCATGGTTGCAGAAATAGACTTGAAAGTGTGCAGTAATTGCCAGCCATAATATAATATGAGATATAATAAATTATGCAAAATAGTATAAAATGCAGAATAAATTATGCAAAAATGTGTTCCAATAATGTTTTAGTACGTGTCATTTGTACAGGACACAGGAATCTGATGGTTTTGGTTTGCGAGCTGGATTAATGGGATGTAAAATCTACTGTATTCTATCTCTCTCAGTTTGTGAGTGAGAGTGTGAGAGAGAAGTTTGCAGCCTTTAGCGACAGCTCCGCAAATCAGCTCTGCACCATTACACTGGCAGTGGCAGCTGATGGCAGAAGCCATCGATGGACATCCAGAAGATTTGAAGTAGAGTACCAGGGGCTGATGCAAAATTTTTGAAAATATTCTCTGAACTACTCGCAGCACACTCTTGCAAATAAGTCCTGGCTGGGGACTTTTCTTTGGAAGCTTCTTTGGAACTTGAGTGAGCTTTTATTAAAAAATTAAGCAGCTTTGTTTTCAAGTAGGCAGCTCTCTCTCTCTCTCTCTCTCTCTCTCTCTCTCTCTCTCTCTCTCTCTCTCTCTCTGTGTGTGTGTGTGTGTGTGTGTTTTCAGGTTCAAAAGATGCAACAGTGGATCAAGCTAATCCCAGAGGCCTAGCAAAATGATGTTCGTTAAAATCTGCGAGCAAGTTTTATGCCATCCTTTTATCAGGGTTAGGGTTTCTTGGGCTGTGATTCTAGAATTGCAGGGGCTGGACTAGTTGACCCTTGAGGGTCCCTCCTAGCTCTACAAGTCCATGATTCTATGTCAAGTGTAGGACAGGTGTTCTTGGATGAAATAGCCTCATGGGATAAAAGGGGGAGACCTGGTGGGGCTTATTAGGGCTGCTTGCCATAGGTTCCCTGCCACTGTGTTTGATCATAGAATTATAGAGTTGGAAGGGACACCTAAGGATTATCTTATCCAACCCCCTGCAATGCAGGAATCTCCGCTAAAGCATCATGGCATATGACCATCCAACCTGTGCTTAAAAATCTCCAAGGAAGGAGAGTCCACCACCTTCCCAGGGAGTCCATTACACCGTTGAATGGCTCTTACCATCTGAAAGTTCTTCCTGATGTTTAGTTGGAATCTCTTAATCTTGCAACTTGAAGCCATTGATTCAGGTCCTATCCTCTGAGGGAACAGGAGAAAACAAGCTTGCTCCACCTTCCATGTGACAACCCTTTAGGTACCTGAAGGTGGTTCCTCTCAGTCTCCTCTTATCCAGGTTAAACATACCCATTCCCTTAAGAGTTCCTCATATAAGGCTTGATTTCCAGACCCTCCTTGGTCAACCCTCCTCTGCACTCTTTCCAGCTTGTCAATTATACAGTCGATTTGCCTTGAACATGGACATAATCAAGGGGCGAAGTTCTTTTTGCAAGAGAAACTTCTAGGAGAGCATCATTTTTAGCATCATTAAAAAAAGAGGGAAATGAACAAGGAGGCGGCTGTGCCACACAAGAGGTCTGTTGCCACAGGGCTTGAAAAGTGGGTTTGGCTCGAAAAGCTCTCTGGCCAAACACCAGACTTTAAAATGTGCCTTTTCGAATCCTGTCAGCTCAAGAAAGCAGGTTGCAGCATGACACAAACTGAACCAATTTCTTTTGTCAGGCTGGCATGCTCCCCAAACTGTGCCCACACCCTAAGGGGTTTGCAAAGAGCTTTGTTCTTCTCATTTCATCTCCCTGTTTATGCCTCTCCCTGTCCTTCCCTCTCCAGGAAATATATTCTCTCTAGCGGCTGCTACTCCTGTTCACTGAGCTCACCAACCCTGCCTACCCCTTTTACTTTTCTCCAAGCCCTTCTCTTTACACCTCACCCCCCTTGCCTATTCCCCATTTCTCACCCCACACTTCTCCCAACTCTATTCCCAGCCCTGAGCGATTACTAATCAAGCTGTACCAGAAGATACAGTGTTAGCTGTTTATGTATGAGAGCCACTTTACCAATAGGCGAAACCCACATTAAAAAAAAAAAACATAAGACTTCTGGATCAGACCAGTGGCCCATCTAGTAGTGTCTCGTGTTCTTACAGTGGCCAACCAGATGTCCATTGTGGGAAACCAGCAAGCAGGAATCAAGGAATAAAAGTCTTTGCCCCTCCTGTGATTTCCAGAAACTGGGATTCAGAAGCATCACTACCTTTGGCTGTAGAGTCAGAACAAAGCCATCCTAGCTAGTAGCCATCAAAAGCCCTCTTCTCCATGAATACTGTCTAATCCTCTTTTAAAGCCATCTAGGTTGATGACTGGTCACTGCCTCCTGCAGGAGCAAGTTCCATAGTAACTATGTGCTTCACGAAGAAAGGCTTCCCCCCTTTTTCTTTTTCCAGTCTTAAATTCAGTTTGCCACACTTCAGTTAGAGGAATACTACAGTTCGTTCCCGGGATTCTTTGGAAGGGAAGCTGTGTGCTTTTTAAATGTATTGTGTGTAGTTCAGCCTGAGTTAGAATGCAAAACATATGCAGGAGACCTATTGAGTAGGAAGGATTTTTATCAGCTGTTCTGCTATGGGGATTTGTTCCTCCTTTCACATTCTTGTGACTAGGAGGGGAGGTTCCTTTGCATTCATTCCTTTACATTCCAAGATTGCTAAATCATAATTGGTAGGATATGCTCTCAGCCCTCTCTGCCTCTTCCTCTTCAGTGTGGTGTAGTGGTTAAGAGTGGTAGGCTTGTAATCTGGGGAACTGGGTTCGCGTCTGCCAGTCACACTTCTCTGAAGTCTCTCAGCCCCACTCACCTAACAGAGTGTTTGTTGTGGGGGAGGAAGGGAAAGGAGAATGTTAGCTGCTTTGAGACTCCTGAGGGTAGTGATAAAGCGGGATATCAAATCCAAACTCTTCTTCTTCTTCTTCTTCTTCTTCTTCTTCTTCTTCTTCTTCTTCTTCTTCTTCTTCTTCTTCTTCTTCTTCTTCTTCTTCTTCTTCTTCTTCTTCTACCTAAACATGCTCCATAGACTTCTGTTCATGCCCAGCATTCCTCATGCCCCATGGGGTAAAAATGGTGAATAAAAGCAGGATTGTGCCCAAATACCAGTTCAAGCTCTGCTAAACAGCACATAGCAGGCCTTTCTCAGGGCACTGTTCCTATGCGGTTAAGTTGTAACTGGCTGCGAAACGGCATGTCCTGAGATGGTGGAGCTGTTACCCTGGTTAAGAGTGCTGGACCAGGGCTCAGGGGACCCAGGTTAAATCCCCACTCAGCCATGTATTCATGACTCACAGCATGACCTCATTGAGTACCTCATTGGCTGGTTGTGCTCATGAATGGGGGGCGGGGGCGGAGGAAGCATGGGCGCCAACTTGAGCTTTACGGAGTAAAGGTGGGATATAAATAAGTGATAAAATAAAATTTTGGATGGCCAGTGCTGGTGTAGTGGTCAGGGTATTGGATTAGGACCCAGGAGACTAGTGTTCAAATCCCTACTCTGCAAGAAGTCCCCTGGGCCAGTTGCTGCCTCTCAGCCACAGGGTTGTTAGGGGGATTAAATGAAGAGGGGGAGAACTGGCTCCAAAGGTCATGAAGTAAGTTTCATGGGCAAAGGCACCAACTTGCCCCCCACATGGGGGGCATCATGTGACATGTCACATGACGCGTCTCGTGAGGCCATGTGACAAGTCCACCCCAGTGGGACATATGACGGGGAGAAGGAAGCGAAGTGTGGAGCCGAGCCAGAAATGTGTTTGCCCTCCTTCTTGCCAGGTGCCATGCTAGGAGGAGGTTGGGTGATCCTTGCCCTCGCCAATCCTTGCTCCTTCCTGGCTCCCGGCTGGGGGCGCCTGGTGGTGACAGGGGATGTCAGCCCCCTCAATACTGGGGGGCTGGGCCCCAATGCAAAATATTGAGAGGGCTGGAGCCCCTAGCACCCCCTATACCTGGCGCCTGTGTTCATGGGGGTGTGGTTACTGGCTAGGGTCATTGCAGTGCAGTAATATGTGGACTCCGGCTACTGCAACAATTTGCAAATCATGTTTTTCTAAGGATAAGGAATACTTGGAACATATCTACACTGGTGGGATTTAGTTTCTTACTTATCAGATTGAGATATACAATACTCTCTTCCCACACCAAACAGTGGTGATTTCATGATATGTTTTGCTGCTTTTATTTTTCTATGTTATCTGCTATTTGAAAAACACAACCTTTGTACTGCTGCTGTGTTTTGTAACTATAATTGTTTGTGCTTTTGATTTTCCATTAATACAAAAAGCCAAAACAAAAACAAAAAAACCCACAACCATTTATGACAGTCACTATAACTGATGGCAGAAAATCCCCTTCAAAGCATTGTGATGATGAATAAAGGCTTTGTTATCAGTTGACTTCAGGAGTTGGGCTCCACAGTCCTGTGTCGTAACACCCCCCCCCCCCAAGTTGTGGAAGAAGCTGGTCTGTGGGGATGGATCTGACAGGCCAGGATAATAACATATCATAACTGAGCAGCACCACAGCTTTCCATGCAAACAGTACAAACTGGGTTGCGGAGGGTGGTAGAATAATGTTCAGATGCTGGAAAGACAACATGACATTCCCCTTGGGAACTCTGTAAAAAACAAAACGAAAATCGTTTACACTGCAATCCTTACTTTCTGTTCTGCTCTTATTGTTATTTCCCCCCCCTTGACATGCACAATGTTGGGTACTTGGAGTGTCGTGTCTGACTTATTTGCGACATGCACAGGGTGCTTTTAACAGCTACAGAAATGAGGAATTGTGTGTGTGTTCAGCTTTCTTTTGGTTGAATGATGTTTGCCCTTCAGTATCCATATATGTTAAAGGCTTGACTGGGAAATCCAAGCCCATCAGACCCAATAAAAGCTCTGATATCAAAGCTTGCTGTCTGGTTGGTCTAAGTCGCTTGACTCTTCCACATAGTTGAACTGTAGAACTCTCTGCCACAGGATGCAGTGATGGCTGCCAAATTGGGGGGTTGAATCGGGGTTTATTCTTATTCTCCAGTCCTCATTTAAATACCATCCAAGTTAGTGGTCATCACTGCCTCCCGGTGGAGCAAGTTCCATGATTTAACTCTGTGCTGCATGTTCTGTCTGTCCTAAATCTTCCAATATCCATTGGATAACCAGGAGTTACCTTATTACAAGAAAGAAGGGGAGGATGATAGGAGTCCCAGTCCAAAATGCAACCTGGTGTTCTCCAGATGCTTTTGGATTCCCATCAGCCCCTTCCAGCACACCCAGTGCTCAGGGATGATGTTGAATCCCTTAACATCTGGAGAGTACCTGCTTAGCTACCTCTGAAGAGTACCTGCTTAGCTACCTCTGATCTTCATGAAATGTTTTCCGAGCTGACCAAATTTACCATCTTCAACCCGGCAGTTTAGAACTGGAGCTGTTTCAGCAGAGCCCTGCTTGGAGCCATCTAGGTTTGATAGAGCCACCCGCTCTCTTTTCACCATTAACATAATTAGGGATTCTAATTAGTTGTGGTTCCTGCTTTGCAGGGGTTTGGATTTGATGACCCTTGGGGGATCCCTTCCGACTCTGCAATTTTCTGTGATCCCAATATCATGCCTTGTTCCTCTATTTGTTCCAGAGCCACAGTGTTGCCAAAACAAGAACCTGCAATGTTCTAATGGCCTGTTAACATCCCAATAATGGATTTCAGGATGGATCACACTGCATGAGTTGAAGCTGGAATCATTATTCCGTGTGTGTCTTCTCCCATTTCTTTATTGTGGAAGGGTTTGAGGGGCAAACTCTCCGCAGCTGCCTGCATTTTAAAAAGGTTGCACATGCTACAATTCATTCAAGGTGCTTCCTTTGATATTTTCTCCCGTTATTTGGCTTGTGTGAATGCATTGCTCGTTGCATCTTGGCAAATCGCAGCACCGTCAATCAAAGTAACAAAAGTTGCCTCTTGGTGTTCTCCTTGTAAAATAGTGGTACTTTCCACCTGCTCCAGATGGTGAAATGGACCTTTATTTCTTCAGCCCTGCTGGCCTACATAGAATCATAGAATCATAGAATCATAGAATCATAGAGTTGGAAGAGACCACAAGGGCCATCCAGTCCAACCCCCTGCCAAGCAGGAAACACCATCAAAGCATTCCTGACAGATGGCTGTCAAGCCTCTGCTTAAAGACCTCCAAAGAAGGAGACTCCACCACACTCCTTGGCAGCAAATTCCACTGCCGAACAGCTCTTACTGTCATGAAGTTCTTCCTAATGTTTAGGTGGAATCTTCTTTCTTGAAGTTTGAATCCATTGCTCCGTGTCCGCTTCTCTGGAGCAGCAGAAAACAACCTTTCTCCCTCCTCTATATGACATCCTTTTATATATTTGAACATGGTTATCATATCACCCCTTAACCTTCTCTTCTCCAGGCTAAACATACCCAGCTCCCTAAGCCGTTCCTCATAAGGCATCGTTTCCAGGCCTTTGACCATTTTGGTTGCCCTCTTCTGGACACGTTCCAGCTTATCAGTATCCTTCTTGAACTGTGGTGCCCAGAACTGGACACAGTACTCCAGGTGAGGTCTGACCAGAGCAGAATACAGTGGTACTATTACTTCCCTTGATCTAGATGCTATACTCCTATTGATGCAGCCCAGAATTGCATTGGCTTTTTTAGCTGCTGCATCACACTGCTGACTCATGTCAAGTTTGTGGTCTACCAAGACTCCTAGATCCTTTTCACATGTACTGCTCTCAAGCCAGGTGTCTCCCATCCTGTATTTGTGCCTTTCATTTTTTTTGCCCAAGTGTAGTACTTTACATTTCTCCTTGTTAAAATTCATCTTGTTTGCTTTGGCCCAGTTGTCTAATCTGTTAAGGTCATTCTGAAGTGTGATCCTGTCCTCTGGGGTGTTAGCCACCCCTCCCAATTTGGTGTCATCTGCAAACTTGCTCAGGATGCCCTCAAGCCCATCATCCAAGTCATTGATAAAGATGTTGAACAAGACTGGGCCCAAGACAGAACCCTGTGGCACCCCACTAGTCACTACTCTCCAGGATGAGGAGGAGCCATTGATGAGCACCCTTTGGGTTCGGTCAGTAAGCCAGTTACAAATCCACTGAATGGTAGCATTGTCTAGCCCACATTTTACCACCTTCTTTACAAGAATATCATGGGGCACCTTGTCAAAGGCCTTGCTGAAATCAAGATAGGCTACATCCACAGCGTTCCCTTCATCTACCAGGCTTGTAATTCTGTCAAAAAATGAGATCAGATTAGTCTGACATGACTTATTTTTCAGGAACCCGTGCTGACTTTTAGTGATCACAGAGTTTCTTTCTAGGTGCACACAGACTGTTTGCTTAATGATCTGCTCTAGAATCTTTCCTGGTATTGATGTCAGGCTGACTGGGCGGTAATTGTTTGGGTCCTCTCTTTTCCCCTTTTTGAAAATAGGGACAACATTTGCCCTCCTCCAGTCTGCTGGAACTTCGCCTGTTCTCCAGGAATTTTCAAAGATTATTGCCAGTGGTTCTGAAATCACCTCTGCCAGTTCTTTTAATACTCTTGGATGTAGTTCATCTGGCCCTGGAGACTTGAATACATCTAAACTAGCCAAGTATTCTTGTACTACCTCCTTACTTATTCTGGGCTGTGTTTCCCCTGCTGAATCATCTGCTCCATATTCTTCAGGTTGGGCGTTGTTTTCTTTCTTGGAGAAGACTGAGGCAAAGAAGGCATTGAGGAGTTCTGCCCTTTCTCTGTCCCCTGTTTGCATTTCACCATCTTCTCCTCTGAGTGACCCCACTGTTTCCTTGTTTTTCCTTTTGCTACGGACATACCCATAAAAGCCCTTTTTGTTGCTTTTAACCTCTCTAGCGAGCCTGAGTTCATTCTGTGCTTTAGCTTTTCTGACTTTGTCTCTACACGTGCTGGCTATATGTTTGAATTCCTCTCTGGAGATTTCCCCCCTTTTCCATTTTTTGTACATATCCCTTTTAAATCTTAACTCAGTCAAAAGTTCTTTAGATAGCCAGCCTGGCTTCTTTAGGCACCTTCCATGTTTCCGTCTCATTGGTATTGCCTGAAGTTGTGCTTTTAATATCTCCCTTTTAACAAACTCCCAACCATCATGAACTCCCTTCCCTTTTAGTATTACTGTCCATGGGATTTCACCCAGCGTTTCCCTAAGTTTTCTGAAGTCGGCTTTCTTAAAGTCTAGAATTTGGACCTTAGTATGCTTGGTTGCTCCTTTCCGCTGGATAATAAACTCCAGAAGAGCATGGTCACTCCCACCTAATGATCCTGCCACTTCTACCCCACTAACCAAGTCATCACTATTGGTTAGGACCAGATCTAAAATGGCTGATCCTCTTGTTGCTTCTCCCACTTTCTGGACAATGAAGTTGTCTGCAAGGCCAGTGAGGAATCTGTTCGACCTTATGCTCTTGGCTGAGTTTGACATCCAACAAATATCAGGATAGTTGAAATCCCCCATTACTACTATCTCACTTCCTTTGGAATGCTTGGCCATCTGTTCCAGGAAGGCATCATCTGTGTCCTCAGTTTGGCTTGGGGATCTATAGTAAACTCCCACAATGAGATCACTGTTGTTTTTCTCTCCCTTAATTTTGACCCAGATACTCTCAATTTGGCTTTGAAGTTTTAAATCCTGGATCTCTTCACAGGTATACATATCCCTAACATATAAAGCTACTCCTCCTCCTTTCCTGTTTGGTCTATTTCTCTTAAATAGATTGTATCCCTCTATTACTACATTCCAGTCATGAGACTCATCCCACCAGGTTTCAGTGATGCCTATTATGTCATATTTAGTTTGCTGTACCAAGAGCTCAAGTTCATCTTGTTTATTTCCCATGCTCTGTGCATTAGTATACAGACATTGAAGACCGTTGATCATTCCCCCATGTCTCTTATTTAAGGATATTTTCGTCCCACCACTAGGTCTGCATGCTGCTTGCTCCATTTGGTCCTTGACATTTGGATGATCATCTTCAGCATTTGATAGACTCCTACCTTCAGGACAACTGTCTCCCTCCCCCACATAAGTCAGTTTAAAGCCCTCCTGATGAGGTTTTTGAGTTTTGTGGCAAAAACATTCCTCCCAACTTTTGTGAGGTGCAGTCCATCACTTGCCAGAAGTCCATCTTCAAGAAACTGCAGACCTACATGGAGCTGTGCAAAAAAAGACAGTGTAGTGCAGTGGTTGGAATGGGAGAGAGACCAGGGTTCAAATTCCCTATCCTGCCATGAAGCTCACTGAATGTGATCTTGGGAGCCAGTCACTGTGTCTCAGTCCATTCTACCTTAGAGGGTTGTTGTGGGGATTTAATGAGAACTATGACTGGAAAACCAGGGTTCAAAGCTTTTTGTTTTTGAGCACGTCGGCAATTTGCCAGAATAAACACCAGGCCCCTGTGGAAGACCTGTCTTCCTATTTTGTGGGCTCAAAGCAACTGGGGACAGCAAAGGCAGGCACTAAGTGAGCTGTGTGCCACAGGGTCAGGCCAGTGGCCCATCCAGTCCTGTATCCTGATCTGTCAATGGCCAAATAGATGCATCCTGTAGAAAACCCGCAAGCAGGATTTCAACACAAGATAACTCTCCTCCTCCCAGCCAGTGCGGCCACTAGCTAGATGGATCACTGGTCTGACTCTGTATAAGGCAGCTTCCGAACTGTGTAGGAGGTGAGGGTGACGGACCCTAATATCTCCCCCCCCCAAATTTATAGTGAGAAAAAGATTTTCCTGGAAATCTCTCCTTGGCATCCTCTGGTAGTTCACACTTTCGAATCATGCAGAGCTCTCAGCCGCTAGCGACTCTGAGCCTTTAAATCGTCCTTTCCCCAAGGCTGCCTGTGCCTCTTCGGGAGTTTTAACCTGGTTTCCCCATTGCAGTCAACACCCTTTTAGCAAAGTTGACATTCTCCCCAGAGGGACAAACACTCTTTGCCTTCTGAGCTGTCTCCCTGCTCAAAAAAGGGCTTTAAGAGAGCAAACCTGGATGTAAGAGGGAGGAGGGGTTGTGAAGACTCTGCCTTACCCTGCCCCACTGAAATGACAAAATATTTGGGTCACAGGGATATACTGGATGGCTGTCTGATGTGAGAACAGGATGCTGGACTAGGTGAGGCCACTTGGCCTGATCCAGCAGCCAGGCTCTACTTTTAAGGTGGTTTATTGTGAGAGTAGAACTTCCAAATCCAGGGGACTTCTACCTCTAAATGTTAGATGATGGGAACAGCAACTGGAGAGTTGCTTTGTGTTTGGGTCCTTGCTTGCAGGCTTCCATCTGGTGCACCTGGTTGGCCACTGTGAGCAGGGCCGGCTCTACGGCCAGGCTGGGTGGTGCAGGGCGCCACGGCGCCGGCCCACCGGGGGGGCACCACGCAGTCGCGCCTGCCCGCCCGCCGGCCGCTCCGCTATGCAGCAAACCCGCCCACCCACCAGTCGCGCAGCAGCGCCCTCGGCGACCGCGCTGCATGCTGAGCCCGGCCGCCCACCCGCCCGTCACGCTGGAAAACGGGGCGGCGGGGGGCGACAGAGGGATCCGTCGCACCACGGCGCCAGGGCGCCAAAGGTGCTTAAGACGTCCCTGACTGTGAGGGCAGGATGCTAGACTAGGTGGACCTCCTTTTGGCTGATCCAAGCTCTTGGATGAGCAACTCCAATATGAGGAAAGGTTGTAACAGCTAGTGCTGAATCATTGTTTTTTTGTATGTCATTTTTCACTATGATACGCACTTTTGTGCCTGCTTTACACTAGGCACATGCATTTTTGCACTTACTAGGTGGAAGGATAATAAAATTATAAGGAAATTAAAGAATGAAAGAAAATTGAAATGTGTGAGAGAAAGGCTGAGCAGGTGAAGGTAGGAATGTGAAGACTGTGTTTCCAAAAGAACCATGGGAGAAGGACAGAACAACATGTACACAGGAACTATTGCTTTACCTGTTGAGGACAAAGGAAGGAGGCAAAGATAAGAAAGTTGTTATTCCCCTTGATTAAACCAGTAAAAGCTAGCAGAAGGAAGTGCTGCCACACAACTGCCCCTTTACTTCCCTTTGCTTGTAAGTGTATAAATGCTTGTGGGTTTTTTCTTTTCTCTCATTTTTGGTGTCTTACCCCACAACTATAGCATTTTCTGGTTGAGGTTGTGTTCCAATGGCCTTGGAATGCCTAAATAAATGCCCTGTTTTGCTGACCTCTGGAGTCTGGGTTTTATTGGTGTCCAGGCTGAACCTACAGAGTGGGTGTTGAACCCCAGCAGTTACTGCATTGCAGAATTTGCATTGCAGGTTTTGAAAGCTGGTTGCATTTCAGCTTGCATATTATTTTGGAAAGTGTGAATTCGGTAGGTACACCTTTAAATGCAAACTGAATCAAATGTTTTCCCTAGTTCTGATCACAAAGGACATGTGTTTGTGTGTGTGTGTGTTTGTGTGTGTTTTAAACCTGCTGTTTTCCAAGCTGCTGAAAGCTGGATAATAAATAGGAACATGGCAAGGTTAACTCCTGACTGTTATCTTTGCAGCATATCTACTCATTCTCTTTCCCCCCTCATGAGCAAAGTAACTTACACAAACACACACAAGCACACAATTTACACAACCTTTTCCCATCTCAAGCTTTCTTCTTATTCCCTCTTTTAACCACCTTGAAATATATCCTCCTGCACTTAGAATACTACTCGAATGTTGAGGAAACTGCTCCCAGGCCTAAGGGGAAAATAGATCTATAATATTTCCTGCTTACATGTGAGACCCTTGATCAAGAGAGATTAAGAGTAATGTGGATTTAAGCTGCTTTCTGGGAAGAAGGCCTTGAATAGCTGTGTATTTCCTACTGATGGAAGGAGGGGGTATGTGTGTGTGTTTCCCATCTGCTTTAGTAAATCCATTCAAAAGCAGGGACATAGGAAGCTGCCCTGCGCAGAATCAGACCACGGGTCCAACTAGCTCAGTGCTGTCTACTTGGTGATTGAACCTGGAACCTTTTGCATGCAGGGCACATGCTCTACCACTTAACTACGGTCCTTCCCTTAAAAATGAAGTAAGCTTCTAGTCCAGGCATCCCAAAACTTAGGTCCTCCAGATGTTTTGGACTACAATTCCCATCATCCCTGACCATTTGTCCTGTTATCTAGGGATCATGGGAGTTGTAGGCCAAAACATCTGGAGGGCCGGAGTTTGGGGATGCCTGTTCTAGTCCTCAGGAATCTGATTGAAGTGTTGATTTACTTAGGGATCTAGAAAGTTGCCTTAATACTAAGCCAGACCATCGGTCCATCTTGCTAAGTGTCGTGTACCCTGACTGGCAGCAGCTCTCCAGGGTTTCAGACAGGAAGTCTTCCCCTGCCATACCTGGAGGTGGTACTACTAGGGATTGATTTGGGTCACTTTCCCACCACTTGGTCTGTGCTTTATTTCCTGGCACGTTCAGGGGAGTATTCATAACAAACCGAAGGAATATGACAACCATACCATGCTACTCAGCACTTACCGTAAAGTGGTGAGTCAGTGTCATCACTCATGTGGGGACCCAGGTGGTCCTATCTTTAGGGCCCCCTTGAAATAAGTGCTGATTCTAGCAAGTGGCGATTAATTCATATCTCTGCAAAGCAGTGCTATGCTAATTTGCAGCAGGTGCTATGTTTGTTGTTGTTGTTGTTGTTGTTGTTGTTGTTGTGCCTTTTATCAAAAGATCTTAGGGTGGTGTAAAACATTAGAAACACATTGCGAAACATAAATGATAAAAAGCATAATTAAAACATAGTTCAGTTTATGAACACTTCAGTTTATGAACAGACTTCCGGAACCAATTGTGTTCCTAAGCCGAGGTATCACTGAACAATGGTCTTCCTACTATGTCCCAATACAGGAGCTGTTGCTTCAACCACTTCAGAATGGGAGCTTATACAGGAACTGTTGCGACTCCATGCGCTTCCTCCCTCTCAGTAAGGCCCTGATCTGTGCAGGTGCTTCTATATGCTTCCTCATCCTGTGAGTGTGTGCTCAGTGGCGTAGGAAGCCGCTCGGGCACCTGGAGCGGCAAACATGATGCGGACCCAGGGGCGTGGCATCGCTACGTAGCGCGCATGCACAGCGTCACTACGTACAACGTATGTGTCGTACGTAGTAACCCATATGTTGTATGTAGTGACGCTGCGCATGCACGCTACATAGCGGGGGGGCGGGGTGTGCCCTGGCCCACCCCTCGCCTCCGCGGCTCCACCCAGCAGGAAGGAAGAAGCAAAGCACATGCCGTCCGAGCAGGTGAGTGAGGAAGCCAGCTGCCGCTGCTGCGCCGGGTGGCGGGGCTCGGCTTAGGAGTCAGGGGGCGGGGTGGCCGAGTGTCACCCCCCTCCAGGGTGGAACCCGGGGCGGACCGCCCCCAACACACCCCTTGCTACGCCCCTGTGTGTGCTGAGTATGCACTTCCACATCCTGTAGTAACCCCTCCCACCCCCCCAAAAAACCCCTCACCTCTAATGCAGCAAATTATTGTGAGAGAATTTTGCTCTTCATAAAGTTGCATCCCACTGCAGATCTCCAGCAAGGCCAGTAGTTAAAAACTATTTTGGTTGTCATTCAGTTTGGACCCCCTCCTGCCATCCTCCACAGCTCCGTTCCCTATCATGGATGCCTTGGCACCAGGTGAACTTTGTCCTGGCACCATGGGAATTATGAAGCGAGCCTTCTTGGAGCATCTTTCCCTGTCCCTGTACCACTACCCAAGCCCCATTCAAGTTTTCAGAGAAGTATATGCTTGTCACATAATGACATGTGCTTTATGAGTTGATGTAAGTGAGTTAGGAGGATACTCTCCCTTAACTTGCCCTCCATTGGTTATATCCTTGCCCCAGGCGGTGGCATCAAATTCTCTCCTCTTCTTTCCCAGAACATTATCTTGAAAAAGGCATTGTCAGCATCACAACTGAGCTATCTATTGTGACACCTGTATAAGATGGCAATGGTGACACAATTTAAAAAAAAGAAAGAAAGTGGTAAATGACTTCGGGATAGAGCAGATAAATCAAGGAAGTGAGCCAAGCTGCAAATTGTCATATTTAAGAACATAAGGCGAGCCCTGCTGGATCAAGGCCAGTGTCCCATCTAGTCTGGCATCTTCTTCTCACAGACGCCAACAAGATGCCTGTGGGAAAACCCACAATCAAAATCTGAGCATGGCAGCAACCTTCACATCTTGCAGTTTCAGCAACAGACATTCAGAAGCACTTCTGCCTCCAACTGTGGAGATAGAGAAAAGCCATCATGACTGGGTTGCCATCGATAGCTCGCTCCTCCTTAAATTTTCTAATTTCCTTTCAAAGTCGTTTAGATTTGTGGCATTCACTGCTTCCTGGAGGAGGGAGTTTCATTGTCAAACTGCATGCTGTGTGAAGAACGACTGTTTAAACATCTTTCCTGAATCTTTCAGCAGTGATGTGATAAAAATCATAAAGCTTTTTCTGTAGTTTCTTTTCTTTTTCTTTTGGACAAGAGGGATTTTATTCCCCCCCCCCAGGAAGTAATGCTTTCATCTGGAAAATGCATTTGAGGCAATCAGAGCCTGTTAAGGGGCTCTAACCTTATTATCTTGAGAGGTGTAATCGCTTGTCCCTGTAGCAGCTCAGCAACTCTAACATGGCCTGACGTGGACTCTCTGAACTGTGGCTAAAAGGTCAGTGGGCCGTCTGTCTTAAGCGTTTACCCCGAGGACTTGCTGCGTGGATATGCATTAGGAAAAGTTGGGAACGGACTGACTTCGGATGGCTTCTTCTCCTGGGTGTGTGGGTTTGTGAATATTTGTTGCCAAATTGGGGGAACAGAATAACCTCGATAGTGGAAGTTTTAGAAGGTTGTTTTCAATTAAGCTGTGTAGACTCATTTAAATTTTGTTGGCATCCGATCTGTCTCGAGAGACAATGGAGTGCACCTCCAGGGGTGAAGTCAAACTGCTTTGTTAGCAACACCAAAGTGACCCCCTCGGGGTTCAAGAGCAAGCCTGGGCAGTATGTATGGAGGTCCTGGGCTGCCCAGACAACAAGACTTCGGATGGCTTCTTGTCCTGGGTGTGTGGCTTACTGATTTGGTCCAAAGGAAAGCATTTGGCATCAGCTTGGTTTGCGGAAGTTGTTGGAAGGTGGCATACAAGACAGCATTTGTCTTATGGACTCCACTCTGGATTTGTGTAGGATTTACTCCTAAGTCCTTTCTTCTCCTGAAGATGTCCTGTAAATGTTTAGGACCAGCGTTTTCCTTCTCCTAGATGGGCTCCCTTCCCAGGTTGACGAGCCCCATTGGCTACTCTCACCTGGTTTGGCCAGCTCCCAAGGTGTGGCTGCTGTTGCATGGTGTCCGCTTCTAGGAGTCGCAGGTGAGAGCTGAGTGCAGGGTGGGGCCCCAAGGTGGACAAACTACCCCAGAAGGACCATGAAATGTCCCCCACCAGAGGTACTACCCCTCCCATTACACCCCGTAGACACTCATTTAAATTAATGAACCTAATTTAAGCCACATTCACACTCTACATGTAAAACATTATGGTGCCCCTTTTAAACAGTCGTGGGTTTCCCTAAAGAATTCTGGGAGCTATAGATGGTTAAGGGTGCTGAGAGTTGTTAGGAGAACCATTGTTCCCTCCCCAGAACTACCATTCCCAGAGTTCCCTGGGAAGAGGGAATGATTATTAAACCACCTTGATAATTGTAGCTGTGGGAATGGGATAGGGGGTCTCCTAACAACTCTCACCCAGAATTCTTTGAGAGAAGCCATGGCTGTATAAAGTGGCACCATAGTGCTTTAAATGTATGGTGTGAATGTGGCCTTACCCATGAATTTCAGTGGGTCTACTCTGTGTAGGACTGGTGTTGATCATAACCCCAAGTCTCTTACACACACATACTGGGCAAATGATAGCAAATGTAAGTCTCATGAAGCAAAGGCATGCTCAGGACCACAGACAGTTCCCATTGGACCTTGATGGTTGAGCCCCAGGAAATTTCTCAACAAAGGGCCAGAGTCATCTAAAGCCAGGTTGAGGAACCTGTGCCGCTCCAGATGTTGCAAAACTCCGGCTCCCATAATCCCTGACCATTTTTTATGTTGTTCAGTAGTGGAATGGGCTACCTGAGAAGGCCACATAGTAAGTGCAAAAATGCATGTGCTAGTGTAAAGCATGCACAAAAGTGCGTATCATAGTGAAAAATGACATACAAAAAAACAATGATTCGGCACTAGCTGTTACAACCTCTTCTTCATTGGAAGCTTTTAAGCAGAGTTTGAATAGCTATCTGCTGGGAATTCTTGAGCTGTGAGTCCTGCATCACAGGGGGTTGGACTAGATGACCCTTGGGTCCCTTCCAGCTCTATGATTCTATGATTCATTGGAGATTTGTAAATAGAGGCTTCATAGCCATCTGTCAGAGATGCTTCAGCTGTGATTCCTGCTTTGCAGGAGGTTGAACTAGACAACCTTGGAGTCCCTTCCAACTCTACAATTCCATGATTCCAGAGAGGCCTCAACAGCGGCAGCCACTCCATTTTTAGAAACAAAACAAAAAAACTCCAAAGATATATTGAACATTGTTGTTTTGATACCATGCAAAGTTTCAGGAAATTCAGCTCTTACTCCTTTGGGAATTATAAGTGACCAAGGTTAATGAGTTTTCCATTTAGTTGGCTATTACCCCTACAGGCCTCTGCATGTGCTTTGAACAAGCACGCAAGGGACACCCACCGGGAGGTGTGGTTACAGGTACGATAGATGTGGTCCCTAGCATAAAAATACCTTAACAGCTTCCGCTGTTAACAGTGTGTGACTGGAAGCCAAGACTGGATTTTCCCTGCTGGACATCTGCTTCGCCCTTCAATGTGCAGAGGTCAAAGGAAGTACTGTGTGGATGTTGTGTTCCCAATGCTGTGGGGGCTGTGCATAACAGGGATAGGGAACCTCCAGAATGAGGTTCAAATGCACCTCCTGTGCCTCTCCAGCTACCTCAAAGACAGGTAGATCATTTTTCTCGACCCAGAAATGCTCTTCTTATGTTCTGCCTCCACAGTCAGAGATCCCATGCTTCTGGGCTTCTGATTTGGGGCATTTGGTTGGCCACTGTTAGGACAGGAGGCTGGACTAGGCAGGCTACTGGCCTGATCCAGCAGCCTAGGCCTCTTCCTATGGGTGGCTATTGTGACAGCAGAACCTCCATGCCCAGGAACAGTCTACCTCTGAGAACCAGACAATGGGAGGACAGCAGCTGGAGATTTGCTGTTGCACTCATGTCCTGCTTGCAGGCTTGCCCCCATGGCATCTGGTTGGCCGCCATGAGAATAAGATGCTGTGCTAGATGGGCTACAGGCCTGACCTGGCAGAGTCAGTCTTAAGGACACAAGACTGACTTCTCCCTCATGGCACATGAGTTGGGGAATGACCCATTACTGGGGGGATCCATTGCAAACCTGATAAAACCCTCTTGTCTTCTGTCTGTCTGGGATCAAAAAAGAAAGAAAAGGAAAGAAATGAGAGATAGATGCATTAGCCTTGCGGTCCCCCATGGTTTTCCAAACAAGTGTTACGGGGAAACAGGAGCGGTTAGGATTATTTGTTCGGCGATGACATGAAGTGGCCATGAATAATTGATCTGCTGTAAGTGGGTTGTCGTGTTTCAGGCGCCATATGCGGGCTGACATGGTATTTGTGGGGCAGGGTGCAGTGAGAGTGGGTAGGTGCTGCTAAACTAAATAATTGATCTTTTTTGAAGCTGGCTGTAATTGTGGGTGGGTGGGTCAGCAATCTAGTGACACCCTGCTTTTTCTGTGCTTGGAGCAGATCCGCTGTGTGGAAAAGGTTGCAGTTTTGGGGGCGTATTATTGTTGTTAATTTAACAATAGAACAATATAAATAAAAATTAAAAACAATTCAAATAACTCACAGTCGTCAAAATGCGACGTGATAGCAGTTTATAAAATTATGCATGATATGGAGAAAGTGGGATAGAGGAATCTCCCCCCCCCCCATAATGCTAGAATTTTCTGACGGTAATTTCTGGAACTGTCTTCCTTGGAAGGTGGTGGACCCTCCCTCATTGGAGACTAACAAGCAGAGGTTGGGTGGTCGTCTGTCATGGATGCTTTAGCTGAGATTCCTGTATTGCAGGGGGTTGGACTTAATGACCCCCTCGGGGTCCCTTCCAGTTTTACAAATCTACAGTTCCAACTCCACGAAAGGCGGTGGTGGTATTCTGCCAGGAGTGAAGACAGGCTGGTAAAGTTCGGATTCTTCTCTTAGCCTGACACTGGGATCATCTGCCCGACGTCTCCACTGAGCCCAGCGCTAAGGGGACCTGATGGTTAGGTGGAAAACTCTGTAGGTGGTGGGTTGGCCTCCTTCTGGGATTTCATGCTGGGAAGCACACGCCTGCGTCAGGGTGTCACATCCAATCTCACAGGGCTGGATGTGCATTAGCGCATGTGATGCTTCTCCTACACAGCCTCCCCCCATCGCCACATCCTAAGACCTGATAGACTAGGTGCAGGCAGGAAAAAAACCTCACCCCTGGGTTCTGCCACCCTGCTAACTTTTACAATGTTAATTAAAAACAGTTTAAAACAATTTGCAAACATAAGAACAAATTGAGTCCTAAAAAAATATCTACGTTTCAAGGTGTCAAAAGCCAGAGTGGAGAGGGACCCAATCCTAACCATATCTACTCAGAAGTAGGAGGCAGCAATGGCCAGAAACCTAGATAAATCTAAAAGAGGATTAGACAAATTCATGGAAGAGAGAGTCATCATTGGCTACCAGCCATGATGGCTACGCTCTGCCTCAGTGGTCAGAGGCAGAAAGATTTCTGGATACCAGCTGCTGGAAGCCACATGAGGTGAGAGTGCTCTTGTACTCTAATCCTGCTTGCGGGTTTCCCAGAAGAGACATCTGGTTAGCCACTGTGAGAATAAGATGCAGGACTAGATGGGCCACTAGCCTGATCCAGCAAGCAGACTCTTCTTATGTTCCAGTGATGATGACGATGATGACGATGATTTACTTGCTCATCAACCTAAGGCCCCAGGGCTGGTTACACCATTAAAACACAATATTAAAATCAGTTTGAAACAACTTACAATCACAAAAATAAGTTGGGTCCTAAAAATCTACACTTCAAGTGTCAAGAGTGAAGCAGTGCCTCGTTGGGAGTTGTGAACAGGTGGGAGTAAGAAATCTAACAAGTTGTAAAATTAGAAATGAGCAATAAAGAGCACCCATTTTTACCAGTGCTGCTTCTGAAGCTGCTATGCACTTAGCTAAATGCTCTTTTCTCCTGCTGTCCTTCAGCCAGATTTTGCAGGGGTATGTGATGTGATAGGAAACCTTCCAAAGTGTGTTGTCAGTCATTACTGGCAGCAGTAATGTCTCCTGCCCAAAGCCATTTAGATGTCAGGGGTTCTTGGCCCCCTTGCCTGCTTTTCCAAGCAGCTTTCCTAAGGCCCCACATGCCGTCCTCACCCTCCTGGCTTTGCATGTGCAGATGGTCCTGGGATTAAATCTAATGCTATCTCCACTCTGCAAGGAGGGTGCCTCAAGTCTGCTGTATCTGCTGATGTTTATTCTCCCGAATCCATCTTTCCTTTGGAAGGGCCTGTTAGGGTTGTTTAGAAAAAAACAAACAGCATAATCAAGCTAGAGAAAGTTGAATTTTTTTAAAATTAGGAATATAGAAACTGCCTTAGGAGCATAGGATGCTGCCTTCTACTGAGTCATACTACTGGTCTACTTGGCTCAGTATTGTACACTGACAGGCAGCAGTGCTCCATGGTTTCAGATTGGAGCATTTCCAAACCCTACCTGGCAATGCCACGTATTGAACGTGGGACTTCTTGCATGCCAAGCAGATGATTTGCCACTGAGCTAAGACCCTTTCCCAATTAAAAATGCTGGGGCTGTAAGGATAGACATGTGGGGTACTATTATATTTCTTCCCTGACCCATATTACAGTGGTACCTCGGTTTAAGTACACAATTGGTTCCGGAAGTCTGTACTTAACCTGAAGCGAACTTTCCCATTGAAAGTAATGGAAAATGGATTAATCTGTTCCAGATGGGTCCGCAGAGTACTTAAACTGAAGCATACTTAATCTGAAGGGAACTTTCCCATTGAAAGTAATGGAAAATGGATTAATCCGTTCCAGATGGGTCCGCAGACTACTTAAACTGAAGTGTACTTAACCTGAAGTGAACTTTCCTATTGAAAGTAATGGAAAGTGGATTAATCTGTTCCAGACGGGTCCGCAGAGTACTCAACCTGAAGCATACTTAACCCGAGGTATGAGTGTAATTGGTTCTGGAAGTCTGTACTTAACCTGAAGCGTATTTAACCTGAAGCGAACTTTCGCATTGAAAGTAATGGAAAGTGGATTAATCCGTTCCAGATGGGTCCGCGGAGTACTTAAACTGAAAGTACTCAAACTGAAGCGTACTTTAACCGAGGTATGACTGTATTGACTCTGGGAGAATGGAGAAACTGGGTTGACCCAGTGCAGGTACGGTGGTACCTTGGGTTGTGGACCCGATCTGTTCTGGGGTGCTGTTCGCACTCTGAAAAGTCCGCAACCCGAGCAGCACTTTCGCGCATGCGCAAAAGTGCAATAGAGCACTTCTGTGCATGCGCGAAGCATGCAGAACGCTTCTGTGCATGCACGTGGGGCGAAACCCGTAAGTAAACACTTCCGGGTCCACCGCGTTCGTATCATGAAAAAATGCAACCCGCAGCAGACGCAACATGACTGTACAACTAGATATGCAGCTAGACCAGCCTCCTGCAACCCAGTGCATTGAGCTACAACGACTCCAATCAGCTCCAGCCAACACAGCTGTGTCTGGCCCAGCATAAGAAGAACCCAGATTTTGCTCTTATGTCCCAAACCAGAGCTGCCTTATCGTTTAATACAAGAATGGTATCCTCTTGTACTATACTTACTGTTCATGGTGGTAGAATCAAGCAGGTGAGATCTGCAGCCTGCCCCCATACCCACAATCAGGTTACCACACATGCCCTCCTCTTTAAAGAGCTGTTAAAGTCATAGAACCATAGAATTGTAGTGTTGGAAGGTGTCCCCAAGGGTCATCCGGTCCAATCACCTGCAATGCAGGAACCTCTACTAGAGAACCACCTACAGATGACTACAAAACCTTGGCTTAGAAACCTCCAAGGAAGGAGAGTCCACCACCTTCTGTGGGAGTTGGTTCCACTGTCGAACAGCTCTTGCCGCCAGAAAGTTATTCCTGATGCTTAGTCATAATCTCCTTTCTTGTCTATTGAATCAATTGGTTCGGGATCTGCCCTCTGGAGTAGCAGAAAAAAAGCTTTCCCATATCTGTGCAAAAGGGATCAGTTTCTTAGTTATTCATTTGTTTTTAGTGCTTGAAGTGGGGGAAAGAGGTGGGTTATATATTTTGCTTTTGCTTTGGTTTCCTAATAACCTTTCAGTTACACCAGACAGCTGCTGAACTGTTATTTCAGTGTCATGGGGCCTCTGAGCGTAGGGCTGAATTGAGGCGTATGAATAAGTCATGGTTCCTTTACCTTCCAACTTTTATCCTTTCCTGAGGACTGCTGTGCGCTGAGCTGTCAGCTGACCCATTGCTTCCTCCAGCTGGATTGAACCACCGCCAGCTAAGAGGGCTTAGATGCCCTCCTGATCTCCTGCTGGTGGCCTGAAATATTAATTGGTATGATATCTGCCATGCCATTCCACATTTTCGGTCTTCTTGGAGCTAATGGAGGGGAGAGAAAAAAATTCCCAGGGAATTTTTATCCAAGGATGAAATTTGCCTTTCCTGCATAGGAACATGGGAAGCTCTTTTACACTGGGCCAGATTATTGGGTTCTATCTAGCTCAGTATTGTCTACCCCGAATGGCAGCTGCTCTGTAGGGTTTCAGGCAGGGGACTCTTTCCCAGCCGTAACTGGATTTGCTCTTGGGAGGTTGAACTTAGGGCCTTCTGCATGCAAAGCAGATGCTTCACCACTGAGGTACAACCCTTCCTTTGGCAAGATTCTAGTCCTCATGGTTCGGGTTAATTTAAACAGGTGCACAGGATGCTGCCTTAGACTGAGCCTGGTCATTGGTAAACCCACTTGAGTACTGCGCACACTGACTGGCAGTGCCTCTCCATGGTTTCATGCAGGGAGTCTTTCCCAAACCCATTAGGGGTTGAACCTGGTTCCTTCTGCACTAATTCATGGGACTGAAAATGTTAGGTTCTTAACAATAACAGTGTGATAGTTTAAACAGCAATAATAAATACCATACTGCCCCTAAAAACAAGGTAAGATTCTGGTCCTCGTAGTTTTGCATTTTCCCAGGCAATAGATCTTAGAGAACAATACTAAGGCAGTTATTATCTCATTATTCACATTCTCTGCTCCTCACCCCAGGGTAGGCTGATTATCTGTAGCATCAAACCAAGAGTGCTCTCCCCACCTTCCACCCCAATCAAATGCAGTTCTGTGATGAGACAGGTAGTAAAATGTTCCTATATAGACAGGCTCTCCTTTTTTTTAAAAAAAAAATGCTGCTAAGGCACATCAGTAAAGGATAGTACCGGTATTGGACTGCCTTACTGGCTTTTGTGAGAACTGCTAAGGTAATGTACCTGAAAATCTTTGAACACTGACTTGTATTTCCAAGGGATCCAGGAAAAGGTCACAACCTTGGGGGGGAAAGTGCAGAATCTGGGTTTCTGGGAGCTCTTTGTTTGTTTATATGTTTATCTTTAAAAACAGGTTTCTAGCTCTCAAGACTGCAATGGTAGATTTGGTAGTATGTGAGTGTGCCTGCCAGAATCTCTAAAGCTTGGTTGATGGTTGGATAAGACATTCAACGTTTAGGGGATGGTGAAGTGAGGTTGTTGTTGTTGTTGTTGTTGTTGTTGTTGTTGTTGTATATCCACCATTTTTCTAGATCAGGACTCAAAGTGTCTTACATACCGTAAGTTAAAACAACACAGATAAAATACAGAAAGCTAAAAGATAATTGCTAAAAAGTAATCAAACTCTAATAGAATTAAAACAATATAAGAAAACAAATCTATGGACAATAAAAAACAGGTTTCAGTGAATTCCAGAACCCTTTGTCTCAGGTAACAGTAGCAGAAGCAGTTATTCACATTTGTCTTAATTTGCATTAATTTAAGCAGCAGCAGAATTCTGCTTTATGAGCCAGGATGCCTCCCTTGTGACCCTCACACAGCCACAGGAGGGTCATCACCTTCCCCCTCCTCCTCCTGCCTGCCTGTAGCATGGGGTCAGTGTTTGCGTGTGACTGTCTGTCATCATTTGGAACAGCCACGCCAAGTGTCAGGCATGCTCAGAGTCACAGGAGGGGAAACTCATGGAAGGGCAAACTGAGGTTCCCCTTCCATAGGGCCTTCATGACAAATTTCTGCCTGGCACCTTTTGCCTCTGCTGAGAACTGGTTGTGCAAGCAGAAGATGTGGTTGACAGGGCTGCAAAACTGAATTGCTTAAAACACTCTTGCTTGAGTTGGAAGTGGGGGGGGGGAGGCTCATTGTTAAAGGCAGGAGACCTGTGCAAAAAAGGTATGCCACCCACCCACCCTGGTTGATTCAAACTGAAGATGTTGTGAAAGCCAAGTAGGTGTGTGTGTGTGGTTTTGTGCCTTTTGTAGAACATAGGAAGAACTTGCCGGATCAGGCCAGTTGCCCATGTATCCAGCATCCTGTTCTCACAGTGGCCAACAAGATACCCCAGTGGGAAGCCCAAAAGCACGAACTGAGTGCAACAGCATCATGCTCCCCACTTGTGATCACCAGCAACTGGCATTTAGAGCCATGCTGCCCCCGGTGGTGGAGGTAGAATAAAATTAGAGCCCTGCTGGATTAGGTTGAAGGCATCTCATGATCCAGCATCTTTTCCTCACAGTGGCCAACTAGATGCTCGACGGAAAACCTGCAAGCAGGACCCAGGCACAAGAGCAACAAAATTGATTTCAGTTTGGCTTCACTTTATTGGTTCAATGAATTGGCTAGAGGACGTGTGCATGAAAATGAGAACTACTCCAAAATTCACATCCCAATCTCTCCCTCCCATCTCTCCCCCCTTCTCTCTTGCATAAAAACAGACCTCCCCTCCTCCTCCCCTCCTCTGTGATCCCACACTGGCCCCTCATTTAAAAGGGCGGGATTACTGTCATCATGCCTAATTTCGAGCAGTTTGGTTGAGTTGATGTGGGCTGTGGCTGTACTTTGTGGCTGAATCTCCCCAGGAGAGAGACACCAGGGTAAGACTGAGCAAGAAGCAGATGGGCTTGTCTCTGGCCTGTTACCTCTCTCCTTCTTTATCTTTTCTTTTCTTTTGTTTTTGTAGGTCAGATCATTGTTTTCCTTCTCTCCTTTCTGCTTGCTTGGTAAATTTAACTCTGTCGATCTCTTCTCTTTAATAAGCCTGTTGGAAGGTCTGACCCTTTAACAAATGCTGAGTGACAGCTATATCCATGTGGTGATGGGACTCTCGGGATGTAACAGAAGGGATTGTCTTTCCCTTGTTATTTACAGGAAGTTGTGGAAAAGAACCCACAGTTCCCTGAAAGAGAGAGAGAGGAAGATTTACATCTCAGGCTATCCCTTGGATGTTCTCTTCAATATATATATATACACACTCACATAAATAGATCTATATATAATCTATCTGAATGGACAGGCCTATGCAGCTCTTTTTAATCACTTTCAACTGAACTGGCACTTATACCGGTGCCACATAATACCCATTCCTACACCCATAACTCAGTCACTTCCAACTCTACAGTTCTGTGATTTAGTGTGGCAGTATCTACGTACACATGGGAACTCCCTGCCTAGAGGGCAGGCTTCTTTACTGTACTCTTTTCAGCATCTGCTAAAAGCATTTTGGTTTAGGCAAGACTACCTAGATATGTAGAATGCTGATGCATGTTTTTTTAATAGTTGTTTGTTGTTGTTGCAGATTTTACTTTTTAAAAACATTTTGAAGAGTTTTTACTGCTTTTGCTGATAATTTTTGTTTTAATCTCTTTGTAAACTGCTTTGAAGTTTTGTTAAAAACCATCATACATTGTATAAGTTTTATGAAATAAAAGTAAATAAAACATCCAGTATTAGCTCTATTCAGAGTAATTGTTGTTAGCATCTGTCTGTCTCGAGGGACAATGGAGTGTGCCTCCAGGGGTGAAGTCAAACTGCTGCATTAGCAGCACTGAAGTGATTTCACGGGGTGGGGGCACAAGCCTGGGGGCAGTGTGTGTGGAGGTCCTGGGCTGCCCAGACAAGACCCCCCCCCCCGAGCCACACTGATGTAGTCCAAAGGAAAGCAGAGCAATGCGTTTGGCACCAGCTTGGGTGCAGGTATACAAGGCACCATCCAACCGTTTTAGGGATTCTACTCCAGATTTGTATAGGTTTACTCCTTAGCCTTTTCCTGATAATATTCCACAAGGCAGCAGAGGTTTAGGATTAGAATTTTCTTTCTCTGAGATGGGCTCCCTTTGCAGGCTGATGAGCCCCCCCCCATTTCCCTCTACAGGACAAGCAGAAGCTGCCTTCTTGACCATTGGACCCACTATTGGTCTGGTCTGCTTCATCCGCTGGAGCCTGTCTTCATATGCAGGGGAAGTCTTTAATTTACTAAGGGTTTGAGCTCTCCTCTTTCACCCTCATTAAAAGGTTCTTTAATTCCTCCTCACTTTCTGCTATCAAGGTTGTGTCATCAGCATATCTGAGGTTGTTGATATTTCTTCCAGCAATCTTAATTCCGGTTTGGGATTCATCCAGTCGAGCCTTTCACATGATGAATTCTGCATATAAGTTAAATAAGCAGGGAGACAATATACAGCTTTGTCATACTCCTTTCCCAATTTTGAACCAAGCAGTTATTCCATGTTGTTGTTGTTTAGTCGTTTAGTCATGTCTGAATCTTCGTGACTCCATGGACCAGAGCACGCCAGGCATTCTTGTCTTCCACTACCTCCCGCAGTTTGGTCAAACTCATGTTCATAGCTTTGAGAACACTGTCCTTCCAGTGAGCACTCAGGGCTGATTTCCTTCAGAATGGATAGGTTTGATCTTCTTGTAGTCCATGGGACTCTCAAGAGTCTCCTCCAGCACCATAATTCAAAAGCATCAATTCTTTGGCGACCAGCCTTCTTTATGGTTGTAGCTTCTTGTCCCACATAGAGATTTCTCAGGAGACAGATGAGGTGATCAGCCACTCCCATTTCTTTAAGAACCTGCCATGTCAAATGTTTTTGCGTAGTCAATGAAGCAGAAGTAGATACGTACTTTTCTGGAACTCTCTAGCTTTCTCCATAATCCAGCACATGTTTGCAATTTGGTCTCTGGTTCCTCTGCCCCTTCGAAATCCAGCTTGCATTTCTGGGAGTTCTCGGTCCACATACTGCTTAAGCCTGCCTTGTAGAATTTTAAGCATAACCTTGCTAGCGTGTGAAATGAGTGCAATTGTGCAGTAGTTGGAGCATTCTTTGGCACTGCCCTTCTTTGGGATTGGGATGTAGACTGATCTTCTCCAATCCTGTGGCCACTGCTGAGTTCTCCAAACTTGCTGGCATATTGAGTGTAGCACCTTAACAGCATCATCTTTTAAAATTTTAAATAGTTAAGCTGGAATATCATCACTTCCACTGGCCTTGTTATTAGCAGTGCTTTCTAAGGCCCATTTGACTTCACTCTCCAGGATGTCTGGCTCAAGGTCAGCAACCACACTACCTGGGGTGTACGAGACCTCCATATCTTTCTGGTATAATTCCTCTGTGTATTCTTCCCACCTCTTCTTGATATCTTCTGCTTCTGTTAGGTCCTTTCCATTTTTGTCCTTTATTATGGTAATCTTTTTACAAAATGTTCCTTTCATATATCCAGTTTTCGTGAACAGATCTCTGGTTTTTCCCATTCTGTTGTTATCCTCTATTTCTTTGCATTCCTCTCAATGCTAAATATACCCAATTCTTTCAACTACCTGTATTCCTCATAAGGCTTAGTTGTGGAAGACTCCATCCCTGTCCACAGCTCCTCTCAGCATGTGTAAGAATCATGCCATCCTTGCCTAGCAAAGTAGCTCCTTTTGCTACATTCAGATTTTTAGTTTTGCTTTGGGACTTATTTATTTATTTATTCATTCAAAGCCTATTTTAAAAACGCCCTGCTCTTTTGCAGGAAAAAGCTCCCAGAGTGCCTTGTGAATCAATAAAAACAGCAACAGGGCTGTTTTTGCCCTCAGGCTTGCAGCCTTAACAAGACACAAAAGGAAAAGGAAGAAGCAGGAGGGCAGAGGAAAATAAGTGATCTACTTGTGAATAATCACTGTGGACTTCAAGCGGTTTGGGGGGGGGGCGGTTATGCAATTGCATACTATGTATGATTTACTAACAAAAAGGGCAATGCAGCTATGTTTATTGATTGATTGTGAGTTTGTAGAACACTATTACCGCTATACGTACTGATTATTTCTTTTTTAAAAAAATGTGTGGTCTTTCTCATAAGGCAAAAAGAAAAGTTATTTAATTGATGCTTCACATTGGCTGCTTTGAAAGGGATGATCAGAAATACAGTTTGAATTGCCCCTAGGTCCACTTAGCTTAGTTTTGCTGACACTGGCTGGCAGCAGCTCTGCAGGGTTTCAGGCAGGGAGATGTCATTGGGAAATGAACCTGGGACATTCTGTCTGCAAAGCTCTACCACTGAGCTACTGCCCTCCCCTCCTAAGTTAATGAACTTAGCTTCATTAAGTTCAATGGCTCTATTCTGAGTAAAACGTAGCTGCATAGCTGTCAAGTTATCCCCTTTTTAAAGAGAAATTCCCTTATGCTGAATAGGCTTCCTCACGAGAAAAGGGAAAACTTGACAGCTATGCTTAGATGTAGTTCCTTGACGTAATTATTGTTTTTGTAGGTGAGCAACGGCTTTGCAATTATACCAAAATTAAATACATTCTTTTCTAACAGGTGGGGAAACAGATCCTTAAAAGCGACTCTCACCTGAGACTTTCCTGGATGACGATAACAGCCTTGTTACCTGACTCTAGAACTGCATCCGTCTCTAACACCCATCCTTGTCTCTCTTTCATTAGGTGATATCGGCAGTCTCCAGACTATCTCATCACAGCATCGCTCAAAACAAAGGAATTAGGTAAGGGGTTCCATTTTGCTTGAAGTTGCAGCACTTTCAAAATTGTTTTCTTAAATCTGCAGAACAGGTTTTCTTAAATTTAATTGCTGACTGCTCTGTGAAGATGAGGGAGGGGTTGCTTTCGTGTTGTGAAGCAGATTGGTGATTTTGGTTTAGGTGGGACGCAGGTGGCGCTGTTGTCTAAACCACTGAGCCTCTTGGGCTTGCCGATCAGAAGGTTGGCGGTTCAAATCCCCACAATGAAGTGAGCTCCCGTTGCTCTGTCCCAGCTCCTGCCAACCTAGCAGTTCAAAAACACACCAGTGCAAGTAGATAAAGGTGGAAAGGTAAACAGCATTTCCATGCACTCTGGTTTCCGTCATGGTGTTCCATTGCACCAGAAGCGGTTTAGTCATGCTAGCCACATAACCCGGAAAGCTGTCCGTACACAAACGCCAGCTCCCTCGGCCTGAAAGTGAGATGAGCACCGCAATCCCATAGTCGCCTTTGACTGGACTTAACCATTCAGGGGTTCTTTACCTTTTACCTGTGTGTGTGTGTGTGTGTGTGTGTGTGTGTGTCAAAGTAATATAATCCCTCCCCCCAAAGTCCCAGAATTTCCCATGCTCTCAGAATACCAGTTGGTGAGGAGAGTTGCTATTACACTCAAGTCCTGCCTCTGGGCTTTTTCACATTGGGGCATCTGCTTGGCCACTGTGAGAACAGGATGCTGGACCAGATGGGCCTGATCCAGTAGGGCTTATATTATATTCTTCCTCCAGCAGGTACTGAAACCCCCAGATTTTTGCACCCCCCCTCACACCATTCTCATGGATAAGTAAACCCAGTTCCTCTTTCCTTGGCCAACAAATGCAACTTCCAGACATTTTAAAACTCTTTTCACACTTGATCCCTGGACAGCCAATTTTTGGAAGTGGAAAGTTTCTTTTGCAATCCCATGCAACAAAGATCCGGGCTTTGCAAACATTGCCTTTCATCCCAGGAACAAACACTCCCGCTGCCTTGTTGGATCAGCTGCCAGAAGGGTTGGACGAAAACCCACCCCCCTCCTCCTCTCTTCACCCCCCCCCCAATTGCCTGCCTGCCCTGCACAAACCCAAGTGTGACCTCTATTCTTTCTTAACATGGATCTTCAAAGGCTTACTGTCATTGCTGAAATAAATAAGCAATGCTTGGAGTCAGCTCAAGGAAGTGGCACAGGGCACAAGCCACCTTTCAGAAACCCCCATCCATTTTGGACTCCCTTCTCTCTCAGTATTTCTGACCATGGGATCTCACCCAATAGTTCATTCGACTTTTAGAAACCAGCCTTCTTAAAGTCCAGTGTGCTTGTTTGACTACACTTAGCTTGCCTCTGTACCATGAAACCCAGGAGGAACTGATCACTTCCTCCCAAGGTTCTCAATACTTCCACTTCATCAATCAGTTCCTCCCTGTTATTGAGGACCAGGTCCAATATAGATTATGGCATTGTTGCACCTTTCACCTTCTGGGAAATGAAATTGTCAGCAAGGCTATGGAGGAATTGGTTTCGAGTTCCAACAGATATTGGGGTAGTTGAAGTCTCCTTCTTGAATGTTTGGGAATCTGATGTAGGGTGACATTACTCAAGTCCTCAGACTGGCTTAGATATATATAGCAGACACCCTCAGTAAGATCATTGGGGGGTTTTCTCCCCCTCTCCTACAATTTTTACCCAAATACTCTCAGGTCTAGGTCATGGATCTCTTTACAAGTGTACACATCATTCACATATAATGCTCCTCTTCCCCGCTTCCTGTCTGGGCTATTCCTTTTGAACAGGTTAAACCCCTCCATTTCTGCATTCTAGTCATGTGTCTCATCCCACCAGGTCTCAGTAATGCCTACTAGATCATATTTGCCATCCTGCATTAAGAGCTCAAGTTCGTTGTGCACCAACCCGATGCCTTTAGGAAACCTGCAAGCAGGATTTCAGCACAAGAGTCCTCTCCCCTCCTGTGGTTTCCAGCAACTGGTATTCATAAGCATTTCTGCCTTGCCCTTCATGAATTTGTCTAATCCTCTTTTAAAAGCAGCTAGATCCCACGGGCATCCTGTCAGCACAGGATGCTGGAATAGATGGGCCATAGGCCTGGTCCAACAGGGCTTTTCTTATATTCTTAAAAACTCCTCATGTGCCCCTGAGAACAAGGTAGGGAAAAATCTGGAAGCTTCTTTCTCAGTGGAAGAACACTTTCACAAAACCAGAAGGTGAGATTTGGGCTAGGATGCACAACATCCTCGATTGTCAATATTGCTCTGTTTTAAAATTTAAATTTTTGTAAATGCAATTACTTAAGCCTCAGAAGATAGAATTGCTGTTCAGAGTTAGAATCATAGAATCATAGAATCATAGAGTTGGAAGAGACCACAAGGGCCATCCAGTCCAACCCCCTGCCAAGCAGGAAACACCATCAAAGCATTCCTGACAGATGGCTGTCAAGCCTCTGCTTAAAGACCTCCAAAGAAGGAGACTCCACCACACTCCTTGGCAGCAAATTCCACTGCTGAACAGCTCTTACTGTCAGGAAGTTCTTCCTAATGTTTAGGTGGAATTTTCTTTCTTGTAGTTTGAATCCGTTGTGCAGGTAGCGGCTGCCTATATATCTCTGTGGGGAAGGGTTTTTTTAAATTCTCAAGAGCTCAAGCTGTGAGCAACACAATGCGACAAAAACCCGTTTCTAATGAACCACTGTTCTTGTGCTGCTATGATTAGACTTAATACGCTGCAGCTGTAGTCACACACAATGTCACACGTGTCTTCCTCTCCAGCTCTGCAAAATTCAGCTTGGAATATTTAGTAGCCTTTCAGTAAAGTGTGTCAGGGAAATACGTGCTCTAAAATGTCAACATAGCTGGGGCAGTGCGATGTAGTGGTTAGAGCAGTGTTTCCCGAAGTGGGTGATACCATCCACTGGAGGGTGGTGGGATTACTTGAAGGGAGCACTAAGAGGCAAGGAGGCAGCAAGGAGATGCTAGAGATAATGGCTATCAGACTTTGAAAAGGTGGTATCACTGAATCAAGTTCATTCATTTTGTTGAGTTAGTTAAACTAAATGGGATTTAGAATAAAAGTGCAATTAATTGTCACTGTTTTGAATTTTATTGTGCTGGTAATCACAATAATCAGCAAAACCCTCCCAGGTTCAATTCCCCAGCATCTTCTGGCAGGTTTGGGAAAAGACACCTGCCTGGAGAGCTGCTGCCAGTCTGTGTAGACAATGCTGGGCTAGATAGACCAATGGTCTAGCTCAGGATGAGGCAGCTTCCTATGTTCCTACTTGGGGATGGAGGTGGGGAGCATGGGTTTAAAGTTCATGCTTCTGAATCCAGAATAGCACCTCTTGGGGATTTTTAATCATGTATGATGAAAGTTGTGTAGCAGGAAAGGGAGAATTTTGAACTGGAGATCACCTGGGTGAAGTGGGGTCAGAATACCACTTACAGTATAAGTCAGCCAGCTTTTTATGTGGCATGATTAAAGCTCATTGCAGGCAAAGAAAAGGGGACAGAAAAATTATGGATGATGACCCAGCACTTGTAATTACTTGGAGGTCCTTGCTCAGCTAATTGGGAACAAGTACTGGTGTGTAATACCTTTTGAGCCGCCAATCTCTCTTCTCGCATTCTCTAATTAACAAAAAATCCCTGCAGTGTAAGCAAGGTCCAGGGAGGAGGAGGAGGAGGAAGAAGAAATAAATGGTATGGGGACTCCATTACTTGCACCATGGCGGGATTAGTCATCTCCAGAGTGTCAACACAGTTCTATGAAATACTAGCTGGCCCTGCCACGCGTTGCTATGGCTCAGTCTGTTAAATGGAGACTCAGAGTTCCCCTTCAGACTCCCCTCACCTTCAGAGTCCCCCTGTTTTACGCGTGTTCTGTTTACGCAGGTGCATCCCTGTGAGTCCCCCCCACCCTGTGCCAATCCATGATGTATCCTGCCCCTCCTCCCCCCACCCCCTGGCTTATCCCTGTGATTCCCCCCACCCTGTCCCGACCCATGACATATCATGTCCCCTCTTCCCCCCACCCCCGGCTCATCCCTGTGATTGGTCCCACCATGTCCTGACTTATCCCGTCCCTCCCAACCCCCACCCAGGTGAGTCAGTACCTCCATTTGGCCTAGTCTGTAAAGTCTTTGGCCTAGTATGTAAATGGGAGCCGAGCTGCTGTTGAGAGGGAAGGTTTTATAGGTGCAGTACCAGTGTAGCCGCTGCTAGAGGGTGCTGGTTTGCAACCTGGTTCTTTTCCCAGAATGCATTTTCGTCTGAGTGGTGTGTTTTGAAACACAGGGTTTTGGGTTTTTTATCTGGCACAGGTGTGATATCTGTCTTTGAAAATGGTACGGGGTTGGTCTCATATTCACATGCAGCATTGTGTCAAAATTTGAACGCAATCGGTCAAGCGGTTTTGGTCAAACGTGGATACTAACGGACATGGCCAGTTTACATTTTTTTATATATAGATTGTCTGTTCCACTCCACAGTGAAATGGATACACAGTAGATTCAGGGCACATCACACCATTTGTGGGAGCTGGAATTTACTGTAGTTCCCATTTGCAGAGTATGTGGAAGGCCATCCCTAGGTCGTTTGACCCTTTAATTAGCAACAATGGAGGCAGGGTGCTTCTGGGTACTTGTCATCAGAAAGAACAGGAGGGGAGAGTGCTATTGTGTTCAGTTCCTTCTTTTGGGGTTCCCTTAATGAGCATACTCCTAGTCATCATGAGAACAGGATGCTGGATTAGATTGGCCTCTAGCCTGATCCAGATAGGTTCTTCTTAGGTTCTATATGCTAACTCCAGAGTTGAAGGCAATAAGGCTTCTGAAAAACCACTTGTTGGGAGTCACAAGTGAGGAGACCGCTGTTGCTATCACATTCTGCTTGCAGGCTTGCCATTGAGGCACCTGGTTGGCCATTGTGAGAACAGAGGGCCTGATTCGGTAGGCAGGGTCTACCTCCACTGTGAATGCCAGTTGTTGGAAATCACAAGTGAGGAGAGTCTTTCTGTTTCTGCATATGGTGTTGCGCTCATGTCCTGCTGCTGGAACTTCCCTGGAGGCATCTGCTTGTCCATGGTGAGAGTAAGATGTTGGGCTAGATGGGCTCCTTTGGCTACCTGCAAAGCCTCCAGGCCTTTTCATCTCTTAAAAAAAGACGTGTTTATTGAGTTTTCAAAAACAACAACTTACAAACCATGAAGAAACAAAGAATGACGGTTGTGTGGGGCATGTTATTGCCATTGGGATAAAATAAACGGAAGGTATAGTACAATGTTGCAGACATCCTAATAAAACAGATTCCACGAAGGAAGACATTTTGGAAATAAGAGACACAGATAGATAAGGTAGTCTTACCCCATATGCCCCACTCAACCACTTTGATAAACGTAACTGGCCTCTTACAAGTGCCACATAACGCTCATTCTGCATTTGTAAGAAATCAATATTTTAGGCAGAGAATCAAGCAGTATACAACTTTTGTGTAATAATAGTAACAATAATGACTGAGTAGTGGCATTCCCCTTCTCCAAGAAGGATATCCTACATCAGGCATCCCCAAACTTCGGCCCTCCAGATGTTTTGAACTACAGTTCCCATCATCCCTGACCACTGGTCCTGTTAAGTAGGGATCATGGGAGTTGTAGGCCAAAACATCTGGAGGGCCGCAGTTTGGGGATGCCTGTCCTACATGGATGGCAGACGTATCTCTGGGGCACATCAACTGAAGAAAAACTCTGGAATGGTTTGCTGGGGAGTCTTAAAGACCTGTAGCGCCTTTGAGGCCAGCTGCCACATGGTTGCTTTGACAACCGAATATTTATGCATGAGGCGGGATTTAGTGTACAGCTCTGCCATGCAGATGTGCACCGACTTGACCAACTGGGACATGGCATCAAGAACCAGCTCTTCAATAATTAAAAGGAAGTTGTCAAGTTCTTCAGGCCGAGAGGGTGACTGACGGGCCCTGAGATTTCTGTTCCATCTTGCAGTAAGTAATTCCTCCTCATTGCCTCTCTAACTCCAGCCTGGCTCTGCCTTTGAAGGAGTGCCCTTTGGTGTTCTAGGAAATGAAGCTGATTAACCCTCTGCTCCGCTTGGGTAGCCAACTGAACAGGCAAGCTTAGGAAATCAAGTTGACTTAAGGGTTGGCCCCCTGTTTTCCCCAGAAGCATTCGTTTACATCTGTCATGGCCCCTGAAAAATTAATCCTCAGCAGTAAGAGTCATCCAGCACCTACAGCTCTGAGGAACAGATGGATCCATGCCCAGAAGGCACTAGAGCTTGATGCTATTCCCTGCGCCCTGAGGAGACAGCTCTACCACCCATCTCTGATGGTTGGTCCACAGACTCCTCAGGACAGGCACCCCCAAACTGCGGCCCTCCAGATGTTTTGGCCTACAATTCCCATGATCCCTAGCTAACAGGACCAGTGGTTGGGGAAGATGGGAATTGTAGTCCAAAACATCTGGAGGGTCGAAGTTTGGGGATGCCTGCCTCAGGATAATCAGAGCCTGGAGCGGAGGTCCCACTACTGGAAATCCCATTATTTCAGATGAGCCAATGGATGAAGAAGGCAGCACCAATCCTTTAACTGAGGAGGAAGAGGAACTTTGGTGGATAGATCCTTCAGTCAATGACTGTTTACCCCTGCTTTGAGAACTAGTCAGTTGCTGCAGGGCTTTGCTAAAACAACATTGATGTTTGGCCTCCTCTGCAGGAGCATTATCCATGGTCCTGAACTCACACCTTGGTACAGTCGTACCTTGAGTTACGTATGCTTCGGGTTGCATACTTTTCGGGTTACGAATTCTGCAAACCCGGAAGCGTCTATTTCTGGGTTCGCCACACACGCATGAGCAGAAGCATTTTGTGCAGTTTGAGCATGTTGTGCAGTTTGCGCTTTCGCGGTTGTTCGGGTTGCATTCTTTTTGGGTTATGTACCGCACCCCGGAACGAATCAGGTACAGTGCCGACTCTTGCCTTGCCTTGGGAACCAAGAACAATTGAACTCCCCTTGTGTGGGGCATCACCTCTCCATGGTGGTGGACATGTACTCCTCTGAAGCTAAACACATTGGACGAGAGAGAGAGAGAGAGAGAGAGAGAGAGAGAGAGAGAGAGAGAGTGCTACCCCCTGATAACAAAGTGCTTTTAAAAAATAAGAAGAAAAGAATGGTGATGATGCCAAAGCAGTTTGCAACTGCCTGCGTAATTTCTTTTGATGGGGGAGGTGATTTCACAAACTGTTGGGTCCTGGGCTTCACCTACGAGGGGCAGTCTGAGTTCTTCACTGGTTATAGGCATCTGGTTGGCCACTGTAAGAACAAGATGCTGGTCTGTATGAACCATTGCCCTGATCCGGCAGGTCTCCTCTTACACTATTAACCCCGAGAATCCTTGAAAGTGGTTCAGCATTCATCAGAAATGTTAGGCAATGAAAAACTGCATTATTTGTTCAGGAAAGTGAGTCATGGGGGATCTTAAAATTCTGATCTCTTCCTGTATATCTAGCACAGTTGACATTTTCTTCTTCCATGTAATGACATGAATTTGGTGTCATTCAGAACATAAGATGTGCCAAAAGGCCCATCTAGTTTAGTATCCTGTACCTCACAGAGGCCAGCCAGATGCTCCACTGAGAAGCCCACAATGAGGACCTAAGTGCAACAGCAGCTCTCCTCATTTATGATTCCCAGCAGCTGGTATTATTGTTATTTATTACTTGTTTTATTATTAATTGCATTGCTATCTCACCTTATTCTCCAATTATCTCAAGGTGGTCACATGGCTCTCCCCATCTTCCTGTAATCCCCATAACAACCCTGTGAGCTAGGTTAGGCTGAGAGGCAGCGACTAGCCCCAAGGTCACCCAGTGAGCTTCATGGTTAAGTAGGGATTTGAACCCTGATTTCCCATGTCCTAATCTAGCACTCTTAACTACCACACCACACTGGGTCTCCATAAGGCCCCTTACCATTGATGGTTTTAGTCTCCATGAATACAGAGGCTCTGAATAGGAACCAAAAGTTCATTCTCCAGACCACTCTAACCTGCATATCACAGAAGCAGCATTGATCACATTTGCATTCCTTGCTTGCCTTATCCTGTTTTTGAAAAGAACATAAAGCAGATGTTCTCATATTTCCAGGTCTTCCCAACTCTTATTCTTAGTAGACTTAACACTTTCTCTGTATCTCCCCACCCTCCCATCCTTTACTTTCCAGGCCATTCCCTTCAGAGGAGACCAGAGGAGAAAATGATGATGATGTCTATAGGAGCCTGGAAGAGCTGGCTGAGTAAGTATCTACCAAATAATGGATTCTGCCATGGGATTTTATTTGTTCCTGATTTTTTTATTTGGGCATAGGAGTGGGGAACCTCAGGCCCATGGCCCTCCACTCCTCCTTCCCTTTTCCTTGGATTCTCCCAAGCCACACACTCTTATCCCCATGCCACATCTCTTCCTAGCCCTGCTTCACACCCTCATGAGCATTTGTCTTCTTCCCATGCACCTTCTCCAGAGTGACCCAAGGACCTGATTCTCAGTGGCTGATTCAGCTCCTTTCACTCTGCTTGGGCAGCTGTAAGGTGCTGGAGACAGGGCCCCAGTTGCAAAAATAGTAGCAGGTCTCTAACCCGGCCTCTCCTTCAGGACCCCAGATCACAATGAAATGCATGGGTGTAGGCAGGGGGGCAGGAGGGGGCAATTGCCCCCCTAGAAGCAAAAGCTGAGGAGCGCAGGCGTGGCAGCCCCAGGCTCCCGCTCCCGGAGGAGCGCTAAGCAGGAGCGGGGAGCATAAGCGGAGGAGGCAGCCACAGGCTCACGTTCCCCGCGCGCCTCTGGAGCTTCGCACCGGGAGCGGGAGCCTGGGGCCGCCTCCTCGGAAGAGCTGGGCGGCGCAGGCAATGTAGCCCCACCCACATTCCCACTGTGGCCCCTCCCCTCCCGCCCCTTGCCCCGCCCCTTGCCCCCCCCAATTTTGATCCTGGGTATGCCGCTGCTCTGATTCTTCCTTCATTCCCAAGTTCTTGTAATAGATAGCTGGAATTGCAGATTTCAAGGAGAGGAGCCGAATGTTACTGGTGTTTTGGCAAGAAAGAAGCCCCCTCCCCACCCACCCTGGTCCCCTCTTTCTCCCTGTCATGCAGCCTGATGGAACAGCTGCTGTGGATGATGGTTGAGGGAGGAGCCTGATGAAGATGGTTGTCAGCAGTGCTAGCTGGCTTGCTCTCCTGTAGATCAGTTCCGGAGCTGAGCGTATGAAGTAGTTTTCAAGGGCTGACCGCCGTAACTTATATAAAGTTCCCAGCATTCCAAGCATAAAGCCAAATTGTGTTAGGTTAGGTTGTGTGTGTGTGTGTGTGTGTGTGTGTGTGTGTGTGATATACCCCCACCCCACCCCTGCCAATGCTGTGTCCCCTACAATAACCCAAGTGACAAGCTGAGATGCGCTGCTTCACCCACGGCTGTGCTGTGTGGTGCGGCAAAATGCTAAAACGATCATTGCTGGGTTGCTATGTAACCAGAGTTGACAGCCCATCCCGGTTGCTGTCCTTTGCAAAAAGAGCGGGTTGCGATGCACAGAAAGGGGGATGCTGCAAGTGACCAAACAGAGGCAGCAGCATCCAGGAAGTCCATAAACACATACACACAGGAGGTTCTTAAGCTATTAGCAAAGGCTGGCTTTACATGCTGCTCAGATCTACCACTACCAAACCAGCAACTGAAATTATTTCACAGCAGACTCGTTGATCTCACTGGAGTGGATTGGTTTGCTGCAGGTGTGGAGAACCTGCATCCCTCCAAATGTTGCTGAACCACAACTCCTACCATCATCCCTGGCCATGCTTGCTGAGGCTGATGGGAGTTGTAGTTGCACAAGATCAGGAGTGCAGAAGAGTCCCTACCCCTGGTTTGCTGCAAGGGTAGCCCTCCAGACCTCTCTGTCTGGCCCTCATGATTTGGGAAAAGCCATGTCCTCTGTCCTGGACAGTCATGGAGAATGACTGCCCGGGTGATCTCTATCTCTACCCCTCCCCACTTGTGTCTTCCGTGAATGGGGAAGGGTCATAGCTCAGTGGTAATGCACCTGCTTTGCATGCAGAAGGTCCCAAGTTCAATCCCCAAATGGCATCTCCAGGTGGGGCTAGGAAAAGGAGTAGGAGTAAATATCAGCTTCATCATGGCTGGGCAGATATGACCCTCATACTCCCTAAATAATTTGGACAATTAGAGACCATCATTCCCCTAACAAACAGCTAGGGAATGGGTGTGACAGAGAGTCTTTTTTCCAGCCAACGCTTTCTAGCTGTTTTTGTTTTTAAAGAGCTCTCACAGAGCCTCAGCTTGCAAGGCAAAGTGCCATTTTTCACTGCAAAGAGAGCTGGTGGCAATGGAGGAGGAGGGAGAGAAAGGCAATTTCTGCCAGTGCCCTCTTTAAACTCAGCAGGAGGCCAAAGCTCACATCCCGAGTTCAAAGCCAACCTTTGCTTTCAAAGCCAACCTTTGCTATCAGAAGTCGCTGAGCGCCTGCTGCGGAAGTTGCCGGAAGGTGTGGGTCCCCACATTGGGTTTTGGCAACTGCTGGACAGAATCATAGAAGTGCAGAGTTGGAAGGGACCCAAAGGGACCCTACTTCAACTCCCTGCAGTGCAGGAATGATGGCTAGGAGACAGAATCTGGAGACTAAGCAAATTTGATTTCCCTAAAAATGCTCTTCAAAAGCCCCCTTCTATGAATTCTGGATATATAGCAGAGTTGGGAGAAACATAAGCCAAGAGAATGAATGCAGCTCTCTAGACTTCTCTATTTGGCCCTTGGGAGTGTTCCTAGGCTATTCCCCTTCCCAATCCACCCCCCCTCCCCATGAGTCCTACTCTGTGCTCTCCTCAATGACTTCTGCCAGGCAAATCTTGAACCTTTATTGAATGAATGATGGATTACAAGCTTTATTGATTTAAAAATAATAATAATTACCAAGCATAAAATTTGTCTTCCAGGACAAATACATGTGCAGATGTTCAGCCTTGAACTATGATGATGCCTCTTGCTTGTCTGTATGGAGAGTTGTTGTTGTTACAATTTATTATTTGCCCTTCACCCTAAGATCCCAGCGCTGGTTAAAAATTGAAACTCAAGATTAAAAACACCTTAAAACTGATTAAAATAACAAAATAAGGTGCATCCTAAAACACATATACCTCAGGTGCCAAAGACCAAGGCATGCATTGGCCATACACTGATACCTCTGTGAGAAGGGAGGTCTACAACTTAGGGGCCACCACAGACAAGGCCCTCTCCCCCTGGGCCACCCTGCCCCCAGCCTCTGAGGGTGGAGGACCTATGAAGAGGGCCCCTTGTGCCCATTTCAACATCTGAGAGATGTTGCTGTGTTGTGTGTGCATGTGTAGAAAGCTCTGGCTTATACACAGCTAGAATGTAGTAGAATGTAGCCTACCGTACAAAGCCAAGAGGCACATTTGTTGCTCTGTCCATGTTTGCCTATGGCTCTGCCCACCCTTGGCATGCTGCATGCAGAAGGTTGCCCATCTACAAGATTTATTTACCGTATTGGCCTGAATATAAGCCACACTCCCCCCCCCCCCAATTCCAACCGTGAAAAGTTAAAGTTCGGCTTAAATACGTGACCTTACAAAAATGGGCTTTTTTTACAATGTTGTTTAGTCGTTTGGTCGTGTCTGACTCTTCGTGACCCCATTGACCATAGCACGCCAGGCACTCCTGTCTTCCACTGCCTCCCGCAGTTTGGTCAGACTCATGTTCGTAGCTTCGAGAACATTGTCCAACCATCTCGTCTTCTGTCATCCCCTTCTCCTTGTGCCCTCAATCTTTCCCAACACCAGGGTCTTTTCCAGGGAGTCTTCTCTTCTCATGAGGTGGCCAAAGTATTGGAGCCTCAGCTTCAGGATCTGTCCTTCCAGGGAGCACTCAGGGCTGATTTCCATAAGAATGGATAGGTTTGATCTTTTTGCAGTTCATTGGACTCTCAAGAGTCTCCTCCAGCACCATAATTCAAAAGCATAAATTATTTGGCGATCAGCCTACTTTATGGTCCAGCTCTCACTTCCATACATCATTACTGGGAAAACCATAGCTTTAACTATATGGACCTTTGTCGGCAATGTGATGTCTCTGCTTTTTAAGATGCTGTCTAGGTTTGTCATTGCTTTTCTCCCAAGAAGCAGGCGTCTTTTAATTTCGTGACTGCTGTCACCATCTGCAGTGATCATAGAACCCAAGAAAGTAAAATCTCTCATATTCTACAATATCGCTGCTGAAACAGACATATGGTAAAACGGAATGGGTATGAGTGCCTGCGGAATTTTAAGGGAGTGGCTTATATTCAGGTATTGCCCCCCCCCAAATTTCAAATGTGTGGCATATATTTGGGTGCAGCTTATATTCAGGCAAATACTGTATATGTTTAACCATTTGGTTTCCCCCCATATACATAAAAATGTATGGCTGTCGTCATGCTGCAGTTCACGTAACCACCTTTTATTTATTTAACATTTTCTGTGCGACTTTTTACACTTAACCATGAGCGTGGCCTCCTCTGTTTCTTTTGATGCACTAAACGACCCTTGTTTGTTTTGTTCCAGCGAGCACGATCTGGGGGAAGACATCTATGACTGCGTCCCATGTGAAGATGAAGGGGATGACATCTACGAAGATATTATCAAAGTGGAAGTCCAGCAGCCCATGGTGAGGGCATCATTGAAGGCCTGAGCATGCTCAAATGACAATGGAAGGAAAGGCCTCAGCCTCATAACTTTTTGGGGTGGTCCCCTTAGCTACTGTTTTTAGAACTGAATATCAGGAGGGTGGCAATCTGAATAGAATTGTGGTGGTGGTGGATAGTCACTTGAATGATTTGGGGGAAGGGCCGTAGGTCAGTGATAGTGATAGTGTGGATCAGTGATGGATAATAGATCAGTGATAGTGTGGGTGCTTCCACACTAAAATACTGTTTTCTTACCAATGCAGAATTATTCTTATGTGCCACTTGTAATGGGGTGTGTGTCTCTTATTCCCATGACCAATGACATACCCACACCCAAAAGTTATTTTTGTTATTGTTTGAAATGCAGCTTCTTCCTCCCTCTCTTTGGGGTCATCCTGCACACTAAACCTTCACTTCTGCCACTTTTTAAATGGGGAAACAAAACATTTTGGGAGGTCATCTGGAGTATGGGGAGTGCCTTCTGCAAGGGGGAGAGAGAGATAAATGTGTGAGGGAGGCATAAAAATAGCAAGCAGATGACAATCTGCCCTGGCTGGCTGTCACATCTTCTCTCTTGAGGCTGAGAAAGTTGGGATGGGTGGGTGGCTCAATTAGTCAGCTGCACGTCTTCTCCTGAGAGTATTTTTAGATTCTGGCAAGTGTTTACAGACATTTGCAATCGAGGCCCTGATTTTCTGCTCCCAGGGGGCACCTTTCCCCTTTTTTTTGAGCTGTGTGTTAAAAGTCATGCATAGTCTGCTGCTTTCAAAAGTGAGGAGTTTGGGACTTTTCAGTTTATAGATTGTGGATGGAGAGTAGACAGAGAAAAGTTTTCCTCTCCTCTCATAACACTAGAACAGGTGGACAACTTCCAATGAAGCTGCATGTTGGAAGATTTAGGACAGATAAAGTCCTTATTCACACAGAGCATAGTTAAACCATGGATCAGACAAATTCATGGAGGAGGAGAGGGCTTTCGTATGGCTACTAGCCATGATGGCTCTGCTCTGCCTCCAGTTGGACGTAGTAATTTCTGAATACCAGTTGCTAGAAACTGCATGAGTGGAAGAGTGCTTTTGTGCTCAGGTCCTGCTTGTGGGCTTCCCTTAAGGGGCATCTGGTTAGCCACTGTGAGGACAGGAAGCTGGGCTAGATGCAACCCCTATGGCATGAGTATACCTAAGACATAGGCTTTGCAAGCCTTTGTAACTTATCCCCACAATGTGCAGCAAAAGCATTTTTAGAATTCCAAACGAAACAGGTGATTTCATTCATGAAACCCTTCTTGATTTTTCCTGTGTATCCCTTCCATGCTTCAGATCAGATATATGCAGGTAAGTGTTCCCGGCTATAAGTGAAAAGAGTTTTTATCCATTGCATGTGCTATGGTCCCAAGCCCAGGTTTGCATGCTTGGAAATGGACATCTCAGGTGCCTTTTGTGCCTCATTTGGAACATGCATAGATCTGGCTATTTATTTATGAACTGATTTATTTTATTTTATTTTTCCCACCCAATAGGTTACAAAGCAGTTTACACCTCAATAAGTAAAACAATTCATTGGTTAGCATAAGACAGTATTAAAACAAAACAAGCATACATTCATACACTTAGAATGTGATAGGACAATAAGGGGCTGCAGTAAAAGCTGCAGCACATCCTGCAACTGCCCTCTTAGCCATGAAGTGGTGAGGGTAGCTATCATTTTCTCCCTTAAAGAGCACATAAAGTTGAAGGAGGAAGTTGGCAGAGTGACTCTCTTTCCCATTTCCTCATGTAACCCTATATTTTCACGGCTGAGATTAATTCTACTGGGTCCAACTTTTACCCAGATCCCTTGGGAAAGTGGAGTGCGTTCAGCTGCATAGCTGGCAAGTACCCCGTTTTCCCTGGGAAACCCCTGTATTTTCTTACCGTTTCCCGCAGGTGTCCCAAATGGCAAAATACCCTGTATTCCCCCGGATTACAGAGCTCCTGCCGGCGGCCGTGTTCTTCTGGTGCCACGCCAGCACCGGAAGTCACTTCTACGCACTTCCGGACAAAATGTCCAGAAGTGCGTAGAAGCGACTTCTGGTGCTGCGGACATTTTGGAAATGGGCACAGCGGCATCAGAAGTCGCTTCTACGCATGTCCGGAAGTGCGTAGAAGCGACATCCGGTGCCGCGGCGCTGCTGATCCCTGATTTTTCAATCCAGAACTTGGCACCTATGCATGCAAGAGAAGGACTGGTTTGGGGGTGCTGGGGTGGGGTAGAAGTGACCAAAGGAAATAGTGCCCAGAGCAGTCTCTCCAAAATCCAAATCTTCCCATGGGCCTATGAAGGCTGGCAAGTCCTAATCCAGGAGCTGCTTCTGGGAATGTCCTGCCCCATGTGTGTCTAGCTAGTCAAAGCTACTGATGATTGCATTATACTGTGGTCTGATAAGGCAGATTCCTTCATTCCTATTTTAATCTTACTTTTCAGTGAAAGGGCCATAGCTCAGTGGTAGAGCATCTGCTTTGCATGCAGGTGGCCCCAGTGCAATCCCCAATGGCATCTCCAGGCAGGGCTGGAATTGCGCCCCCCCACCCCCGGCCTGAAACCCTGGATTGCTGCTGCCTGATAGCATAGACAGTCCAGTGGTCTGGCTCTGCATGAAACAGCTTCCCTTGCCCACCTGAAGGTATCCCTAAGTTCCATTCTGTTGAGTTCAGATCAAAACGAGCAGCTTAGACATGCCAACATGCCGGTGTTTATATTTCCCCCTCTAGAAAATGGGCATGACAGAAGATGACAAAAGGAATTGCTGTTTGCTAGAAATCCAGGAAACTGAGGCCAAATACTACAAGACTCTCGAAGACATAGAAAAGGTGAATGTCATGTGCAAATTGCTACATTACATATGTCAGTATATTTGACGCTTGGGCTCTACGATGGGGATCTTACAATCAAAATTTTGACAATAGGGAATAGGTATGACCTTGTGGGCCAGTCTCTTTTTCTCCCCCCCCCATCTCCCCCTCTCCTTCTTCCGGCCTAACCCACCTATGCACCACCTTAAGCTCATTGGAGGAAAAAGGTGGGAGATAAATGCTGCAAACAAACAAACATGGAAAGGAAGGGAGGGAGGGAGATTTTAAAACAGCCAGACCACCCTCCTTCCATGGGAAAACCCCCCCTGGAGCTGAAGGCATCGTGAAAGGAGGGGGAGAGTTTTGTGTTTCTGTCCTTGCTGCCAAAAAGTCCCCCCCCCTCCTGCAAAGGCTCTTCTTTGTCCCAGCCCCCTCTCGTGCCCAGTCCAGTGACAGCTTTTAACAGACTCATTACTCTTCCTGATGGGCAGGAGCTCCTCAACCGTTCTGATAAGGACCCTTTCCCTTACCTCCGTTTGATGGCCTTCAAATGATAAGGGAGCAGGGCCATTTATCTTGGGGGAGGGCGCGTCTTGCCAGCCCTGCCTTTTAATTCATTTTGATGAATTATGGTTTGGTTTTGCATTTCAGAATTGTTTGAAACCACACACACACACACACACACACACACACACACACACACACACACGTATGTAAAGATGATGACTCCAGGAGCATAATGCATTCCCCTTTGGTGATTAAGCAACAGTGTAAACACATTAATGTTATTTAAAACACGAAATTAGCTCTACTTAAAATTTTCTTTTTTATTTCTTGGCTAAAGAAAAAAATACCGAATTTGGGATATACTCACCGTAAAAGAAATATGACCTGGCATATAAGACGACCCCCGACTTTTGAGAAGATTTTCCTGGGTTAAAAAGTAGTCTTGTACACAGGAATATACAGTATATCAAATGGACGGACAAAGAGAGGTTTCGTACACTGAATATTTAGTTAGGGCAAGAGTTGCTCTTGTGCTCAGGTCCTGCATGTGAGCTTCCCATAACATGATCTGGTCGGCCACTGTGGGAGCAGGTTGCTTTTTATTGGATGGGCCACAGGCCTGATCCAACAGAGCCTTGCTTAGGGTACCTCTGAATACCAGTTGCTGGAAAACACAGGAGGGGAGAGTTGCTATTGCAACTTTGGTCCTGTTTGTGGCTTCTGGTTAGCCAGTGTGAGACCAGGGTGCTGGACTAGATGGGCCTTTGATGTGATCTAGCAGTCATGCTCTTTTGTGGCTGTGCCTCTACTCTTGGAGGCAGCATTGCCTCTGAATTTCTGGGAATCTCAAGTGAGGAGAGTGTTGCTGTTGTGCTCAGGTCCTGCTTTCGGGTTTCCCATTGGGGCATCTGGCTGGCTACTGTGAGAGCAAGATGCCAGACTGGGTGGTCTTTGACCTGATCCAGCAGGGCTCTTAAGTTCTTACTCCCTTGTGGGCAGTGTTCTGAGGGCCATGCAACAGTGGCGGGTGGGGCCAGAGACAAAAGTGGCAGAATAAACGATATGGCTCTCACCCTTGTACAGTAAGCTATATTCCAAGTCCTAGGTTTCTAAAGATACACACACACACACACACACACACACACACACACACACACACACACTCCATTCAGGTAAGCAAGAGACATGATCACAATTCAAGGGCACATTCCAGCCAGGCAAAATCACCTGAGGAAACTGCAGAGCAGGACTGATGAGCAGCACGAATTTGGGAGACGGAGCAGCATGGCCTGTTGGGAATTTCACGTGCCAGATAGGCTTAGAGGACCATGTTAGACTCCCTCACCCCTGCTGTAGAATTTGGGTGTTGTGGCCTATGCTTCCCACCTTTTTCTGATTCGCTTTTGCAGAACTACATGAATCCATTGAGGCTGGTTTTGACTCTACAAGAAATGGAAGCAATATTTATTAACTTGGAGGTAATGTTGTCTAAGATCCAGACCTTTAAATCTCTTCTCCCATCCTTCATACAAGCTGCAGATTTAGTTCCTTGATTTAAGGAACCTGGGCTTCAAGTCTGACCCTGCTGCAGTTTATAATTCACTTTACACACAAGGACTCCCTTTTAAGAGTTCCTGAGTGGTTAATTATGGTGGCCTGAGTGGAGCTTTTTTGCTTCTAAATAATAAGTATATTGTATCCTCTTTTGCATAAGTGGGCACTGGCGGAGGAAGAGGAGTGGGGGGGGAGCACATCACCCCCGGCAGCATGATCCCGGTGGGGTGCCATTGTGGCTGTCCCCTGCCCGCGCTGGGCACCACGCCTCTGCAGGTGGTGTACCACACCCCCAGAATGCGTGCCACACCCCTGCGGGTGGCGCACCACACCCTGGGAAACATGCCAGCCCAACCCCCACCTGCTCTTCGCCCCCCCCCCCGGTGATGGAGCATGAAGCTCCACCACTGTTTTAATGGGGGAATAACCTTTGGGTACTATGTCTCTTCCCCTTTCCTTTCTTTCTTTTCCAGGACCTCATCAAAGTCCACTTTAATTTCCTGAGAGCCATCGATGTTTCCATGATGTCTGGAGGGAGCAGCTTGGCCAAAGTGTTTCTAGAATTCAAGGAAAGGTAAAAGAAAAAGGAGGAAAGGAAACTAGCAATTGGTGGAGGGAGAGAGAGAACATGGCAAGGATTTGAGGGAACCTCCTTCAGGTGTTCTCAGAGCCCCAGATGATTAGTCGCATGGGGCATAATGATGGCAGATCGCTGTATTTCAACCCAGGTCTTATGCCACCACAAAGGAAGCAGGATGTGGGAGTCCCAGTCACAGAATTGTAGAGTTGGAAGGGATCCACGAGGGTCCTCTACTCACAGCTAATAATCCGACCCCCTTCAGGAACAAAAAAAGGGGGGGGACAACTTTGGATGAGACCAGGCGTATTCTGCACACACCCCACTGGGGCACCCGAACTGTGCTATGGGTGATTCTCTTGACCCCATGCATAATCTGTTCCACATCTGGTGAAAGATCTCAAGAGCTGGGACTTGTGTCCTGGTGGGAATCCAGAGGCTCTGGCTGTGGAGGAATTTCTAGAGAAGCGAAGAAGGTTTTCAGCAAGACTGCTGGAAACTTCTCGGAGGGACTTCGGTGGATCTCTGATGCCAGCTGTCCCTGTCCGAATCATTTGACACTGAAATCCTGGCCTTCCTTCGGAGTTCCGTCCCCAAAATGCATTCATGTCAAGCTTGGCAGCACAAAGATTGCAAAGGCTCCAATTATCTTCCTCAACTAGCCGCCCAAGGAAAACTGCTTCAACATAAAAGCATGTGGCCAAATTGGCTGGAACAAGAAGAAGGTGATGCAAGAAGAGTGCAATATATTATGTAAAGGTCCACCCAAGTGTGTGTGTGTGTGTGTGTGTGTGTGTGTGTGTGTGTGTGTGTGATGTTCCACCCTTTATACAATCCAGATTCTGGAACAGTTTTATACAAAGCTTTGGCTAATATTTCTGGTTTCTCCTTTGAATAGTTTTAGGTCACACAAGGGTGGAGAACCTTCCTTTTTTCAGCCCACTATTCTGAATATTGCTTTTTATAGGATAGGATATTATTTTTATTATTGATTATTAAATTTGTATACGTCCCTTCATCTGTAGATCTCAGGTTCACAGCATAAAAATACAATATAAAAACACAAAATGCATAATAAAAACAAACCAAAAAAGCCACAATCCCTGCTCTCCCGGCCCCGCCCTATGAGCCCATTTAAAAGGGGTATAAGATGTTAACCAGCCAAAGGCCTGGTTGAAGAGGAAAGTTTTTGCCTAGTGCCTAAAAGAGTGTAATGAAGGTGCCAGGCTAGTGGGCACTGGTGATCAGTTTATGGAACCACTTGGTTCCACAAAGTTTGGGGACCACTGTATTAGGTGGATGCTGGAGCTAGAGCAATCCCAGCCTGAATCTTAAAACCTAGAATGCACCCCAAAATCCAGCGCATGGATTGTATGTACTCTGCACGGGACTCTTTTGGAGAGAAGGGAGAGGTAAAAATATATTAAAACTTGTGTCAGGAGTGGGATCGTCACATCACCAACGTTAACTTGTGGGCCATGCCAAAGTGGGCCAAGCAGAGAGTCAAAGCAGTTGTCAAATGTGTTAATCCTTTCCCCTTTTTCTTCCTTGTAGGCTCTTGATATACGGCGAGTACTGCAGCCACATGGAATATGCACAGACCACGTTGAATCACCTCATGGCCAACCGGGAAGATGTTCAGCAGAAAATCGAGGTGACTGTGCTGAGCATTTTTGGTGGGTGCAGGGAGAGGTCAGCAAGTGGGTGGCCAACCTGGATGGCTTTGAAAGGGGATTAGATGAATTCATTGTCGTCATTGGCTCACTAACCACAACAGCTGTGCTCTCCCTCCATTTTTTGGAGACAATGTGCTTCTGAATACCAGTTGCTGGAGATCTCTCCAAGTAGAAAGCTAGAAAAAGCGTAAGAAAAGAGTCAGGCCAAAGAGGGCCCAACTAGTCCAGTTCTCACAGTGACCAACCAGATGCCCATAATGTGAAACCTGAAGGAGGACCCAAACACAAGACTTTGTGGTTTCCATCAACTGGTATTCAGATGCGTTGTTGTTGTTGTTGTTGTTGTTGTTGTTGTTGTTGTTGTTTTGTTGTTATATTTATATTTATAGCCCGCCCATGTGGCTGGGTTTCCCCAGCGACACTGGGTGGCTCCCAACAGAATATTATTATTAATAATAATAATAAAGCATAAACCATCAAACATCCAAAACTTCCCTAAACAGGGCTGCCTTCAAATGTCTTCTAAAAGTCAGATAGTTGTTTATTTCCTTGACATCTGATGGGAGGGGGTTCCACAGGGCAGGCAGCACTACCGAGAAGGCCCTCTGCCTGGTTCCCTGTAGCTTCACTTCTCACAGTGAGGGAACTGCCAGGAGGCCCTCGCAGCTGGACCTCAGTGTCCTGGCAGAATGATGGGGGTGGAGATGCTCCTTCAGGTATACTGGGCCTCAGAAAGTAGAAGTACAGCATAGCCATCATGGCTAGTCACCATTGACAGCCCTATTCTTCTTCTGAAGCCTTCCATGTTAATGGCCATCAATGAAAGAAGAACTCGGCTTTGATCCCTGATAGTCTAGGCACTGTTTTTTAGATGCAAATTGGATTTCCACAGTCAGAGCAATTGAAACTAGATAATTTCTTAACAGTAGCCTGAAGTGATACAGTCTTTTGAAAACAAAGATTTTCTTTCTTTCTTTTTTAAAGCATTCTCACTTTTCTCCCCCCTCTTTCAGGAATGTACACTGAAAGTTCAGGATGGGAAGTTTAAACTGCAAGACTTGTTGGTGGTGCCAATGCAAAGAGTTTTGAAGTATCACCTCTTATTAAAAGTAAGTGGGTTCATCTGCATTCTGATAGGGGCAGAAATTCCTCCAGCTACAGTGTGTGGGGCAAGGAAATTAAAGTATATAAACCAAATCAAGAAAAAATGATAAATGTTTCTTGTGAATATTATTATCATCACAATTATTATTACCGTACATTTCTTCCAACGAGATTAGGATGGTGTAAACAATTCTCCCCCTCTTCATTTTACGCCTACAATAGCCCTGTAAGGTAAGTTAGGCTGAGAGGCAGTAACTGAGCCCAACATTACATTCAGTGTGCTTTATGGCAGAGTGGGGGATTTGAACCCGGGTCTCCCGGGTCCTAGTCTGACACTAACCACTGCACCACACTGGCTTTCAGTAGAAACTGTAGAAGAGCATATTTGTTTGATGTATGCATTGATATTTGATTGAGGAATGGAAAGGAGTATCGCGGAAAAGAGTATAGTCGGCTAAAATCTCTTAAGAGCAGGGAAACACACCCATGATTGAAACACTTGGTTGCAGGTCGGGCTTTTTCCCAGGGATTCAGAGCCAGATATCCCTTGTCTGAACCCAGGACTGCAGGTGTTGTTCCACACCTTTAATTAGAGGGCTCAAGTTGATGGATGTTGCAACTTCTACCACATCTACAGTTCCCTTCAGGGCAGAAAATTAAACCAAATAGAAAATTAAAACTCATCGATGTCAAAGCAATTAAGCAAAACTACAAGAAATAACATTTAGATCGAAAAGGTCACTAACGTGTTTCAGTTTTCCTCAGTTGTCAGATCAATGGGCAGCAAAAATTTGCTGCCCTTTGTCTTCTGAAACAGCCCTGGCTAAGCAAATGGAGTTTTCTTTGTCCTGTGGCAGGTAGACTTTTGGATGAAGTAAGGTTGTGGCCCTCAGCATGTGGAGAGGAATGATGCAGGCATCTCCCTATTTTGATCTGTGCCACATTGGCAGATGTGATGTGATCAGCCTGACAGCATAGGTCACATCGGATGGCCTCTCTGGAGTGGCCTTTAGCTACAACGCTTCTCTCCTTTCCTCTTCTCTCCTCTCCTCTCCCTGCTGCCACCTCACTCTTGGTTCAATATCCAGCCTGAGGGGCAGGTTTGGCGAAGTCTGAAAGTTAGACAGGAGTTTGAAGTTGGCAGAAGGAGAGCAGCAGTGTGTGCAGAGTTTGCCTGGAGAAAGATGTCCCCAGTGCACACAAGCTACAGTCTGTTATACTAGCTCCCTTGTGCAAAGCTCAACAACTCCCATAAGGTGAGTTGAGGCACTTACTTGAATATGCAGAAGCTGTGTCTATGGGTAGGCAGGGTGGGCAAGTAAGCCCTGCCCCCCCCAGCATCCCCTTTCACAGCATGCTCAGCCCCCAATTGTCCCTGCAGGGTAGGCCTGTGGAGGCTTGTATTGGCACTTGTTTGATCAAGAGCAATACCTCTCGTGCAAATGTGGAGCCTGATCAGTCAGGACATGGGTATTTCATGTTCAAGCAGATTCTGTTCTGCAATAAGGAAGAATACAAGCTATGTGGACTTGCAAGATTGTCAGCAGGAGGGGGGTTCCCTGCAAATCCATGGGGGACTGTTGAAGATAGATTCTGGGGCTTCGTCTGGGACTTTACTGAAACCCCAGTCCCTTTTCTGTCATCAAGCTCTATACGCAGTTCTTATTCATTGCATTTCTATTCCACCTATCTCTCCAAGGAGCTCAGGGTAGCATACATGGTTCCTCCCACTTCTCAATTAATTCCCCACAACAACCCTGTGAGGTAGGTTAAGCCAAGAGGCAGCAACTAGGCTAAGGTCACCCAGTGAGCTTCATGTGGCAAAGTGGGAACTGAACCCTGATCTCCCAGGTCCTAGTGTGACACAATTAAGAGCTATGCTGCTGCTACTCACCTTTTCCAGGAAAGGATGCATAGCTCCCCTCCCCACATTTATTCCCTCCACCCTCTTTCGCTCGTCTTTTTAAATGTTAATAATTGCACCAGCATCTCCATGCAACGGAGCCTTTGTGAAGCATGGGCTTGTTGATCCTCACTGTTTTGCAAGGAGGGTCAATTAGCTGATGGGGAAAGAAACCTGCAAATAATTTGCTGGTGCATGAAATTCCTTCTGTTAGCTCTGGGTTCACTGGGCTGCCACAACACACCCCTCATGGGTTACTTGCTGGATGATTGTAACAGGCTTCTGGTTCGCAGCAATACACAGTGGAGGTAGAGTCATCACCCCCCATTCCCCTGCTGCCGGTGATGGTGTGGCTGCAGAAAGTTTGCCACTGATGCTGACTTCCAATGTGAGGCTCATACTGTGGGATGGAGCGAGACATCAACATGCCTCTGACATGCTGCAGTTTCCTTTCAGGAGCTTCTCAGCCATTCGCCGGATCGGCCAGAAAAGCAGCAGCTCAAGGAAGCCTTGGAAGCGATGCAGGTAGGAGCCCCAATTTTATTTTATTTTACCAGGTATAGGGGTGGGGGTCCTTGTATTGTTTCAAAGTCACACTTGTTCCTAATCTTCCAGAGTTCCAGATATTCTGATAAGCAATCCATGGAGGGTCACAATGGCTGTGTTTGACCTCCGCTGTTGGAGGCAGTGTGACTCTGAATGCCAGCTGCTGGAATCACAGGAGGGGAGGGGAGCTCTTGTGCTCAGGTCCTGCTTGTGGGCTTTTTCTGGTTGGCCACTGTGAGGACAGGAGTTTGGACCAGATGGACCCAGCTGAAAGGCTTCCATACTCCAAAGTTCACAGTCCCAAAGTTCGATCTGTCAACTTAATCTGTCAATCGTATCTGTTTCTCTTTTCCAAGCTGAAGTTCTGTTCACCTCTGCATCAAGTTATGGTTTTCTCTGCTGAGTTTCCACACTGAAGCAGCTCAAAGCAAAACAGGAAACAATGCAAGTTGAAAAACCATCACAGAAACAGTCTAAATGCTACAGTAATTCCTTTCAAAGCACCATGCTCCAATCCAAAGGAGTAACTCCTTTTAATAATACAGATGTTATTGTAAAAATTTTCTATTCGAGGTCAATTAAGACATCAATAGTTAAAGCCTGTCCAATGATCCCAGTTAGTTAAAATATCTAAACAACAGTAAGATAATATTAAACATTTCCAACAAAGACACTGACTCCACTGAGCATCTGCCAATGGATTCCAATGAATACTCAATTTTTTTATAAAAAAAAAGCCACAGCAAAATATGTCACTTTAAATGCAGTGGTCCATGAAATCCCTAAAAGCAATCAATATTTTTGTGATTTGTCTTTGGAACGGGGTTAGACTAGGATCCTTCGGGGCCTTCCAACTCTAGGATTCTGTGATTCTATGAAATATTTAAAAGCCTCTTGAAATGAAACAAAGGTCTTCAGTAGGTGTCTAATAGGGAAAGAGGGAGGGATCTTGCTGGCTCTCCTTGGAGGTGGCATCCCCTGATATGAAGAGAGGCTCCTAAGGCTGCACATTGGGAAGTCATCAGATCCTAGACAAATACCTTTGGGGGCATATTTCCCTGACATTCTGAACCTTTGATTGACCCCTGAAAAGCCCTTGAGGTCCCTCAAAACATGGTTTGAAAGCTCTCCCTGGATTCCCGAACCTTCCCTGAAATAAGCCACTTCCTGGAATGCAAGGAGATGGTGGCCACAGGCAACTCTTGGCTCACTCCATTATGCCTTGGGTCTTGTTTGCCTTGCTAACTGTTGCTGCCACTCAGTGTTTGAAACCCTGGGACTGTGTGACCCTTAACAAGCACTGTCACTTCAGCCAGGGATTAATCTTCCTTATGTTGGGGAAGCTGCGGAAGGTCAGCACCCCCAGGGCTTGTCTTGGGAAAGTCTCCATCCCTCTGATTTAATCTGGACTGACAGGGCAGAAAGTGTGTTTGGGGGGGAGGAGATGGAGGAGGTGGGAGACTATGAAAAGAAGTGGTATGCACACACGCACGAACACGTGCACACACACACACGTGCACACACACACACACACACACACACACACACCATGCACACATTCTAAAGATACATTAGAGGAGAGGCTGCCAACATGGGGCCCTCCAGATTTTGCAGACAGCAATTCCTATCATCCCTGACTGGCTGATGGGAGTTGTAGTCCAAAACATGTGGAGAAGGACAGGTTGTTGAAGGCTGCATTACAATCTTACGGCAAGAGCTGCCTACATTTCTTCCCAGTGTCTCTGCACGAGATGCTGATTTGCAGGGAAGGTTATCCCAGAGCACTGACAATATGCGGCAGCACCATGTGAAGGCAGGTTCTTCTACTGGGCAGCTCTTCAGAATGTTCAGATTCCTCTCTTTCCTCCCCTTGGGACAAAAATAAGCACCAATGACTCCTCCCCCAAATATGTATGCACTGCAGGGGAGAGGCAAAGCTTAGATCAGGCTTCCTCAACCTCGGCTCTCCAGATGTTTTGAGACTACAATCACCCCTGACCACTGGTCCTGCTAGCTAGGGATCATGGGAGTTGTAGGCCAAAAACATCTGGAGGGCCAAGGTTGAGGAAGCCTGGATTAGAGCCTGTCAAAGTTTGCACAGGGATGCAACGGGCAGCCTGTTCTCTGCATGAGCGCTCGGGCTCACAAGTGTGTCTGTTTAATTTGTTTCTGGTGGTGTATGCCGACACACACACACACACACACACACACACACACACACACAACGGAACAGAAAACAAATGTGCTGCTCTCTTCCTCAGCCTTTTCTATCTGCTGCCCTCTCCTGCCCACCAGGGGATTTGCAGCACTGTGACCAAGGGCTCCCTTCTGCTCAGCGATTGCATTTCTCACAATGGCAAACCTTAAAACGCCCCTGAACATTCTATGCAGGTCATCACAAGCTGCCAGTGGGCATTCTCACATGCAAGTGTGGTGAGGGACACCACCATGCTGCATGTGTTTTCTGCATGAAATTTCGGCGGTGCCATGTAAAATGCAAAGCAGGCCCCGTTGCAGTGTGCACATTTGGGGGACTGGGTTGGTTTTTTTTTTTTTACATTTATTGGGTTGCTCAAGTTGCTCAAGGCAGCATTATGTGCCCCCCCCCGGTTCTTCCCTCACAAACAACCCTGTAAGGTAGACTGGGCTGAAAAATAGAAAGTGAAACAGTGATTGGTGCAAGACCACCCTGTGAGCACCTGTCAGGCTGAGTGGGGGGTTTGAACCCTAGTATGTCCTGACTCCTGGGAGTCCCAGCCCTTTAACCACCGCACAAATCTCATCAATTTTGAACTGCACCACATTAAAAGCACCACAGCTCCATTCAAGAGGACCCTATGACTAAGAATTCCCATGGAAATGGGAGCAGCAATTGCTGATGTTTGCTTATTCATCCCATGTCTAGAACAGAGATCAATCCATCAAATATAATCAGCATTTGCTGTTCTGGCTACTTTCAGTTTGCAAATGATACATAATTGATTACGTTTCCCCACCACCACCACCAATTGGGTTGCATTAAATGAAGTTCACCATGCCCATGAATGTCAATGAGTCTGCTCTGAGCAGGACTAGCACTGGACACCATTAATTGCACTTCCTTTGCCACTGAAATCCGTGGGGTGCAGTAACATAATGATGACATAAATTAAGTAATTAGTATATGAAGCCCATGACAACTTGGGTCCAGTTCACCTTCTATGTACCCACTTGGCTGCTTTGATCAGAACTGGCCCTGTTAGAGGGACCATGTAATACCCATCCCAAATTTGTAAGAAATTGAGCTTTTAGTACAGCAGCACCTATATTTTGGAACTCCCTTCCTAGTGACTCCAGGCAGGTGCTTTTGCCTGTACTCTTTCGGGTACCCTCTGAAAACATTTTTGCTCATAGACAAACAAACCCAGATGTTTAGGAAGTTTATGTGAGTTTTGATCTGTTTTTAGTCTGCTGCTATTTTAACTTTTTGAAAGTTTTAAATTATTATTATTTTCTTGATAATTTGTTTCATCTTTTTGTAAACCACTTTAAAGGACAATGCAAATGGTATAAGTTACATAATTTTGCTGCAGCAGGCAGTGAGGTGAATAGGAAGATACACTGCAAGTGATTGGAATCAGTGTTGCATACAAAATAGAAAACAATGCTGTCTTATGCCCCCACCTGTGGCCATCCCTCCAGCATTGCAAGGGATTCTGGGGATGGCATCTTCTAGGTGCTGTGGGGCATCCCAGTGTCTTGGAATAGCCCTTCTCTGAACTGATCCTTTGGAAAAACTCTGAACGGGGCAACCCCAAAGCCAGTGTATGTGTGCCTGTCCACCACTGTTTCTTATTGTGTTGATGGCTCTCAGCTGATTCTGCCAGATCACAATGTTACAGCCAGCTGTGTGTGTGTGTGTGTGTGTGTGTGTGTGTGTTTCATTTTTTCAGGACTTGGCCATGTATATAAACGAAGTCAAGCGGGACAAGGAGACGTTAAAGAAAATAAGTGAATTTCAGAGTTCCATAGAAAACTTGGTGAGATAAAATTCTGGCGACCTTCTGAATGCTGTTCCCCTAAAAAATAAATTGAGAGTCTAGTCCTCATAGTTCTGAATAGAGGGATGGATTAAATAGGAACAAAGGAAGCAGCTGCCTTATGCTGAATCAACTCTTGGTCCCTCTAGCTCAGTGTTGCCCACACTGACTGGCAGCAATGGCTCTCCAGGGTTTCAGGAAGGGACATTCCTAACCCTACCTGGAGATGCACCTGGGGATTGGACTTTGGACCTTCTGCATGTAAAGTAGTTGCTCTTCCACTGAGCAGTCACCCTTCCCAGAAACATAGGAAGCTGCCTTCTATTAGTCAGACCCTCAACTCACCTAGCAAAATATTGTCCATATTGACTGCCCAGTGCCTCGACACGGGACATTCCCAGGCCTCTCTGGAAACCTTCTCCTTGCAAGGTAGGCTTGCCACTGAGCTGCCGCCCTTTCCAACATAAAAACACAAACTATAAACAGAACAAAAACAAGCAGAACCAACAGCAGCTAAAAGCAAAGAGCAGCAGCTTTAATAACAGATCACACACCACAGAAGGTTGGGAGCCATGGGATTTATAAACTGCAGACCAGAAGCTTCCCTGTCCCAGTTTTCTTTCTCCTGCTAGTCTTAACCAGGATTCCCTCTTAAGCAATAATTGAGGTCAAGATCTGAGGCTGCTCCTGGGTATCATTAAATTATTTTTGATAGTTATTGTTTCCGAGCACAATTCAAAGTGTTGGTGCTGACCTTTAAAGCCCTAAACGGCCTCGGCCCAGTATACCTGAAGAAGCATGTCCACCCCCATCATTCTGCCTGGACACTGAGGTCCAGCTCCGAGGGTCTCCTGGTGGTTCCCTCACTGTGAAAAGTGAGGTTGCAAGGAACCAGGAGGAGGGCCTTCTTGGTAGTGGCGCCTGCCCTGTGGAATGCCCTCCCAGCAGATGTCAAGGAGATAATCAACTATCTGACTTTTAGAAGACATTTGAAGGCAACCCTGTTTAGGGAAGTTTTTAATGTTTGATGCTTTATTGTGTTTTTAATATTCTGTTGGGAGCCACCCAAAATGGCTGGGGAGGCCCGGTCAGATGGGTGAGGTTTAAGTAAATTATTATTATTATTATTATTATTATTATTATTATTATTATTATTATTATTATGTTTTTGTTTCCCCCCCTCTCTCAACACTTTCCTGTGTTACCCCACAGCCAGTGAAACTAGAAGAATATGGGAGGCCCAAAATAGACGGTGAACTGAAGGTCCGTTCAATAGTGAACCATACGAAGCAGGATAGGTGAGCAAGCGAGAGAAGGGCAGAACAAGCAGGTGGCTTCTCCTCACCAAATAAGCCCGGGAACTCTGGTTTGCTAAGGATGCTGGGAATTGTAGTGCTGTATGTGTAAACTACACTTCCCTGAGTTCTTTGAGGGAAGCCACAACTGTGAAAAGTGGCATAAATATGCTTTAAATGGATGATGTGGATGGGAAGAGAGTGACACTCAAAATTACTTTAATGCTGTTGAAAAATGTGTCTTTCAAGCCTTGGCTTTGTATTCTTTCCTTTGGCGTTGGGGCAGGTACTTGTTTTTATTTGACAAAGTGGTGATCGTCTGCAAACGAAAAGGCTACAACTATGAGCAGAAGGATATCATCGAGCTGTTCTGCTACAAGATGACGGATGACCCGATGAACAATAAAGATATAAAGAAGGTTGTTATTTTTATTGATGATGATGATGATTACTCCCCACCCCAATCTCTTAAGTGGTGAGAGACCCCAGGGGTTCCAGGCACTTACCCAGGTTATGTTTCCTTGCAATGAGGGTTAGCTGAGACTGCGGTTGCCCTTGGGATATATGGTTTCATTTACACATCTGTACAACCTGAGCACAGGATGGAGGGGCTTACATTAGTGCTTTTCCATTAGTCACAGCTTTGGATCCAGCACAGAGCAAGCAGGTCTCCAGCCTCCAGCCTGCTTTTAGCTCAGCTCTCACAGCCCGCTCTGGATCTTGTTCGCTTACCTAACAGCTACCGTAGGAGTGGATGGTGAAGGAAAGACCCACGCCTTAGCCAGAGAGGCACCATCACTTAGTTGGGGCTTTTGCAACCAACAAGCTCCTCCTTTGGGGTGCTGATGAGGACACTTAAGTAGCCAACTAAGGTCTTACAAAGAAACTTCTCTCACTAGTTTGGGAAACTCCTCTACTGGATTCTAATCCTCACTAGGTACAGGAATTGGAAGGGACTCAGGGCATCCTCCAGACTTGACCCCCCCAAACTCACATTATTAGCATTTACATTTCTATTATGTCCTTGCAGAAGAGCCCAAGGCGACAAACACCAAAATGTTAAAACAATACAATTAAAAAATAAATTTAAAACATTTATGAAATGTTTACAAACCTCTAAAAGCAATCATATTACCCTATAACCTTCCAGGAAAGGGGGTCATGGCTTTATCAGGTCAAAAATACCATTGCAAATGTCCATTTTTCTATGGGACAGGAGGCCAATATATCCTGGCAGCCTCTCAGGTTTTTGCTGCATAAATATTAGCACAACTGACATTTGGCTCACAGATTCACAGTTTTTCAAATTACGATCCCCTAGAATCGTTTCAAACTAAGTTCTATCGCTGTCTGCTGGGGATCCCCTCCTGTGTGTCCAATATGGCGGTCCGCCTGGAGGTTGGGCAAATCCCTGTCAGTGCCTGGATATGGATTTTGAAGATTCACTACTGGATAAAACTCATTTTGGGGTTGGCACCCCTAACCCTTCTGGACTCCTTCCAATCCAAATGGAAAGCCACACTGTATGAATCATATTACCCTGATCATTTTAGGGTTGCCAGGAACAGTTTTCAATTACCCAAGACCTGGGTGAAAACGAATATTTTTAAAATCCCTCTGAAAGCCAATAGCAAGGGAATCAAGCACATTTTTGCCAGTGAGGGCATTCTATAAAAGGGGGGCAGCATCGAAAAGACCCCATGACTGGAATCCCCTGGTGATGGCATCATGGAAAGAGCTTCCCTTGCCTAGTAGGGTCCTGAAATGGTTAGTGTTGGCAGGTGGGCTGGGTTTGGGGCAGAACGCTCTTCCATATTTTTGATCAGATCTAAGAATGTACAAGAATGTTCCCTGACCTCACTTCAAAATGTGGCTGATGGAGGACTTCTGATGTGGCTATGTGCACATCCTCGTTCCTTGCCTCTTGACCATCTGTATTTTGGGGTGCAGGAGTTGGCTGGCAGGAGGTTGAGTCTTCCCTTCTCCTGGAAGCCAATCTCTCTCTTTAAAACATGGGTGAGCTGGACCCTGGAGCCTCTTTTTAACAAACTGTGTCTCCGCTTTCCCCTCTCATGCTTCTCAGTTGCATGGAAAAATGGTAAGCTGCGTCCACGCATTCAGATTTAATTTTATCTTATCGCTGTAACACTTCCTTTGTAAGGAAGGAAGGAGGGCAGATGGGGGCTGGCTGAGGGCAGGCTGAGGTTGGTGGGACAGCGCTCCCCATTTGCCCTGATTGGACCAGACTCCATTGGGGAGAACCATTTGGATTGCTTTAGCATCCACTGCTCTCTCTTATTTCCCTTGGTAGTGGTCGTACGGTTTCTACCTCACTCACCTCCAAGGCAAGCAGGGCTTCCAGTTCTTCTGCAAGACAGAAGACATGAAAAGGAAGTGGATGGAGCAGTTTGAAATGGCCATGTGAGTATTGGGGCACTTAAAAGAAGAAGAGGGTTGACAGCCACCATGTTGGCACATATCAAAGGAAAAACCAGCAAAACCCCAGAGCCAGTAAAAGACCCGACAGTAGGCAACATAGAGGCAGTTTGACATTACATAGTTTTATTTCCTGTTCTATATATATTTTAAGGGGAGGGTTTTAAAAGTGGCTGTCACCAGTCTTTCAGTCCTCCAGCCCCTGAGAGGATGTCCCATGATCTCCCTGTCCAATGTTTCTATGGGATTTGTCATTTGAATAGTTGTTAGAATGTCAAGACTAGGACCTGGGAGAGACTACCGGTAGGATTCAAATCCCCACTTGGCCATAAAGCTCATCTTGGGCCAATCACTGCCTCTCAGCATAAGCTACGTCACAGAGTTGTTCATGTGGGGAATAAAGGAGTAGGGAAAGAACCTTATACACCACTCTGTGTGCACTTCCTTGAGCTTCTTGAAGAAAAGGAGAGGAATAAATGCAACTAAAATAAATAAATATTTTTTTTAATTTAGAAATTAAAACAAAATAATTGAAATGCTGAGTTTATCGGGGAACTTTGGGTTCATGATCCTCAGGGTGCCCGCAGAAGCCTCCTGAATAAGTTGGAAAAGCCTGCAGTGTTATTGAAGCTGGTCAGGATAGTCCTGAGAACAAAAAATAAAAAATTAGCTGTTTTTGTTTTCCCTTTGGATCAGGTCGAACATCAAGCCAGAAAAAGCCATGGCAAACAACCACAATTTCCAGATGTACACCTTTGACAAGACAACAAACTGTAAAGCATGCAAGATGTTTCTCAGGTGAAAGGGGACTCTGCTGGAAAGTGTCTATCCAGACCAATGGGGAGCGGGAGGTGATTTGGCATCTGCTGGCAGATCTCTGGGTAATTTGCAACAGAGTGGCTAGGCTTGCAGACTCCCAGTGGGTCAACAATGGCAGTGACTAAATGACTTGGGGACAGGCCACAGCTGAGTGGCAGAGCAGTTGCTTGGCATGCAGAAGTTCCTAGGTTCAGTTCCCAGAAACATTTCCAGGTAGGGCTTGTCCCCTGCCTAAAATCCTGCAGTACTGAGGTAAATAGACTTAATATGGCCTGACTCCATTCAAGACTGGAATCATATTTTATTTTGAGGCTAAGGATGCATGGCCGTAGATCGTCAGTTTTGCATGCAGTAGAACTCAGCTTCATTCTCCAATGGCATCTCCAGGTAAGGCTGAGAAATAGCCCTTCCTGAAATCCTGGAGAGCCTTTGCCAGTCACAGTGGACAGTACTGAGCAAGATATACCAACAGTCTGACTGTGTATAAGGCATCTTTCTCTGCTCTATGCTTGGGGAAGGGGAAATACCTAAAACGAATGCAAGTAAATTGGTTTGGTGTGGGGAAGCTTGTACATGAGAAGTATCTGGTCCTGTGCCTCTGCTTATGGTGGGGGAAATTACAAGAAGGGCGATTCCATCTAGACCTTAAGAAGTACCTTCTGATGACCTTAAGAAGGACCTTCTGATAAGAGCCATTCAACAGTGGGCGGGACTCCCTTGGAAAGTGGTGAACTCTTCTTAACTGGAGGTTTTTAACAGAGGTTGGAGGGCCATCTGTCATGGATTATTCAGCTGTGATTTCTAACCCTTGGCAACTCTTTTCACAGAGGGACCTTCTACCAGGGTTATCAGTGTGTGAAATGCAAAGTTGGTGCTCACAAGGAATGCTTGGAAGTCATTCCCCCCTGCAAAATCAGTAAGTTTCTCCTATGCGGAAGCTGCTTTTCACAATTGTGGTTTGCATCAGTGATCCGTTGGTCCCTAACGTGGTACTTGTGAGTGCAATGGCACCCTTGATATCCTCTCTTGGTGCCCACAAAGCCGCAGAGCAGCCACCCCAGGCAGTACACTGCCCCCTTGGTTATGAAGGGCCTTCTTGGTGGCTGCTCCCAGACTTTGGAACTCCCTCTCTAGAGAAGTTAGCCTGGCTCCCTTTTTGTTGTCCCCCTGCCAGCAGGTGAAGACTGTTTTATTCTCTCAGGCTTTTCGGGACTTCTTCTTCTTCTTCTTCTTCTTCTTCTTCTTCTTCTTCTTCTTCTTCTTCTTCTTCTTCTTCTTCTTCTTCTTGGAAAGGGCTTTGAAATAGTGCTGTGCTGTTTTTATTGTCTGTATTTAAATATATTTGATATTTATATTGTATTCTATTAAATGAATTTCATTCCTTTTTAACAATTATCTTTTATATGCTTTTAGCTTTTTGTATTCTTTTAATTTGTGTATGTCATCTTGAGTCCTAGTCTGGGAAAAGGGAGGGGTGTAAGTAAGTAAGTAAGTAAGTAAGTAAGTAAGTAAGTAAGTAAATATTTTCTTGTGGTTTTGGGGTCCTTTCAGCCCACAGTGTAAACTGAAATGTGGAGCTTCCTGCTCAAGCTAATCAGAATTTTCATTTCATTTCTCCCCAACCCACCCAAATCTTCAGGTTCACCAGCAGACCAGGTAAGCTCCATCACTTCTTTTTGCCTTCTCTCCAGGAAAGGATGTTCCTATCTGTTGGTTGCAACTGTCTTTGATTTCATTTCCTTTGTGCACTGGCATCACTGGACAATAGAGATGGGGACGGGAGCAGTCGGTCACTCCTGCCGCATACTGGGAAAGTTGAGGTGATGACAGGGAGGGCAGTTCTGCAGATTGGCTCTGCTGGCAGGCATACCCAGTGCCAGCCTACCTGACGCCTTTTCTCTTTGCCCCGATAGAGGACAGAGAAAGCAAGGCAAAGTGTGGGAAAACCTTGGGCTTTTGCATAGCTGAACTTTGTCCACCTGTGCTGTGTTTGCCCCTTCCCCTTTTTGCTTGCTGTGCCCACTTTTTTATTTTAGCCCCACTCACCACTGGCATGCAGCCCTTAGGAAGAGCTCCCAGATTGAAAAAGGGCCCCCCACCCCTGTATTAAGCAAGAATTGATTTTTTGTTTCTTGACAAGGTTTGCACCTGTTTTGCAATATATTTTTTTAACTCTCGGAGGGAAGACAGAGGAAGAGTGTGAACTGTTGTTATAACAAGCAGGATGTTTTGTGGCCCAGAAGGAATCATATGCAATTTTAAAATCTCTCCCTTTCTGTCTCTCCGTCTGTCTGTCTCTCCAGGATTCATTGAATATGGGTAAGGTTGCTATTTTCTCTTTATTATTATTGCTGGTGCTTTTTTCTTTTTTCTCAAAATAGTCCTGCTGCTTAGTGAGATGAGGAACAGTAAATTGCAAAACAGATCAGCTGCATTCGTGGTGTGTGTCTCAGAGCATGGATGAATGGTCTACATTATCCTGAGTCACACCACTTGCCCATCAAGCTCAGTATTGCCTACACTGACAGCAGCAGTTCTCCAGGGTCTCAGGCAAGGGGCTCTTTCCCAGCCTTGTCTGGAGATGCCAGTGGAGCTTGAACCAGGGACCTTCTGCATGCAAAGCAGGTATTCTGCCACTGAGCTAGGGGCTTTCCGCTAAAAATAAATGAGGTTCATTGTCCTCATTGTGCTGAATAAGGGTAGAATTAAATACTAGCATTATACCCCAAGAGTTGGTCTATCTAATTCAGTATTGTCAACATTGACTGGCATCATCTCTCCAGGGTTTCAGACAGGAGATATTCCCAGTCTTACCTGGAGATGGTGCTAGGGATTGAACCTGAGACTTTCTATATGCAAAGCAGCTGCTGTATTCTCCCCTTAAAGTGATAGTCAGGTGGCGCTGTGGGTTAAACCACAGAGTCTAGGGCTTGCTGATCAGAAGGTCGGCGGTTCTGAGCTCCCGTTGCTCGGTCCCAGCTCCTGCCCACCTAGCGGTTCGAAAGCACATCAAAGTGCAAGTAGATAAATAAGGACCGCTCCGGCGGGAAGGTAAACGGCGTTTCTGTGTGCTGCTCTGGGTTGCCAGAAGCAGCTTTGTCATGCTGGCCACATGGCCCGGAAGCTGTCTGCGGACAAACGCCTGCTCCCTCGGCCTATAGAGCGAGATGAGCGCCGCAACCCCAGAGTCGGACACGACTGAACCTGATGGTCAGGGGCCCCTTTACCTTTACCTAGTCCTCATTGTTTCTGAGTAAAAGGCAGGATCAAAAAGGATAGGCTGGGTTGTTGTTGTTTTCTAAAAAAGAATATAAGCTCAAGGGCAGAGATGGATTTATTTATTTCTAGTTGATCTGTAGGCTGCTCTGGGAAACTTTATTTACTTATTCATTGGCCAAATAGTGCAAAAGGGGAAATGCTTTAAATAAATGAGGCTGCCCCAAAGCAATATCAGCCTTTGATTCCCCCATATAACAGCAAAGTCGACAGATAAACAGCTATGGCTGTTAGAAGACATCTAAAGGTAGCCTTGTATAGCAAATTTTTAATGTTTGATGTTTTTTTTTGCTGGAAGCCCCCCAGAGTGGCTGAGGCAACCCAGTCAGATAGGAGGAGGAGGGGGGGGGAGGAGGATAACATTTTGATAGAGGTTCATTCACTGACTTAATTGCATCCAACTTCAGCATGGCTTCTTCTTCCTTCTGTCTACATACAGGTCCCAAAATGGTGGCAGTCCAGAACTACCATGGCAACCCAGCTCCCCCAGGGAAACCCGTCTTGACATTTCAAACGGGGGAAGTTATTGAGCTCCTCCGAGGGGACCCAGAGTCACAGTGGTGGGAGGTGAGTGCTCGGAGGCCCTCTGGAAACATTCAGGAGATCTTAGGTGAAGATGGCGCACATGTTCTGCCATTGCATCCAGTGGAAATGATCTGCAACTTAGTTTTAGATCAGGGTGGGGGATTTCAGGCTCTAATCTGACCGCCAGACCTCTCTGTATGGCCCCCATAAGTCTTCTCAAGCCACACCTTCCTTGAGCATTTTTGCTTGGCTGGAAAGCGTTCTTGATTTCTGACATGACTCTTCTTTGAGGGGGGACCTCAAGGGTGCCAGTGCACCCATAGGTGTTATGTTGGAGGCTTCAGAACAGTGGCCTCTTGGGCAACTTGGATGGCTAACATAATTCCCCAACCCTTGCCCCAGCAGTCTGCTTGCACTGCATCCTTCTCCTGGTCCTCCTTCTCCTGGTCCATGTTAACTGAAGTTATTACTCTGTGAGACCAAAAGCACCCCCTATGACTCTGTTCTATGGCTCTTTTTCTTGTCTTCGTTTCCAGGGAAGGCTAATATTGTCGAAGAAGTCTGGTTATTTCCCCAGCTCATCCGTCAAACCCTGCCCAGTGGATGCCAGAGTAAGGAGACAGGAATGTTAGCAGAGTCACTTAACTTCTGCAGATGGGGGGAAAGTCTTGATAGAACTTTATTTAAAAAACCGGACAAAACCAGTGTATAATTTGAGAAAAAACAAATCAAGAGGTTTTGTGTTTCTTAGTCTGGAGACATTCAGCCAAACATAGGGGGGGGGGTGGGGGAGGCATGGAAATAAGCCAATCAGCATGCATGCTACTAGCTATGATGAGTATACTTCTGAATAATACCAGTTGCTCAAATGGTGAGAGATTGTGTTGTGTTCAGGTCCTGCTTGTGGGCTTCTTCCCATTGGGGCACCTGGATGGTGACTATGAAAACAGGATGGGCTCCCTGTGGCCTGATCCAGCTGCAGGCCTCTTACGTTCACTTAAGGGCACAGTTACAGGTGAAACTCAGAAAATTAGAATATCGCCGAAAAGTGCATTTATTTCAGTAATGCAGCTTAAAAGGTGAAACCAATATATGAGATAGATGCATGACATGCAAAGCAAGGTATGTCAAAGCCTTTATTTGTTGTAATAGTAATTATTTGTCGTTAGGCGGGTCAATTATATATGGAATGTATTTAATTATTGTAACTATTTGTTTTATTACTGTGGAATTTCCAAAAGAAAGCATTTGTAAAAATTAAAAGAAAAATAAGAAATAAAAAGTTGCATTACCGAAATAAATGCACTTTTCAACGATATTCTAATTTTCCGAGTTTCACCTCTATGTTGCTAACATATTGTCCAATGTGGCCAGTTTCATCTTCCTCACAGCTAATAACTCATTAGCTTACACACTTATACTTGGTCCATGAACTCCCTTGGAAGGTGCTGGGCTCTCCTTTATTTAAGGTTTTTAAGCAGAAGCTGGACAGCTATGTCTCAATTATTCTTTAACTGTGATTCCTGCATTACAAGGGGTTGGACTAGATGACTCTTGGGGTCCCTTCCAACTATACAATGCTGTGATTCATTAAAAAACAACCACCCACTCTTTGCCTTCTTAGGGTCCTGCTGCTTGCATAACTCTTTTCTGCTCTGCTTTCTGCAGCCTCCCAACAGCCGGCCCCCATCACGAGAGATGGATTACTCTCCCTATCCTTGGTGAGTTCCAGTGTTCAAATTAGGCATGCATTGCCAGGAGACCTAAAGATGGATGCTCACGGCTTTCGTTTGGTATACCTTGGAGTACCCAAAGTCTTTCTGGAATCCAACTTCCATTGTCCCCTGACAATTGTCATGCCAGCTGGGACTGATTAAAACTTATTTATTCAAGTTACCTTATTGATAACTTGATTCAGATGAGTTCTGTAGTACTTAATATGTAAAACGTATCTCGGAGCAGCATACAGAAAACTAAAGCAACAACAGCAGACCACCTAAGCAACAACAAATGCTGAAATAATGCAAATGTAGCATGAATACAAATTACTAATATATCCATACAAGTTACTGCTTGGCCACAGGAGCTAGAAACTTGGAGAAATGAAAGTAGGGGTTCCAAACTAGAAAATTCAGCTATCAAAAACAAATGAGTACAGTGGTACCTCTGGATACGAACGGGATCCGTTCCGGAGCCCCGTACGCATCCAGAGCAGTACTTACCCTGAAGCGCAGAATCTGTGCGATTCGGCGCTTCTCCACACGCCCGAATTGCCAAACCTGGAAGTAACCCGTTCTGTTACTTCCGGGTTCGGCGCTTATGTATCCCGTGTTGTACGCAGCCTGAAACATATGTAACTAGAGGTATGACTGTATCTCTTAATAATGAGCATTTCATGTTTTTCCCCCTCAGGTTTGCGGGAAACATGGAAAGGCAGCAGACAGACAATCTCCTGAAGCTGCATGTTACTGGGACGTACCTGATCCGGGAGAGGCCGGCGGAGGCCGAGCGCTTTGCAATCAGCATTAAGTAAGTGATCTAACTAGGCTTGTTCTGAGATGGGGCTGTAGTTCCTTACAGTGGGTGCAGGAGTGGTTGCAGTTGTACCACCATCCTTGTTAGGAGAGGGGATTCTGCCTGGGTGGGGCCACAACAAAAAAGGCCCTTGTAGCTGTAGGGCAAGGAGAAGGACCTCATGCTTCTGTCCTGGCATATGGGTGCATGGTTAGGGTATGGGCTCCGTGGGGGGATGAGCCCTGGGTATTATTTTGCTGGCAATCCCAATCTTACTGCCCCATAAACTATATCGTTTTGTAAGCTGTTTTTGCTCACTCTGCATTTGAACACCTTGATAATGCAACCAAAATTTGCATGATAGTTCCCAAGATCAAGGGGCAGGTTTTTGTCTGACCTTGGATACAATTTGAGGATGCAAATCCTGAATCAAAATACAGTCGTACCTTGGAAGTTGAACGGAATCTGTTCTGGAAGTCCGTTCAACTTCCAAAACAGTCGAAAACAAAAGCGCAGCTCCTGATTGGCTGCAGGAAACTCTTGCAGCCAATCGGAAGCCTTGTCAGACGTTCGGCTTCCAAAAGAACATTCGAAAACAGGAACAGTCACTTCTGGGTTTCGATCGTTCAGGAGCCAAAACATTTGAGAACTAGGCATGTTCGAAAACCAAGGTATGACTGTAGTGGACTGAAGCTTCCACACCACCAATTTCAAAACTACACTAACCCCACATAACAACACCCCCCCCTTTCTTAAATATGTATGGGAAACTGAAAAAAGAGAGAGTCAGATTTGCCCATCCCTTGTGGTCAATAGGCCTTTTTAAGGATGCCACCATTCCTGTAGGGCAGGGATTGCCAAAGTTTTTGTGGCTTGGGCTGGTTCACTGTCCCGCAGATGCTGCGGTGGGCTGGAGTGCACGCATGCGCGCAAATGTGATTTCTGGCGCTCCTTCCTGCGCGGAGGACGCGTACGCAGATTCCCACTGGCTGCAGGAGCTTCCTGCAGCCAATGGGAAGCTGGCCAGCGTAGCGAAAGCGGCCCCTGCTCTGCTGCATGCCGGTTTACCATGGCACACGGGAGCCGACCAAGCGGGTGGTGGAGGTCCATGGCTGGTTAAATGACCCCCATGGTTGCTGACCCCTGTTGTAGGGGCACAGTGGCATTCCAAACCACCCCAATCTGACTGTGATTTTTCTGGTTCACCAACTCCATGTCTCCCCCTGCAGGTTTAATGAGGAGGTGAAGCACATTAAGGTGGTTGAAAAAGACAACTGGATTCACATCACCGAAGCAAAAAAATTTGAAAGCTTATTGGTATGGTTTGTTTGAAGATAACAAAATATGATGATGATGATGTAGTACATATTTCATAAAATTTATACACAGCTTGGTTGATTGTAAAAAAAAAAAATCCCTCAAAGCTATTCACACAAAAACAAGGCAGCCCTGTTTAGGGAAGCTTTTAATCTTTAATAGATTATTGTATTTTAATATTCTGTTGGAAGCTGCCCAGAGTGGCTGGGGAAACCAGATGGGCGGGGTATAAATAATAAATAATAATAATAATAATAATAATAATAATAATAATAATAATAATTATTATTAACAACAACAACAACAAAAGAATTGACAACAATACAATAATTTGATACTTTTGAAAAGTAAAAATAACAATAGACTGAAAACATTGACGCTAGTATCAACTTTCTAAACATCTGGGTAGACTTGTCCAAACAAAAATGTTATCAGCAGGCTTTGAAAAGAGTACAAAGAAGGCACCTGCCTGGTGTCAATAAGTGGCGAGTTTCAAGTGAAGGGGCTGCCAGTCCGTTTCTGGGCACAATTCAAAGTGCTGGTTATGACCTATAAAGCCCTACCTGGTTTAGGTCCAAGCTATCCAAAAGACCATTTCCTCATACAAACCTGCCGAGTTTGAAGATCTTTGGTGAAGGCCCTTCTCTTGGTACTACCACTTTCACAAGGCCACTCGGTAGGGCTGCGAAAGAAGGTCATCTTGGTGGCTGCTCCCAGATTCTGGAACTCCCTCCTTGGCAGGGCTGGCTCTAGGGGTAGGCTGGGTGGCGTGGGGCGCCAGGGCGGCGGGTCGGCAGGGGGGCGCTGTGCGGCGAAATCACCAGCTGCGGGAAGAAACGGGGCGGGGGCGCCTGAGCGATCTGCGCACCACAGCGTCAGGGCGCCTGACCTGCTTAAGACGGCCCTGCTCCTTGGAGAAGCCAGCCTGGCTTCCTCCTTGTTGTCCTTCTGCCAGCAGGTGAAAGCCTTGTTCCAACAGGCTTTGGGGAACTGACTGCTTTTAATTAAAGGGCTGGTGCCATGCAGTTTTTATGGTAGTAACTGGTTATGTTTCAAACAAATTTTATTTATGTATATCAGAGGTTTCCAAGCTCCTGCAGGAAGCTCCTGCAGCCAATCAGAAGCTGCAGAAGCCCCATCAGACATTCAGGTTCCAAATAATGTTCGCAAACTGGAACACTCACTTCCGGGTTTGTGGCGTTTGGGAGCCAAGGTACGAAAATAACACCTTGAACTTGGCCTGGTATGCCTGCGATGGTGGCTAAAGTTTATTTTGAGGACCCTCTTCCCAGAAGTTTACAGTTTTGTTTTTTGTTTTGTTTTCTTCCCTTGTAGGAACTTGTTGAATACTATCAAACTCACTCACTCAAGGAGAGTTTTAAACAACTGGACACAACATTGAAGTACCCTTACAAGTCCCGGGAACGCTCTACCTCCAGAACCTTGACTCGGTCACCAGGTAATAAAAGGAAGTTGAAATCCCTTCCTTCAATTAGTTTCTCTTAATCACTTGAGAGTAAAAAACAACCAGGACAGGGAAGTTATGGGTGCTGTCCATAGTTCAATAGTAGAGCAAACCCTCTGCTTGCAAGACACAGGCCAAGGATTGCATCCAAGTAAATTTCACTCGAAGTAGACCCATTGAAATTGTCGTACCTACCGAAGTTAATCATGCCTGTCAGTTTCAGTGGGTTTGCTTGGAGTGTGAGAAGCATTGCATGCAACCCCAAAAACTACAGGGGCTTAGTCGCTACCAACATGCTATATGCTTTGTGGGGTGTGGGTCCTGTGGGATGTGTGTATCTCACTCTGCCCCCGAAGAGCAGTCAAAGACAGTTGGGCTCCCCTCTTCCTTGCTCCAGGCCAAAATGGGCAAATTGCAAGGGCATTTGAGCTATGCTCTGCCTCCACAGCCAGAGGCAGCAATGCTTCTGAACGCCAGGTGCTGGAAACTGCAGGAGGGGAGATATGCTGTTGGGCGGCTCAGGTCTTGCTTTGCGGACTTCCCACAGGCATCTATATCTGGATGGCCACTGTAAGAACAGGATGTTGGGCTGGATGGGCCATTGGCCTGATTCAGCAGCCAGACTCTTTGTATGAGCCTTGGTCTGATCCAATGATAATGTTTTGATATTCCAAAAAATAAAACATAGTTATTATCATTTGGAGGGGGGGGAATGAAAAAAATATTCTGCATGTTCTGAGTTTGCTTTTACTGGGTGTGTGCCGTGTTTTTCTCTCCCCGCCTTTGTTAATTTCCCTCGTTAATTGTGTTTTCCGACCCTTTTCTTCCTTCCTTCCTTTCTCCCGTTGCTTTGTTTCTCTCTCTCTCTGACCTTTCTGCAGCTGCCTGTGCTTCCTACAATTTTTCCTTTCTCAGTCCTCAGGGCCACAACTTCACTTCTCAGAATGCCTCCACTCCTTTCTGGTCAGGTATATATATATACATATGTGTTTGTTAGTGTGTATATATATATCTAAGTATCTGTATGTATACATATGTGCATGAAAAAAGAGAGGAACTTGACCTCTGGTGGTAGCCTGAGAAATTGCCGCATGTTGCCATCTCCATCACCACCACCAGCAGACATTCATCCATTGGTCACCTGGAAGAGAGAAGGGCTTTCACATCGGTCCTTGGCCAGATCCACAGAATACTTTTAAATGTGCATTCAAAGCACATCTAAAACACATGCCCCCCTCCACTCAAGAATCCTGAGTCCACAGAGTCCAGGGTTCAAATCTCTGTGGCATTCACTGCAGGTGACTTTGGAGCCAACCACCGCCTCTCAGCTTAAACTACCTCACAAGGTGTTGTGGGAATGTAATGAGGCGGGGAGAGAGCCATGGAGAAACAGGTGGGATATAATGCAATATAAAAAAAAATGCACCCTTAACAAACTACAGTTGCCAGGGGAAGCCATGTGCTTTAAACATATGTTGGTTGTGGTTTAAATTTATGGTGTGGATCTGTGCCCCCCCTACCCCCATGTCATCCCTGACCATTAGGCAGAGTGAGGCGGTTGTGAGTGGTCAGACAGACAGCAGCAAGGAGTTGCAGAACAAATCTTTGTGTGCTACAAGATCTGGCTTATACCTCCTAAACAGCTGGCCCGGGGGGGGGGGGGGTTCTGTACATTTTATGGGAGGGGGAACCCTCTTGTCCTTTGCTTCTGGCAGCAAAATATCATTGGCTGACCCTGAAAATGCATAATAAATTATGGAGAGAGAGAGAGAGAGAGAGAGAGAGAGAGAGAGAGAGAGAGAGAGAGAGAGAGAGAGAGAGAGAGAGAGAACTATTTCCACCACCACCACCCCCCCCCTGCCCACCTCACTTCCGACTTCCATTTAGCCAGAACTTGGTGGCAATATTGGACTGTGGTGGATCAAAACACAAGTCTCTCTCTGAGCTGAATTTCCTACTGGATAGCTGTGGAAACATCCATGTTTCTCTTTGCAAAAAAAAAAAAAAAATACCTGACCAGCATTCTCTGTCCTGCCCTGATGTGCCTTCCATTTGTTTCAGTGGGGCATTGAATGTCCTGGTGGGATTGTTTCCCTTTGCTGTCTTTGCACTCATCCTGTGTCATCTTGGATTCCAAACACAAGCTGTCCCTGTGTCCCATTCATTGCCACATTTCAGAGGCGTATCCATTGCATCCTTTCCTGATCCCACATTTAGAAGCCTGTCTAGACAGACTACACTTTTCAGCCTGCATGGAACGCAATTCAACCTCTGCTTGCTGAATGGATGCATTAAAGAACAGGGCAACTTCACCAGGGATTTCTTTTTTTTAAAAGCATGTTTGTAAACATCACTCCTCTTCCAGCACTTTTTTTAAAAAAAAAATTGGCCGAGTTTTCCTTTCTGCAGTAATTACGTTTTAACTATTTTGAATGAGGACCACATTCCAAGAAGAGAATTACCTAATATCGGGGTAGGGAACCTGAGGCCCAGAAACTGAATGCAGCCTTCCAAACCTCTCTGTCTGGCCCTTGGGACTCTCACCAGAACCACCCCCCTCACCTCACCCTTGCTTCACACCTTCCTTGACTGTTTTTGCCTGGTGTAGGAATGCTCGCTTGAACTGTGACCGTGCATTTTAATTGTGTGGGTCCTCAGGGTTGGTGAGATGCATGTGTTGGTGTTAGGCCTTGACAAACCACCAGCTACTGGAATGTGGCCCCTGAAAAGTTTTCTGCAAAGGAATGCAGCTCTCTGGCTGAAGAAGGTTCCTCACCCCAGCACTGTATGATCTGTACAGCACTTCATCAGTGGCTTAATTCACATGCCAATAATTTTTTTAAAAAAATCCAAGAATCGTATTCCATTCCCACAGAGCAGTAGGCACAAACCAATTTAAGAATGTCCGGTGACACATTTCAAATGAAATTCTGCTGCCTTGCTCTTAAAGCAGATGCAAGAGGTCAGGTTGAACTCGGTCCAGCTGTGCTCAGGAAAGAGTCTGGCAGATGTGAAGCACCACAATGCTTCCTAACCACCCTTCCTTTTTTGTCTGCACGCAGTATTCACACCTCGGGTCATAGGGACGGCAGTGGCGAGGTACAACTTTGCTGCGCGGGACATGCGGGAGCTCTCGTTGAGAGAAGGGGACGTCGTGAAGATCTACAGCCGGATAGGCGGGGACCAGGGCTGGTGGAAAGGAGAAACCAATGGAAGAGTGCGTGCTGGTTGTTGGGATAACCGGGTCCTTCTACATTTTAACATGGGTAGCTGGGTCCTTCTTAAGAGTGGATAGATAGCTGGGTCTGACTCTGGGTGTTGTTTTTTTAATTGCTGCTTTCCATCTCCCACTGCAGATTGGTTGGTTCCCTTCGACCTACGTTGAAGAAGAGGGTGTTCAGTGACGTCTGGAGCTCCCAGGCACTGTCAGCAGTTGGCCCAGTGGAAAGCCGAAATGGGCCCTTTTTCTGGGGCTCTGAAAAAGTGACTGTCCCTCTTCTGGCACTAACAACTAAGACAAAAGCCTCTTGTTGGGCCCATTGTAACAAATGGGGTGCAAGCAAGCAAGCAAGCAAGCAAACAAACGCACATGGACATGCAACAGAACGGGATTCTTTGCGCATTTGTGCTTTCTGTGGGTGAGGGGTTGGGAGAGCTTTATCTTTCATTGATGGCTTGACTTGTACATAAGATTTTGAAATCCAAAGCTGGGTGGTGTTTCTGGAAAGTTGTGGGGCATCTGAGGGAAGCCTTCCGTGACACATGGCTTAGGGGTGACTTACAAAGCCTGTTTAGTGAAAGTTGGACCAAAACCACCACAGGGATGGCATGGTGGAACACTGGAATTGGAGAGAGTCTCTTGTTCCTGGATGGGGAGTGATGGAGAAGGGGAGTCCTGATTTCTACAAGGCTTCTGGGGACTCTGGCGTTAGGACAATGGAGGGAGTCCTCTCACAGACCACAAACGTAGTTTGGATGGTATGTGGGACTGATCTCACACACTCAACAGGCATGAAGTAGCATCTGGGGTAGGGCTTTGGTTGTGTTGTTCTCATTCAGGCACCACACCCTCCCCAGTTGGCATAAAAGGACCCCCTACTCAATTTGGGTGAGGAGGAACCCTGAGAATATCACTCCTGGAAGGCTGCCCAGAAAGGTGAGGCATCACCTGTGTCTGAGCCTGTTCGTCAGGTTCTCCTTCACTTTTAAGGAGTGTGACATTGATCCTCATTTCTTAGTGCAGGGGAGGGGGATTTCAGGCCCCAGGGGGATGAAAGTGGCCATCTAAGCCTCTTAATCCATCCCAGAAGCCACTCTACACCCACACACCCCTGTCCCCATTTAACAATTCTTGCTCCACACCTTAAGTGGGTTTGGCTGACTGGTTATCTCATCTTGCAGTGGGGTAATGCCTCTTGCTTGGGTGAATGGATGGAGAAAGGTGGACATACAAACACTTGCCTTTTTCATGGCTGGGATATAGCTTGCCATAGAAATGTAAGACTTGCACCTGTCTCTCCACCAACGTTCGCTACCGGCCCTGCCAACCACTGTGATGTGTTCCCTAAAAGGTTCTCTATGAGGGGATGTGGGTCTCAGTCTGAAAAATGCTCCCTTGCACATCTCTGAGTGGATTTTCTCCCTTGTGGTTGGGAGATGTCATGCTGGTTCTCTGGGGCTTGTGCTCCAAAGCAGCCTTCCCCACCTGACCTAGGGTCCTCCATCTTCCTGACAGTAAGAGCTGTTCGACAGTGGAATTTGCTGCCAAGAAGTGTGGTGGAGTCTCCTTCTTTGGAGGTCTTTAAGCAGAGGCTTGACAGACATATGTCAAGAATGCTTTGATGGTGTTTCCTGCTTGGCAGGGGGTTGGACTGGATGGGCCTTGTGGTCTCTTCCAACTCTATGATTCTATTATCTGTTCTTGGACTACAATTCCAATCATCCCATGCTGGTTACTGGAGGCTGCTGGGAGCTGGAGCCCAAGAACATCCTCAGGGCACACCCAATCGAGAAATTGGCAAATTTCAGAGTTTTCGCTCTTTTGGAAAGAGAGAAGTGTTAAATCACTCATTGACGTCCAAACGTTGGTCACCCTGAGGGTCAAGATTTGATAAGGGCTGTCAGTTCTAAATAAAATATGCAACTCGTTTTCTTAAAACTCAACATGTCTCGCTCTGTCGTCACCTTAAAATAATTTATTTCTCTAAATTAATATCCCACCCTGTTTACCCAGATTGCACCATCGCCGGCATTTAAATTTTACCCCCTCCCACCAAGTTCATTTCCCATCCAGAGGCGCTTGGTGCACTTAAGAGATAATATATTTAGGGATTGCAATGACAGGCAGAGGCAGCTGATTCTAGTGTCATCCCTGCCGTCCCTGCTGAGCTCTGCAAGGACAACACAGGACCGATCCATTGCATTCACGCAAAGCACATTTCAACATGCGCGGCTTCCCCCACAAAGAATTGTGAGGACTGTTGTTTGTTATGGTTGTTGGGAAGTACAGTTCTGTGAGGGTGAAACTACAGTTCCCAGGAATCTTTGCAGGGTAGCCATGTTCTTAAATGCCTATTCAATGTGCTTTAACTGCTTAGGGAGGATCTGCTTAGAGGAAGAGGAGGAAGCTGACAGCCAGCACCCCACCCCCATCCCAGTCTGGCTTGGAAGTAAGAAGATGGCATGCGTGAGGACTGGCCAGGGGTTGGTGGGGCTGTGCCCCAATGAACCAACCTCTCCTGCCTCTGGGTGCCTCTTTGATCCAGAACTATTACCAAATGCAAAGAGCTGGTCTTGGAACTTGCTGAAGGTAGCAGCCCAGGGAAGCCAGCAAAGCATAAACTGTTGCACCTTTGTACTCCTACTTCTGTGCACCTTCAGCTGTCAGACTCCCTTGTAAGATTTGCTTCCAAGAAGATGTGCATGGAGTCTACAGCCTTGCAGTTCTGTTGGTTAGCTTTTGGAAAATGGAGGGGAATGTGGGGAGGGTATTCTGCCAGAATAATGAAATAACTAAGGATTGTTGGTTGCTTACCTCTCGGTGAAGGCAAATCATACTTCCTTCAAAAATGAAACCGGAGCAGCGCTCACCTCTCTCTTGAAATGCCCTTGCTGCCTTCTGTGGTGAATGCTGAGAAAAAAATCAAAGCATTTCTTGGGGTGGGGGAGGGAAAGGATGGTGGGTTGGGTTGGAGGGGGCTGGGTTTCCTTCTTCTTTTGTAAGTTTGTTTACTGATGTAATATTCCCCCTCCCCCAACCTAAGGGATTATTTCGTTTGTAATTAATTATGGACCCACTTTGTCACCACAATATATATTTGTGAATAAGAAATGAAGTTTTCTTTAATGATGATGATGATGATGATGATGTGGTGAGAATATTGTACATATATTTTAGTTGGTTTTGAAGAAGAAAACATTTTTAAAATAATTGTACCAATGGACAAAAAAAGAATATGTAAATTCCCTGATTTGTTGGCTCTCGTTTGGTTCTTTTTGCACTACCCCTGAATTGGGGCCGGATGGAAGATGGGAGATTATATTGTAGCCTTATCAGCTACTAAGGGTCCTTTAGGTTGCGCCCAGGCAGGACAGAGATAGTCAATAATGACACCGGGGGTTGAATTCAGAGAAAGAATTTAATTTCTTATTAATAAGAGACTCAAGGTGATCAGCTCACGACAAGAGTGAAGAAACACAAATTGCAAAGCTTCTTATACACGCCTTGGGCTCCTTTCCCCCTCCTCTGTAAATGTGTGCACGCAAGGGGGTCACAAGTACATATATGGATCTTCCTGTGTCCGGTCCTGTGCATAAACACATGCTGACTCATGCTACCCCAGTAGCATCTTCCAGCAGCCTTGAGTGCCTGTTCTCTGTGCATCAGACTGATAGTGCGATAGCGTCAGACAAGACAGTCATCCAGCCTTGATAGCTTAGCAGGGCATTCTGTCTGGCTTACCCTTTGGCACACAGAGAGGCAAAGAAAGCAGTGTGTGTGTGTGTGTGTGTGGCTAAGACATGCACTCAGGATTATACAATGCAGACTATATGATCAGACTTAGCTCAATAACACAATTGGCAAATCTCTCCCTTCAATATAAGATCATGTGAAGTCTGGTTTATAGATGGGGAGAGGAACTGAAAATCCATTTGCAGTTGTGATTGTCAGGCAAATAGGAATGGTAGAGCTGCTGCTTGAGGACACAAAGATGCTCCCATCACCTGCATTTGTTTCTCGGAATCTTGGCACAGTTGTGGGATGTGATCTAAAGCAGGGGGAGGCAACGTGGTGCTCTCCATATATAGACAGGACTTCCAGCAGCCAGTATGGCTAATAGTCACGGATGATAGGAGTTCTAGTTCAGCAACATCTGGAGGGCCACACCTGCCCTAACCCTGATCTAAGAAGCAGCATTTCTCCTCTTGCATGCAGGAAATGGGAAAGTGTCCCCGTTTTAAAAGAAACACACTCTTATATCAGGGGTGGGGAACCATATTCGTTGGACTTCACCTAATATCAGCTGCAGCCATCATGGCCAATCCTACTTTAAGAAGTAGCATTCTCTCTTATTCTTCTTTGGCGATCACTCGTAGCCAAGTAAGATTGTCTTCCATAAACACGGTTTTAACAATGTGTCCGTAAGTGACTGTGGAGGCCAATTCTGGATCCACACGTCCTTCCACAGTGGGGACATTGGTTTCCAGGTGGGAGTTGATCACGGTGTGGATTTGCCAAGCGTGCCTTCCTCTTAGCACGTTTCTCCCTTGCATCCTGAGTTTGAGTCTCTCCAAAGCCCATGACACCTTTGGTAAAGGCTGTTCTCCAACTGGAGCGCTCACAGCCCCGTGTTTCCCAGTTGTCAGTGTTTATACTACATTTTTAAAGATTTGCCTTCTCTACATTCTTTACAGGGGGTTGAATTAGATGACCCTTGGGGTCCCTTCCAATTCTACAATTCCATGATTCTGTTGCATACAATAGATGGAAGAATGCATCTATTTAAAAGAGGCATTCCCCTATGAGGCTTCAGCAACTATAGCCACAGATTATTATTTTTCTTCAAACCCTCCTCTGCAAAATTGTGTTGCCTCTAGACTTGGCCAAAAGGAGACACTGATTTAGGAGACATTTGGTGCATACAATTTAAAACATGGTGGATTTAGTCGCCTTACACTTTAATACAGAGCTTTGGTTTTTGTTTTGTTTTTGAGAAAGTGCTCTAGGAGATCCTGGTGTTTCTCTTAAGCTTGCTGGGGGTTTCCTCAGACAACAGGGGTACACCTGAGTGACCATAGACCATGGAATGTCTCCCAACCCTTTAGATGGTGTCAGGAGTGAGCCAGCAATAAATCACATGGAGCAAGTGAAGTTTACTTCACTTCTTTATTTGAAGAAACAAGGTCTGCTCAGGAGTGCCAGGCCTAATGAACACAGCAACTCTACTCAGTAGGTGAGGCAGTTGTGGGGACTGAAGGTCCCTGTCTTCCCACAGCTGGCAGGGTTTGGATACAGAATACAGGGTTATGTGCCAAATTCTCTCCCTCTCAGACCCTTGGCAAAAGATTTGAGAGAGAGAAAATGCATTTTTAGTAAAGCGAAGAGATATATTTTTGCCACCTCCACACTGAGGTTTAATGGCAAACACTTAAAATCAAATTTCCAATGGAAGCGGCTATATAAATAAACTTTCATGTTCTCCTGAAGAAATGCTGAACTGTTGATTTGCATTAGACAAAACTTGCACCTGAGTAAAAACATATGCTCCTCATTTTATTTTACATTTGTATCCCACTTTTCCACCATAAATCTGGAGTGGAGTCCCTAAAGCAGTTGTCTGGCACCTTGTATGCCTCTGAGCAACTCCTGTAACCAACTTGGTGCCAAACATATTGCTCTGCTTTCCTTTGGACCCCATCAGCAAGCCCAAGAGGGGGATCTGGTCGTCTGGGCAGCCCATGAGCTCCACACACACTGCCCAGGCTTGTGTCCTGGGGAGGTCACTTCAGTGCTGGAACTTCAGCAAAGAAACACCCTCAACCAACTCGTGTGTCAGGTGTCTGAACAATTGTTTCCTCCAGTCTGACACTCCAAACAGATATATAGTCTATGAAACAATTTCTCTTCTGATATGAATGCTAGTTTTCACCACAGTGCTTTCCCTAATGAAAAGCACCCCAAACTAAACCTCAGGTTCAGGGGCAAAAGTGGCCCTCCGGATATCTTCATCTGGTTCTCAGAAGTCACACTCTTTGTCAGTTAGTGCCAAGAATCCTGCATGAGTTAAAGCAGGGAGGGGGGTATCTCTTCTACCTGCTCTGCTATCCAATCACCCTTCAACCAATCACCCTTTGGTAGCTGCTTGCTCATGCTGGTGATTGGGCAGATCACATCGGAGCCACAGAGTTATGAAATACCCAAGAAATAACCATATCCTTATCTAGATATGTCACTTCTGAGTACACACTGAGACGGAGTGTGTGTGTGTGTCTGTGATACACACACACACACACACACACACACACACACACCCTTTCAGGCCAGGCCCCTTGTGAAAGACTGGAGAGAACAGGCAACAGTGTGGAGGCTCCCCTGCCAGGTACTTCTTAGGTTGCTCACTTGATCATAGACTTCAAGAGGTCTTGCTGCCAGGGAAGCAGCTACCTAAGAAGCTGCCTTCTACAGAGTCAGAGCATTGGGTCCATCTAGCTCACTATTATCTACACTGACTGGCAGCAGCTCTACAGACTTTCAGGCAGGGGTCTCTGCCACCCCCACCTGGAATTGCCCAGGATTAAACATGGGTCCTTCTGCATGCAACACAGGGGCTCTGTTACTAACCTATCCTCCCCCTTAAATTTTTTGGGATAAATATCAGCCTCATATAACCAGCACGCTTCGTATCAGGGCTGGAGTCAGATGCAGGTCAGCAATAAAGGGAACATATCTCCATTGTCAGTGAAGTTAACTCTTAATGCAAAGAACAAATATGTAACTCAGCAACACTCCCCGGTCGGTCCTGCCCCTATAGAGCAGTTGCCAGGGCTGAAGGTGCCTGCCTTCCACCCCTCCTAAGATGACTGCTCTCCCAGATGTTTTCCAGGAAGTCTCAAAGGCCCTCCTCATTATCCTGTGCATTCCTGGAGATCATCGGGGAGGGGAGCTTCTGTTGTAATGGCAAAGACGACACGACTCAAGGCAGGTTGAACTCAATGGGAAGGCGACCAAGAGCGGAGCTTGAGCGCTTCCTTTTATTGAAAGCTCAGGATGACAGTTAATCATTACAACGATAGCGTAACTTCTAGCCAATTACAGCAGTGCAGTCCCATACAAGGTGATGTTTCCTGTAACGTCACAACCGGTCACTCCCTAAGACATCCTCCATAGCCCACGTGTTGTTTTGCCATGCCCTCTGTCCATGCTCCAAGCACATGTCACTCCATAAACACCCCCTCCTCATTCCCATTGTGTTGCCCTCCTTGGCTTGACCCATCTGGTTTGTCCTGATTCATCCAGTTCTGTCCAGATCTAGCATGTTTCTCCTAGTACTGTCATGTGACCTGTTGCCCTGCTGACCCATGCCTCCCAACCTGTCCTGCTACACGTGTTTTCCTTTCTGACATAGCCAGTTTGCCGCGCTATTCCTTCTACCTTAGAGGATCGGCGTGGTGTGTCAGCGCCAATCCAAATATGATCCCTACAAGCTTGTGGTAGCAGGAGAGAGAGATTCTCTGGGTTCTCCAGCAGTCCCTTGTCACTCCTTCCCTTCTGCCTCAGCATCAGAGTCTGAACTTCTCCCTGTCACAGGTTCCTTCTGCTCACTGAACCCTGTTGTCCCTTCAGTATCCAGCACTCCCTCCCAATCTCCCCCCTCAGTGTCCCACCACCAGTCCCCGGGCTCTGAGCCTTCCTTCTCTGGGATTTCCCTTGGGGCTTCCCCGGCTGGCGCCTCCACCACTCCTCTTCATCCAGTCCATGACACTTAGCTCTAGTCTAGTTAATGCCTGAAGGCTTTAAGACCATAGCATAATAAACCATTGGTTTTCAGCCGGTGAGCTGCAGCATTCCTCCCCTCTTTTCTCCCCTTCCCTTAATTTACTTGCAGTCCATATCGTCCTGCACCTCTCTCTCTCTCTCCTCTCTCATAAAAACAAAAACAAAAAACCCGCTGCCCCGCTTTAAAGATAAAATGAAAACATATATGCAAAAGCAGCTGCTTTTCTCTCTATTCCTCGCATCTCCTGGGTCCTCTTCCGAGTAGCATCTGAGTCTTTTGAATGGTGCCTGCTAGCTGCTATTGTTTATCTTTATAAAATCTCCCTCCCACACAAACACACCAAAAAAACAAACAAAAAAACCCACCTTCAATTGTTGTAAAATTTAAGCTGGTTCCTATGAACCCAGAGAAATGGATCCTGACCCAGGGAGAGCCCAAGGATCCAGGCAAGCAGGCACGATGTTGCCGCTGGCCGTAGAATGACAGAGACCAAACTAAGGCTGTCAAAAGCAAAGTACAGTTTATTAAAGAATAAAAAAACTGTTGCAACAGGGTTCCTCGCTCGTAATACTCCCCCTCTAACATCTCTGTGGTTTTACACAGAGGGATTGAGAAATGCAAGAAAACAGCAAAATGGCTTGGAAGTGTATGAGTGTCCCCTCCTGTAGCTTTTTTCTGCCTTTTTGTAATGCCCCCCCCTTACAAAAAAATTCCACCAGCACCTTCCTCCATTTTAGAGCCCCCCCAGTCCTATATGGAAAGATGTAAAAATAACCCTGAAAGTGGGGAGTGTCATCTGTTTCTCTCTCTCCTTCCACTCCAGCATCCCTCCCCCCTCTTGTTTTTTTACTCCCCCCCCCTTCAGGCAACCCCCTTCTTCCTTAAGAGTCACCTAGCTTTATGGGGGCAGGGAGAATGTTCCAGGAATGGACCATGTCTGTATGTATGTCCTGTGCTGTGTGTTTCTTGCTTTCCTTTACCCCAGTAACAAGATATTTCTGCTTCTGTTCTTAATTTTGTTTTTTCCTCTCCACTGCCCCGCATGTGCACACTAATTTTTACATAGACTATTATAAACATATAGAAAATTACAATAAAAACAGCACAGCACCAGCTCTTTCATTAAAGTAGTCAATTATTGTTCTTGTTGGAACAAGAAAATCCTCACCTGCCAGTCAACAGGAAAAAAGCTAGTCTGGCTTCGAGAGGAAGGGAGTTCCAAAGTCTAGGGGCAAGCAGCCAGAAGGCCCTAAATTCAGCTCCTTTTGGAAAACATTGGCAGGCTCACATGCCCAATTCAGCAAGCACCTTCTGTTTTAACTTTTCAAACTCTGCTGAAAACCCGTCTATTCCAGAAAGCTTATGCACACAACTGAGAACATTCATTTTTTTATTGTATCGGGGATGGTGCTGCTATTTTAAACAGCTTTGATTTCTTTTATGAATGGCAGAATATAATTATTCTTCAAAATAAATAAATTCTGAAACTTTGAACTTTCCCTTTGCTTGCAAGTCTGATAGCCCTTTATTGTGCCACACAGCTCTGCTTGGAGGTAATTAACTCATTTATGTGTATATTCAAGTAAGTTTACCACTTGATTGTAATAAAACCTCTAAGTGGTTTACAAGTTAGTCATCCACCCTGTTAAGAGCCACCTCCCGTGGGAGCCCTGTGTTTGGTGTCGCTGTTCCCATGCTGCATGGAACATTCTTCCTGCAGAGATGCGGCTGGCAGCCTCTAACTTCTCCCTTTCAGGTGACTCTTGAAGACCTTTCGCTTACATTGACAGACAGAAGCAATTGTTTAAAAAGATTTTCTGTCTAGCCAGTCGTTTTCAAGACTTGCTTCGTACTGCTTTTAAAGATTTTCTACCTTGCTGGACAACTCCCTAATGTTTTGCAAGGGGGTGTAATAGAAATTGTTGTTGTTGTTTAGTCGTTTAGTCATGTCCGACTCTTCGTGACCCCATGGACCATAGCACGCTAGGCACTCCTGTCTTGTATAATAGAAATACTATTATACAAATAGAATAAAGGAAACGTTATTGAAAGGAAAAGTTTCCTCCTTAATTGGTGCACAGGATTTTTTGCAGAGCTCAGAAAATGCACAGCCTACAACCGACAGAATATCGCAATGTGTAAAGCTGGCTCGGAAGGTGATCCCTGAGCCGCCCCTCTTTCCCCTCTGGAGTAGGTCTGGCTCTTTAACCCAGTTTCAACACAGCCAGCCCCTCCTTCCTCAGCTGCACTGTGGCAAACCCCTCCCTCTCCAGTCTCTTGTCCAATAAGAGCCCAGCTAGCCGACACTGCCCACATTTGATTGTTCTTACAAGGAATAGTTATAGCTGTAAAGTTGCCTCGTTTGCTGGCGCGGGAGAGAAGTGGGGTGCTGTTGAAAGAGCTCAGAAAGAAGCAAAGGTATAATCCTCTCTCTCTCACACACGAACACTTAGGGACACATTCTCATGCACTGGCACATGCACTTTCTCTCTCTCTTTCACACACCTCTTTTTCTCTCACTTTCTCTCTCTCTCTCTTTTCCTTCTGCTACTGTTTGCCTTTCCTTCTCCTCCTCCTTCGGTTGTTTCCTTCCAGTTCTGAAACAAATGGATTGTAAGCTCGGTGGGGCAGAGAGCTCTGTAAAAGTGGCTATATGTACATTGGAAGGCTGATGTAGCTGTGGTTAGAGTAGACCGTTGGGAGAGACCAGGGGGTCAATCCTGAACTCAGCAGCATGAGTCTCACTGGGGGGCATTGGGCCAGTCGCTGTCTCTCTCAACCTAGCCCTTCATCACAGGGTTGTTGTGAAGGTAGCATGGAGAGGGGGAGAACCATGTTCGCTGCTTTGAGCTCCGTGGAGGAAAAGGTGTGATATAAAAAATAATATCTAGAAAACCTGACCAGTGCTATGTATAAAGCTTTGGGAACACATAGATATCCACTTTGCAGACTTGGATTAACTGCCATTTATGAGTCTCTGTTCCTGTGATATATACTTCTGCCCCAAATATCTTCCCAATGTATTTTCTTTTTTTTGGGGGGGGGAGATCCATTCAGTTGCCCCCTCTCCTTCAGCATGATATTGTCTGATGTTTCATTAAACAACCATCAAACAAAAAAATTGTTGACCTTTTTGGGGGCGGCGGAGGGGGCAAAGCTGTTGGGGCCAAAAAACAGCACTGCCATACATCCGGATTTTCCTGGACATTACAGTGGTACCTCTGGTTAACAACTTATTTCGTTCTGGAGGTCCGTTCTTAACCTGAAACAATGGGACCTTCCGCTGCCACCACACGATTTCTGTTCTCATCCTGAAGCAAAGTTCTTAACCCGAGGTACTATTTCTGGGTTAGCAGAGTATGTAACCTGAAGCATCTGTAACCTGAAGCGTCTGTAACCCAAGGTTATTAAAATTTTATTGTATTTTTTTATTTAAAAAACCCGATTCCAGCCCATACATTGCTGCTGACTGCAGAATTCTGTATATGTCCGGGAAATCCCAGATGTATGGCAACCATAAAACAGACATGTGTGGCATGGTGGGGGGCAATACCCCCCTAAACAAGGAATTCGCTTCCTCTCACAATTGCTACCTACACTGCTGGTTATTAACACATGCTGTTAGTTTACAAATATACTTTGCCCTGCTGTGCCCCCATGAATCTCCCCCCCCCCCCCGGTGCTGCCACTGACAACAGATTTTCTATCAACAAATCCCACAAGTTAGGACTGTGCAAAGTTCAATGCAAGGTATGCCCTGGTTTTGTTAATTGTGCCAAAAACATCTGCGCTTGCCCATTGGAGCGTAGAATTATATGATTCTATTTCAAGCCAGACTCTGCCAAAGCTTGCAGCCCAAATGAGCACAGATGCACAGATGTAGCTTCTTCTTCTGAGGTAGGATATGTCCACATGGGCATCGGCATAGCCAGGATTTTTGTTAGGGGTGCATACCTTTTGTTACGGGGGGTGGGGTAGAGAACCTCAGTTAGCTATGCATTTTAAAATCGATTTTTATTGTTTGGGGTGGGCAGCTGCCCCTGCCTGCTCCCCCTTGGCTATGCCCATGCACATGAGCTGTGTACACGCCACTCCACATTCCCAGAAATGCACTGACTGGACTCTGGGACTAGCAGCCCCTGGCTAATAGCAGCAGCAGCTGCTGCCTTCACTTCTGCTCTGGTGTCCTCTTTCAACTCTTGCTTAATTTTTTTGTGTAATAGCAGCGTGGTTGACAGCCCAGCCCGGCATTTCTAGCAGCCAGAGAGAAGAGTCCGGCAGCAACCTGACTTCAGAGGTAAACAGGATGGAGCTGACTGTCCTTTCTGTTGCATTTGAGGGTGGTTTTTGGCATGCATGTGAGCTGTGCATGAAGTGGGTGTTATGTGTTCCATGCATAGACTGTGTAAAGCGTGATAGCCTTATTCTGCATGAATGGGGCTAATCCTCTTTTAAGGGCTTCCAAGTTGATGGCCATCACTGCCTCCTGCAGGCAAGTTCCATAACTCTTTGTTGCATGAAGAAGCCCTTTATTTTTGACCTGTTGTAAGTCAGCTTTTTATATACGTCTCAGTAAGCAAGCATATATAATGCACCAATATGAGATGGGGGACACTGGCTTGTGAGTAGTACATATGAAAAGGATCTTGGGATCTTAGTAGACCACAAGCTGAACATGAGTCAACAGTGAGATGCAGCAGCAAGAAAAGCTAATACATTCTAGATTGCATCAACAGAAGCCTAGTGTCCTGCTCAAGGGTAAAGGTATAGGACCCCTGACAGTTAAGTCCAGTCATGAACGACTCTGGGGTTGCGGCGCTCATCTCGCTATACTGGCCGAGGGAGCCGACTTTTGTCCACAGACAGTTTTTTCCAGGTCATGTGGCCAGCATGACTAAGCCGCTTCTGGCGAAACCAGAGCAGCGCACAGAAACGCTGTTTACCTTCCCGCCAGAGCAGTACCTATTTATCTACTTGCACTTTGATGTGCTTCCGAACTACTAGGTTGGCAGGAGCAGGGACTGAACAATGGGAGCTCACCTCATCAGGGGGATTCAATCTGCCAACCTTCTGATGAACAAGCAATAGGCCCTGTGGTTTACACCACAGCGCCACCCACGTCCCTGAAGGAAGTCATAGTACTGCTCTATTCTGCCTTGGTCAGACCACACCTGGAGTACTGTGTCCACTTTGGGCATCACAATTTAAGAAGGATATTGAGTAGCTGGAAGGTGTGCAGAAGAGGGCAACCAAGTTGATTGAGGGTCTGGCAACCAAGCCTTATGAGGAATGGCTGAGGGAGTTGGGGATGTTTAGCCTGGAAAAGAGGAGGAGATATGATAGCCATCTTCAAATATCCAAAGGGCTGCCACATGGAAGATGGAACAAGTTTGTTTTCTACTGCTGTGGATGGTATAATCTGTACCAACAATTTCAGAAAGAACTTTCTGACAGTAAGAGCTGTTAGGCAGTGGAATGAACTCCCTCGGGAGGTGGTCATGGATATTATAGCTGAAATTCCTGCATTGCATGGGAATGTGTATTTTAAGCATTTGCCTTGTTCTATCCTGTCTCTTTCAAGCTGTGGTGTTTATATTCATACCAGAGAGCTGTGTTGGAAAATTTCTATTTTTCAAACAAGGTTTCATCTATTGGAAAAGTGTGTGTGTGTGTGTGTGTGTGTGTGTGTGTGTGTGTGTTTGTCTTGCAAATGAGAGTCTCAGGTCCCTACTGCAAAAACAGAGATCCAAGCCTGCTTGACAGAGGAATTCGTTGACTGTGCAGGATTCCAAGAAACTCACCCTGATGGAATAGTGGAGGAGGCTGGAGGGGGTGGGGGCGTGCACACTGGAGCTTGGAATTGGGAGCGGTGAAAATAAAACCAGGCCAACTTTCATACGCAAGTCCAAAGCTCCTAACCGCTGGCTCTTGGCAACAAAGGTGGGATATAAATGAAATAATAATGGATTGTCTCGCATGAAGCAGATGCATTAAAATTCATGGGCCTAAGTGAGTCATGCCATTAATTTCAATTAAAGGTAGTACAAACATTGGATATAACCCAGTAATAATAATAGAATTTCAAAAACGAGAGGCAGGATAAAAGTAAATGGATTATTATTGAAAAAGGAAGCATAGCAGAACTCCTATCAAAACAATGGAAGCTGCTTTCTGCAGAGTCCAAACCACTGGGGTTCACATTGCTCAGTATTGTCAACAATGTCTGTCAGCAATTCTCCAGGGTTTCAAGCAGGGAGACTTTGAATTCTGCTTCTGCTGTGGAGCAGTCCAGGCATCTTTTCCCTCTCCCTGGTTCTGTGCAGAGACAGAACCTCCTCTGCTTCCTGCAGACTCTCTGACTTGAGATTCAGATGAAGGAAAGACACACCCAAAGTCCTGAGCCTCCAGGGACTAGAACCACCCTTCTACACACCCCTCCCCACAACCCTGCTATCTGAAATTGAATTGCCCCTGGGCTTGGCCAAATGAAGACACTTAATTAAGAGGTGTCTAGTACAAGTTAAAACATGAATATGAGTTTAGTTGCCTTATTTATAGTTCATTTAATATGGAGCAGTGTTTTTGAGCAGGGCTGTCTTGAGCAGGTCGGGCGCCCTTGCGCTGAGGCGTGGAGATCGCTCCGGTGCTCCTGCCCTTGAAGTGCGCAGCACGGCTTCCGTGCGGCTTTGCCAGCCTGGGAGAATGTGTTCTGGGGGCTTCGGATTTTTTTTAAAGCTTGCTGGGATTCCTCAGAGAGAAACAGAGGTGCAGCTGGGTAATTTTAGACACTGGACTGTATGATTTTACAGCACCCCAACCTTTTAAATAACCATGAGAATGATGTAAGTGTAAAAGCACCCAAGTTGAAGTTTCTCTTCCTCCTCCTCTCCATCACCTTTCCTTTACAACTGCTTCTAACACCCTTATCACTACAGGAATAAAACAGTGTTTGCTTCTGCTACCCTGAGGCTAAACACATTGACTTGGGAAGGATAAGCACCCCTTTGTTAAAGAAAAGGATTTTGACTCCATAGATTGGCAAGTTGCATCAACGCCTTTTCTTTCTTCTCCAGATCGCCATGGCCACCTTGAAGCAGGCATTTCGAATTGCCTCTTCCTTCCAATCGCCATGTCCCTGGCGACACATACGACTCTTTAGCAGCAGGAATACAGGCCAGCAGACCGAAAAGAGTGTCCCTTACCAGAAGACCTTGAAGGAAGAGGCCCCTCAGGGCCAAGGGCCTACCAAGCCAGTCCCAGCTTCTGCTGACGTGGTGGTGGTGGGTGGAGGCAGCTTAGGGTGCCAGACTACCTATCATCTTGCCAAGATGGGGGTGACTAACGTTGTCTTACTGGAGAGGGACCGCTTGACTTCAGGGACCACCTGGCACACAGCAGGTAAAGGGAAAGGAAAAAGAAATCCAATTAGATTGCTGGAGAGGCCTGTGGAGGCTCTGTCTGCTGGCTGTGCCAGAGATGATGATGATGATGATGATGATTTGTTATTTTTCTGATATGACCTGAAGGAGTGTCTCCATCTCTGTCATTCAGCCTGGACATTGAAGTCCAGCGCCAAGAGCCTTCTGGCGGTTCCTTCACTGTGAGAAGTGAGGTTACAGGGAACCAAGCATAGGGCCTTCTCGGTAGTGGCGCCCGCCCTGTGGAACACCCTCCCATTAGATGTCAAGGAAATAAACAACTATCTGACTTTTAGAAGGCATCTGAAGGCAAAAACTTCCCTGGGAAGCGAAGTTTTTAATGTTTGATGTTTTATTATGTTTTTTTTATATCCACTGGAAGCTGCCCACAGTGGCTGGGGAAACCCAGTCAGATGGGTTGTGTACATTCATTCATTCATTCATTCATTTACAGTATTTGTAGCCTGCTCTTCAATCTTAGAGAAGGGAATGAAGTAATAAAAATAAACAGAAAAACAGCAATATTCAAAAATGACAAAAAAGCCCCACCTGGGTCCAATAAATAACTTAATGAATCTGTCATAAAGTAAAAAAACAAAACAAAACTACAATGTAAAAAACACCCAAGAATCAACTTAATGATTCAGCCATAAAGTAAGAAGGCAAAAACTACAATGCATTTTTTTAAAGCTTCCAATATTTATTTATTTGTTTGTTTTATCAAATTTCTGCCCCACTTTTTCTCCAAAGAGCTCAGGTTGGTGTTCACATGTCTCTGCACCACCCCCTCTATTTTATCCTCACAGTGACCCTGTGGGGGAGGCAGCGCTGCAGCTTAGGGTCTGCTGTAGAGGATGCCTGAATTTAAGAACGTTAGTAGAACTTTGCTGGATCAGGCCAATGGCCCAACTAGTCCAGCATCCTGTTTTCACAGTTGCCAACCAGATATGCCTGTGGGAAGCCCACAAGCAGGTCTTGGAAACAACAGCACTCTGCCCACCTGCAGTTCTTAGCAACTGGGATTTGGAGGTGTACCACCTCTGTCAGTGCAGGCAGAACATAGACATCATGGCTAGTAGCCATTCATAGCTGCCTCCTCCTCCATTAATTTGTCTAATCCTGTTTTCACGCCGTCCAAGTTGATGGCCATCTCTGCCTCCTGCAGGAGGGATGTCAGCGACAGTTATTCTTTTCTGAGGAATTTCATCCCTGTGCTCATAGAGGATGCTCCCCTCTCCTGGCAGAGACAAGAGATCCTGATCGCTGATAGTTTATGCATGCCTTACGGTAAATGTGGCACAATTTCCAATTTCCCCTGCTCATTGAAGAATAGGGATGCCAGAAAATTCTGATGGAAACAGGAATCGGAAAAACGGTCAGTGTTGCCTTACTTGCCCCATGTCTGGAACAGAAACAGATCCAGCAAATATAAATCGGTATTTGCTATTGTTGTCTTCGGTTTGCAAACTGAACCATCGTGGAATGGAAACAGCTTCGTGTGCTGAACCTGGGTCACAATGGAAACTGACGCCTTCTTGCATCCATATTGAATAATGGTTTACTTCCTTCCCTTCCTGTCTCGCTTAGGCCTGCTGTGGCAATTGCGCCCCAGTGATGTGGAGGTTGAACTGTTGGCTCATACTCGTACCATCGTTAGCCAGGACCTAGAGCAGGAGACAGGCCTCCATACGGGATGGATTCAAAATGGTGGCCTCTTCATTGCCTCGAACAAGCAAAGATTGGACGAATACAAGAGGCTTATGTCTGTAAGTAGAAAATGTCCTAGCTGGTTCTTCTCCTGTGTTGAGAAGAATAGGGAGGGCTTGAGGAGCTAATTCTGTCCCATTTCAGGTCCTGCTTGCAGGTTTCCCATTGGGGCATTTAGCTGGCTGCTGTCGGGACAGAACTAGATAGATCTCTGCTTGATCCACTAGTCAGTCTCTTGGATGTTGTTTTGTGAGACACCCCTCCTCTTGATATGCTTTCCAGCTAGGTAAAGTTTATGGTATTGAATCGTATGTCCTGTCGCCTGGGGAAACAAAGGACTTGTATCCCTTGATGAACGTGGATGACCTCTATGGCACACTCTACGTCCCCAAGGATGGCACGATGGATCCTGCTGGGACCTGTACGACCCTCGCCCGGGCAGCCACCGCCCGAGGAGCTCTGGTGAGTCACAAGGGCCATGAAGCTCACTGGGTGACCTTGGGTCAGTAATTGTCTCTTATCCTAACCTACCTCACAGGGTTGTTGCGAGGATAAAATGAAGAGGGGGAGAATTGTGTATGCCTCCTTGAAGAAGGGTGGGGTTTAAGGGCAGGGGGGAAAACCATGCAGCTTCTTTGTCACTTTGCTTTGTCTAGGTTATTGAGAATTGCCCTGTGATAGGCATTGAATTAAGGGAGGATGATCTGGGAGTCCGACGGGCAGCAGCTGTAGTGACAGACCATGGAACCATCCAGACGCCCTGCGTGGTAAACTGCATGGGTAAGAAAAGTGTCCCCTCCCCCCCCCAGATTCTAGAACCACGATCCATTGGGGTTCCTTCTATCTTGGTCCATCTCAATTAGCATTGTCTACGTTGACTGGCAGCAGCTCTCCAGGGTTTCAGACAGTGGATCTCTCCCAGCCCTACCTGGAGATGCCATTAGGGACTGAATCTGGGACCTTCTGCATGCTCTGCCAGTGTGCTGCCTTATCCTGAGTCAGACCACTAGTCCTTCTAGCTCTACACTGCCTGGTAGCTGCTGTCCAGGGTTTCAGATTCAGTGGTGCCTTGCAAGACGAATTTAATTCGTTCTGCAAGTCAATTTGTTTTGCGAAAAATTCGCCTTGCGAATCGCAGTTTCCCATAGGAATGCATTGAAATTTCTTTTTTTGCCCATTTGTTGTTGTTGTTTAGTCGTTTAGTCGTGTCCGACTCTTCGTGACCCCATGGACCATAGCACGCCAGGCACTCCTGTCTTGCACTGCCTCCCGCAGTTTGGTCAAACTCATGTTCGTAGCTTCGAGAACACTGTCCAACCATCTTGTCCTCTGTCGTCCCCTTCTCCAATTACCTCAATCTTTCCCAACATCAGGGTCTTTTCCAAGGATTCTTCTCTTCTCATGAGGTGGCCAAAGTATTGGAGCCTCAGCTTCAGGATCTGTCCTTCCAGTGAGCACTCAGGGCTGATTTCCTTCAGAATGGATAGGTTTGATCTTATTGCAGTCCATGGGACTCTCAAGAGTCTCCTCCAGCACCATAATTCAAAAGCATCAATTCTTCGGTGATCAGCCTTCTTTATGGTCCAGCTCTCACTTCCATACATCACTACTGGGAAAACCATAGTTGTCTTTGTCCATGGAGTTTTCTTGGCAGGGATACTGGAGTGGCTTGCCAGTTCCTTCTCCAGGTGGATCACATTTAGTCAAAACTCTCCACTATGACCTGTCCATCTTGGGTGGCCCTGCATTTTTTGCCCATAGGAACGCATTAATGAAATTTCAATGCATTCCTATGGGAAACCGCACTTCGCAAGATGAATTTTTCGCAAAACGAATTCGTCTTGCGAGTCACCATCAGATCACAAGACGCATTCGTCTTGCGAAAAATTCGTTTTGCAGGGCATTCGTCTTGCGAGGTACCACTGTGAAGACTTTCCCAGTACTAATGGAGTCTTCTTCATGCAAAGAGCTATGGCCTTTGTCAAGCAAACCAGAAGCTGATGTGAACTCAGTGCACCAACAAGTCTTTCCCACCCCAAAGGCACCCCTGATTACTATGGTCATCCAATGGTAAATCTTCCTTCTCCCAACAGGTGTGTGGGCCCAATCCTTGGGGAAGATGGCCGGTGTCAATGTGCCGCTTGTGGCGATGCACCATGCCTATGTCGTCACAGAGAGGATAGAAGGGATCCAGGTTAGTGGATTGCAGATACTAGTTCTTAATGCAGTGCTTTCTAATTTCCTTGGTTTCTCTCTCGTGTGTACCACAGCATTTTCCTTTGTTGAAGATTGCTCATGGTTTTTATTGATTGAAGAGTGTGGTATAAATATTGGGTCTTATCCAACCAGTCATATGCAGAGTAGAACCACTGAAATTATTAGACATTATTCTGGATTACTGACTAGCAAAATGTTAGGGGAGATTAGGTGATTTTTGTTTTAACCCAACCTGAAACTGTAATGGCTACCCCTGCAAGAAAACCGCTGCACCTATTCTTCTGAAATTTGGTGGGATCTGTGCCTCTGGAAGGGACAATCATGCCTGCAAATTTCATCCAATTCTGCTGAAAAAAAATGTTATGTTCCGGTGTGTGGTGTGGTGTGGTGTGGTGTGGTGTGGTGTGGTGTGGTGTGGTGTGGTGTGGTGTGTGTGTGTGTGTAATCTGCAATTTGATGGGGCTACACCAAGCTTGCAAATTTTGTCCTGTGATAAGGAAAATAGCTGCAGTCCCCCACCCCCCACAATCCACCTCCCTCCAGTGATGAATAGTGGGGAAATGAAACTGGCTCAGACAGACCCCAAGCTGAATTGGCAAGCCAATGAAGCTGCTTCTATGAAGTTGGGCTATTTTACAAAGCCCCAAATCAGGGTCTGCACTGAATTTTGTGATGGGTGCCTGCCTGTCATTTTAGGCAGTCTCGAGAAGGTTTATTCCTCAAGTTGCCACTAGATGTCCTTCTAAGACCCTCTAATGCAGCCCAGAAGAGGCTGGTGCTTTGCATCAGTGATTGCTGTGGAAGATGTCTCAGATCCTTTAGTTACAGGTAGGTAGCCGTGTTGGTCTGAGTCGAAGCAAAATAAATTTTTTTCCTTCAGTAGCACCTTAAAGACCAACTAAGTTTATATTTTGGTATGAGCTTTCGTGTATCTGAAGAAGTGTGCATGCACACGAAAGCTCATACCAAAATATAAACTTAGTTGGTCTTTAAGGTGCTACTGAAGGAAATTTTTTTATTTTGCTCAGATCCTTTAGGGGCGGGTTGGTGTTTGTGTATCCTTTTCTTCTTCACCAAATTGCTTTACAGTGTAGCCGATGTAGGATCCTATGCTTCTCACTTTACTCTAGCCCCTCCAGGGGCCACTGGGTAAGTCTAATCAGATGGGTGTCTGTTACTTTGGTTGCTACCACTATCACCACCACCAATTACTACCACTAATTTTGTATCTTGCCTTTCCTCCCAAAGGAGCCCAGGGCAGCAAACGCATCATTAAAAATGTTTTTGCAAAAACAGTTCAAAGCAATAACACTATCTAAACAAGTGATTTCAGCATCTAAACTAGTGATTCTCATCAGGCTGCCCCACATATCTGCCTGGCAGCCTTGTTCTGCATTAGCTATATACTCCAGATTGACTTCAAGGGCAGCCCCACATACAATGCACTCTTGTAGTATGGACGGGAGGTCACCAGAGCACCAGGCAAGGCTGCTCAGTTGTTCTAGCTTTACCATGGGGTTTACATCTACCCTAAAACATCCCAATGAATCAAGAGCTTCTGGAGTGAGACTCTGGGGTGTCAAAGGGGACAGATCGGTCAGGGGACAGAGCATATGGAAAGCCTGGCAGGATGACAATGCAAGCCCACTGAGTCTAGCATCCTGTTCTTGCCATAGCCAAGCATCCTCACTACAAAACAAACCATATACATACAGTGCTTCTGTTGAAATCAGACAGCACCTAAGATTCTGATATTTCATCACCCGTTGAAAGCCCCCCTCCCCCCCTGAAAGTGATTTTAGGAAATTAATTTAATTCATTGATGGCCGTTTGGTCTGCATTTTATGATTTTATAATTTTACAAAGTTGGCAATTTTGCTGTACATCGCCATAATGTATATTGTCATTTATAAACAATCTATAAATAAATAAATCCAGGAGCAGAAAAAAAACATACATTCTGCTAACAGAGCTCTTAAAATCACAGTAGGCCTTAAAATGATTGTAAAGCACCCAGGAAAATAATAATAAAAAAGATTGGGCACCAGGTGACTAAGGTACACAGTTAAAAACAAGCAAGCAAGCAAACAAACACTGTGTGTGTGTATATGTGAACATGCTGTGTCTTCCCCCAGATTTGTTAGTTTTTCCTCTTTGGGTATTTTTAGAACATGCCAAATGTTCGAGATCATGACACCTCCGTGTATCTGCGTCTCCAAGGCGATGCCCTTTCTGTGGGCGGATATGAGTCAAATCCCATCTTCTGGGAGGAGGTGAGTGGTGTTCATAAGGAATTTTAAAAATCACAGCACTGCACGAGGCTGGGAAGAGGTGTGTGCTTGTGTGCCTTGAACAAGGTGCTTAAAACACTGCATTTTAAAAACCCAGATGAGTTTGAAATCAGAGATGTTTCTGGAGGATTTTGAAGGCACCATCTTGGTCTACCTTGAAGAGGTGTCGTTAAAATTCCAGGGCTTGCTGCACAAAGAACCTTCTGGTGTGTGAAGCAGTCCCTGCTTAAGATAGCTGTGTGCGGACTCTTGTACAGATAGTGGAGCCCCTCCTTGAGGTGGAGAAAGGGATTGCAGCACTGTCACCTGTAATGGGCAGGCCGTATGGACAGATCAGGCTTGGTATGAATAAGAACATAAGAAAAGCCTTCTGTATCAGGCCAGTGGCCCATCTAGTCCAGCATCCTGTTCAAATGACCAAGTGAGAAACCCACAAGCAGGTTCTGAGCACAAGAGCCCTCTTCCCCTCCAGTGGTTTCCAGCAACAGGTATTCAGAAGCATTTTTGCCTCTGTTCATAGAGGCAGAGCATAGCAGTCATGGCTAGTGGCCCTCAATAGCGCTCTCCTTCCTGAAATGAAGGACATGGGCTTCTGTCTTGACCAAAGCAGGACAGTACTGTATTGGACTGGCAATCACAGCTGTCCATTACTGCATCCCCATCTTTGAAAACTTATTGAGAGGGCAGGACATTTGGAAATGAGCATGCTGGCTTTTTCAGGTGCTGGACAAGTTTGCTTTTGGCCTCTTCGATCTGGATTGGGATGTGTTTATGCAGCACATTGAAGGCGCCATCAACCGAGTTCCAGTGCTGGAGAAAACCGGAATCAAATCCACAGTCTGTGGCCCAGGTAGGGATATTTCAGGCCCATAAAAGCATGGGACAGGTTTTAGAGACAGTCTGCAACCCTAACCCCATTTACCTGAGAAAAAGACCCTTGAATCTCATTAATTGTGGTTAGGAGTTGACTGCTAGTTTTGGATAGAAGCAAAATACCTTCATTGCTCAACCCCCATCTCATTTTAATCAATGGTATATCCAGGTCAAGGGACCCAGGTGGCGCTGTGGGCTAAACCACTGAGCATAGGGCTTGCTGATCAGAAGGTCGGCGGTTCGAATCCCTGTGACGGGGTGAGCTCCCGCTGCTTGGTCCCAGCTCCTGCCAACCTAGCAGTTCGAAAGCACATCAAAATGCAAGTAGATAAATAGGAACCGCTATAGCAGGAAGGTAAACGGCGTTTCCATGTGCTGCTCTGGTTTGCCAGAAGCAGCTTTGTCATGCTGGCCACATGACCTGGAAGCTATACGCCGGCTCCCTCGGCCAATAATGCGAGATGAGCGCGCAACCCCAGAGTCGGTCACGACTGGACCTAATGGTCAGGGGTCCCTTTACCTTTACCTATATCCAGGTCAGACCCATTGGTCCACCTAGCTCAATATTGTTGACACTGACTGGGAGTGTCTTTCCAGGGTTTCAGGAAGGGAATTTCTCCCAGCCCTACCAGGAGATGGCAGGGATCGAACCTGGGGCCTTCTTGCAAGCAGGGTTCTAGTCCTTGTGGTTTCTGAATAAAGGGCTGGATTAAATAGGAATGCAGAGTGGTGCCTTGTACGGAGTCAAACCATTAGTCTGCCTTGCTCAGTGTTGTCAACACTGACTGGCAGCCGGTCTCTCTGTGGTACCTGGCCAGGCTATCCCAGCCCCACCTGGAAATACTGCCGAGGGTTGAACCTAGGACCTTCTACATGCAAAGCAGATGCTCTACCAGTGAGCCACGGCCTTTCAGAGGCAAAAGGCAAGCTGACATTCATTGAAATCCCATATACAAAAGCTGCCCACACTGGCATTTGAATCTTAGCATCCTGTGCTGCAGCTGAGACTAATTTAGGAGGTACAGGACAGGCTGCAGGAAGCACATATGCCCAGCTCTGCCATCTCGCCACTAGGGACTTAAGATGAGACACTTCATTCCATTCTGCATGGTATTCATTGCCTGCAGACCCATTTCCACTCCGCTGTAGTTTTACCTTCCACAAAAACCAGCATTATTTATGTTGCTGTCTACTGCGGGCAAAATGATGTAACTTTCATGTCTACTCTGGTGTCATCATTTTATTCCAACCCCTCCATTTCAGTGCAAAGGAAACACTATACAAATAAGGGGAAGGGCATTTTATTTGTTGAAGTTTTACGGTATTTATTATATTTATATGCCTCCTTTTCCTTCAAGGAGCTCAGGGTATTTTACATGGTTCCCACCCTCCACCCCCATTTCATCCTCAAAATAATCCTGTGAGGGTAGGTTAGGCTGAGAGAGTGAGCTTCATGATTAAGTGGGGATTCAAACATAGGTCTCCCAGGTTATAATCCAACACTTTAACCATTGCACCATATCATTGGCTGGCTGGCAGCAGCAGCAGCAGCTAATGCCCATTTGCTGGATTGATTTATGTTCCAGACATGGGATGAATAAGCAACTTATGCTCCAGTTTCCATTTTTGTTGGAATTTTATGACATCCCTCCCTGCCACCTTTCCACCTGAGGCATCTTCCTCCCTCGGTCTCGTGAAGAGGCTGGCCCAGGGAGTGAGAAAAGAAGTTAAAGCTTCCTAGCTTTAACTAGGGAATAGGACTGGAAGGGTTTAAATGACTGTTGTCCTGGGCTAGGAGTTAGGTAAAAGAAAAAAGCTGATTATGAAACTCAGAGGGTAGTGACAAAAGGGGGAGAGAGGTTGTCAGAGTAGAAGAATGTCATGATTGCTAGTCCTAAAGGTGGCACCAGAGTTCTGTTTTCTTGGCAGCCAAATTAGCTAGAGAAAGTGGAGATAGTTGCCAGGCTACATTGGTCAGGCGGCATTTGCCTGGAATTCTTATTTATATACAGTTTGCTGTCAATTTGCATAAACCAAACCAAACAGAATCTTGAACCAAAGAGTTTACAATCTAATGGGGAGAAGGAAGGCTTCTATCACACCAACACTATCCGTCTAATGCACTGTGATATGGCATTAAGCAATCAAGAGTTCTGTAGTTTGTTAAGGGTGCTTAGAGTTGCTAGGAGACTCCTGTTAACTTCAGAGAGCTAAAATTCTCAGAATGACTTAACAACCCCTCTTCACAGGAAACTCTGGGAACTATTGCTCTGTGAGAGGGGAGTTGGGGCTGCCCAAGCACCCTTAATGGATGACAGTTCCCAGAATTCTTCTGTGGGAAGCCACAACCATTTAAAGTAGAACTGTAGTGCTTTACTGTGAATATGGCCATAATTGTTCAGTAGTGGTAGGGTGTAAGATTCCTAGCAAATTTCAAAAGCCTGCTCTTGGATCTTACAGCCATCCAAGTTGGTGGGCCACCATTGCTCCTGTGGGAGTGAGTTCCATAGTTTAAGTATGTGGTGCATGAAAAATGTTGTTGTTGTTTCTTTAGTCTGCAAACAATGTATAAATTTCAATTTAAAATAATTGTTTTGACATTTGATTTCCACTGATATTTACATAAATGGTTGTGTAGGGTATGTAAATACCTATGTAAGCTACAGTCATACCTCGGTTTAAGTATGCTTCAGTTAAGTAAACTTTCAGTTTAAGTATTCTGCGGACCCGTCTGGAACGGATTAATCCACTTTCCATTACTTTCAACGGGAAAGTTCGCTTCAGGTTAAATACGCTTCAGGTTAAGTACGGACTTCCAGAACCAATTACACTCATACTTCGGGTTAAGTACGCTTCAGGTTGAGTACTCCGCGGTCCCGTCTGGAACGGATGAATCCACTTTCCATTACTTTCAATAGGATAGTTTGCTTCAGGTTAAGTACGCTTCAGGTTAAGTACAGACTTCTGGAACCAGTTGTGTACTTAAACCGAGGTACCACAGTACATAACTCACAGAGAGACAGATAATGGAGCATAATTGGCAGTTACTGAGCTGCAGGGGACTGGAAACAGTGCTGATTGTCACAGGTAACTGATCAGAACAGCAATCGCTACCTTCATAACATCCATAGCAGGAGTGCCCTGGGGAGAAGAAACAATTGCAAAGCATATAACCAGCTGGGCATTAACCGTACCCTGATCTCTCTCAAGAAACATGCCACAAGCCAGAGAGAGTGATAGATTGTTGACCTGGATAGCAATATGGAGACATAACCCTGATACCCTTGTGTCGGTGGTAGCCAATATTGTGCTCTTCAGATGTTGCTGGATTCCCAACTTCCAGCAGTCCCAGCAGCCAGCATGACCAATGGTAAGGGATCATGAGGGTTATAGTCCAGCAATGTCTAGAGGGTGCTGGATTTGCTATGCACTGTGTCCCATTCTTGTATTTTAGATACTCTGCTGCTGATTTTCTTCAAACATCAAAGCAGTTTACACAAGGAGTAAATTGATGAAAGCAGTTAAAAACATCCCTATGTTGAATTTTTTTAAAAAAAAATCAGCAATGAGCTAAAAACAGATTAAACCACATGCCAACATTTTATATATCTGAGTAGGCTTGCCTAAGCAAAATATGTTTTTAACAGGTGCTGGAAAGAGTACATTGAAGGTCAACAATCAGGGAGTTCCATGGTGTGGTTGCTGTCACATAACACCCCCCCCAAAAAAAAGAAATGTGCAAAAGAATGTGTAGAAATTCCCCTTTGACTGACTCTTTGAACACCAAAACAACGGAACAACACATCAGGGCCCTTTATGTAATTTGAAATATTTAACCCTTTCTTTCTCTCCACCTACCACCCCATAGCTTGTTGACATTTATGAAACTTTGACAGCAGAAATCGGTTCAGCTTTTTACTAATATATAAAATACCTCTCTTTCCCCTGATGATAATAAAAAAATAAATATCAGCTACAGGATGAACACACGATGTAATTTATTGGAATGTGTGGGTTGGAAGTGAGAGAAAGACGACTGTTATGTGAATATATATATATTGAAGCCAGGAATAGCCCCTTAAGTATTTTCAGCTCAATTAGGGGAGAGAACTGTTCTTAAGGAGGATACTTCTTCTTCAGTGCTCTGATTCACCTTCCACAATTTTGGAAATAATTGGAGTGCATGAAAGGATGACTAAGAATAGGGAAGGCCAATGGCATTTTTGCTGGCAGAGGGCAAAAAGCCGATGACTTCTCGGGTTCATCTTAAACCTTGTTGAAATGAGTGCTGACCCGGTTGCCAATCATATTATTTCAGGGCCAACCTAGGACACTGGTGAACCTCAGGTCAGTGGGAATATTTGGCCCCAAAGCCTTTCATAGAATCTTGGAATTGTAGGGTTGGGAGGGAGGTCCAGCTCCCTGTACCACAGGAACCACAGCTCAAGAATCCCTGACAGGTGGCCACCCACCCTTTGCTTACAAGCCTCCATTGAAGGAGATAGTCAAGTACCTTCCAAAGAAGTCCATTCCACTGTTCACATCAGGATATTCTTTCTAGTGTTTCCCCATTTGGCCTGACAGGCCGTTTCTCCTAAGTCACACCCACCTGCTCCATACCAGATGTCAAGTGATCTCCTGAAGTTCCTTCACTGAAGTGCACTGCCCTGTCTACCAGCTGGTGGGTGAGAACAGCACATCTTGCTTCAGAAACATCAAACAGTTTCATAGTAGCCTGCTTTTGGTATAGCAGGCATGTTAAAATTTTGGTTACACCAAAAGCCTTGAATGCTTTAATATTTTTAACCTGTCTTCTGTGAGGATTGCAATTATTTTGTTAAAAATGAATCACAGCAATGGCCCATCTAGTCCAGGATCCTGTGAGAAGCCATAAAGCAGGGCCTAAGCACAACAGCTCTTGTTGCTTCTGTGGTTCCCAGAAACTGGTAGTTCAGAGGTCTGTTTCCTTATTTCCCCCTGTGATTTAGAGTCATTCACTGCTGACCACAAGCCTCTCATGGGGGAAGCGCCAGAGGTCCGAGGCTTCTTTCTGGGCTGTGGTTTCAACAGCGCTGGTAAGAGACGAACTTTCTCTTCTACATAAGTATGATCTGCTATTACTACTACTACTACTTCTATTTATTAAATTTATATACAGGCATCTCCTCACTTGCACGAGATCTACTCGCACACCACTATGTGCACACACGGTGCTGGGAACCTGGAACTGGCAGGAGAGAGCTGGAAAGTCTGTGGCTCACAAGGCGACCCTTCCCAGAGCCCAAGCAGTGTAGAGGCTAGGCCCCTGAACAGCTCTAGGCATGGCTTAGGCTGGAGAGACCCACAGGATGTTGCTTCAGCAGCCATCATCTTCAGACTGAGCCTTCAGTAGGAGCTGCAGCGCTGTCTTCAGCAGCACTCTGGACAGTTGCTTGCAGGGCTTAGGCTGGAGAAGCCAGCAGACCGTCAGTGGTGTTTCAGCAGCAGTCATCCCCAGATGTTCTGCTCCATCTGGAGATGTACTAGCAATGTGTGCTCATCTTGCACGAATGCCTCTGATTCGCTATGTACTTCTCTGGTAGGTACTGAGGGCAGTTCCCCTCTTCAGTTCTGAATCCTTGGCTGCATCTCTTGAGGACTCTGACCCCAGAGTCATCACAGCTTGGGCCTCCAACACATAAGCAGAGAGCTATCCCCTATAATTGGTAGGCTGGTGTGTCCTGGCTTGCCCAACTTAGTTCTACTCCAGAGCAAATCTTTTGAAATGAATGAATCTAAACGACTCATGAATATTAACTGCAGGGGGGTTCCCTCTGAACATAGAATCTGCTTTGGATACAACCCATAATATCTGACACTTTCTGTTGCCCTCAGGAATCCAGGAGTAATTTGAGGAGAGTAAAGCCGTCATATCCTGCCCTCCTGAGTCGCATCTCAGCTCAGGAATTTGTTTTCTGTACCAGAACTGAGCTCGTAGTCTTTCCACAAATTTGCTCTTTGCTCCCTCCAGGAATGATGCTCGGAGGTGGCTGTGGGAAGGAGCTGGCCCACTGGATCATCCATGGGTATCCTGAAAAGGACATGTACGGTTATGACATTAGGTGAGCACCTTCCTGCTCTGGCCCCGTAGAGAATCTGCCTTGAATACAGAAGGTCCCAGGTTCAATTCCCCGGTGAGGCGGAGGGGGATCTTTGTCTGAAACCCTGTTTAAAAAGGTTGCTGAGGCTGCCAGCTTCAGTGTGAAGGGAGCACAAAGTGCTGGATGGAGTTGACGATAAATGCTACCTGTGTCCTGGCAGTGGCGGGGGGTTCCAGTGAGGAGGCAGCAAATGGCAGAGAAACCCCCAGCCAGCATATAGAGTCCTGAGCTAGGGGGAGCAATGGTATGATTCAGGATAAGGAAGCTTCTTGCATCCTTGTTCTTCTGAGCCCTTTACCCAGGACTATGAAGACTGGAATCTTTCTTTCTAGGGTAAGGACTAAGGACCATAGCTCAGTGGTAGAGTATCTGCTTTGTGTGCAAAGGTCTAAGGTTCAAGTCTCCAGGAACGACTCCTGCCTTGAAATTCCAGAGAGCCACTTCAAGTCAGTGCAGGCAATATTGACCTAGGTAGTCTGATGGTCTTTCTCAGAATAAGGCAGTTTTCATAGACTGATGTATGAAGATAGGCCAGCAGCCAGGCATAGTGTGTCCTATCTGCATGTAGAAAGTTCTGGTTTCCACCCTGGTAGGGGTGGGAATATTCTCCGTCTGCATTGCAGGTAGGTTGCATGAGACTAGATGACTCTCGGGGTCCCTTCCAACTCTACAACTCTCTGGTTCATATAGACACTGCCATTCAGAGTGGACAAAACTGAGCTAGATGGTCCAGTAGATTTTCCCTAGGTCTTCCCAGTGAGACTCTTTTGCTGCCAGCTTTATAGTATTTCCAGTGTGACGTGGAACCTTTCCTGTTCACGTAGGCCAGCAGGAAGAAAACTTTGGCCCTCTAGCTGCTGCTGAACTACAACTCCCATCGTCCATTGGCCATGCTTGTTGGGGGCTGGTGAGAGATGTGGTTCAGCAACATCTGGGGCAGCAGATATTTTATAAAACTTTGGCCTCCATTTTGTAAAAATCTGTCTTTAATGCTGGGGTTTGTGCTGAGGTCTGCTGTGTTGCATTTAGGCAACTTAATGCTTTTTGGTCATTGTATCCATTGTTAGTTAGAGTAGACCTACTGAAGTGGTGGACATGACCAAAGTAGCTCTGATGGAGTCTCCTGTGGGTAGAACTTGGTTGAATACAATGATTTACATTTGTCTTTCAATTTTATTTATTATTTTTGTACTTTGTTGTTGTTGTTGTTTAGTCGTTTAGTCGTGTCCGACTCTTCGTGACCCCATGGACCATAGCACGCCAGGCACTCCTGTCTTGCACTGCCTCCCGCAGTTTGGTCAAACTCATGTTCGTAGCTTCGAGAACACTGTCCAACCATCTCGTCCTCTGTCGTCCCCTTCTCCTATTGCCCTCAATCTTTCCCAACATCAGGGTCTTTTCCAGGGAGTCTTCTCTTCTCATGAGGTGGCCAAAGTATTGGAGCCTCAGCTTCAGGATCTGTCCTTCCAGAGAGCACTCAGGGCTGATTTCCTTCAGGATGGATATGTTTGATCTTCTTGCAGTCCATGGGACTCTCAAGAGTCTCCTCTAGCACCATAATTCTAAAGCATCAATTCTTCGGTGATCAGCCTTCTTTGTGGTCCAGCTCTCACTTCCACACATCACTACTGGGAAAACCATAGCTTTAACTATACGGACCTTTGTCGGCAAGGTGATGTCTCTGCTTTTTAAGATGCTGTCTAGGTTTGTCATTGCTTTTCTCCCAAGAAGCAGGCGTCTTTTAATTTCGTGACTGCTGTCACCATCTGCAGTGGTCAAGGAGCCCAAGAAAGTAAAATCTCTCACTGCCTCCATTTCTTCCCCTTCTGTTTGCCAGGAGGTGATGGGACCAGTGGCCATGATCTTGGTTTTTTTTATGTTGAGCTTCGGACCATATTTTGCGCTCTCCTCTTTCACCCTCATTTCTGCCATCAAGGTTGTGTCATCTGCATATCTGAGGTTGTTGATATTTCTTCCGGCAATCTTAATTCCGGCTTGGGATTCATCTAGTCCAGCCTTTCGCATGATGAATTCTGCATATAAGTTAAATAAGCAGGGAGACAATATACAGCTTTGTCATACTCCTTTCCCAATTTTGAACCAAGCAGTTATTCCATGTTGTTGTTGTTTAGTCGTTTAGTCGTGTCTGACTCTTCGTGACCCCATGGACCAGAGCACGCCAGACATTCTTGTCTTCCACTGCCTCCTAGGAGGGGAGAGGGCTCTTGGGCTTGGGTCCTGCTTGCAGGTTTCCCATAAAGGGCATCTGGTTGGCCACTGTGATAACAGGAGGCTGGATTAGATGGACCACTGGCCTCATCCAACAGGGTCTTCTTAGGTTCTTATTGTCCCTCCATCTCATTGTTGTCTGCACTGACTGGCAGGCACTCTTCAGGATTCTAGACAAGAAGACTTTCTTTGCCCTACCTGGAGATGCTATCAAGGACTGAACCTGGGACCTTCTGCATGCAAAGCAGCTGCTCTTCCACTGAACTATGACTAAGTGGTGCAGAGGGCAGCATTGGAACAATGTATATAAGTGATGCTGGTAGCCAGGCAGACAGTGAGCTCAAGAGCTGGAAATTGGAAGACCTGACTCTACCACGATGATGCAGCCTGTAACGTCTGTCTCTGCCTTCATACGTAGAGCAAGCAAGTGCCTCGTACCCTCCTACCTCCAGAGGAAGAGAGTGGTGTCAGCGTAACTCAAAACATAATTTATTTTAATGGTGTGCTGTTCCGAAGCAGAGGAAATGGCATGTTCTCAAACAGGCAGGCACAGAAGCACCTCTGTGTCAAAACCTGCCAACAGCCTCCTTTGTTGCAATGTACTTTTGGATTCTGCAATGGAAGAGCATCTTAGCACCAAAAGTGGTGTGAGGATAAGCATGCCTGTCATCATTAGCCTCCTCAAGGGGAGCTCAGAATCCTGTTCCTGAACATATGGCCTTGTTAATCTGCGGAACTCTGCAAATTCTGCAGGGGTTATTAAATTATAAGTATGTATTGGTGCCTGAGGCAAAAGACTGGATAGCACTCCTTGGGGGTCCAGATGCAAGGCAAGACTGGGGAAGGGCTGTAGCTCAGTGATTAGTGAGCCTGCTCTGCATGCAGAAGGCCCCAGCTTCAGTCCCCAACCAATGGCATCTCTGAGTTGGTCTGGGGAAAAACTCCATGCCTGAAACCCTGGAGAGTCACTGTCAGTCAGCTTAGACAGTATTGAACTAGAAGATGCACCCAGTGGTCTGACTCCATGTAAGGCAGCTTCCTATGCTCTTATTACTACAGTGGTGCCTCGCAAGATGAATTTAATTCGTTCTGTGAGTCAATTCGTTTTGCGAAAAATTCGTCTAGCGAATCCCATAGGAATGCATTGATTTATTTTATTTTATTTTTTGCCCATAGGAACGCATTAATTGAATTTCAATGCATTCCTATGGGAAACCGCGATTCGCTAGACGATTTTTTCACAAAACGAATTCGTCTAGCGAGGCAACCTCCGCTCGAAAAATCTCTTCGTTAGGTAAGTGAAAAATTCGTCTTACAGGGCATTCGTCTAGCGAGGCACCACTGTAGCTGAGTCTTATTGGTTGCCTCCATTTGCCACCAGAGGCACTTTCCCTCACCCTGCCTAATGGTAGGGATGGCCCTGATTGTACAACTAATGGTTTGCTGATATCTAGATTTGCCTCCCTCTTTTGTGCTGCCCCTTATGCTTGGAACCTTTCAACCAGAACACTAAAACCGACCCCCTCCACGCTGTCACCACCACCTCCATCTGCCTTCCTGGAAGTCCAACACCATTGTGGATGGAGATCTTCCTGAGTTCTGAAAGAAATCAGCAATAATGCCAACTCATGCCTCTAATTTGTCATGGATGTTGCAACATGATGTAGTGCTCAGAATGCCAGACTAGGATTTGAGAAAGACCAAGATTCAAATCCCCACTCAGCCATGAAGATCATTGGGCATGACCATGGGCCAGTCACTCACTGTCAGCCTAACCTACCTCACAGGTTTGTTGTGAGGATAAAATGGGTGGGGGGAGAACCATGCATACTACCTTGAGATCAATCAATCAGTCAGTCAATAAGCTTTATTTGCATAGCTGACAGCCATAGCAACAGAATACACGCAATATACAATTAAAAACAACATGGATAAAAGAATCAGTCATATGACTATGATTATCGTTTAAAAGATAGCCCTTAGTCTCATTGCACCCTCGATGAATCTGGCAACTTGTGTTGTTCTCAGGTCATTTTGATCTGATAGAAGAAAGAACAATGTGGCCTCAATTGAGCGGCCTGGGATAGTTATGAGTAGTGGTGTAATGAGATCGAGCCGCAAGTCTTTATAGAGGGGACATGACAGAAGGATGTGAGCCACTGTTTCCGTGTTGCCAATTCCACAGGGACAGAGTCGTTTTTCTGCTGGAATCTTTTGAAATCTGCCCTCGAGTATGGCAGAGGGCAACACATCCAATCTGGCTAAAGCAAAAGCACGTCTGAATTTAGAGATGGTTAATTTATACAGATAGCGTGACAGGGGTTCCAGCTGGGAGGGGGAAAAGAAGGCAAACCAAGGGCAGGATTTCTTTGTTCTGTTGCTCAAGGTCCTTGAGGCGCTGTCCAATTATCCTTTTTTGCATTCTACCTTGAGCTCCTTGGAGCAAAGAAGGTGGGCCATAAAAGTAACAACAAAAAATAACAAATCCCTCCATTTTGAATGTACACACCACTAATAAACTTCTTCGGGTATTAGCCAAATGGAGAAGTAAACAGGTTAGACAGAGACGAGATGGGTGTGTTATATTTGCCCCCTCTGTCCCCATTTTCCATGACCCCCCCCCAGTTTGAAACCACCCAAATTTAGCATTTAAAAATGTGCTGGGAGCATTTGCAGTAGGGTTTCTGGGAGTAGAAGTTGCTGGTGTTTGCTTATGCCATGTCCAGATTGGAAACCAATCCACCAAATATAATTGGTATTGGGGGGAAATGAGGGTAGTGACAGCACACTCATCTCTTTATTTCACCATTTGGTCCTCAGCTGAAGATAACACTTGGGTCTGTCTCTGTCCATCTCTGAAATGTTCACCTCTCTTTAGGAGGTTTCACCACTCCCTTACAAACAACAACCGCTGGATCCGGGAAAGGAGCCATGAATCATATGCAAAAAACTACTCTGTCGTCTTCCCACATGATGAACCTCTGGCTGGGCGCAATATGAGGAAGGACCCCCTCTATGAGGTCAGACCCAAAGCTCATGGAAGAAATTCTGGGTGGACATGGGGGCGTTAGGCAGAGAGGCATCCAGGGATGTGGGTAGCTTTCGCTGGAAAACTTCTGAAACAGGCATGTCCTGAAATGGATTGTGTTTGCACGACTCTAGGGTTTGATCTAGAAACCTCATGGATGGTCCAAAGCCGAGACTTTATTTGAGCAAGCCACCTACCATTATGTACCCTCACGGCCAGAAGGGATGTGGCGCAAGTTGTTTTTAGAGAAGAATCCTCTATGTTGCATTGCAGGTGTGGTAGCAGTGAAGCTGTTAGACACAACTTAGCTAAGCTTGTGTGATGTTCGGGCAGGGGGGAGAAAAGCCATCCAACAACTGTGAGGGAAGTGGGCGTTGTCAGTTTGGTAGCGATTAAAACCTCAAGCAGGCTTTGTGGTGAGAGGCCCCAGGTAGACCCTAACACTTTGGGGGCATGGAGCCTAGAACAACATTAGCTCCAGGAACAACAAAGAGGAGGCAATAGCACGAGAGAGAGCTCATTTCATGGCTCCTAGTTCAATGGAATGTTGGGATTCAGTTTTTGTTTAACAATCTTCTTCCCTCCATCTCCTCCCTCTGCATTCAAATTTTTGTGACCCTCGCAGGAACTTCTGCAACAAGGATGTGTATTTCAAGAGAGACATGGTTGGGAGAGGCCAGGCTGGTTCCATCCAAAGAGTGAGGCACCAGTAAGTACAAAATTTTGGGATGTAATACCAAGGAGGAGCATCGTGGAGCATCATGTCTCTGCATGTGACCTTTGTTCCTCTAGCACTACCATTATGAGGTACCCTAAAGTCTCTTTTGCCTGTTTTCCTGTGCTGCTCTTTGCCCCAGGAGCTTGCAGATTTGACCAGCCTGCCTCCCCATTAATGTGAGAAGGATGATCCACATAATGTCCTCCTTACCCCAGTCTTGTCCTGGACCTCCCTCTGACTTTAAATGTATGGGTGTGTGTTTCCCCCCAATCTTGGCCATTTTGGGCTTTCCAAGGATTGGAAAACCTCCTATCCTTGGCATCTAACCCACCAGGGGCAGAATTCCCAGAGGGATGGGTTTGGCTAATTTTGGCTTCTTTTAATGACTGATGTTTAAATGTATTTTTAATCTCTGTTGGAAGCTGCCCAGAGTGGCTGGGGAAACCCAGCCAGGTGGGTGGGGTACAAATAATTTACAGTCACTATTATTATTATTATTATTATTATTATTATTATTATTATTACAGGTTTTGGAATATGATTATTATGGCGCTTATGACCAAACCCCACATGAAGACTATGAATACAACCGCTTGCTGTCGGATGAATACACATTTGATTTCCCACCTCACCACAATGTTGTGAGTAGAATGCCCTTGGAGGAGGATGCAGTGGTCCTGTTGCCAAGAGGGGCCTCTAATGGGTGGAGGGAGTCTCCAGGCAAGGGACATTCCCACTCCAGATGCAGTGATTGGAACCTGGGATATTCTGGCAGGGGAGCTCAGGCTTGCTGGCATCCCTTAGTACTGCACCACAACCAGTTGAGCCAGTTGAGGCTTTTTAAAACTTTGTTGCTACAGCAGCATCCTTTATGGGAGGGGTTTCCACAGCTGGCTCTTTGTATAACAGCTTTCTGTGTTCTATACACCCAGCACAGCATCTCTTGGCGGGGGGGGGGGGGAACCTTTAGTTGTTGAAACATAAAATCAAAAATGATTCAGGTTTGAGTTCTTTGGGTAAAAAGATGTCTAACAGGTAGTCTGATGAGATGTCACTGCATTCAGAAATGAGTTACGGAATGCCAGGTGGGATGCCAAACACTGGAAAAGAGATTGTCGTGGTGGGTGTAACTTTTGAAGAAGAAAAAATCCAAGGAATATCTGTTGTCTTTCTTTTTAAGCTATAAAAAGCATGATCCACAGGTCCCTTTTCTTTTCTTTTGTGTTTTCTCGTCACCTTGAGCGACTCCTTACATGCCCCCTGATTCTCCCTTTCAACATGACCAAGCCTCCCTGCCATGTGCCCCCATCACCCCATGGCTCTGTTTTCTTTCCCTCCCCGGTTTTAGATCAGGAACGAATGCTTAACCTGCCGAAATGCCCTGGCGGTGTTCGACATGTCTTACTTTGGGAAATTCTACCTCGTCGGCCCAGAGGCCAAGAGGGCAGCTGACTGGCTGTTTACGGCTGATGTTTCCAAGCCTCCAGGTACCCTACCACCACCACCCCACCCGCTTATTTCCAGCGGTGTTCTGCTGGCACTGCCAATGTCATCAATGCCTTCTCTTGCATCAGGCACATAATCCCATCCCAGTTAATGATACGTTCAGCCAAGGCTTCTGCCAATCAAGCTGGGGAGGTTGCTTTCAAACAAAGGGCTCTGTGCCCGGGAGGAGGTTTGAATACCCCAAAGGACGCAGAGAGCTGCAGGCTCTATGGAGGCTGTGTTGATTTGGCTCTGCTTGTGATGGCTTTAAGAGGGGCGTATACGAATTCATGGGAGCACAAGCCTACCAGTGGCAACTGCAGTGGCTGGGGTGGCTGTGTTCCTCCTCTCTCAGAGGAAGTATGCCTCTTAGCAACTACGGTAGCTACATGAGATCACAATCTATTCAGTTCGGGATTCAGGCTTTGACTGAATTCGGCTCATAGTCCTATTGGAAATCAACGCCACCAGGGAAGAAATGTGTGTGTGTGTGTGTGTGTGTGTGTGTTTAAGGGAGATGCACACAAACTTTTACTCATTTTTTTCTCATATTACATCTGCCTTTCACCCCATTTTTAAAGTCCTAGAATCGTAAAATTGTACATCTATCCCAACTCCCTGCATTACATAAATCACAGTTAAAGAATCCCTGACAGCTTCTCTTTAAATACCTCCAATGAAGGTGAGTCCGCCACCTTCTGAGGGAGTTCGTTCTATTATTGAACAGCTGTTACTGTCACAAAGCATTTCCTGATGATTGGTTGGAATTTCCTTTCTCATCATTCAAATCCCTTTCAGCTAATTGTTACCTCAGCTAAAAGGAGACTGTTTAGTTATTGAACAATTCCGATAAATCCTAATGGAGTTGTTTTCCCTACACCTCCTCTCCCCTAATGGAAGAGCAAAGGCAAGGATCCTTCACTTTGTAGCCTAAGGGTTAATTTTGTTAGTTAGCTAGCCAAGAGGGGGACAAGTGGAAGTGTTGCTTAGCAACCAGGAAGGGTGGCATGACCATTACTGAGTTAGCACATGCTCTGACTAGCTTTGGAGTTCTGAGGGAGTTTTTTCCCCCCTCTGTGTGTTTGATTGAATGTCTAAATATATGCTATGTACAAGGCCAACCTCTCCATACCTTTCTTCTCACATTATTACCCTGTTCTCATTTGCTTTGCCCAGTAAAGTGTTATCAGGGCTTCTCGCTCTGAATTCCTTTTGTGTTTTAAATGACTTTGCATATGTATGCATTCCTGCTTCCAAATGCTGCTTTTATGGAATGATCTGGGGATAAAAAAAAAGATCTGGGTCTTCTGTTTCAGGAGCAACAGTTTATACCTGCATGCTGAATATGCGTGGGGGAGTCGAAAGTGATCTGACCGTTAGTGCAATAGACCCTGGCACACAGGATTCTGCGCTGTCACCTGCCTTTGAAGGTAAAACAGCAACGGCAACAACACTGATCCTTGATCATTTTAAACCAGTTAGATGCTGGTTTTTCCTAGCACTCTGTTTGAGTAGTGCTGCAGTTAGATTGGAAGTCTTGGGGTGGACAGGAGCTGGGTGGGCAACTCTTGAAACATTTGGTGGGGTCTGGAGGTGGGCAGCTCCCAGCAATCCAGGGGACATAAGAGCCTGTCTGTTGAATCTCTCTTCTGACAGCTGAGGGGAAACATAGTCTTCATGGCTAGTAGTCATTGAAAGCCCTTTCCTCCATGAATTAGTCTAGCCCTCTTTTCCCCCAAAGCCATCCAAGTTGATTGCCATCACTGCTTCTTGCGGGTGAGAATTCTACTGCTTAGTGCAAGAGCCGTCTTGCCAAAACGGGGTTTTCAGGAGGACTTGCAGAAATCAGTTTTAAGATGGTTCCCTAACCTCTTGGGCTAACAAGCTATAAAGAGACATGGCACACGAGGAAAAAGGAGCAGGAGGGAAGAGAAAAAAGCAAGCACCAGGCCAAGTTCATAAGGTTACCGTTCTTAAAAAAGTTGCAGCTGATGTCAGTGGTGTCTGGCTGTCTTGCCATTGATAAACAGCAGTCTTCTACCCACCGAAGCACACTACCCTCCCCCCTCCACCAGATCAGATCCAGGAGCTTGAACTGGTGCCAACAGCCAGGCCAGGAGGGAACGGGCAGCTCCAGCCCCACAGTCTGAGTCTGGATGACACTTGGAAATCTTCACAGGAGGGGGCTTGATGGAGTCACCCTCTTCCCTTACTTCTTTCCTCCTCACCTACCTTCCAGGACTGCTCTCCCTCACACAAGACCCAAATGAAGTCATTCTCAGCACAGCAGGAATGAGAACGCCAGTCACATCCTTTTCTGTCCTGGACCTTGACATGACAGCCTCCTTAATTTTTTTGGATGGCGGGTGGCTGGTGTGAATAGTGATTTCATTACCTATGACTAGACACCAGGCTGGCCATGTCTCCCCCCCCACCCCCCAGTCTCCATCCAGCAGCCAGCATAACCTAATTAAACACTCCTCCTTTGAGGCCTTTTTGCAAACTGAAAGGTGCTTATTGAGTTTCTGTCAACCCTTGCTTCATCTACTGTCTCTGGGCTGGCGGGTAGGTGCACCCGTGACCGCTCCTACAGCCCTTATTTGGAATAATTAAGGGCAAATTAAAAATAAATCAGCCTGTGAATGGATTTGCACAATTACTGGCAAGCTAAAATGGGTAGCTGGAGGGAGCATTTCTTACTAGACCTTACATCACAGAATTGGAGAGTTGAAAGGGGCTCGAAGAGCCATCTAGTCCAACCCCCTGCTGCAATGCAGGAATCACAGCTAAAGAATCCCTGACAGATGGCCATCCAATTGCTGCTGAAAAAGGAAGGAGAGTTCAAGGAAGGAGAGTCCAGATGTAAAAAGGAGCTCAGCTAGATGAAGCCTGGTGGAGGCTGACTCACTGGGGCTAACAGGGCTCAGCCTGCTCTCAGCCACTCCCACCTCCCTGTCTTCCGTCTTGAGCAGGAATCCCCAAACTCTGCCCTCCAGATGTTTTGGGACTACAATTCCCATCATCCCCGACCACAGGTCCTGTTAGCTAGGGATGATGGGAGTTGTAGTCCCAAAACATCTGGAGGGCAGAGTTTGGAGATGCCTGGTCTTGAGGGTGGACCTGGCATTCATATTTTTTCTCCCTCTTAGTCTCAGACTGCATACACACCATACATTTACAGAACATTCAAAGCCCCAGTCCTCCCCACATGGCAACAGTAGTTTAGCCAACAGAGCTATAACTCACAGCACGCTTAAACTACAGTTCCCATTATTCTTTTGGGGGAAATGTGCTTTACCTGTCTGGTGTGTGCACATCCTCCTGTGTTGCCCCGGTAGAACTTAGCAAGGAGGAGGATGGGGACAAACTATAGAAAATGCTGCCTGGTGGAAATAAAATAATACATGGCATTGAGAAAGCAGATAGATTAATGTTTCTCTCTCTATCAGAACACCAGAAATTGTGGACATCCAATGAAGCTGAATGCTGGAAGCTTCAGGACAAATAAAAAACGACTTCATTATGCAGTGCATAGTTAAACGGTGGAACTCCCTCCAGCAGGAGACTATGATGGCCACCAACTTACATTGAGGGCTATTGATGGACACTAGCGCTATGTCTATGTCCTCCCTCTGTTGTCTGAGGCAGTATGCCTCTGAATTGCCAGGAATCACAAGTAAGGAGAGTGCTGCTGTGCTCGGGTCCTGCTTGTGGGCTTTGCAATGGCACATCTGGTTGGGCACTGTAAAAACAGGATGCTGGGCTAGATAGGCTTTTGGTTGAGCTTTGGCACTTAAGTTCTGCTTCCATTGTTAGAGGCAGCAATGCTTCTGAATGCTAGTGGGTAGGGGAGAGTGCTGTTGTGCTTGGGTCTGCTTTAGGGCCACCTGGTTGGCCACGGAGACAATAGGATGCCAGACTAGATTCAGCAGGGTCTTCTAGAATTAAGCTGGCTTTCCTTGCCATTGGTTAAGGCTCCCTGCTGGGCTCCCTGCATTCCACCCCATCAGCTTCACTGGGCACCAGCTGCCTGCTCTTGAGGCATGACAAATCCAGCATCCTGGTCCCAGTGCCAGAGAGATGGCTGCTTTCAGGAAGCCGACTGAGAAAGCATCCAAGATGACAACATGCCCACCCTCCATGCTTCTGGGGCCACATACCTGTGGTGGGTGGGATGAGAGGCAAGAGTGGATGGAACAATGAATAGTCGTAAGTAATAAAACACATCTAAAAGTACACCAGGTTGAACAATTTCCACCTAAATCATAGTAAGATCTAAATATAAAGATACAAAATAATAATAATAATATAAATAAGAACACCCTCCTGTCCCCCCCAACCCTAAACTTTGCTCCAACCCAAAAATCTATTCAGCAGCCTCAGCTTTTGTAGCTGGAGTTATCTGGGGCCCAACCTTCCCAGGTCAGGTGGGGGAAAGCCTGCAAGGCAGGGAGCAGGTCTTCCAGGACTCACAACTAAGATGGAAACCCCTCTCTGGATTCGGGTAAGTCCATTATTCTCTTTCAGAGAGATGGAGACCTTGCCCCACAAATCAGAATCCAGATGCTGCCGAAAGCATTTATTTATAAAAGAATTTGTATACCGCTATATCATTTAAAAATATTAAAGTGGTTTACAGCAATAAAACCATAAACAGTTAAAAGCAAGCATCAGTTGACTATTGTGGAAGGAGGCACTCTTAATTGCTTGCATGGGTCTGGTGGAATAGGAAAGTTTTCAACAGGCATTTAAAAGTTGGCACAGAAGGCACCTGCTCAATCTTTATTGGCAGAGCATTTCACAGGAATGACAATCAAGGTTCAGTTTCTTGTTCTTGTCAAACAAGCTTCACCAACTCAGGGGTATGACAAATGGCATTCTTGCAGATGATCTCAGTGATGGAGCTGGCATAGAAGGACTCTGGTGATCCCTGAGGTTCCTTGGACCTAAGCTGTTCAGGGCTTTGTTAATTAATACAAGGACCTTGAACCAGACTCTGTAGTAGATAAGCAGCACGATGCCTATTTAATATTACCTGTTCTCCTTTCTAGGGGATGGCTACTACCTTGCAATTGGGGGAGCAGTAGCACAGCACAACTGGTCCCATATCATGACAGTCCTGCAGGACAAGAAGTTCCAGTGCCAGTTGATTGACCAGTCAGAACAGCTTGGAATGATCAGCATCCAGGGACCATACAGGTGAGAGTCACAGGTGGGAAATGGACTCAGGGGTAGTCTGGTTGTTCTTTTTAACCCATGACTGAATAAATTAGGATATTTATTGTACACACTCAGTGGTTCATTCCCCAGTGGCATCTCCAGGTGGGTCAGGGAGAGACTTCTCCCTGAATCCCTGGAGAGCTGCTGCCAGTCAATATTGAGTAGATGATATTGAGCTAGATGTAACTCATTAGGATGACTAGGGCTGGATCTATACAGATATAAAAAAAACACCATGGAAAAAAATGCTACAGGGGAGAAAACACTCCCAAGGCAATCTGCCATTGACTTTGGATTCTGCTCTACAGCACCATCTGGTGTCACATTTTTATAATGCATTTTTAATGTTATAAATTGACCTGTGTAGCTGAGTCCTAGGTATAAGACTGTTTCCTCTGTTCCATGGGGCTCTGGATTTGGAGCCTCTAAAAAAAAATCTCAAGAGCCAACGCCCCCTCACCCTCCATTTTAATGTACCTGCCCAGGTGAAATACCCACTGATCTTTTTTTGGCAGCAGTTAAAAGGATTTCAGTGAGTTTGAGAAATTGATCAAGAGGGCTTTGTAAATTTCAAGTTTGGGGGTGGTCTTAGACAGAAAATACCCATATCAGCTCCTGCTTGTGGACTTCCTATTGAGGAGACTGGATGAGATGGGCATCCTTTGGCCAGATCCAGCAGCCAGGCTCTTCTGATGTTCTTCCTCCACCAGGATTTTCAAGTGGGGAGAGTTTCTGTTGTGCTCAGATCCTGCTTGCAAGGGCTTCCCATAATGCACATCTGGTTGGACGTTGAGAAAACAGGATGCTAGAATAGATGGGCTTTTGGTCTGATCCAGCAGGACATATTGTACAGTATGCTCTTATAACTACAGAATTATGGTGGCTCCACAAATGCTATTTAGGAAAAGTTGGGTGGTTGCCTCCCCCCTTTCCTTTTCTCCCTTCTCTTGCACATGCATTTACACACACACACACACACACACACACACACACACACACACACACACACTCTCTTTCCTTTGGTCCTCAGTATTCTTCAGGAGCATATTGATTATCTTGTCAGCTGCTTAATTCTACATCCTGAGACCCTTTCTGCACTATATGTTCAAAGCAGTATCATACCACTTTAAGCAAGCATGACTTCTCACAAAGAACCTGGGAACTGTGGTTTTTTCAGGGTGCCGAGAGTTGCAAGGATACCTCTGTTCCCCTCAGAGAGCTACTGTTCCCAGAGTAGTTTAACAGCTGATCCCTCTTTCAAGAGAACTCTCGGAAGCTGCCTTATCTCAAGTCAGACCAATGGTCTATCCAGCTCAGTATTCTCTATGCTGACTGGCAGCAGCCCTCCAGGATTCCAGACATAGGCCTGTCACAGCCCTACCTGGAGATTCCACTGGGGATCCAACCGTGGAACCTTCTCCATGCAAGGCTGACACTCTCCCAAAATCGGGCAAGAGATTCCCTGTGGAGCATGTATCATGTCTCTCTGGAGCTTTCCTTTTCCTTCTGATTAGCTTTCTGAGAGCTCTGTCTTGCCAGCTGTCTCTTTGATGGCACATTTCTGAGGGCAAGCAAAGCTTTGCAACTGGAGTCTAAGAGGATTTCCACTCATTATCCTTGCATTCACGCCCTTCATTTTCGTAATGCTGCCCATGGCTGTGTTAATGGCATCCTGTTTCCTCAGCCCAGAGCAGATCCTCAGGGGACAGCCATTGCTTGTCAGCCTTGATGCGTTGGCGTCTGTGATGTGCCAAGGGACCCTATGCTCAGTGGGCCCCAAAATATCCTGGTCCACTAAAGATAATCTCTGGCTCCTGTCACTTTTCTGTGTCAGTTTATTCAGGGTGGGACAGGAAGATCCTCAAAAGCTTTCCTGCATGTTTAAAGAAAGTGAGCACTCATTACCACAGATTCTGGAGGGACTGAGATTTTCAATGTTAGCAGGAAAGTCTGGAAGCCATGCCTTATGAGGAACAGTTGAGGGAGCTGGGTATGTTTAGCCTGGGAAAGAGGAAACCAAGAGGAGTTATGATAGCCACCTTCAAATACTTCAAGGACTGTCACATGGAAGATGGAGCAAGCTTGTTTTCTCCTGTTCTGTAACTTGGCTTCAAGCTAAACATCAGGAAGAACATTCTGACAGTAATTGGTGTTCAACAATTGAAAGTTCTCCCACAAGAGGTGGTGGACTCTATCTTGGAGGTTTCAAGCAGAGGTTGGATGGCCATCTGTCATGGATGCTTTAGTTGAGATTTCTGTCTTGTAGATTCCTACCTCGGGGTCCCTTCCAACTCTATGATTCTATGATTCTAAGAATCCCCTCCCATGCTCCGAAGTCACATTCTGAGAAGCGGTGAATTCCATTTAAAACAGGAATGAGTTGGGGCTAGTTTGCTACGCTTTTTACTGCTGCCAGCTTGGAGATTGCCCTCTATTGGGGAGACCTTAAAGCCTAATGTCTGATGGGATGGCAAGAGGAAGTTTGGGAGAAAGAAAGTCCATCTTCACACAGCATGTTGTTGAATTATGGAGCTCACTCCCACAGGAGGAAGTGATAGCCACCAACCTAGATGACTTTAAAAGAGGATTGGACAAATTCATGGAAGAGGAGAGGGCTATCAATGGCTACTAGCCACAATGACTATGCTCCACCTCCATAGTGAGAGCAGTGATTCTTCTGCCTACCAGTTACTGGAAACTGCAGGAGGAGATGTTGTTGTTGTGTTCAGGTCTTGTTTGCTAGTTTCTCATTGGGGCATCTATTTGCTCAGTGTGGGAACAGACTAGATGAGACATCAGCTTGATCCAGTGGGCTCTTATGGGATCTGGCTGTTTCCGAACATATAACATAAAGCAGAAGTGTCAGAGGCCAAACTAAACATAATCATGGTGGCAAGGGATGGCCCCCTGTATCAGCTATGCAAATAGAAGTGATGTCAACGTCAGACCTCCAGCTTCTCATGCTTACTTATGGATAGGCTACATCATAGAGAATTGAAGCCTTGGCAAGGCATTCAATGACCCAGTTATTTGATGTTGTCCCCACTCAGTTTTCCTTCTTATACATGACTGGTGTATGTATCTAACACTCTATGCATTTTGCTGGAGTTGGCCCATGTCATATTAACATTTGCTTATTCATTTTATTTAATGACATTTACACACCACCCGACTGTAAAAGAGACACCCTCCCCCCCAAAAAACCTGCTTAAAAAGAGAATGAAACAATTAAAATTATTAGTAAAACCATTTAAAACAGCATAAAAAAATGAAAATCAGCAACAAACTAAAAAAAATTAAAACACCCACCCACATTCTAAATACTTAGGTAGGCTTGTCTAAGCAAGAATGTTTTCAGCAGGCACCAAAAAGATTACATGGGAGGCACCTTCCCAGCAGACAGTGAGATGGATCACTGGCCAAAGTGGAAGAAATTTGAAGGGCCTTGGTAGTTGCTTTGCATTTGGGGTGTGGAATGTGAGGAGGTGTCAGCTTGCCCTTTTCCTCAGGCAGCAACATGTCATGGGCTGGCCCTCATGCCAGGGATTGTGGGGAATGTTGGAAGGGTGTGTGTGTGTGTGTGTGTGTGTGTGTGCGTGTGATTGCTGGCAGTTGGTCGCCATCTTCTCCTCACCAGGGTTCCTCTCCTTCCTTACAGCCGCGCTGTCTTGCAGGAAGTCCTGGATACGGACCTCAGCAATGAAGCCTTCCCTTTCTCCACTCACAAACTGGTGAAGGCTGCGGGCTGCACGGTAGGGATCTCAGTGTGGATTTGCTTTTTTGTCACAGCAACTTACAATATTTTATGCAAAAAGCAAAAAACATGCATACGTTTACATCAGCATAAAAATCCAACAACTTAAAAGATAATAATAATAATTTATTATTTATACCCCGCCCATCTGGCCGGGTTCCCCCAGCCACTCTGGGCGGCTTCCAACAAAATACTAAAATACAGAGATCCATCAAACATTAAAAGCTTCCCTAAACAGGGAAGATAATTCTTTTTTTTTTAAAAAAAAACTACATTAAAACATCCCACCTGTGCAAGGTGCAATACAGTGGTACCTCTAGTTATGAACTTAATTCATTCCAGGGGTCCGTTCTTAACCTGAAACTGTTCTTAACTAGAGGCGTTCTTTCGCTAATGGGGGCTTCTTGCTGCCGCTGCGCCGCCGGCACGCGATTTCCGTTCTCATCCTGGGGCAAAGTTCTCCACTCGAGGTAACTCTTCCAGGTTAGCGGAGTTTGTAACCTGAACCATTTGTAACCTGAGGCATTTGTAACTCGAGGTACCACTGAAGATAATTAAAAGCCAAAGGCCTGATGAAATTGGAATGTTTTTACCTGGCACCATCATTGCATATATTTGGATGCCAAATGAACCTCCCTGAGCATTCCATAAGTAGGGAGCCACCACTGAAAAGTCCCCATTCTCGTATTCATGTTGTTATTATTATTAATTTTATAACCGAAGCTGCACCATAAGGTCCTAGCATGTGGATTGCAGTCATTTAAAAATGCAATAGAGAGAGACTCCCTTATCCTCATCCTCTGTATACAGTGGGAAGGATAATAGCTCATTGGTAGATCATCTGCCGTGCATGCAGAAGACCCCAGATTCAACCCGCAGCATCTCCAGGTAGGACTGGGGAGAACTCTTGCCTGAAACCCTGGAGAGCCACTGCTTACCATATTAGTGCAGACAATATAGAGCTGGCTGGACCACAGATCTAACTTGGCATAAGGCACTTCTCTCTGTTCCATTGCCTTATAGCTGGCAAAATAATTTTCCTCTGGCAGAGGATTTGCCTTGAACAGAATTAAGTGGTGTGATTTATTATTTATTTATTTATTTATTTATTTATTTATTCTTTTATCAGGATGGATACAGAGCAGTAAGCAGAGATACCCCTGTTGAATTCCTTCCTGCCTTGTAGTTGTTAAAACATGGCCAGGAATTGGACGGGGAATAGGCTAAAGCCTAGTGAAGAGAGACACTGAAGTTGGTGGGCTTAAAAAAGACAAACGAGGAGTAGGGGTTAATTCTCAAAAGACATGTCTAAAACGAAAAGCAACTAGAGTAGAATTCTCTGCTCAAAAGAGCAACAGCAACTCCCTCAGCAGCCATGGGGTGGGAAACTGAAAGCGGATTGTGGGTTTATTTTGAGCTCCCTTGACAATAGAGCCTTGGCTGGGAGCTGTCACACTCTCAGTGGCGCAGCAAAGCATTTCTGAAGGTTGACAATCTAATCAGGAGGGGTGTGAATGTTCAGAGCTTTTTGTAGGTGGGTGGGTGGCTGGAAAAGAATTAACCCTTTTAAAAAATTTTCAGAGGTTAAGCTCAGAAAGCAGGGCTAGGAGAGGAGAAATTGCAGAGCTGAAGAGTGATCGGAAGGCATGTGGGATTGGGGGCTGCTGTCAGGATAGATGCAGGAAGCTCCCACCAGGTTGTTGAGCTTGCATAGACTAGTGTTGCTGGATCTGACTGGCAGGAGCTCTCTTGTTGTTGTTGTTTAGTCGTTTAGTCGTGTCCGACTCTTCGTGACCCCATGGACCATAGCACGCCAGGCACTCCTGTCTTGCACTGCCTCCCGCAGTTTGGTCAAACTCATGTTCGTAGCTTCCAGAACACTGTCCAACCATCTTGTCCTCTGACGTCCCCTTCTCCTAGTGCCCTCCATCTTTCCCAACATCAAGGTCTTTTCCAAGGATTCTTCTCTTCTCATGAGGTGGCCAAAGTATTGGAGCCTCAGCTTCAGGATCTGTCCTTCCAGTGAGCACTCAGGGCTGATTTCCTTAAGAATGGATAGGTTTGATCTTCTTGCAGTCCATGGGACTCTCAAGAGTCTCCTCCAGCACCATAATTCTAAAGCATCAATTCTTCGGTGATCAGCCTTCTTTGTGGTCCAGCTCTCACTTCCATACATCACTACTGGGAAAACCATAGCTTTAACTATACGGACCTTTGTTGGCAAGGTGATGTCTCTGCTTTTTAAGATGCTGTCTAGGTTTGTCATTGCTTTTCTCCCAAGAAGCAGGCGTCTTTTAATTTCGTGACTGCTGTCACCATCTGCAGTGGTCAAGGAGCCCAAGAAAGTAAAATCTCTCACTGCCTCCATTTCTTCCCCTTCTGTTTGCCAGGAGGTGATGGGACCAGTGGCCATGATCTTGGTTTTTTTGATGTTGAGCTTCAGACCATATTTTGCGCTCTCCTCTTTCACCCTCATTAAAAGGTTCTTTAATTCCTCCTCGCTTTCTGCCATCAAGGTTGTGTCATCTGCATATCTGAGGTTGTTGATATTTCTTCCGGCAATCTTAATTCCGGCTTGGGATTCATCTAGTCCAGCCTTTCGCATGATGAATTCTGCATATAAGTTAAATAAGCAGGGAGACAATATACAACCTTGTCGTACTCCTTTCCCAATTTTGAACCAATCAGTTGTTCCATATCCAGTTCTAACTGTAGCTCCTTGTCCCACATAGAGATTTCTCAGGAGACAGATGAGGTGATCAGGCACTCCCATTTCTTTAAGAACTTGCCATAGTTTGCTGTGGTCGACACAGTCAAAGGCTTTTGCATAGTCAATGAAGCAGAAGTAGACGTTTTTCTGGAACTCTCTAGCTTTCTCCATAATCCAGCGCATGTTTGCTATTTGGTCTCTGGTTCCTCTGCCCTTTCGAAATCCCCATGGAGTTTTCTTGGCAGGGATACTGGAGTGGCTTGCCAGTTCCTTCTCCAGGTGGATCACGTTTAGTCAAAACTCTCCACTATGACCTGTCCATCTTGGGTGGCCCTGCATGGCATAGCTCATAGCTTCTCTGAGTTATTCAAGCCCCTTCGCCACGACAAGGCATGGATCCATGAAGGGAGACCCTTCTTAGAGACCCTTATGACCCAAGATCCTTTTGGCTGAAGCTGGTGATAACTGAGCATGGTCCCTCATAAATGTTTTTACCTGTTTGCCTTTGAATGCCAGTTGCTGAGAACCATAAGTGCAGAGAGTTGCTTTTGTGCTCTGGTCCTGCTTGCAGGTTTCCAACTGGGGCATCTGCTTGTCCACTATAGCAGAACAGTTGACCCTCTGGCCTGATTGATCTATTGTGATAGTAGGAACCTCTATGCCCAGAGAAAGTCTACCTTTGGAGGTCAGATGGTGGGGTCCTGGTTGAGGGCTTTTCAGAAGAGGCATCTGGTTGGCCATTGTAAGAGCTGGAATCTGGACGAAATGGGCCATTGGCCTGATCCAGCAGCCAGGCCCTTCTTATATTCTCTGACAGCTGAGGGACTCTCCACATGGCCAATCAAAGCTGATAACTTGACACTTCCTTCCATGTCTCGCTTTGTTCCCTGTCCTTAATAAACGGATTTGAACAGCTATCCTCCGCTTAGGAGCCCATGAATATTTCATCTGGCTAATCTAGATTAATGCAACGTGTCGTGTTAAATGATCATCTCCGGAGGAAGGCTTGGAAATCAGCGGGGCTGACGGCTCCATTCCTCTGGGTGGTCGGGGAGTGGAGGGCTCGTCATGCTGCTGACAGGCCCCCATTGTGCTGGTGTAATTGTCAGTGCCTCGTTCCCTTCCAGGGGTTTGATGGTACTCAAGGATAGGAAATAAATCTGCTATTTAAAAATACATCCCGTGGGGAAATTCAGGGGACCAGAAGAGCAAGGAGCGAAGGAGAAAAACAACTGTGAGGTGTCCCGTTGTATTAACTCAGTTGCTCTGTTGACACGCCATCTCCCGTCTCTAGCACCAGTAGGCCAACTGTCGCAGAGTTAGAACAAAAAAAATATGACTGTAGATGGGTGAAAGGGGTGAAGAGCATGACGCACGGAATAAAAATCCAAGTTGAGAGAGGGCAGGTTCTCCCATTAGGCATGGGGTGCTGGCCAAGAGTGCCATTTCTCTCTCTCTCTCTCTCTCTCTCTCTCTCTCTCTCTCTCTCTCTCTCTCTCTCTCTCTCTCTCTCTCTCTCTCTCTCTCTCTCATAAACATATCTCCAGCACTCCACAGCCTCCCTGGCTGCCCTGTGGGATGAATTAACTTCCTGACATCTTCTCCAGGCTTTAAATGATGTGCCTGCACCCAGTGAGGCTGCAGAGAGGTCAGGCTACTAGTGAGGTGATATTTGGAATAAATGAAAATCCATTCCTAAATGTCCCCCAGCCACTTCAAAACTAAGGCAAGGATGGGAAAACAACAATACCATTGTGAGAACAGGGTGCTGGGTTAGATGGGCCACTGACCTTATCCAGCATCCAAGTTCCTCTTTAACTTCCTATGTTCTTCCTTCTCAGGTCCGTGCCATGAGGCTGTCATTTGTGGGAGAGATGGGCTGGGAGCTTCATGTCCCTAAGGAGCACTGCGTGAGGGTCTACCGGTCAGTTATGAAGGCTGGCGCCAGGCATGGCATCATCAATGCTGGCTATAGGGCCATCGACTCTCTCAGCATTGAAAAAGGTGTTTGGACAGTCCTTGCTTCTATCTGCAGTGATGGCCTGGAGACAGGCTTCTATCTAGCTCAGATGCTGGGGAGCCTGCACTGCCCTCTCAATGCCCTCTTATCACCCCTGCCTATTAGCTTTGCTGGTTGGGACTGATGGGATTTGGAAATTCAGCAACATCTAGATGGCAGCAGAATGGGAAAGGCCAGCTAATACTGACTGTCCATGGTTTCCAAGCCCTTTCTGGAGATCCCAAGGATTGATGAACCTGAGACTTCTTGGTCCCATGGAGGGGAAACCTGTGACCCTCTAGATTTTAGGTAGCCCTTACAATCCATGACCATTGGCCATGTTTAGTCCATCTGGATCTGAAGGTTCAGAGGTTCCCCATCCAAGCTCTGAAGCAAGGGTAGACAACATGATGCCCTCTAGACATTGTTGAGACTTCAGCTCCCATCATCACCCCTGACAGTTGGCCATGCTGGATCTGATGAGGGTTGGAGTCGTCAAACATCTGAAGGACCACAGGTTTCTCCACCCCCGCTTTCATGTTTTGATTTTGTCTTGAAATCCCGCTGGAATTCCTGACTAGTTGTGGTCATGGAGTGAAGATGCCACTGAAACCCAGACCTGGATAATAAGATTTCTTCTCTGAACATTATTTGAGTGTTGCCATTTTGGATCAGGCTAAGCCTTCTCAACAGCCGCTTTGATTCAAACTCTACTGGCAGCTGTGTCTGAATCTCTTTCTGTGTGTATGCCAAGAGCCCATAGTCATAATGGAGGCTACAGACTTCTTTGCTCTCATTCCATTCCTGTTTCCCAGACTTGATTGATTATTTCCCCATTTCTCAGGCTATTTATGATCACAGAGATGTCAGAGCTCTTAGGGGAAGGGTCATAGCTCAGTGGTAGAGCACATGCTGTGCATGCAGAATGTCCCAAATTCGATCCCCATTTGCCTGGGAAAAGCTCCTTCCTGAGCTAGACTATTGGTCTGACTTGATAAATAGCAGCTTCTGGTGGTTCTAGATCACTGAAATTCTATTTCCTATCTTGGGAATACTATTATTATCATAGGAGCCAACTCCTAGGGGCTGAGGGGCTTCAGCTTCCCCAATAAAATATTTGAGGGTGCTGGGGCCCCTCAGAGTTGATTCAAATGATGTACATGCACTGCATCATGTGATCGATTATCTGCCCCCCAATATTTTATTATTGTTGCTATTTAATATTAGCAGTTGTAATTGTTGTGTAACATTTGTAACATGCTTTTGCTCTGAGTAGGTTAGGTGCTGGAAACATGGATTTGGTGGGCTGGTAGGAAGTTGTCTCTCTCAGAATAGGCTTGGATGAAGCCCAATGTCTCTCAAAATGGGTTTGGATGAAACCTGATTGTCCTATAAGGATTATCTGAGGGAGCATGTTAAAAAAACCTGGGTACTTTCTGAGTTGATCTGGGTGGAGGGAGTTTACCTCCCATTGTCAGGGAGTCATCTCTATGTGGTCTGTCTGTGGCTGTTGTGTTTCTTCTCAGGTTATAGGCACTGGCATGCAGACCTCCGTCCTGACGATACTCCCCTAGAAGCTGGCCTGGCTTTCACATGCAAGCTCAAAACCTGCACCCCTTTCCTTGGGCGGGAAGCCATTGAGGCTCAGAAAGCAGCTGGAATATTCCGCCGCCTCGTCTGCTTCACCACTGATGAGTGAGTAGCCACTGGTAGGCAGTTGCATGTATCTGATGGCATCTAGCTCTGCATTTCCGATCAGACTCTCAAGTTGGCCTTCAGGCCTCTCTAATTTGCAAAAGGACAAGAACTGTCACTCAGCTGGTAGAGCACATGGTTCTCCAGGCAGAAGTGTGGACTCCACACCATCTCCAGGCAGGCCTGGGAATGTCCCTTCCTGCAACCTTGAAAAGTCGGTGCTGACAATACTGAGATGGATCAATCTAAGTCAGCCTCATCCATTGCCCTCTGAAGATGTCGATGTCAAAACTTCTCCAGATCTTTGCAAAACAACTGTTACTTCCTATCTTGAAGAAGTGTTCATGCACACAAAAGCTTATACCCAGAAAAAACTAAGTTGGTCTATAAAGTGCTACTGGAAGGAATTTTTTAAATTTTTATTAATTTATTTCGTATGCATCAGACCAACACGGCTACCTACCTGAATCTAGAACTGCTACTTCTATTAGGTATCCTATAATTGGAATCAAATCTGCAATGGGCTAGTAGTCCATGTTAGTCCTACTCAGAGTAAACCCATTGAAGCTGATGCACATTTTTAACTTAGCTCCACTGATTTGTAATGGGTCTACTTTAAGCAAAACCTATTTCACAGAACCGTCCCTCCCCCCCTATATATTGGAAAGTTGCCGTTCACAATGCATTTGGACACCGCTTAAAAGGTCGTAATCAAGTTTTGCATGACAGTTCATAATATTGAGAACCAGGTTTTCATATGTAATTGGGTACAACTGGGCACTATTTTGAATCAAGATGATGGACGGAACCTTTCAAAACTGCCCTAATTTCAACCACTGATTAAAAAATGCACTGACTTTGGCATTTCTTAGAATTCCTGGGCAACATACTGGGTGTGACGCTGCTAGTGTTGAATGACTGGACATTTTGGATGGTTCCTGTTTCATGCAGTTTAGCAATTACCTTCATTTAGAAGTGGGTGCATCATGGGTATTTTAATTTCTGAACAAGTTTGATGGCTAGGGTGCAGCACTTTTTAGCACTGACTGTTTCTGACAGCTGACAGATCTCATATCCGAAGCCTTCTAAAAGGAACAGGAGATGCCAACAGCACTTGAAATACCGAAGCAAAGATTTTGAAACGTGCCCCTGAATTGCATTCAACCTTTTGACACATTACTTTGTGAAATTGGGAAGTGATAAAGCTGGGAGAGGATCTTGTGTTGGATACTTGCAAGTGTTTGTTTATTCGATGTTCTAGTCCAGGCATCCCCAAACTGCGGCCCTCCAGATGTTTTGGCCTACAAGTCCCATGATCCCTAGCTAACAGGACCAGTGGTTGGGGAAGATGGGAATTGTAGTCCAAAACATCTGGAGGGCCGAAGTTTGGGGATGCCTGTTCTAGTCTCTCTCCTCAGTTCCTGAATTTGCAGCCAGGCAAGTTTCTGACATGATTTGCCCTCTGCCATAAACTTGCATCGTACCTGATGCCTTTCTACCTAATGGCTTCCTCTGCTCTTTCCAGAAAAGTGCCAATGTTTGGTTTGGAGGCCATCTTCAGGAATGGCAAAGCTGTTGGCCACATCCGTAGGGCAGACTTTGGACATGCTATCAACAAGACAATAGCTTATGGCTACATCCGGGATCCTGATGGTGGACCGGTGAGTCTTTGAAGCAGCACATCTCCAAGTTGCATTGGGATGAGTGGGCAATTCTGTATTTGTTGCTAGGAGTGCAAATTATACTTGAAAATGCAGGCTTTCTGTTCCTGCCTTTAAAAAACCCACACAAAACAGTACAGGGAGTTCCATGAGTTAGCGCCAATGAAACTGCATCAGGTTTCTTTTGGGGGTAGTTGTTTGATTAATTGGTTAATTAATTAAACTTATTACCAGCCTGCAACACAAGGTATCGGAGTTGACACAACAATGAAACCCCAGATCGGGACCATGAGTCAAGTCAGGGTGAGAACTGGGTGGTATGCAGCCCTCTCTGATGAATTGGTTTGTGGTTGTTCTTGTGTTTTATTCATATCTTGTTTCTTTCCTATTTTAAATCTCACCATGAACTCACCTGAGCTGTTGAGAGAGCTGTAGGGTAACTAGGTGAAATATTTTTAAAAGGAGTAATTATGGAGGGGCAGTAGCCCACAGCCCCAAAGTTTTTTTAGCAGCCCCTGATTGCCTGCCCTCCTGTTCCCCAGGCCAAGAAGGAGATACACCTGTCACTGTGGACATGATTTCCAGCAATTTAATGACTTTGCCTTCCCTCTGCCTTTAGCCTCTTCCTTTCTCCTTTTTGCTGGCATCTAGCAATGCAACAGAGGAGCCTTAAGTGAAGGGGGGGGAGCTTGACATCAAAGGGAGGGAGGGAGGAATGGTGTGTGTGCGTGTGTGTGTGCGTGTGTGTGTTGGGGAGGGGAGGAATTGTTGGTGAAGCTGAAGCTGAAATCTCTTGACAGTTTGTTTTGGACCAGATGGACAAGCCACAAGGGATGAGGGCTTTTGTGTCCACGTGCAAGAGGTTGAGATGGGAACACTGTGCTGTCACGAAATGAGATGATGATAAGGTTTCCTTGGGTGCACTGTGACATTCAGCTGTTCCCTGCTGTGGATTTAGGGTCATTGACCAATTATGGAGTTTTTACTTGATTCGTTGACTTTGTATTGATGAAGCTGTGTTGGCCTGTGTGCCTTTGAACAGGGGCTGTATCTCACTGGGAGAACATCTGCTTTGAATGCAAAAGATTCAGTCCCCAGCATCTCCAGGTAGGGCTGAAAGAGACTCCCTTTCTGAAACCCTAGGGAGTCACTGCCAGTCAGTGCAGACAGTACTGAGCTAGATGGACCAAATATCTGGACTCAGTGAAAGGCAGCTTTCAATGTATCTGTTTAATTCAGCCTCTGCTTTCAGATCCATGGGACTGGAATTTTGCTTTTTTTTTTAAAGAAAAATGAATTGCAGCAGCAGAGTGCAGGTTCAATCCTCAGCAACTTAAACCCCTGGAGAGCCATTGCCAGTCACTGCTAAGCGAGTACTAAGCGAGATGGGCTGACTATAGAAGGCAGCTTTCTATATTCCAGAATAGCAATTTTGATGCAGTGTTTTGCTGTTTGTTTACTGAGCATTCTTTTCAAGTACCTCCAGTGTTTTCTTCACATTGCATGCTACCCACATAACAGTATCCTTGATTTGATGTGTTCAGAAGGGTACCTCACCTCCAAAAAAACTTTAGTTCAGGCACTGTGGACCTCCAGTTAAAGCAGTGGAAGGGGCCCCCAATGCTGGGAAACAGTGCTGCTGCTGTGGCATACAGGTGATGTTCTGCTGAGTGGACTGATCACTGAAAGTGCCCTGCAGAATGCATTGCTCATTAAGCAGATGTTTGACATGTGGGGTTGCTCTTTCCCACTCGGCATGATAATCCCAGTCTCATTTGCATGTTAATAGCAGCCGTAAGAAGAACAAGGAGGAAAACTAAACGAAACCCTTTTGATGGGAACATATCTAATACTTATATCTACAACACGGCTTTGTCTCATCTTCAGGTCTCCCTGGACTTTGTGAAAAGTGGTAAATACACCTTGGAAAGGATGGGAGTCCCTTATGCAGCCAAAGCGCACACCAGGACACCCTTTGATCCAGAGAACAAGAGAGTGAAAGGGATCTACTGAGATGGATGGACAAAGGACTGGACTATGACTAGACTATAAGCAGGCTGGGGCAGCGGACAACATCTGCAGGGTGTGGATGACTCAGCAAAATTCCACAGAGCTTAGGGCCCAAGGAAAACTAGAAGAGCACTGCTGGACCAGATCAATATGGAAGTGACCTCCACCAATTAATTGGTAGTGGCCATTGAAATGTCTCAAGAAGACGCTTTGTAGCAGATCAGGGTAATCATGTTCCTTCCCCCCACCCCACTCAACCCCATGCAGTGGAGGCTGGTCCATTAGGGCAAATGGGGCTCTGCCCCACCAACCCCACTCTGCCTTCAGCTAGCTCCTATATGCCTTCTTTCCTACTTACGACAAGCCTAAGGAATGGCATTGCCTGTCAGCTTCCTCCTTCTCCTCCTTAGTCTCAGTGTTGCCCTTTGTAGAAGTCAGCTGGTAGGAGGATGGGGACAAAATTAGTTGGAATTAGTTGGCTTCTCATTGGCTCTGTCTCTGCCTATAGCTTGGGCGCCCTGCGTTGCCCACTACAAGTTTCAATGAGGACCAGCCTCTACTGCCCCTGTGATTTCTCTTCAGCATCCACTACTCCTGTCAATCTTACCATGAACTTCCTTTTCGGTTGAGATGCTGAACGCCTTCTGGGACATATTGCGATTTCTATTGACAGCTGGACACAAATTGGTGCCCTACTGTCTTGATTTCAACACAACCACCCAGCCCCCATCCTGTCCAAGAAATCAGGGTTGGCTTTTAACAGTGTGATCCTAACCTTACCTGCTCAGAAGTAAGTCCCACTGAATTCAGTGGCAGCTTGGGGATGCAGCCAAATTGATGAACTTTGCTTACAAATAAAAGCAGTTCTTGGGGTGAAAGTAGCAGACTTTCTTAATGATCTGAGTGTTTGTCACTGCCAGGTGGCATCTTAGAAGAGGCAGGTGGAATGCCCTGTCTAGAAGCCAGAGATAAATACACATTAGGAACCAGTGTGGTGAAGTGGACTCTAGTCTTGGACTAGGACCCAGGAGGCCAGGGTTCAAATCCTTACTTAATTAAGTGTAAAACCTGGTGGGAGAGATTGGATCAAGTGCTCTCTCTGGGCTAAGCCAACTCACAGGGTAATCAAGGTGAGAAAATGGAGAGGAGGAGGAGGCGAACCCTGCATATAATTATGTTTAATTTTATTGAATATTGAAATGAAAGTTGAGAAAACTAATATATTTGGAGCAACAATGGAGGGAGGGAAAAAGAAGGAACATGAGGGAAGTCAGCTTTTAAATTTCTATTAATTTGGTGACAATTTGTTAAAATTTATGGAAAATCAATAAAAATAATTGGCAAAAAGAAGAAGAAGAACCCTGCAGGATCAGACCAAAGGCCCATCTAGTCCAGCATCTTGTTCTTGCAGTGTCCAGCCAGATGCCCATTATGGGAAGCCCACAAGCAGGGCCACTGAACTGAAAACATAAGAAAACATAAGAAAAGCCCTCGTGGATCAGGCCAATGGCCCATCTACTCCAACTTCCTGTTCTCAGAGTGGCCAGCCAGATGCCCCAGTGGAATGAGCACAAGAACATTCTATCCTGTGATTTTCAGCAACCGATATTCAGAAGAAATAAGGCAAGCAGGGCTCTCAAACTAACCAAAGAGCTAGAAGTGGCAGGCCAACTGCAGCACCACTTTTGCAAATGCAGTTTCTGGGACTATTCTCCTGGTCTTCAAATACACAAATAAACAATGATGATTAAATTCTTCGTGCTCCTTACATAGGGTTTGTCCATCAAGGAGAAAAGGGTGCACATACACATTGCAGCAGGCTTGGTGTGATCTTTGCTATTACGTTTATTTATAAATGTTGCAGGTTGAGCTGTAACTATGAATGGGTTTGTGGGTGAAAACACACACACAGAGATGATCCCTGTTCCTCCGTCCCATCAGCTCAGGTCCACAGACCAATCAGTCCTCAACACAGAAGGCATTAGGCTCATTTTCTGTGTTTTGACACTGCCACTCAAACCAAGTTTTGATTATTATTATTTTTAAAAGACTTCCTCTTTTGAGCTTTGGAGCAAAACTTGGGGTGGGTCAGAGGAACACATGGTGGGATCTGGTTTGTAGGCAGAGCCAAAGGGGAGGCAGGCCTTGTTGTGTGCCTCAGAGTGGGGCCATCCATGAAGATACATCTGTAAGGCTCATTTTTGTTTGAGGAAGAAGTCCCGTTGCTCACCCGCAGAGCTGCTATGATTGAAATCCAAGCTTCCTGCTCTCTGTAGGCTTGTTCTAACTTCTGAACGGAGCTTCACTCAACACCCCCACCCCCCCAAAAGAAACCCTGGCTCTAGGTCTGCCTCCTGGGGTGGTAAAGAGATTCTGCTTCATCCATTATCCCTTTATGAGGATTGCAGCTGTCTGCTTAAAAGCCCAACCTGCACTATAGATTCCAAGCATTATTGTCACAGCTTAACATTTCTGGCTCCCCCCCCAAAAAAAGAATAATGGGAACTGTAGCTTGTTCAGGGTGTTGAGAGCTGTTAGAGCAGGCATCCCCAAACTGCAGCCCTCCAGATGTTTTGGTCTACAACTCCCATGATCCCTAGCTAACAGGACCAGTGGTCGGGGAAGATGAGAATTGTAGTCCAAAACATCTGCAGGGCCGAAGTTTGGGGATGCCTGTGTTAGAGTTACAGTTCCCAGAGCTTGCTGTGAAGAGGGATTGATTGTTAAACCACTCTGGGAATTGTAGCCCTGTTAGGAGAATGGGGATGGGGTATTTTATTTGGGATGAAGTTTGAAGTGGTATCATAGTGCTTAAATGTAAGGTGTGGGTGAGGCCTAAATTAGGTCCAGCTCTCACTTTAAAGGCAACTTGTTGAGTTTAACAAGAGTGGGGGACACTGGGGGACGGACTAGGTTGGGCTCGCAGCTTGACTCTGGTTCCTGTAGTATCTCTGTGGTCTTTGGTACAGGTTGCCTCTCCCATTCACCCTGGAGAGAGAAGCAGTTTATTGATTATTCACCATCACCTTTTACATACATCTCACAGTAAGTCACAGTAACTTACAAATACACTATTAAAAACTGCTAAGAAATATTTTGAATAACAGTGCAAACCAGCAACAATGAACAAGAAGTTTAAAAATAATAACATACTGAATGTTTAGCCTGAAAAAGAGGAAACAGAAAGGAGATACAATAGCCATCTTCAAAAATTTGAAGGGCTATCATGTGGAAGATGGACCAGGCTTGTTTTCTCCTGCTCTGGAAGGTAGGACCCAAATCAATGGCTTCAAGTTACAACAAAAGAGATTTGGACTAAACACCGGGAATAACTTCCTGACCTCATTGAATGTTTTTAAACAGAGGTTGGATGCGTGCTTTAGTTGAGATTTCTGCATTGCAGGGGGTTGGACTAGATGACCCTTGGGGTCCCTTCCAACTCTATGATTATGATTCTGTGAATGCCTAAGATAGAGACTTCATCCTGCTGGAAAAGCTTGTCCAGACAAAAACTGTGGGAATGTTCAGGGTGGCAGGAGAGGATATATTGCTTATTGATATCCTTCTTAACTTGCACTAGCAAGTTCCTTTACTTAGCAGAGTGCATTCCCCTTTACACAGCAGAATACTAGTTGCAAACTTGTGTGAGTTTCAAAAGACAATACGCAATTCAATCTGGCTTGTCCAGATTGAAATGTGTTTTTAATATATTCCTGGTAAGACCCCTTGAATCCCTCCTAAAAGAATAAAGACACCACAGTCTTATTCATAAGCAATAAAAATAAAGTTTACTCATGATCAGGCAGAGCACAGTGCCTTCCCTGAAGCTTTAGGCTTAAAGTTGCAAGCATATACAAACAGGTTTACCCCATATGTGGGTTGACCTAATGACTGCAGTTAGCAGTCCGGGAAGTTCGCAGGAGAAAAGGAAGATGGAAAAGAGAGAGAGAGTGGAAGCATGCCTTGTCCTTTTACCAGGTCTGGAAAGGTCACACCCACCCACTAGTCACATGCAAGGAAGGATGCTCCAGGCCAGGAGGAACAGGAAGTTTCAACTGACTTGACCAAACATTCCCTTGCATATGCACTCTAGGGAAAAAATGGAATGTTGTACTTGACTGCTCTCAGTGGATTACATCCCACAAAGACATCTTAATTTATTTCTGGAAAATGCCAACAGGGTGTACCTGTGGTATCACAAGATGAAAGCTGTTCTACAGAACAGGAGCAGCCACACTGAAAGACTTGCTCCAAGTTGCTGAAAAGCAGTACAGTGTTACCTCTACTTACAAATAACTCTACTTATGAATTTTTCTACTTACAAATGGAGCTCCATCCGCCATCTTGGATGCGGTTTAGATAGGATTTTTTCTACTTACGAATTTTTAGATAGGGTTGCTTCGACTTACGAATTTTTTTCTCCCAATGCATTCCTATGGGATTAGACTTACAAATTTTTTCGACTTACAAATGTGTGTTCGGAACGCATTAAATTCGTAAGTAGAGGTATCACTGTAGTTCTGATATTTTAGGAACTTTGAGAAGAAACTCACCTGGGGAAATAAGTGACCTTGCTGGGTATCTAAAAGTGTATATTTTTGAAAGGATTTAGCCATGTCAGTTGCCTTTAGCTGCTGTTTAGTGTCAACTCTAATTACAGGCAAATTCCCCTCCCTCCCATGGGGGTAAGGCTAGATAAATGTTGCCCACCAATACAGTTTAGAACATAAGAAGTGCTTCCTGGATCAGGCCAATGGCTCATCTAGTTCTTACAGTGTCCAACTAGATGCCCATTATGGGAAGCCCACAAGCAGGACCTGAGCACAACAGCAACCCCCCCCATTTATGGTTCCCTAAAACTGGCATTCAGAAATAGACTATCCCTGGTCATGGAAGTTCTGCTGTCACAGTAGACCTCCATATGGCAAGCCCTGATGCCTCAAGGTAGCATCCTGTTCTTACAGTGGCCAACCAGATGCCTGTGGGAAACCCATAAACAGGCTGTGAGCACAAGAGCCCCCTCCCCTCCTGTGTTTCCTGCAGCTGGTACTCAGAAGCATTGCTGCTTCCATTGCTGCCTCAGGAGGCAGAGCTTAGTCATCATGGCTTGTAGCCATCAATAGCCTTCATTATTAATTTGTCTAAACTTCCTATAAAAGCCATCTAGGTTGGTGGCCATCACTGCCTCCCTGTGGGAGTGAGTTCCATGGTTTAACTATGCGCTGTGTGAAGAAGTCATTCCCCCACCTCTGTCCTGATAAGATAGCTGCTTTCAAAGGCATTTCTCAACTCTAACCCTTTTGTTCATTATCCCACTTCTTTGGAAACTAGATGCCAAAAAATGAGGGATGAATAGCAGAACAGCTCTAAAACTCTGGAGTGAGTTCAACCATCCAATGCCAAACTCAGGGAAAGAGGCTTAGAGCAGCCCAGTTTTCTTCAGGTATGGTCTTCTCACAGTGCGACAGATTCCTGATTCCATTCCAGAATGCAAATCTGTTCTTATCATTCAGCAGCGTGAGTTGCCTAAGGAGGCATGTGCAGGAAGCAGTGGCAAGCTGATGGTTTGACCTGCACCCTCTAAACCAGCCTGCTGTCCTCAGGTGCAATGAAGTCACCAGCACTGAAATTAGGATTCAACAGGGTTCTGTGTGTGGAATTGGGTGGAGGCCTCCTCTTGCCCCCAGAGACCATATGGATTCCAGGCATTAGTAGATGTGGAGTTCTGAGTCATCCCTAATAGGCCTTGCCTTGGTGGATCACACAAAAGTTCCCCTAGCCTTGCACTGTCCTCCAGATCCAAGAACTTCCCCTTCATAAAGTGGACTCAATCCTTCTATTTATGACTTAAACAGTTTGGGTGATTACTTTTAAAGTCCAACTACAGAAGCAAAGGTCTTCAGTGATGGAGGCTGCTCATCACATGTCCCTCCTGGCCAAGATTATTCATTGTCACTTTCAATGAGACCTATCTTTGGGCTGAAAGAGTCTAAAATAGACAGTCAAAAAGGCACAAGACATTTTTTTTCCCTGGGATGCCCTGAGAGCTGGGGTGTGTGTAAGTATGTGTGTTTGGTGCTTTATATTCAAGGTCACTGAGAAATAGCCATGGATTTTTGCACTTCTGATATGAAAAGCACAAATCTGTTGCTCCAGAGGAGTCTCCAGTTGTGCTAGCTGTAGACCTTCATGCACAGGCAACGCACTGTGGCCATTCAGGTCTGCATTACTATGGTACTTAGAAACATGTGCCTGTGGCTTTGGATGGGCAATGCAAAGGGGAGAAAATTCGACAGTTGTGAATAATAATATGCAATGCAGAACAGGGCAAAATAATTCTTGGCAGGGAGGAGGGGAACTTGTTCAACTTGTCTTCATCATGAAAAAAGAATGCAATGGGTTGTATCCAATGCTAGGCCTACTCAGAGTAGACCTATTGAAATTAATGGCCAAGACCAACTTGTCCAACAATAGTTGTGGGCTGCATTCAAACAACACTTTATTCCATTTCCCTGATGTTGCCCAAACTATTAATTTTCACGTTATATTTGCGCTTTCAGATAATGTAAAAGCCACTTCCTGAAATCTGGCAGAATATAGCAAAAGATTAGCACTCATTTCCATGTTATTTGATTCCAGGGGAAAAATCCATTGGCAACCCCCTTAACCCAGAAAATTGTGGGAGTAAAGTGATGAAATTTTAAGCAGTTATACCATATTACAATTCCATCCTGCTGTTTGCAAGGGGGAGATGTGGGGGAACAGAAGCTCGCATGTATAGAAGCGGTGGGGAGTATTGGCATTGTCAAATGATGTTTATCTTTATGTTATGCCACACCCAGTAGTGTGAATGCCATTCAGCATGACATGCATTGCAGGGGTTTGGGCTAGATCAAAAAAGCTACTGTGGTAAAAAAAAAGCCACAGCCCCATAATGCCAGAAGTACTGCCACATGAAAGGAACATTAGAACAGGACAAAAATGCTGGTTTTACAATCGGGAAAACGGATGCAATGTGCCCAGGATCTGAATAAACCTGCGGAGTAGATCCATTAATTCCAATAGTTCACTTAGATATTAGCCCTTGTGTTCGTTGACAAAGAAACCCAGCACAGACCAAGGAATTAGTAAAACACCCTTGATTTCTCTGTCCACTTCCCCCAGCTTCCCCCAAAGTTCCTCATTGTTATACATACCGGGAAAAGCACTGCTGAGGATTTATTACAATGCATAGAAATCGGGGCAAAGTCATACAGGGACTTCAGGACATCTCTGTTGAAAGAATTCCAAGGGACAGAAGCAAACTGCTCTGTGACAGAGGTCTCTGGGCATGTGCAGACATCCTCATTGTTAAACCTGCCAGAAGGAGAAAACTCTTGTCTCAGGAAGGGAAGGAGAGAAAAAAGCAAAGCCTCATAACATCAAAAAGGTACAGATGAAGGCAGGGCCACAGCTCAGTAGTACAGCACCTGCTTTGTATGTAGAAGGTACCAGGTTCAATACCTAGAATCTGCAGTGGAGCTGGGAAAAGACTTCCTGTCTAAAATTCCCAAAAGCCACTGACAGAGTGGAGAAAACTGAGCTAGATGGACCAAGGATCTGATTCAGTATAAGGCAGGTTTCTTTGTTCCTATTAAACTCAGTCCTTCCTTCAGAACTCTGGGGACCAGAATCTTGCTTTATTTTAAGGGGCAGGGTGATAGTTCAGTAATGCAGAGCAGCTGCCTTGCATACAAGAGGTTCCGTCCCCAATGGTATCTACAGGTAGGTCTGTGAGTGTCCCCTGTTGATCAAATGTTAAATTAGGCTTTAAAGGTAAAGGTAAAGGGACCCCTGACCATTAGGTCCAGTCGTGACTGACTCTGGGGTTGCGTGCTCATCTCGCATTATTGGCTGAGGGAGCCTGCGTACAGCTTCCAGGTCATGTGGCCAGCATAACTAAGCCGCTTCTGGCGAACCAGAGCAGCACACGGAAACGCCGTTTACCTTCCCGCTGTAGCGGTCCCTATTTATCTACTTGCACTTTGATGTGCTTTCGAACTGCTAGGTTGGCAGGAGCTGGGACCAAGCAACAGGAGCTCACCCCGTCGCAGGGATTCGAACCATCGACCTTCTGATCAGCAAGCCCTAGACTCTGCGGTTTAACCCACAGCGCCACCTGCGTCCCTCTAAAGTAGGCTTTAAATAACCCTAATTAAACTTTAGCCCTGTCCCACAAATTGATTCTGGGGCTGGATTCAAGCTGGGTTGGGTTTTCTCTGTGTCAGCCCAGTTTGGGTCAAGGTGGCCCTACCAGAGACCATTTTGGTAGATCCTCCTGCAAGCCAGTTTGTTCCTCAGTTCATGATCTCACATTAGGGCAATTACAATGCATTACCTGTTTACTAGATTAAAATAGCGATGGAGGTAGCCCAAATCTATGGCGCTCTTACACAGCTCCAACTCCGTCTGTGGGTAGTAGTGGATGTAGTTCACACACATCTCTTCCATAATGCCAAAACCGCCCTGTAGGTTGCAGAAATTGAGAAGAAGATGTGAATGGAAGGACCCAGCTCCGTTGACAAGAGGGAGGCCTGTCCCACACCAAACCCAAACTCCCACATTCCATAGTCTTTCCTTCATTCCATGCTCTTGGTGGCCAAGGCTCAGATCCTATATCCACTCATTTGGGAGTAACCCCATTCAATCCAACAGGACTTCCTTCTAAGTAGACATGGTCTCACTTGCATTACACCCTCACCCAGTTTCAGAAGGAGGCCAAAAATCAAAGTGTTTCATGTTACAAAACGCAATATTAAAAAGTTACGCGATCAAGCAATCCACATTCTGCAAAAGGGTGTCTATAAACTATGCAGATTAAGAGTGGGAATTTGCACTACTGTTTATTTTGAATACTTTGTTCTGGTTTTACATGTCATGTGCAGTATTAGCCAGAGAACGAAGGCAGCACCCCTTTGGCTTCTGGGTTTTTGCATATCTTCACAAGTGGCACAAATCCATACTGTATCCTAGAACATGTCCAGGGATGCTCACCACAGTTGCCTTAGTCCTGTCTTCTGTGTTGTACATGCAGGTGGTTCTGAGAACATCACCCTGTTGGTAGAAAAACACATATTTGAAACTGGATTGGGAGCGGGGAGCTTTTTCACCTTGAGGGCTGCCTTCTCTAATGGGCAACTTTTTGGAGGTCACATGGCTGTGGTGAGTGGGGACAGAGGTGAAAGTGGGCAGGTCAGTGGATTTGAATTTTAACCCATGTGCAGTAGGTTAGTTTCTACACACACACACACACACACACACACACACACACACACACACACACACAAACATTCCTTTCTCAATCCTCCTTCCAGGCAAGCAAGAGGCATTATCAGAGTTCAAGGACATATTTACAGTCATGCAAAAACACTCAAGGAGGGTATGAAGCCAATCTCTTGAGGGGTGTGGCTGGTGAGAGTTGCAAGGGAAAGAAAGGACTGGAGAGCTGCATTTGGCCCCCAGGCTTGGGGTTCTGCAGTCCTATAGTAAATGGACATAAGTGAGAACAGGATGCTGGGCTAGAAGGGCCTTTTTGCCTGATCCAGCTGGGCTCCTCTTATGTCCTTATCTCTTCCAGCTAAATCACACTTCCTTGCCTCCTATTCTCACCCATACAGGGTTTCTGTGCATATTTTCCTCTCCGTCCCTTTTTGTCTTATATCTGTTCAATTTGTCATATTTGGATAGCTGAGTACCCAGCCAAAAAGGCAGTCTATGTCGAGAGAAAACCCTGGAAATAAACAGAAAAGCGCCAGAGATCTGGTGTCTGCATCACCTGCCCTCACTTCCTCTTGGGATGCTAATGCTTTTCAACAGAGTTCCTTCTGGGGAGAATAACCAGCTGGGCCTGTGCATCTGTGACACCAGGTCTCTGCGGCAAGAGAAAAAGTGGCAAGGATCCACGCCATGCCATCTGGTGCCTCCACTCATGTAATGTTCAAGAATCCCTGCCTGAAATCCTGGAGAGTGGCTGCCAGTCAGTGCAGATGACACTGAGATAGATGGGCCAATCAATATGAAAGAGACTTCAGTAAAAGTATTTAAATACAAGACAAGCAACAAACAATATAAAATAGCAAAATTGCAGCAAACTCACCAATCACACTGGGTATGTATTTATGAGTAGCACATGGAGTGTTAGGGGAGGGGCAGTTCCTCTGATTAGGAGGAGACATGTTGTGCTCTTTCTGGGGTAGTTTGTCCACCTTTGGTCCCCACCCTGCACTTAGCTCTCACCTGCGGCTCCTAGAAGCTGTCAGCATATGACAGCGGCCACACCCCAGGAATCAGCTTCAACTGGCCTGCTAAACCAGATGAGGGGAGCCAATGGGTCACAAACTACTGAAGAGTTATGGACTTTCCCTGCATGTGAAGACAGGCTCCAGCAGATTAAGCAGATGAGACCAATAGTAGGTCCAGTGGTCAAGAAGGCAGTTTCTGCATGCACTGTAGAGGGAAGTGATGGGCAGATGGGGCTTCCCAGCCTGCGAAGGGAGTCCACGTAGGAGAGAAGGAAAACTCTGATCCTAAATCTCCACTGCCTTGTGGGATATCTTCAGGAGAAGAAAAGGCCAAGGAGTAAACTCTACACAAATACAGAGTGAAGTCTTGAAGATGGTTGGATGGTGCTTTGTACGCCTCCTTCTGGCAACTCCTGTAGCCAAGCTGGTGCCAAACGTATTGCTCTGCTTTCCTTTGGACCACATCAGCAAGGCTGAGAGGGTGGTCTTGTTGTGTGGGCAGCCCAGGGCCTCCATTAACACAGCCCAGGATTTGAACCCCAGGGGAGTAACTTCTGTGCTGCTAACACAGTGGTTTGACTTCACCCCTGGAGGCGCACTCCATTGTCTCCTGAGATGGACCGATGCCAGCAACAACTCATGCTCTTGCAACAACAGAGGTTCCTAGCATTCCATCTCTTGCTTGGAAGCCTGGTCAAATCTCCACCCCCCCCCACCTGCTCAAATCCCTTGCCTAGAGGCAAGCCCATCTACAACCAAGCACTCAGTCGGAGCAGCTGTTGTCATATCCCAAAGGACTTAACCAAAGGGAAACTCTTTTGGTGTGCATATGCCTTTTGGAGTTTACCCCATCACTCAGAGGGTTATCCTCATCCATATCCCTAGGACGGATGGGTATTATTAATGAATAATAAGGTGACAGAGTCCACACACCCCCCCCCAAAAAAACCTATGAAGGATTAAACAAAACATCATTTAGATATTTGCTTACCGGGAAAACAGTCACAATTTTCTTTAACATGCGGATCTCCTAAAATAAAGCAGGAGACAGGAGTAGAGAGATGTATAGGTAAGCAAAAGGTAATTGAGGTGGAAGGGAAATGTGATGGAAGGCTTTGAGGGTGAAAGATATTGCTTGGCAGAGTAGAGAACCTCTGTCCCTTAACTGCAGGGCACTCTAGGCTTATTTTAAAATGCATTGGAATCATAGAACTGTAGAGTTGGGAGGGGACCCAATATGGCATCTAGTCCAACCCCTGCAAAGCACAAATCACAGCTGAATATTACATAATCTGTATATAATGACTATCAAAGCTGTACCTGGAAGTGAGGGCTGTAGTGCTTGTCGATGTTGACAATTTCCTCTTCTCTCCCTTCTCTCGACAACACCGTCTCCACGCTCCTCCCTGTCAAGTGGGTGTGAAGTTGGGAAGCAAAGATGTGGATCCCAGAAGGAGGCAGTGCCTGGCAAGACACGTCGCACAAATATTTGTGGCCCAGCAGATTGAATCACAAATGGCAAATGCTTTCAAGTGGAAGGGATGGTGGCTACTCAGTTATCAGAAATCAATGTGGAACAGCAAAAAAAAGGGCTAACTGCAAGTTGTCTTGTGGAGTGGTTTCACTACACAATATCTAGGACTGGCATCGTTTCCCCCCTGGTTTGGACACAGGTCATGATTCTGGGGAAGGGAAATAGCTCAGTGGTGGACCATTGCTTTGCATGTAGAAGGTCCCAAGTTTAACCCCTAATGGCATTGCCAAGTAGGTCCAAGGGAGGCCCTGAAACCCCGGAGAGCTGCTGTTGGCCAAATATTACTGAGTGTAGATGGACTGTTGGTCTGACTTTATAAAAGATCAACTTCCTTTGTTCCTATTTAATTCAGCCGTTTATTCAGAACCATGAGGACTAGAATCATACTTCATTTGTTGGTGCAGGGCCACAGCTCAGTCACAGAGCAGGTGCTTTGCAAGAAGACAATCCCAGGTCTGAGATTGCCCCCCGCCTGAAACCCCACAGAGCTGTTGCCAATGTACTTATACACTACTGAGCTCGGTGGACCATCGGTCTGACTCAGTAGAAGGCAGATAGCTCCCTGTGTGCCTCGTTGGCTATGCTTGCCTAAGGTAAACATACTCGCCAGCAGCGGTGGAGTGTTTCTTGCCTGCACCATGGGGTCAAGGCCGTGGGCGGGGCCAGCCGCCGGAGCGACCCTTCCCCACTGCTTCAAAGCGGGGCACACTCCCAGTGCCTCGCAAGTCCAATGTCACTTTGCAAGACTCTTTAAAAAAATGACACTGGGCTTATGGGGTGCGGCGAGCAGGCATGCTCCCTGGCCCCTGCAAGCCTAGCGCTGCTTTTGAGAACGGCACTGCTTACAGGGAGAGTGCCCTTAATCTGTTGCGTCTTTCTCCCGATGCCCTCCAGCTTTTTGGGTGGGATGGTGGCTGAGAAGGATGCAACAGGCATGCGCCCTAGCCCCTGTGAGTAGTGCCATAGCAAAAGCAGCACTGGGCTTGCAAGGACCAGGGTGTGTGCCTGTTGCGTCCTTCTCAATCACCCTTCAGCTGAAAGGTACTGAGAAGGAGGCAACAGCTCATGGCAGAGCAGGGCGCCTTGATGCCCCCCCCCCAAAAAAAACTGTGCCCGGGTGACTGCGCCCCTGCTCACCAGCTGAGTGCATTTATCAGTGCAGTAGCCGGTCAGTTGGAAGTGTCTTTCGCCTGGAGGAATGGCCATCACCGGTGTGTAGACCAAGCCCAGCTCCATGATCCCTGCATTGTAAGGCCGGAGAGAGGCTGTGTAATACAAGCGGATCCCTGAGGAATCACGGCGACCTGTCAAAGTTTGAAAAGAAGAAGAAGCCCATCTTAATGAGAGTAGCAGAACAGCCTTCAGTGTTGGGTGTAGAACTGGGTTGTCTCCATGATCATCTTCATAGGTACAGGCAGCAAATCTTGGAAATGAATTAAGCCTTACAGGGCATGGTCTGATGAATCTACCCTTGCTATGGAGCTCACACATCACATTGTTAAACTGTGGAACTCACTCCCACAAGAGGCAATGTGGGCCATCAGCATTAAAAGAGAAATAGACAAACGCATGGAAAAGGAGAAGACTACCAATGCTTGCTAGCCACAAAGGGTGTGCTCCGCCTCCACCGCTGAAGGCAGTGTGCTGCTGAATACCAGTTGCCAGAAACTGCAGGAAGGGAGGGTAATGTTGAGCTCAGCTCCTGCTTAAAGGCTTCCCATTGGGTTTTTTTTTGTGCGGCCTCTGAGCTAACAGGACTTAGATGCATCCTCTTTGGCCTGATCTAGCAGAACTATTCCCATGCTCTTATGTTATGTTCTTATGGATATATTTTAATATATATATGGATCTGGGATTAGGTTTGTTGTGTGTGTGGAAATACCTTGAATGTTTTGGTTGTGGTTGCTTTAAAAATGTTATTATTTAATAATCTGTGGCTTCCTTCAGTGAGTGGGATGTTGCAGTCCTGCCTTTCAAAAATATAGATGAGTTTTAGATTTTTCTCTGCTTTGTTTTTAATGTTATGGGTTATCTATTTATTGCGGGTATTTTTTATTGTTTTGTAAAAAAAAAAGTCACTAATATGTTGTAAAATACTACTTACTACTACTACTACTACTACTACTAATCCAAACTCCATACCTACTAACTCTAAGAACACCTTATAAACAAACCTGCTTCTTTCATAACTCAGGGATTATGAGCTGTACACGCACTATAGTGGGTGATGTAAGATCTTTCTCTGCCTGGGGCCGTAATTAGCAGCTGATCCAAGTAGAATCTGCTGTCTTGGGCCCCTCTGAGTTTGCTTGAAATGTCACGGCTGTTTAATGGCCCCTCTGGGCACCCAGCATCCTGCAAACTGCATACTAGATGGAGACAGATAGTGAGGGAAAGGCTTTCAGCACTTTCAGCCCTATGATACATGCCCCCTCATCAGCCCCCTCTGACCTCATCTTGACTCCAGTATCCTGCTCATTGTGTGTGTGCTCCTTCTGAACCAGCAGGAGATCCATGACTGCAGCTTACTCTTTTCTCATAGCAGGACTGATGATAGAAGAAGCACCAGAAGAACATCTTGCTGGCCAATCTTGGGGCTGGGCTGTTCTCATGCCCGGTAGGTGCCCCCATCAAAATGAGCCCCCTTCATACTCTCCAACATCATCTCTGCCATCCTCACTGCTAAGCCAGATGTGAAGAGCACTCCAAAAATATGTTTATCTCCCCTACAGTTGAAGGAGAAAATGAGAAGAGCCTGGCAGCTGCACCAGGTCAAAGGGGGAAGCATCTAGTTTAGCATCCTGTTCTCACAGAAGCACAGAGTTGGAAGGGACCCTGAGGATCGTCTAATCCAACCCCTGGCAATGCAGGAATAGGCAGCTGTCCCTTATGGGTATTGAACCTCTGACCTTGGTGTTATCAGAACCACACTCAAACCAACTGGGCTATCAAGCAGTAGTCAGCCAACAAGATGCTCAAGTGGGATCCTAAGCAGGACTTGAGTGCAATAACAACACTCTCACGACTTGCAATTCTCAGTAACTCATTTTCAGAGGTTTTTGACTCTCGAGACCAGACTCAAACTGGCCAGTTTCCCAATCCACATGTTAAATCCATAATGGAAGATAATCTGATTTTGGCCAGGACATCCATCTCCTTTTATGTCCCTGTCTCCAAACTGGGCACAACAGATGGTTAAGAATAAACGAGGGAGGTGTTGGTTCAACAGAAAGAACCAAACCCTATTATTTATAGATGAGTTGCTTCCCAACACCCTGTGACTGTTGAGCAGCACAGATGCTGGGGCTTTCTAAAAATACTCAGAGGAAGTCAAGGAGCAGGCAACTTTGTGCTTATGGAAATGCAGCCACTTTGCATTTTCTTATCCCTCTCCCCACACCTCCCTGAAGCCAGCTTGCTGTCACAAAATGTGGTAGAAGCAGGAGAGGCTGCCCCTTCACTCATTATTTTGAGAGGCACCTTTTCATTCTCAGCCTTGTAAGCTCAGCCAAGCAGCTAAATGGCATTTGCGGGAGGGTGGGGAGGAAACAGCAGCCACAATGTCTCTTCTCTCAGGTTTGAGGGATGCATAAGTAACCTACCCCACCCTGCCCCCCAGTCAAGGAATGAGCTAATCCAACTCCCTGCAATGCAAGAATCACAGTGAAATAACACCTAACAGATGGCAATCCGACCTCTGTTTAAGAACATCCAAGGAAGGAGAGTCCGCCACCCTCTGAGTCTGAGGGAGTCCACCCCACTGTTGAACAGATATTACTATAAGAAAGTTCCCGTCATTTGAATTCCTGTCAAATGAATTCATTTCATTGCCTCCAGAGGAGGAAAAAACAAGCTTGCTCCACCTTCCATGTGACAATCCTTTAGATATTTGAAGATGGCTATCCTATCTCCTCTCAGTCTCCTCTTTTCAAGGCTAAATATGCCCAACTCCCTCAACTGTTCCCCATAGGGGTTGGTTTCCAGACCCTTGGTCATTTTGATCGCCCTCCTCTGCAAGTGTTCCAGCATCTTTCTTAAACTGTGGCATCTAGAACTGGACATAGTACTCCAAGTGGGATCTGACCAAGGCAGAATAGAGTGGCACCATGACTTCACTTGATCCAGACACTACTGTTGATGCAGCCCAGGATAACATTCACTTTTTTTGCCACTGCATCATGCTGCTGACTCATGTGAAGGTTGTGGTCTATTGAGACAACTAGATCCTTTTCACATGTACTTCTGTGAAGCCAGGGGTCCCTTATCCTCATTTCAGACCCTTGATAATATTTCTTATTATTTATTTAATAAATTAAATAAATAATACAACCCTTCATTAGACAATCACGGGGTGGTGTTCATGTTTCAAATGTAAGTCACTTTTAGATGTAAGACCTTTTAGATAACAAGTGACTAATAAGTCTTAACACCACCACCACCAAAGTTTTGTTTACCTTTGAATTCCAGGGGATTGTGGTAATGGATTTCCAGGCGCATAAACTTGGAAGAACCAGGGCCCCCAAAGGCAAGCCCTGCATCCTCTGGGTAGTAAAAAGCCTATAAGAAGGACAGGGGAGGGAGAGTTAGCCAGATGGATGGTCATCGTCATCATGCCCCCACCCCAGTATTGCAGTTCTGATGATGACCCCCCAAGGAGGGAGTATCAGGCAGAGCTCACGGCTTTTGGAAACCTGCAATGCAGAAAGGGAAAGCCCTAGCCCAGAGCTTTCCAAACGTTTTAAGCTGGCGACACTGTTTTTAGACATGCATCATTTTGTGACACAGGAATTCAGTTTTCCTAGCCAACAGAAGGTTAAACTTTCCAGCCCCAGGAGAAGCGTGGGGAGCATTCATGTGGCATAGCTACACATTGCAGCCGACACACTAATGTGTCGCGACACACATTTTGGAAAGCTCTGCCCTAGTAGCCCCCAATGATCTCTTTCCAGGATGTCTGAAGGTGTCTGTTGCTACTGCTGCCTATCAGGCAGAGTGAAAGGGCATCCCACAATACATGGGCAATAGGGGAAGATGCCTGTTTTGGGGGGGTCACTGGAAAGCTGCATGAATTCATTTCCATTAACTGATGGAAAACAGTTCAGAGAGAATGGAATGGCAGGAAACTTCTGCCCCAGCCCTGTATTGCACAGCTATCTCAATCTGACACACCTGTGCACCCATCGCCCAGGCGGCAAGCACGTGCCGGCAGTAGTTCAGGCGTTCTGGCTTCATCTTGGAGTCGCAGGGCCCATTGTAGTGTGGGAAGGTGTTGAAATTGGCAGCACACTGGAAGACCTCCATGTGGTGGACAATAGCTTCATTCCCCTCTGTGATGACCGGTTCATACTGCAAAGAGAATCAGTGCGGTGTGGTGGTTAGAGTGTTGGTCTAGGGAGAGACCAGGGTTCAAATCCCTCCATTGGCCATGAAGCTCACTTGGTGACCTTGGAAGCCAGTCTCTGCCTTTCATCTTACCCTACCTCACAGACTTGTGGGGATTAAATGAGGAAGGTGAGAAAGCCATGTCTGCCACTGACCATCCTCAGCGCTGTCTTTAGATCTAGGCTTGGGAGACGATGGATGTAGTATTTGAAAAGAACAAAATGCAACAAAACAGTCACAGGCCGCATATACACCAAACATTTAAAGTGCTATGATAAACAGCCATGGCTTACCACAAGGGAGCTGAGAGTTATTAGGAGACCCCCTATGTCCCTCTCAGAGCTACAATTTCAAGAGCTCCTCGTGAAGAGGGATTGCTGTTTAAAACTTCCGCTTTTCCTCTTCTTTCCCTAACCACCTTGTGGGGGGTGGGGGTTGCTATATGGACAGCTGTGACTTTGAGATCTGCTGAGTCATGACTTTCCTTCCCCCCTCCCCCTCCTACCTCTCTTGTAACCTGCAAGGTGACAGGGTCTGACTAACAGCTCTCCATAGCTGATGACTAAGGAATTCTGCAGGAATTGCCCTCTAGGCTGATTGATTTTCCCCCTCATTAGCTCGATTCTCAGATTTCGCTCTCATCCTGTTGGGAGGCTGGGGGTAGGGGGTGGGGTGGGGGGGACAGTTCTGCAGCTCCTACAAACCCTCCCATAGCAGAAAGTGTAACAGTGCTGAAAGGAAGGAGGGACTTGAAATATAAAAAAATGTGGAGATGGAATTCTTCAAGCCTAAAGGTAAAGGTAAAGGGACCCCTGACCATTAGGTCCAGTCGTGATCGACTCTGGAGTTGTGGTGCTCATCTTGCATTATTGGCCGAGGGAGCCAGCATACAGCTTCCAGCTCATGTGGCCAGCATGACAAAGCCGCTTCTGGCGAGCCAGAGCAGCGCATGGAAATGCCGTTTACCTTCCCGCTGTAGCGGTACCTATTTATCTACTTGCACTTTGACGTGCTTTCGAACTGCTAGGTTGGCAGGAACTTGGACCAAGCAATGGGAGCTCACCCCGTCACGGGGATTCAAACCCCCCGACCTTCTGATCGGCAAGCCCTAGGCTCTGTGGTTTAACCCACAGCACCACCCATGTCTTCGAGCCTACCCTCCTCTTAATTAGAACTGTGCACTGGATTTGGACAAAGCCAGGCCACTTTGGGGTGGAGATCTGGACTGAGCTGGGGATCTGGGCTTACGAGTCTGCCCTGGATCTGACCCTCAGAGCTGCTACCCAGGGCATACTCTTACCAGCCCTCTCTGGTCTCTTCCACAAGTGCTTTTGTCAGGCTAGAATATGCAATTCAGCTGTGAAGATGTCTCTTGCTTTTCTGCATGGAGAAAGGTATGGAGGCATATGCAGGAACAGGCATATCTTGCACAGATGGAATCACTGAGAGCTTGCCTCTACAAAGAAATGAGCCCCAACCATTCCCCCCCCCATTGCCTCCTGCAGCATAGTGACAAATTCCTTCAAGATAGTCAAGGCCGCCGCCACCCATCACAACCATGCCCCTTTCTAAGATTATGCAACCTTCTAAGATTTCAGAATAATCCATACACTAATAATAATTAGAAATGCAATGCAACAATCAATGCAGATCTGTGAGTGTTGCCTTTTGACTGGATCTACTATTTTCTGTGCAGGTACAACACAGGCAAATAATTTGGAGTGTTCCAATATACAGCATTCTTAAGTGGGGTTTTCCTTAAAGTTTCATGACACATAACAGAACTTGTACACTCCTCAAATCATCTTTCAAGTACTCCTAAGTGTTTCGCTTTGGAGTGTACAGAACAACTTCTCAAGGTTCTTCTTCCCATGCACTTTCTTCAGAGGGCACCTAGGAGGCCATAGTTTGTGGCTGACTCACCCTTCCTTCATTGTGATGGTCTCCAATTGATGCAAAGGGTGAGAAAATTCCTTCTCAGTGGCTAAAAGGCTGCCCTTTGGGTGGTGCTATGATCCAGGAGACAGGGACCCTGCTGCAGAAATAGTAATGGGTCTTACACACACACACACACACACACACACACAGAGAGAGAGAGAGAGAGAGAGAGAGAGAGCGCCCTGGTGTCTTACACCTCTAAACCTAACCTGTTACTCCACCTACCACCGGCTCCAGGAGGTTGCCACTGAGAAAAAATGACGTTCCTCTTTCATGACCCCTATTGTAGATATTAAAAAGGTAAAAGAATAGTTTCTTGGATTGGAGGGAAATGAAAGAAAGGGAGTCAAAGTCTATGAAGTTAGGAGAAAGATGCAGTACTTTCTCCTACCCACCATGATGATGTGATGCTTTGGGAAGTCCTCTGGGAGCTCCTGGATGAAGCACCAGTAAGTTGTCTCCTGGCTGGGGATCTCCACGTCAACAGCTCTTATTTCCATGGTCTTCAGGTCACCAGGCAGGGGTGGGATCCTGATGATGGGTTTCAGTAGCTGGACACGTTGCAGGCCTTTCCAGAGGAGGGCAGAGACATTGATGGCTTGGAGGGAGGGGACCGGTTTCTCCAGGATCCCATAGATAAGATGTACAGTGCCGTCCTGGAAGGGAAGACAGAAGGCACATCCATCAGGAAGGACCAGAGCTGAGCAGCAGAGCAACTGCCCTTGGGAACTGATTCAGAAGCTCCAGCTGGTGCAGAATGCTGCAGCCAGACTGCTGATGGAGGCATTTGGTCAACACCATGTGACACCATTGTTAAAACAGCAGCACTGGCTGCCCATCTACTACAGAGCCAGGTTCAAGATTCTTGTATGAATTTATAAAGCCCCAAGCAGCTTAGATCTGGGGTACCTCAGGGACCTCCTGAACCAGGAGCTAACTCCTAGGGGCCATGGGGACTTCTGCTGCCACTATAAAATATTTGAGGGGGCCAGCCCCCACAAAATTGATGGGCATTCCCATTCAAATGATGTGTGTGCACTGCATCATGTGATCAGTTATGTGGGATAGGGCTTATCTGGGCCCCCACAATATTTTATTTAAGTTGGCACCCTGTCCTGAACACTTTAATCTCTGAGATCATCTGCAGGAACATTGTTGGTTGTTCCCTAGATTGGCACGACACATTTGACAACAATGAGATACTGAGCATTTAGGGTCATCAGCCCAGTCTCTACTAATAACAATTCAGTAGGCATCTTCTGTGCTAAACTTTTAAACGGTTGCTGAAAACATTTCTAATCCACCAGACCTATCCATGCAGTTAAGAACACATCCTTCCACAATAGTTCATTGATGTCCGTTTTAACCTTTTTTTCGTGTGGTTTTATGGTTTTGTTGCTGCAACTTCTTTGACATATATTTATGACACAGTTGTATATAACTTTTTAGAAAATAAATAAAGAACAAATAAATTTTCAGAAGATGCTTACAGAGCAGATTATAGCTGTCTCAAGTGGTATATTTTGTATGTTTGGCATCAGCCTAGATTGAAAAAATGACATGCAATTGGGAAAAATTACAACTTTTTGAACTGATGTGCAGCTTTCCCTTGGTGCTTAATACCGTGGGAGGACTGTTTTCTTCTCAACAGTACTGAGCAACTATTCCAGTGGTGTTACAGTAAATAAATCTTAAGCCCACCGCAGGAGGCGAAGAGTTTTTTACCTCGATGAGATAGTCCTTGGGGTCACATGTGCTGAAAGCCCTTTTAAAGAGCAGGGAGAGGCCCTCGGCCGTTTGATGGGCACTGATAAGCCTGTAGTTCTGCTGAGGATCCATGTGGAGTCGCTCGTCCTGATCACTCCAGGCATCCTGCAGGTAAGGGGGGAACATCCCACAACAGATCATATATGACAGACAATTGTGCCAAAACCTGTCCTCCAGATTCTTAAGAGTTTTCTCCTGCTTTGAAAGAGGATTCAGTTTTTCTACCTTGTCCTCCAGTCATTCTTAAGATTTCTTTAGAACAGGGCTGTGCTCTAGTGGAGGCTGGTACCCTGTCATGGACTGACTGGACGCAGAGGAATGGTGGGAGCAACAGCTGGGAAGCCACCAAGAAAAGAAGGCTCAGAGCCCTGGGAGTGGTGGTGGAAAATGATGAATGGTCAGAGGGAGAAGAAGAAAAAGACAGAGAAGAGGAGGGGTCAGAAGCTGAAAAGGTAAAAGGTCGTAGTGAGCTGGCAGAGTCTGTAGCAGAGAAAAGTCCAGAGAATCAGAGGCAGAAGCAGGTGAGTGGAAGTAGGGAAGCCAAGAGGTAGAGACAAGTCAGGCTGGTGAAGAGTCATGGGTGCCCCCCCCCCACTGCTGCAACAAGCTACCCCACCTGACTCCCAGAACCAGAAGAGACATAAAATGGGCGGAGCAAAGACAGGCTGCACATAGGCACAGTCTCCGATTGCTTGGAATAAGCTCTGGAGAAGAAGAGCCATAGACGGCTGTGGGGAGGCAGGGACCTGGAATAGGACGTAAAGGGAATGAGCTGCTATGCTTATTAGACCTGACAGCCTAGTCTATAAAGAACATGTTTTTGCTAGTAAAGTGTTAATGCCAACTTTGAACTGTGTGATTTACTGACAGGCTTGCTCTGTGACATACTCTGGGGCTGGTAGGGTGCTGCCCCAGCAACCTGCCCTCACCTAGCTCCCACATGCCTGTCGTCTGATGTACAAATCAGGGTGTGGCTCTTCTGTGCTACCAGTGGAGGCATCATGTGACTCTGCCTGTCATTGGCTCTGCCCAAACGGGCTCCAACCACTAGTGGATCCAGCCAACTCCTGAACTGAATCAGGCCAACTCAATAAGATCCTGGCACACATCAAGAAGACCACCCCAGATCATGCTTGGTGAAGCTGTCCAGAGTGATCGGAGGCTCTCAGGCACTGACATTGGTCAGGAAGGAGATCACAGCAAAAACAGACCCTCTGCTTGCATCTTTGCAAGCACCTTCACCATAGGGGTTTTGAGCTTTTGGGCATCATTGTAAGAATGGAGAGTGTGCCTATTGTTTCCTGTAAATTTTTCTCCAGCTTTCTACCACCTCCCTGGCTTTCTGTGCTTCCTGATCTGAAAAAGCTCTATGAGGGAGGCGTTGCCTCTATGTATTTGGCAAGATTTATAAAAAGCCTAATAAAAATAAATAATATCTAAGCAGTCAACATAAAAGGGTATAAAGTATTCACTGAAAAAAGGAATGGAATCATAGAATTTTACAGTTGGAAGGCACCTCAAGGTGCAATGCAGGAATCACAGCTAAAGAATCCCTGATGGATGGCCATCTGACCTCTGCTTAAAATCCTCCAATGAAGGGAGTCCATCACCTTCCAGAGCCATAAGGACAGATTTTTAAAGCAAGGAGGAGTAACAAAATCCCCAACATATAGCGAAAACAGATTTTCAAAACAGATGTGCATAATAAAAGTACATGTTTGAGGAGGATTGCTTAAACAAAAAGTGCTTAGCGGGCATGGAAAAACCAAGCGATAAATGCTCTTTTCTGAAGCATCTTCCTTGGGGATTCAGCTGAAGTGTGGAAAGCCAGAGAGACTGCAGAATGCAGACCACAGGTGAGACAGAATGGAAGAAAATATACTCACAGTCATTGCTTACTTTATGTTGGAATAAAGTAAGCATGGTAAAAACCCAGAACTCCCCACCTTGCAGATTTCACTGAATTTTTCTCTCCCACAGTGCAATTTTTTGAATACAAAGGATCTGCTCATTAACTGATAGTGGGGAAAGGTCAATGAACACAAGATACTATGCTCACAACAAAAGAAATCTGAACATGAGAAAACTGCTGGTCTATCTAGACTGACGGACTGGCAGCAGCTCTCCAAGGTTTCAGGCTCCGGGGTCTTTCTCTCCTAGCCATACCTGGAGATGCCATTTCTAAAAATGAAAGTAAGATCCCAGTCCTCATGTATCTGTATAGGTTGAGTTAAATGAGAACATGGGAATACGTCTTATACCAAGTCAAACCACTGGTCTATCTAACTCAGTATTGTCCACACTTGATTGGCAGTGGCTCTCGAGGGTTTTCGGCAGGGGTATTTTTGGGACTGAACCTTCTGCATGCAGAGAAAGTGCTTCCCTTGATCCCCTAACCCAGATTCATGTTAAACCTCATTTCCCAAAGGAGAAGGAAAATGTCTTCATGGTCCCAAGCCCAAATGCAGGACGAAGCCTAGCAACAGACTTACTGCGAAATAGGACTGGCGTCCATCACTCCAGAGGACAGCCAGATCAGCGTTCTGAAAGCCTCCTCGGTCAGACATGCCGAAAAGGATCCCATATTTGAGCTCCTTGACCAGGATCTGGAAATGCACCTCCTGCAGGGGGTAGCTGATGTTCCACGAGAGCTCCAGAAGGCCTTGAGGGTCCAGGGACACCCTGTAGAGGAAGCCATTCTCCCTCGGATCTGTGCCTTGCAGAGCAACCACCAAGATGACCAGGAAGATGGCCACTCCTGTGAAATACATGGAGGCCACTTCTCGGAGCTTGAGAGTCAGGCAGGAGGTCCTCGGCTTCTGCTTCATCCTTGCGGTTTGCATCCTCAAATAGAAAAGAAGTGATTGGGTCATTTCGATTTATAGGCTGGCCCTCCTGGGCAAATAGGGTAAGTAATTCCCCCTTAATTGCATTTAGTGGTGAGGAAATTTGATTGTGGCATTGACCCCCTCCTTGTGTCCACCACCCCTCCTCCTTTCCTGGGCCAAAGGCTTTGTCGCTCTCCATTTCCCCCCTGCCTTAATTGCCTTTAATTCTCCATGGACATTATCAGAGGCAATTGAAGTAGACTGGATGGATTTTATCTCCCCCCCCCTTTTTTAAGGGGAAAAAAAGCCCTCCTAACGCTGCCCGGAAAGAGAAGCTTAACCGGCAAACTCTGCATCCATGGTCTAAGCTTCACTTATTCTCCTTCCAAACTGGAGCAAATGTTCCTCCAAAGCAACCCTCATTCCCCAAAAGTTGACATACCAGGGTTGTTGTTTCATTTGTTACAGGCCTAAAAATATTCTCAAGGTGACTTGGGGTTTCAGAAAAGAAAGGATTACAGTATCTTGTCACCTCAAAGCAGTTAGAAAAAGCATACCTATCAAAATCTCCTTCTCTCTGCCACTGGACAGATGTAATCCATGATTTCCAGTATACTACTTGAGGTGGGTGAATCTGTCAGTTTGGGGCTTTCTCCCCATTTCTCATTTTTCCAATCTTACATTCATGTCTCCACATTTCCACGTCAGTTTGCAATTTTCATTATTTTTTAAATAATCATTAGCATTCGGGTGTGATTTTCTCTTAATATAAATGTTATGTAGGCAATGTTATGTAGGCAATGTTGCAAGGCCATTTCCTAAAATGATGCATTTTTGTATGCTCAACTCAAGTCTTTACTGTTACAATCAATGACCAGCATTGAACCTTGCATGCTGTTTTCACTAATGTCTGCATTTTAATGCAAACTTTACTCTAGTATGGGGCCACAGAATTGCATTGCAAAATTCAGAGAAGTGCACATTTCAAAGGATGGCTGCGTTTCATTTTCCAAACTGGGATCTATCCAGTGAAGTTCCATGGAGAGTAGCCCCCAATGAAATGTATAGACCCAAGTTAGCTCTGTCCATTATTTTCAGTGGGTCTACTCTGAGTTGCACTAATGCACACAACCCATATATTTTTTTTTGAAAAGTGAATTCTGGTAAGTGTGAATAGGATTTCTTTCCATTTCTGACCTGATGCTGACTTTCGCTCTTACTTGGTTCTCTGTGCCAGATTCCCTTACAGGCTCATTCAGCCAGATGCATCAGAAATGCAATGGCAGCAAAAGGAAGCCCTTCCATCAACTCCCGGAGATCCGATACCCAAAGACAAGTGCATACTTTGTGGTCTGGTCTGGCCTATGGGGTGTGTGTGTGTGTGTGTGTGTGTTGTGTAGGGCAATACAGAGTTGCTGGAAGTATGAGAAACAATGTAGGTGCATAAGGCTCATGGATCTGATCTCTTTCTCTCCTCTCCTCCACCAGCAAACATTGGAGGGTGTTGTCTAGGAAAATCAGTGAAAAGCATCTCAGTGTTGTGTGTGTGTGTGTGTGTGTGTGTGTGTGTGTGTGTGTGTGTGTGTGTGTGAAACTCACTTTGAGCTCCAAGATTTAGCCTAGGCTTAAAATGCAAAGGACAGCACTCTTCATTTCTTCACATAGGAAGCTGCCTATTGTCCTCCCTGACAATAGCTCTCAGGATTTCAGATGGAGAGTTTTTCTTCAGTCCTACCTGGAAATGCTGCCGAAGACCGAACCTGGGACCTTCTAAATGCAAAATGTATGCTCCACCAATGAACTGTATCCTTTCCCCTCAAAATAAAGTAAGATTCTAGTCCTCATGGTTCTGAATAAAGAACTGGATTAAATAAGAACATGGCAAGCTGCCTCATATGGAGCAGGTCCACTGAAGTCTATCTAGCTCAGTATTGCATACACTGACTGGCAGCATCTCTTCATGGTTTCATAGAAATGGTGTCTCTCCCAGCCTGATTTGGAGATGCCATTCAGTTTTCATCATTCTGGATAAAGAGCTGCATGAAATGAGAACATCGAAAGCTTCCTTTCTAACTTCCTCTTCCTTCCAGTTGCATTTCAAATAAACATTCTTTCCTTTGCAAGAGCTGCTACTTCCCATCTGTGTGTGACAAGTGAGCAATTGGATTTTCCCAGAAGCCAGCAGTGACCTTAGCATCTGAGAAGAGGTCACAGAGTGGGGAGACTGGCCTTTCGGCTTGGATGGGTATTTATGATGCAGCACTTTCTATAGGTGGGTGATGCCATTTCCATTTCTGTTCTGCTGCTCTCCATTGCTCCATGTTGTCACAGTTCTGTCCTAAATAAGAAGTGTTCTAATCAGGCCACAATCCCCCTGGCTGCCTGCACCTGGCGCCCCCTAAAGTTTGCTGCCTTGCATACACTTCTCTGAGAGTAAGGTTGGGTAAATCTGCCTGTTCAGTTTTCCTCTGTTTCTCACCCTGCCCCTAGTCTTAAGTCCAGTTTGTCACATACAGTATCCATATCAGTTTGCTTTAAAAACAAACAAAAGAAATCCTTATGGAGATTTCTGTGCATTTTATTATGTTTTCCTCCTAATAGACAACTTTTTGCAAGCTATTTTCCATAGCTGCAGCGCCGTTATTGAAAACTGCTTCGGACATGTACTCGCAAAGGCAGACATATTGCTTGCTTCGGCCAGGGAGAGATGGTTGTACAAAGCAAGACAATGCAGATTTAATCAGAAGGATGTCACATAAGAAGAGCTTGCTGAGTCAGACCATTGGCCCATCTGTCCCAGAATCCTGTTCTCTCAGTGATGTTTGAGGGAAACCTGCAAGGAAGACCTTAACACAAGAGCAGGGGTCAGCAAACTTTTCCAGCAGGGGGCCGGTCCATTGTCCCTCAGTCCTTGTGGGGGGCCAGACTATATTTTGAAAAAAAATTATATGAACGAATTCCTATGCCCCACAAATAACTCAGAGATGCATTTTAAATAAAAGGACACATTCTACTCTTATAAAAACACCAGGCAGGCCCCACAAATAACCCAGAGATGCATTTTAAATAAAACGACACATTCTACTCATGTAAAAACATCCTGATTCCCAGACCGTCCGTGGGCCGGATTTAGAAGGCAATTGGGCCGCATCTGGCCCCCCGGGCCTTAGTTTGGGGACCCCTGCACAAGAGCATCATCTTCTCCTGGAGTCCCCGGCAACTGGAATTCAGAAGCATTACTGCCTTCAGTAGTAGAGGGAGAACATAATGCGAGTCCTGCTAGATCAGGCCAATAGCCCATCTAGTCCAGCATCCTCTTTTCACAGTGGCTACCCAGATGCCTCCATGGGAAGCTTCCAAGCAGGACCAAGCACAAGAGCGCTCTCTCCTCTTCTGGTCTTCAGCATTTGGTTTTCAGAAGCATTTCTACCTCCATCAGTGGAAGCACAATCAGCATGCCTAGTAGACATGTCCTATTGTGTTCAATGGGGCTTCTTTCAAGATGCATCAAGGGATTCTTCTGATGAGTTTGGCCTTTTCTGGCAACCCCCTGCTTATTTCTCTAGATCAGGAGCAGAGAACCCCAGGCCCAGGGGTGGGTGTGAGAGTGTTACAAACCAGCCTACTGTACAAGGGTTAAACCTCTCTTGTTCCACCCACTTTTGCTTCTGGCCCCAACCCTCACTTGCAAGTAGCCCCTGGAATATTGCCCAGAAGGGAATTGGACCCCCAGGCTGAGCAAGCAGCCCCTTGCCCAGCCCTGCTCTAGATTTTGACTCATTATTTTCTTTTTTACACAGACATCATCCCCCTCTAAACTCTTCTGATATTGTGATCCTGGAAACATGGGGAAAGAGTGGGCCTGACTTCTGGGGGTCTGTTTTCCTCTGATCCTTCTCCCAGTCTCCATGATTACTCCCCCTTTTGTCTCCAAAGCAAGCCTGGCATCACAAGATGTCCCAAAGCGCCCGGTGCTGTGGGTGACACCTGTTACAATTCAAAGAAAAGAAAACAGAAAAACAAAGTCTATTTTGCATCAGAATGGCATTCAAAGGAACCAGAGGAACGATTAGGATCAAAGCAGGAGCGTTACTTACAGCCATGCAGGGCTTTTCATGTTAGTGGTTCTGTGAGTGTTAATTGGTAGCCCCAGAGAAGAGGTAAGCATAATGAAGGGTCTCTCAACAGGGTTCCAAGTGCGCACACAAGAGGTTGCCAATGGAGCAAGAACTATGGGGGCTCTCTGCCCCTCGAACTGGCTTTTGTTGTAAGAGGCAGCATGGAACAGGCTGCCTTTTCATATTAAGGTTTCTCTTAATGACCCTCAGCCTCATGTCAGTGACTCCCACAAGGTCTCTTTGTGTCATTCAATACTTTAAAAGCATCGGGAGCAACCGTTTAATCTTGGAGGTAGTACTGGGATAGACAGCTGGATATTCTTTCTTCCTTTCTCTGCCCTGTTTAAATGGAACCAGCATGGCCTCTCTCTCTTAGGAATGACATTTCCTACTTGAAGGGTCGAGGCAAAATTTATTTATGGTTGGGCGGTGGTCCAGACCTCCCAGGAGGTGAATTCCTGCAGCAGCTTCAGGTCCAGGGAGGTGATGGATCCATGCCCTGTCCTGTCCTATGTGGGCCCTTTCAGGTACCAAGGCCCAGTTTCCCTCCCTTGAGCCCCAAGGAGATCCTTCTGTTGTCAGGCTTTGATGGTTAGTCCACAGGCTTCCTGGAGGCTCAAGGAAGGCCTGAGGAGAGATCTTCATAACTGGAAAACCATATATGACCTCAAAGGAGCCAACAACTGGAGAAGGTGGCACCAACCCTTTAACTGCCCAGGAGGCAGGACTTCTAGTCAATCTCTACTAAACCCTACTATTAAATTCAGCCAGTTGCTCCAGATCAGTGTTTCTCAACCAGTGTGCCTCCAGATGTTTTGGGACTACAACTCCCATCATTCCTGACCACTGGTCTTGCTAGCTAGGGATGATGGGAGTTGTAGTCCCAAAACATCTGGAGGCACACTGGTTGAGAAACACTGCTCCAGATCCTCACTGGATGTTTGAACTTAGCTGCAGAAGTGCTGTCCATGGTCCTGAGGTCACATCTTGGTATCTCTCCATGGTGCTGAATGGGGATGCTTGACCTAAGCTGCAAGAGTGCTATCCATGGTGCTGAACTCATATATTGGTTTCTCTCCATGGTGCTGACTTTTACCTTGCCTTAAGAACCCATGGTTTCCCCTTTCTTAGGCCATCTGCTCTCTGCAGTAGTGAGTATCTCCATAGACATGACAATTCATATGAGGTTTTGCTCTACCAGTTGGTTGCTGTCAGAAAGTACTTCCTGATGTTGAGTCATAATCTCCATTTTTGTAACTTGAATCCATTGGTTCAGGTCCTTCCCTCCAGAGCAGGATAAAACAAGTTTGTGATAGCCTTTTAGATGTTTGAAGATGGCTATAATATCTCCTCTCTTTTCCAGGCTAAACATACCTAATTCCCTCAATCTTTCCCCATAAGGCTTAGTTTCTAGACCCTTTATCATCTTGGTCACCCTCTTCTGCACATATTCCAGCTTGTCAATATCTTTCATTAATCATGGTGCCTAGAACTGGGCACAGTACTCCAGGTGTGATCTGACTGAGGCAGAATAGAGCAGTGGGCTTGTTTGCTTTCAGGACCCTCCCCTGCTCCCGACTCTTGACATGCATGACTCAAACAGGGCAATCCAATCTATGCCTATGTAATTAAGCTTAAACTCCCAGCATTGCAACCTTGCTTTGGCTGTCTGGTCAACTCCAAGCCAGCAGGAAAGATCAGTTCAATGGATATGGATATTTACCCTCCCATGCTCTTCTAGTTCAATGTCCACCTTGAGACATTTCCTAGTGTGTGCTGAGGTGTAACTGTGTTTTGCCCTGCACCCCCTTAGACATAGTGAAGACTGATCTAGTAATGGCTTGTGATAAATTATCTAAGATATTCATTACAGAAACCATGAGAAAGCTGAATCTTTCAGTGTGTTGCACCAGTAAGAAATGAAAACATCCTTTGGGAAGCTAAAAATCAGCAAAAAGGGGGAGGGAATGTGACTTACAAGTTGTTTTTAAAAACCCGTTGTTGATGCATTAAATTAGGGATTAGAGCAGGCAACATCCCTCGGAGCTACAATCAAATAGATGTATGGCATTGCAGCTTTAAATTAAATTGGTGGAGCAGACAAAGCGAGCAGGAGAAGGAGACAGGCTTCCATCTGCTCTTCTAAAGATGGACCGCGTGCAGCTCTTCGGACATTCAATGCCCCAGGGCCTCTGACATTCACCACCAGATATCTGTGTCCTGCACCTGAATGCTCCTAATCCAATTTACTGGGGATCCTGATGAAGTTAGGGAGAGCCTGAGTCACACCACACATTGTCAGGGAAGGGAAACCACACTCTTAAGAGTTGGGAGAGAAAGAGGGTGGGTCGCTGGTCACGGACCAGAGGCAGGGAAGATGGCTGCACATTGGCATGGGTTGGAGATCACTGCTCCCAGCCTTGTGGTTCAGTGTAATGGCAAAGCACAGTAGTGCCTTTATTTTTAATCAGGCAAAAAACAGACAGGGTAGTGCTCCAGAGAAGACTCCCTGGAAAAGACTGTGATGTTAGGAAAGACTGAGGATGTTAGGAAAGGAGAAGAGGACGACAGAGGATGAGATGGTTGGACAGTGTTCTCAAAGCTATGAACATGAGTCTCACCAAACTGCGGGAGGCAGTGGAAGACAGGAATGCCTGGTGTGCTCTAGTCCATGGGGTCACGAAGAGTCGGACACGACTAAACAACAACAACAGTGCTCCAGAAAATAAAAGTTTGGAAAATGCATTAGTCACAAAACAAATGATAGGATCTCTCTTCTTATTTCATGAATGCTAAGCTTACTTGGGAATCTTTGCTGACAAGTACACAATATCAACTGAAACATTTTTAGCTATATACTTCCTGACACTCTCAAACAACTCTGATAGGTTGTTGAGACCGAACTCACGACCATGCTGGCTCTGCTTCAGCAAGGCTTGTTCTTCCATATGCTTGGTTATTTTATCTTTAACAATATTTTCCACCAGTCTTCCTGTTGTCTTCACTAACTCAGTATTGTCTACAATGACCAGCAGTGGCTCTCCAGGGTTTCAGCAGGAGTCTTCACCAGTCCTACCTTCAAATATCTAAAGGGCTGTCATTTGGAAGATGGAGCAAACTTGTTTTCTCCTGCTCCAGAGGGTAGGACCCAACCAATGGATTCAAGCTACAGATTCCAACTAAACACCAGGAATTACTTTCTGATGGTAAGAGTTGTTTCACAATGGAACAGACTCCCTTGGAACAGACTCTCCTTCCTTGGAGGTTTTTAAGCATAGGTTGGATGAACACCTGCCATGAATGCTTTAGTTGAGATTTCTGCATTGGAGGGGGTTGGACTAGATGACCCTCAGGGTCCTTTCCAACTCCACAATTCTATGATTCTATGAGTCTATACCCAGAGATGCCATTGGGGATTAAACCTAGGACCTTCTGCATGCAAGGCAGATGCTCTGCCACTGAGCTACAGCCCTTCCCGGGAACATAGGAAGCTGCCTTGGTCAGAAGCTTGGTCCAGCTAGCTCAGTATAGTATACTCTGACTGGTAGAAACTCTCCAGGGTTTCAGGCAGGAGTCCCATCCAGTGTTACCTGGAGATGTCAGCGAATGCACCTGAGATATACTGCATGCAAGACAGAAGATCCAACCACTGAGCTATGGCCACCCCTCTAAGGACACTATTATGAGGGTGTCTCTGCCAGATCTGAAAAACTCGGCTAGTGTGGAGAACAGGGTGGGCTTTCCTCCTTACTTCCTCTTCCTCCTTTTCTGCCCCATCTGACTGGATTTGGGCAGACATGCCAATCAAACCATATAATGGAGTGCTAAAGCTCTCAAGTGGAGCCTCCTTAAACGGGGCTTTTTATCATCAGCTGTCAAATTTTTGCAAAGTCACATTTGCATAAAGAAAATTTGAATAATCCTTTAATACACCACAAATCCGCATCTCTCAGAGGCCCTTGATCTCAAATGCCTTTCCATTATCCAGATTTCACTCCAGATTCCTTGGCATCACAGACATTGACAAAATAATAATAACCTAACCATCCCTCCCAAATATGTCCAAGCCCTCCCTTGTGAAAGCAGATAAATGAGTAAACTGAAGCCTCTTTACTGCTCATAGACAGCGGCTGAGGTAGCCTGACCCTGGTTTGGACTATACCACTTCATTCTGGGCTATATCATACCTTCCATTTGGTGAGGAGCCTGCCAGAATGAATGCTTCTCCTTGCACTTTTTTTTGTAAGCCATTTTGAGGTTTTATTGCAACCAAGCGACACAAAAATCTTGTGAAATAAATCAAATAAATACTTTTTTTGTGTGCATAAATTAGGCCTCTGTCGTCTGACTCCCTGTCTGCCATCTGAAGGAGCATTACACCCAAGCACAGGCTGAACACTTAGGAAACTTTGGTACTATTCTGTAGTATACCCATTACTCCCAATTATGGCACAGTCTTCTTGCCTCTGGTTATCTCAAAGCAGGAGGGCACAGTGTGGCATAGTAATTAGATTGTTGGACTAAGACCTGAGAGACCAGGGTTCTAATCCCCACTCAGTCATGAAGCTTACTGGATGTGACCTTAGACCAGTCACTGCCTCTCAACCTAACCTACCTCACATGGCTGTGAGCCCCTTGGAGGAAAATGTGGGCTAAAAACGCAATAAACATATCATGGGGCAAGAACAAACAGAAAAATGGGCAATTTAAAGGATCAGGGTGTAAAACAGGTGGAAGTATTTGAGGTTTTTTGTGGGGTGGACGAGGCAGGGGATATATAATAAAGGTATTTAAAATGGTGTTTGGTGAAGAGAACTGAAACAGTGAGGGGTGTTTTTTCTCTCTCTCTTCTCTTGTAAGCATGGAAAAGGTTGCTTTGCTCTCTATTGCTCCCTGCTGGTTCAGGTAACCTGTTGCATGTGTTGTCGTTTTACTCCCGACACAGATTACTGTATAGGGGTCAGCTAGAGGGGCCTGGAGGGGCACATTTGGCCCCCAGACCTGCAGTGGCCCATGCCTGCCTCATGCCATAATACAAGAGGAGACCAGCACAGCCAACAGTTAAAACCAATGGGAGCTGTAGTCCTAAATAAATGCAGAGGGGGATTAAACAACAGGGTTGCCATCAAATGAGATGGTTTTTTCATCTTGCATTCCTTTCTCACAGTGGTGTAATTATGTAATTTCACCTTACAACCAGCACTTTCACCAGCGAGATGGAGGATTAAAAATAAAACAAAATACAGATTTCTAACAGTTGGAACACCTCTTGGCTATTTAGAATCCTTCTCAGGTACAAACTATTAAAGCATCCTTTTCATTTCGCTTAAGCTTTTGAATTCCCGTCTCTTCTTAAGCCAGCAATTGGGTTGTGTTCCAGATGTATGTTTCAACTGGCAGAGAGATAACCTCAGTCATAATTTATAACAGTCTCACAAATAATTGAAGAAAGGGGGGTGGTTAGCTTTGTCCTATGGATTGACCCCCTAGGATTATTATGTGGTATTTGGGCAAGAATGCAGTTCTTCCACTCTTGGTTACTAACCCCCATATGAATCCTTAAAAAATTTCTCACTCTCTTGGTGTGGAAAGCAGCCTTTTCAGAGCACTGGAAATTTAACCCTGTTATCTCTTTTGCCACAGAGATAATGGGATAACCATGGGGAGGAAACATGGTGGACTTGGCATCTCTTCGACAGAGATAATTATGTGGTGATTAATGATAGCCAAGCCATACCATAAACCAGTTACTCTCAGCTGCTAGGAGTGTCATAACCAGACACTGGAGGGATCTCTTGGTAGTGAACACGGATCACTGGTACCAAACTCTTATGGGAAACTGCCCTACTAGAAAAACTAACTAACAAATTGAAGTTAGCATGGGGACAAACACAGGAACCTTCACCCCAGTATGGCTCCCCTTTGCCATGTGGATTTCTTTATCCAAACCAGTTTTCACTGATGTTTTTATTTATCTTACTGTAACTTTATATGCTGTATACCATCTTGCAGTATTTTATTTTTTTAAAATAAATGAATTTGCAGCCAACTTCTGAAGACTTTGGATGAATCACCTTTACCAATTCTAGATTCTCTCTTTCCCATTTTTCCAGTCTTACATAAGGACTTAAGAAGAGCCTTGCAGACTTGTGAAAAGCCCACAAGCAGGACCTGAGCACAACAGCACTTTCAAGTTGTTGTTCCCCATCAATTGGTATTGAGAGGTACCCTTAGAAAGTACTCCCTAAGCCCTTGGGCTTAGAGATTCTGCTATCACAACAAATGTCTATAAGAAAAGCCCTGGAGCTGGATCAGGCCAGTAGCCCATATTCTCCAGCATCCTGTTCTCACTGTGGCCAACCAGATGCCCAGATGCACTAGTTTTCAATTAACTACAAACATCCACATGAAAATGCTTCCACATTCCCCCCCGTGCAATTCTGCCCAATATATACATTATAGTATGCAGAATTTCTCTAATACTATTTATTCCATACTGCTTAATCAAAACTATGATCACCATTATTTCAAAGCAGTCTGCACAAAATGGGGTAAAATATTCATCAAAAACAGACAAAAAATAGTAGGTGCCACAAGTTACCAAAATATAGCTAAAATCACAAATATATTGGATTGGATTGAATGCTAGTCCTCTCCTTGTCATTGTTAGAATGTGAATAGATGCTAGGAGAGGATATAGTTATTAGATATTACCCTTCCTTCCTCACATTTGTGAGCTTAACAGGGTGCCATCCCTTTGCAGTTTAAAGG